>NW_018742817.1:1278515-2478515 GCF_001683475.1 Chenopodium quinoa | reverse complement strand
AAGGCCATGGAGAAGTATATGTGTAGAGAAGCGAAGGTGGAACATGTTGTAAATTTGCGTAGACTTGACACTTCATACATTTCTTGACGTAGTCGTGACAATCTCTCTCCATAGTAGTCCAATAGTAACCTTGTCGTTGAATCTTTTGGACTAACATCTTTGCATTCATGTGTGTTCCGCATATACCGGCATGAAGGTTTTCCATGGTTTTATGTGCTTCTTTCTTGGCTATGCATAAGAGATTTCTTCCCATTGCAGTTCTCTTGTGGAGTTCTCCCCTAATGAGCACATACTGTGAGGCCAGGAGCCTCAAAGCACGGCGTGCCCTTTTATCAGTATTAGGAGGGTATTCTCCTCTTGTCACATAATTAAGGATATCTGTATACCATGGCTCTTCATCTTCTTCTTGTGGTTCTTGTTCATCGTCGAGTGCGTGAACATAAGCCGGCTCATATCTTCTTTCTATGGTCAATGGCATCCTGATTGTATCAGTTGGAATTTGCACATTGATGCTAATTTAGCTAGTGCGTTGGCAAATTGGTTTTCTTCTCTTGGCAAATACGTATATTCCACTTCATCTAGTTGCTCCGTGAGAGTTTCTAAATGAGCTTGATACGTAGCGAGACTTTCACTTCTCACTTTCCATCTCTTGGAGATTTGGTTAATGATTAGTGAATAATCACCATAGATTATGAGTTTCTTAATTCCCAAGGCAACAGTTGTTTCTAACCCCAAAATGCATGCTTCATATTCTGCGGCATTGTTGGTGACATCAAAGTCGAGCTTCATGGAAATTGGGATGTGCTCTTCATTGGGTGATACGAGCAAGACTCCTACACCACATCCCTTTTGGTTTGAAGCTCCATCGAAATAGAGTTCCAGCTATCATCTTTAGTCATGAGTAAATCTTCGTCAGGGAAATCGTACTCATCTTCTTCTTTTTCAACTTCTTCTAGCGGAAAGTCTACTAGGAAGTCAGAAACTGCAGAACCTTTGATGGCTTTTTGTGGCACAAATCTCAAGTCAAACTGAGCAAGATTGACTATCCACCTTGATAATCTGCCATTGAATGTTGCTTTTTCGAACAAGTATTTGAGAGGATCCATCTTGGACACGACATGCACTGTATGAGTGAGCATGTAATGTCTTAGTTTCTGTGCGGCCCATACAAGTGCGAGACACAACTTCTCAAGTGGTGTGTATCGCATCTCATATCCTTGAAGTTTCTTACTCAAGTAATAGATTGCATTCTCCTTGCTTTCGATCTCTTATGCTAGCATTGCCCCCATCGTTTCTCTTGTGACCGTAAGGTAGAGTCGAAGAGGAAAGTCAGGTATTACTGGCGCTAGCACGGGTGGGTTTGCCAAATACTCTTTGATTTTGTCGAAAGCCTTTTGGCAATCGTCATCCCATGTGACTGGGACATTTTTCTTGAGCTTCTTGAATATAGGTTCACATATCGCTGTGAGCTTTGATATGAACCTACTTATATACTGCAACCTTCCAATGAAACCTCGAATCTCCTTCTCATTTTTGGGTGGTGGCATGGCCATGATCGCCTTTACTTTTGTAGGATCTATTTCAATCCCTCGAGAACTGATCACGTATCCAAGTAATTTGCCTGACGTGACTCCGAATGCACATTTTGTTGGATTTAATCTCATGTTGTACTTACGGAGTCTTTCAAAGAACTTGCGAAGTGCAATAATATGGCCTGGGCGATCTTTAGACTTAACGATCATATCATCGACATAAACCTCCACCTCTTTATGCATCATGTCCCGTAACAATGCTGTAGCTGCTCTTTGGTAGGTGGCACCCGCGTTTTTCAACCCGAATGGCATTACTATATAGCAATATGTACCCCATTGCGTGATGAATGTGGTTTTCTCCATGTCTTCTTCGGCCATTAATACCTAATTATATCCAACGTAACCATCCATGAATGATAGGAGTTCATGGTTTGCTGTGTTATCGACCAGAATGTCAATGTGGGGTAGAGGGAACCCATCTTTTGGGCTTGATTTATTGAGATCCCTGTAATCAACACACATTCTTAACCTTCCATCCTTCTTTGGAACTAGAACCACATTTTCTATCCATTCTGGATATTTGGATACTCTGATGAAACCTGCGGCCAACTGCTTCCTGATTTCTTCCTTAATTTTGAGAGCCACATCGGGTTTCATACGGCGCAGCTTTTGTTTGACAGGCTTCATACCAGGAATGAGTGGTATCGTATGCTGAGCTATATCCCTGTCAATTCCTGGCATATCTTGGTATGACCAAGAAAATACATCAACAAATTCACTAAGCAAGTTAATTAGCTCTTTGCGTTCATCTTGACTTAGTGTTAATCCAATTTTTACTTCTTTAACAGTCGTATCATTGGAAATGTTAACTGTTTTTGTATCTTCGATAACTGCTGTTTTATTTTCACGTTCTTCCATTGCTTTTATTATTTCTTTGTCATTTTTATCATTAGCAAAGCAATATTGATCAGGGCTAGGGGAATGACACGCATCATAAGCAAAGGTACTCATTTTATTGAATTCTTTGGCTAATACATCAAGAGGGGCAAGGTCGGCTGCGACCTCACCGAAATTATTAGGACTAGAAAAAGAGGACTCAACAAGAGACTCAGGGTTGAGCTCTATAGCAGAAAGAGGGTTGGCCTCAGACTCTAAGGACTCGTCTACAGACTTAGACTCAGACTCGGACTCGGACCAAGACAACTCAGACTCATCAAACATAGGACCCTCGCCAGCGGTTATTTCCAACTTCTCCCCACTTGGCGTAGTGATCCTCAATGTCTTGCGCCATCCCCTTGAAATGTTGTCAGCTTGGACGATTAACTCAGAGGGGTCAAGATCCTTGTTTGCTATGACAGCTTGAACTAGCTTGGAGTTATCATTGCGGACCGTCTTGGACTCATTTTTCTCCATTCCAAAAAGGAGGTTCATTCCTAGATCATTAGAGTTCGGGCTAGCTGGCTTCTCAGTTGTGAAGAGCCCGAAGTCACAATCGAGGAACACCTCGAATCCTGGTTCACGGATCCCATCATGGACGAATGGCTCAGGGAATTCATACCATGGGAAGTCTTCCCCTTCTTTGATGTACTGGCCATTGAGGGTGAACGGATATGGATCCATGGCCATTTCCGTCTTCGTGATTCGAGCATTATTGCGAGCCTTCGTCTTTAATAAAGCTTGTTTCAGATCTTATTTTGTTGGCTTGAATCCCAAGACAAAAGTATCCTTCTTGAGTGCACCAGGATGGCCCCAAGAATCAGCCAATTTCTTCTTGAGTCCAAGGGTCATTCCAGGGAAATGACCTTGCTTCTTCAAAATGGCATTGATATTGGTGTTTGAATAGGGATCGAAGTCGAGATGGCACTTTTCCTCCTCTTCAATCACGAGAACATCATCAAGTGAAAACCCCCAAAGATCTTCATCTTCTTCGTCATGTTCAACATGGACGATAGGAGTATCAATAACTTGAATGCGCATAGGAGAAGCATCAATAGTAATCGGAACCCCTCCAACTATGGCTTTCACTTTCTGGTGCAGCGATGATGGAATTGCCTTTAGCTCATGAAGCCTAGGGCGTCCTAACAACAGATTGAAAGAGGCCTTAATGTCTACCACCTAAAATTTGGTGCGACGTTCAAGGTCCCCAGTAGTTATATTCAGTATGATAGTACCCACGGCTTGACGGCGAGTATTATCATAAGCACGAATCCCTTGAGTGGAGGGAGTCAATTCTTCATTCTTTATGCCCAACTTCTTTGCAGTACGGAGTGGGCACACATTGATTGCAGAGCCATTATCAACCAGGCTCATAGGAACATTCATCTGCCTACACACCACAGTGAGGTGTAAAGCCTTATTATGTTGGTCCCCTTCCGGGGGCAGATCCTTATCAGAAAACGAAATCAGATTGCTAGTACTTGGCAACTTAGTAGTGAGAAAGTTGACCAGTCCTTGAGGAGTCATGTCATCATCAACTCCTATCTTCACCAGAGCATTCATCACAGCCTTTCGATGCTCGTGGGAAGTGGCCAAAAGCTTCCATACATTCATCTCCACCTTGGTCTTTTGCAGTTGTTTGACCACATCGCTGTTCACAGGGTCGATGGGATCAACTATCGGATGTGATTGTGGTGGAGGTGGAGGTGGATTAGGTTGTTGCAACCGTCCACTTTTGGTGAGAACCTTGACCTCAAAGTCCCCCCCAAACGTCTTCACTGGTTCCATGAGATGAATAAGCTATATCCTTGAGATATACATCTTCATCATCACTATCGCAAATTCTATTCACTTCTTTAGTACTTGGGATAAATACAACTTCCAGCAGAGGTTTATTCACAGGTTGAATGTGTATCGACGGATCAAAGGAGACTTCATCTCCCATGATAGCCAAAGCATCAGAAAGAGGACCTGTTTGAATGTTAGGCTTCTTGCCCCCCTAGAGGGACAGGAAGTTGATTAGCATCGATCAAGTCTTGGATTGCATCCTTCAGCCTCCAACACTTCTCAGTGTTATGACCCTTGCCTTGATGAAACTTGCAATAAGCATTGGGGTCATAGCTAGCGGTCCTATTCTCAGGTCGAGGTTCTGGGAATGGTCCGATTGGCATAATCAGTCCCTGACCATGCAAACGGTCATAAGCAGCATCATAAGTCATTCTCAAAGGCGTATAAACCCTCCTTTGCCTTTGGAATCTTTGAGGAGGAGCATTGAGGGCCAGCACATCATTGATGTTGATATTGTTGGTAGCATTATTGGGCTTAGAAGACGAAGAAGAAGGAGTGTCGTTCTTCTTGTTTTTCCAAGTGCTGTTGTTATTGTTGCTACCAACAGACTTCATTAGCTCATCCTCGATATTGATTCCAATATCGTATACAGCTTCAAAGGTACTCAGAGGCAGAAACTTCAAGTGTTGCTTATACTTATGAGTCAGATTGGCAATGAACAAGAGAACCATTTCTTTCTCCTTGGGGGGATCCACCAGGAGCACAGCTGTTTCCCTCAACCTGCTTAAGTAAGTGGTGAAGCCTTCATTCTCTTTCTGTTTGAGAATGGAGAGTTCACGTTCAGAAGTCTTGGCCTGGATGTTACACTTGTAACGATTCATAAAGCTTTCAGCAACATCCTCCCAGGTCGCGACATGTTTAGATTCCAATGAATAAAACCACTGTTGACAGGCATGCTCTAAAGAAAGAGGGAACACCGTAGGGAAGAGTGTCACATCTACTCCCTTAAGAGCCATATTTGTAGAAAAAGCCTTCAAATGGAAAAGCGGATTATCAGTAGGCTTGAATTTGGGAATGTCAACAGTGGAAAACTTCTCAGGAAGCTTGTCTCTTATGGACGAAGAGGTGACAGGCTGTTCCACATAAGTGAACTCTTCAGAAATCTTGCTCATTTGTTCCTTAATCTTGTCCATTGCAGCAGTAGTTACATTGTTTTGATTGTCTTATTCTATAGTGCTGACTCTAGTGGTGAGTGTCTGCATCATGTCAGATAATCTTTCAATTGTTCTGTTGAGGTTCTCGATGTCTTCCTTAGTGGCCATTGGTTGAAAGTAGACTGGAGATGGATCTTGTGGAGATGATTGAGGTGGTTTCCTTGTACGCCTCTTTGGTATAAGAGGTTGTTGAGGTATGGACTCGAACCGTAACAATCTACCCCTGCTTCTTGACCAAGTGCTGTGACACCGAAACAAACACACCTTTAATGACCAAACTAAACCTTAACCCATCCGGATTAAAAGGAAAAAAGGAAAAGGAATTTTTTTTTTATTAAAAATCTATAACTTTGAAATTCTACTTGTTTATTATTATTATTATTTTTTTTTAAATATGGGAGGATACCATCCAACTTACTCCGAAAAAAAACGACACAAAAAACAAGTCTTCCCTAAAATACGGTCAAAAGGTGGTGCACGACTTAAAAAAAAAGTATGTGAACACAATATGTGAGTGATTAAGAGGTTATAGACGCGTGTTTTGACCGTATAGCTAGACACGACACAAAACTGGACACAGCATTCGCACAAAAATCGAAAACAGGACTGACAAGACACTTTCCTGGGCACCGTGTCACAGTACAAACGGTAGACAGCCCCGTGTCACGGCACTGTTCACCGTGGTACGGCAGAAAATGCCGTGACACGGTGCGCAATTCCAGGTTAGTTTTGTAATTTTTCCAGATTTAAACCGATTTTACATCCGTACTAATTACTATGTGAGAATAAAAACCCGCGGTCATGGGTTAAAAAAAAGAGCAAACACATGAAGGTTAGCACCAAACAACCACATAGAATTTAGGCACGATGATGTAAAAAATAAGTTCGCAACCTAGAGTCAAGATCTATGTTCAACTATTGGTCAAGCTTTGGGTGTCAAAAGGGTACCATGGTTAAGAGTTTGGACACGTTAGCAAGGCAGCCTCCCTTGAGGGTGTATGCCAACGGGCGGCTCCGCGAGTTCGTGATGAAATCGAACTCGACTCCATCGTTTGGGTGGATTTAATAACTCGGATGAACCCTTATTGCCATGAGCGTTTTTGGGTCGATAGAGCTTAAATCCCCCGGGGCTAAGACGCATGTAGAACACATACGTTTTTTTCAGTAAAATCGAAGAAAGTCGACTGCGAGGAAAGAAAATAAGCCACCAGACTGATTTTAGGACTGCCGTGACACAGCAAAAATTCCCGTGTCACGGTACTATGCTTCGTCAGACAGTGCACTGTACCGTGACACGACAGATTCTGCCGTGGCACGGCAATCAAAAGATCTGACTGGTGCCCTGTTTTCCTTCGCGCGCAACCAAGTTATCCAATTTTTCCTACGGGACAGACCTGAATGCGACGTTAAAACGTCTATGCAGATGCAAAAATGCCAAATTAATCACAGGAATATTTTTTCAAGAATCTTTCAAGTCTCATCCACTCATCTTAATTAAATACCGATCACTCAAATCGATAAATAATTAAGAATCCTCCCTAGTGGAGTCGCCAAATTGTAGGCGTCGCTCGAAGTGCGCCTACGTTAAAGCATGTGCGAATATGCTTGGCACTCTTAAGAAGTAGGAATTGACATATACTATTAGGGACAAGGAAAGTAGGGAGCCGCCAACAAGTTTTTTAAGGAACTTGTAAACCGTTCACGGATCATAAAAGGCAACCACGAATAAGGGACAATGAAGGCAACAACGATTGACCCGTGAAGGTTACACCCCATTCATAATCCATGAGATTACTAACTCCATATGGTTCGAAACCACGAAAGGAGGATCGGGGATGATGGAACGAAGTGAGTCATGGAGTCACATTCGCCCGTATTGGCCTCTACTCGATTCTTATATTGAAAAGCATTCCTATGATCTCAAAGGCATACAAAAAATAATTCAATTCGCTCCAAACTATTATTTAACTAAATTGGTTGAATATTAATGCACACATAATTCTAAAATATTGGTGATCACTTCAATTAATAATAAGATTAAAAGGATCCTAAACCGGTTTGTCTAAATTATCTTATTAGGCGTGATTTTCAATTACATATTCCCTTTAAACATGCAATATGGTGATCATAAATAAAAATAGTAGAACAACATTAATATTAAAACCAAATTAATCACAATTCCAACAACATAAAATCGTTAGAAAAAATAAAAAAAATAAAAGGAGCATGATCCTTACTTTTGATTCTGTTTGTTTGCAACTACAAAATAATAAACGAGTTAGTAACTTCAAGGAAATAATAAAACAATAATTAAATTAAATTAAATAAAATAAAGTTGATTTTGGGGCCAAACCCTCAAACAGTTCTACCTTTCACGCCTTGGCTTAAGGACAGAACCACGAGTAAAATATGGACTCCTTAGAGTGCTTGAAGAAGGAATTTTGAAGTGAAAAGGGTAGGCTAGTGTTTAGGCTAAAGCATAGAAGAGAGAAAATAAAATTAGAGAATTACTCGGTGCCCCGTACATCAGAAATGAGGGGGTATTTACAGGGAAAATGTGCTGAGGGAGCACACAGAACCCTAAAATGATAAAAACCCTAAAAAAGTATCCCGTGACACGGTCAAACTGTACCGTGACACGGGAAACTCCACCGTCAGACGGTACACTTTCCCGTGACACGGTACATTTTTGGTGTGACGCGGGAAATTTTAAAAAAAATGGGATAAAAAACGCGTTAAGGGTTTACGCGGAAAAGACACGGAATGTCCCGTGTCACGGCAGACCTCCCGTGTAACGGGAAATCCCACCGTCAGACGAGAAGGATTCCCGTGACACAGTAGGTACCTGCCGTGGCGCGGGAAATTCCAGCCTATTTTTCCGTCTAAATACATTTTTAACCCTAATTTCCTTCGGCATTTTAAGTGCCGATTGATAATTTCGGGCCTTTTTTGACTTTTTATTATTCGGGCTAAAATAAGAAAATAATTAAATAAAAATAAATAAAGGGTTTGGGCCAAAAATAAATAATAAAACAATAAAATAAAAAAGGCTTGGGCTAAAAATTAATTAATAAGTTTGGGCTGAAATTAAAACTATGCCTTTACCAAACATCAAGACTAATCCATGGACAGCTCAAAAATATGAATTTAATAAAATACAATTTTTTAAGCACTCTCGGGATTAAATACTGAACCCGACCAATAGTGGCGGTGAAAGGTTGTTCATCATCGGGTTTGGTTTTGGGGAGACATTTTTAGGTGTCTACACTTAGTTGTGGCCCACACTAAGGTGAGGCACAACTTCTCGAGCGGTGTATAGCGTGCTTCGTATTCGAGCATCTTTTTTCTTAGGTAGTAGATTGCGTTCTCCTTGCCTTCTACCTCTTGTGCTAACATAGCTCCCATTGTCTCTTTGGTTACCGTCAAATATAACCTAAGAGGTATTCCGTGGAGTGCTGGTGCTAATACGGGAGGATTTGCGAGATAGGCTTTGATCTTTTCAAAGGATTTTTGACACTCGTCATCCCATATTACTGTTACATTCTTCTTGAGCTTCTTGAAGATTGGTTCACATATTGTCGTTAGTTTTGATATGAACCTACTTATGTATTGCAACCGGCCAATAAATCCTCGAATCTGTTTCTCAGTCTTGGGCGGTGGCATTGACATGATTGCCTTGATATTGGTTGGGTCTACCTCTATTCCTCTAGAGCTTATGACGTAACCCAAGAGCTTGCCTGAGGTGACTCCAAAAGCACACTTAGATGGATTCAACCTCATATTATATTTTCTTAGCCTTTCGAAAAATTTCCTTAAGGCTACTTGATGTCCTGGACGGTATTTTGATTTTACAATCATGTCATCGACATATACTTCGACTTCTTTATGCATCATGTCATGGAGTAAAGCAGTTGCTGCACGTTGGTAAGTAGCACCCGTGCTTTTCAACCCGAATGGCATTACTGTGTAGCAGTAAGTACCCCATGGTGTTATAAAAGTTTTTTTTTCTCCATGTCTTCTTCTGCCATGAGGATCTGGTTGTAACCTGCGTACCCATCCATGAATGAGAGAAGCGCGTGATTTGCCGTGTTATCTACCAGAATATCAATGTGTGACAAAGGGAAGTCGTCCTTTGGACTTGCCTTATTTAGATCTCGATAGTCGACACACATCCTTACCCTTCCGTCTTTCTTCGGAACTGGGACGACGTTGGCGACCCATTCGGGGTATTTGGATACCTTGATGAAACCTGCAATTATCTGTTATTGAACTTCTTCTTTTATTTTAAGACCTACGTCGGGTTTCATTCGACGTAACTTTTGTTTTACAGGTTTCATTCCTGGAATTAGTGGTATAGTGTGTTGAGCTATTTCTCTATTAATGCCTGGCATATCTTCATATGACCAAGCAAATACATCGATAAATTCTTTAAGTAAGTTAATTAAATCGGTTCTTTCTTGTTTATTCAATGTTAATCTGATTTTAACTTCTCTTTTATGAGTTGAATCATTTGAGATATCAATTGTTTCAGTTTCTTCGATTACCGGTATTTTCTTTTCGAGTGTTTCCATTGCTTTAATAATTTCTTTGTCTTTTTCATTGTTAGCTAAGCAATGCTCGTCATCTTGGGTTAGAGAAGAACACGAGAGGTAAGGAGAATGAGAAATATTATTATACTCTGAGATCATTACATCAAAGAGTGATATGTCCTCAGGGACTGGATCACTAACTATCCTAGGAGAAGAAATAGGAGGGGGGGTGTTACTACTAAAGACTTAGAGAACTCTAGAGGGAGAGACTCCGACTCAGACTCTGACTCAAACGACTCTTCAAACATTGGTCCTTGCCCTGTCGTGATGGATATTTTCCTTCCGCTTGGAGTAGTCACCTTGATAGTCTTGCGCCACCCTTGTAGTGATCCTTCAGCTGGAGTAATTAGCTTCGAAGGATCGAAGCTTTCACTTTGTAAGACTGTTTGAATGAGCGAGGAGTTATCCTCTTTATTAGTTGGCTCATTATTTTCTAGCCCGAACAGTAATCCCATGACGTTAAAGTCAAAGCATGGGGTTGCTTTCTCCTTGTGAACGGGAGTTGGGATTTCATCAGTGAAGTAACAATCCAAGAAAATCTCGAATCCCGGTTGTCGTATGTCGTTTACAACAAATGGCTCGGGAAATACATGGCATGGATAGTCCTCTCCTTCTTTTATAAATAGACCATTAAGCGTAAGAGGATATTGATCCATTGGGATTTCTTTCTTTTGAATGCGAGCGTCCCTACGTGCTTTTGACTTTTCCTGGGCTCGCTTGAGATCTTTTTGAGTCGGTTCGAAACCAAGTCCGAAAGTGTCTAACTTAGGGAGGCCAGGTGACTCCAGCGGTTTTGCCATTCCTTTTTTCTTCCCTAGGGTCATCCCGAGAAAATGTCCTTGTTTTCTTCAGCATGGCGTTGACAATCATGTTGGAATGGGGGTCATGGCAAAGAGGGGTCCTTTCATCCTCCTGGATTAAGGAAACTTATTCGTTAAAGCCCCATAAATCTTCATCATCCTCGTCGTGCTCCACATTAATAATTGGATTCTCTATGGATTTGATTCTCATAGGCGAAGCATCTATGGTGATTGGAATTCCCCTAATTATAGCTTTTACTTGTTGGTGGAGAGATGAAGGGACGGCCTTTAGATCATGAAGCCAAGGGCGTCCTAACAATAAGTTGAATGAAGCATTGATGTCCACTACTTGGAAAGTAGTAGCATGTTCTATTGCTCCTGTCCTTACATTTACGGTAATCTTGCCAAGAGATTGACGACGAGTGTTATCGTAGGCCTTTATTCCTTGTGTGGACGGAGTTAAATCTTCGTCCCTTATGCCGAGCATCCTCGCAGTTCTAAATGGACAGACATTGATAGCCAATCCATTGTCTACAAGAGTCATAGGAACATTCATCCTCTTGCAAACTACTGTGAGGTTTAATTCCTTGTAATGTTTGTCACCTTCTAGGGGTAAATCTTTGTCAGAAAAGGTGATCAAATTAATCGGACTAGGAAGGTCACTTGTGAGGAAGTTGTCTAGTCCCTCAGGAGTAGTGTCAGAATCTATCCCGATTTTGTCCAAGGCATTCATTACAGCCAACCTATGTTCTCGAGATGTTTCCAGAAGTTTCCATACATTCATCTCAACCTTTGTCTTCTTAAACTGCTTAACAATATCATTGTCTTCAATGATAGGTATGGGAACTTGTTGTGTGGTTGGCATAGGTTGTGTTGAAACGGGAGGTTGCATTCTCCCAGATCTTGTGAGGACGTCTATCGATGAGTCTTCTTCAGCCCAAATGTCATCTGTGGTGTATGACACAGAAGGTAAAGGTCCTACTATGTCCTTTAAATAGACATCTTCTTCATCACTGTCCCAAACTCCATTGATGGTTGCATCCTCTTCGTGTTGAACTTGGACTAGTTTCTTTTCATCAATCATTTTCTAAACCAAATCCTTGAATTTGAAACAGTTTTCTATAGTGTGACCCCCTAATTGATGATACTGACATTAATATCTATCTGTCCTTTTCAATGATTCGAATGGTCTTGGTTCGAGAGGTTTGACCTCGCCACACTCGGAGAGCATTTCGAACATTTGTGCATATGGGATCCCAATAGGAGTGTAAGTTCTATTGCTCTTCTTGGGTTTTTCAGTGACTTGTAAGGGAAAAGCTTTGCCTCATAAGTCGTTCCCTTGCCAATTGGAGGTAATGAAATCTTATTAGCTTCCACAAGATCTTGAATGAGGTTTTGAAACCTGTAGCATTCATCAGTGGTATGACCGTTTCCTCGATGGTATTTGCAGTAGGATTTGGGATCCCACCTTGGATATCGCTTTTCTAATATTGGATCTTCTGTTGGACCAATAGGTTTGATTAGTCCTTGATCATAAAGACGGTCGAAGATAGCATCATAGGTCATTCCTATGGGTGTGAATTCTCTTTTATCTTTCGGAAGTGGAAGCTCATCATATTTCTTATGGAGTTGGTTCATAGCTTTGAGAGCTTCACATAATAGTTGAGATACTTCCCTCATAGACAGTGTGAGCAGTTGTATATCATCCTTATTTGCTGGTTCTGGAATGTTATCCTTGACATCGAAAAAGATTTCCTCTTCTTTTTCTATGGCACAGATTTCTTTGACAGGTCTAATGAGAGATGAGGGGTCAACCTCGTTATCCTCATCGGAGATAGCCAGGGTATGAGCGAGAGGTGCATTGTCAATGTTTGGCTTCTTACTGGCAGGGGGCAACGGCAGCTTGTTGTTGTCAATTAAGTCTTGGATAGATTCTTTAAGCTTCCAACAATTTTCGGTCAGATGGCCCTTACCTTGGTGATACTTTCAGTGTGCATTAGGGTTCCAATTAGCCAACCTCTTCTCAACTGGTGGGTCCCCAAATGGTCCAATAGGAGTTATCAGACCTTTTGCATTTAATCGATCAAATGCGGTGTCATAACTCATACCAATAGGAGTGAAGTTCCTCCTAAATGGTTTCTTCTGTCCTTGATTGTTCATATCAAGGACTTCTCCTAAATTAAAGGTGCTAACATTGTTTGAGTGGGCGGTTTTGGAAGAAGAAGGATTGTCGTTCTTCTTTCCTTTCCAGCCACTGTTGGAGTTATTGTTGGCAGCTTTTAATTTAGCAAAGTAATCTTCAATATTGATCCCAATGTCATAAACGACTTTGAAGGTATGGAGTTTATTTTGATACTTGAGATGCTTAGAATATTTTTCTTGGAGATTTTTGATAAACAGTCTCACAGACTCTTTTTCACTTGGCACCTCAATCATCTTTGTTGAGGTTTCTCTCCACTTGTTGAAGAAGATAGAGAAAAAGAGTCGCCAACAAGTTTTTTAGGAACTTGTAAACCGCTCACGAGGTGAAGGTTACACCCCTTAACGATCCAAGAGATCGTCAACTCCATAAGGTCATGAACCAAATAAGGGTTCGAGGATGAAGGTACAAATCCAACCTAAAATAGATTGAACCTGCCCTAATAATAGGCCTCTACTTTATTCTGATCGTATTCATGTGCGCTTTCTGACTAACATGCAATCATTAGGATTAACCCTAAACCTGTTTATCTATGTTGGTTGAATTTAATGCACAAATAAATCTATTATTGGCGATCACTTGAAATTATAATCACAATTAACCCTAAACAAGATAATTAATTATCTTATTAAGCGTGATTACAAGACCAATTCCCTTTAAACATGCAATAAAGGTGTGATCAAGCAATAACAATAAATATCAAGCAACACAATAATAAATAATCATGAACAAAATAATAATAATGATAATCATCATCAAAATAACAATTATAATAACCATAATAATAATAATCATGTTAATATTAAAGCATAATAATAGCAAGATCCTAGGCATGATACTAACAAGATTAATAACAAACCCTAGCATGTCACTAAGCAATAAAAATCAAATCTTTAACCCTAACATGATAATAACAATCATAAATATTAGGAAGAACATAAGAAGCATCGCAGGAATCAGAATAAGCATATTTGATATTAAAATTACCCTAGACATGATACTAGGAATATCATAATAACAACATAAACATGATTTCTACATCGAAACATCAATAAAAACCATTAAAGCTCTTACTTTGATGCCTCGTACCTCTTTCTAATAACAAAATACACACATTAGTAGCTTCAAGGAAAATAATAAACAAACAATCAAACTAAATAATTGAAAGAGAGATTTGGGACCAAACCCTCGGAAATTAAAACCTTTCACGTCTAGGGCGAAGGCAACTTCGAATATGTCTAGGTGTTTCTAAATCTTGTGAATGCGGAATTTTGTATAAAAAAACAAAGGAAAAAGAAAGAATTGAATGCTAAAGAATAATGATTGTTGATGAATGATGGATGTAGATGATGAATGGTGAATGAATGTAGATGATGATAATTGGTTGATGAATGTAGATGATGATAATTGGTTGATGAATGTAGATGATGATAATTGGTTCCTGAAAACGGAGTTTTAAATACGATATTTATAGAGAAAATCAGCCAAAAAAGATAATTTAACAAAATAGAGTCTGACGCTCAGGAAACAGAGCTGGCGCCAACCCTGGCTAGCTTGCGCCAGGCACCAGCCTTAGCGTCAGGCGCCAATGGCTAGCGCCAGGCCTGGTTCCAGGCGCCAAGGCCTGGGGTTAGGCGCCAAGCCTGATTCCAACGCGTTTTCGAAAATCCGATAAGTTTACCGCACTGGAGGATAAAATAATATAATTTCTTCGAAAATGCTATTTGATTTTGATTAAAACTCTGAAAAGTCAACAAAAGTCAATTTATCAATGCTAATTGAATTAGGAATGAAAAGAACCTTCTAGAAGAATCTAGAAGACTAAAACCATTCCTAATTTCATTAGGAATGATAAATCATATTAGGCCCTCCCCAAGATCATTGGGCCGTACATAAAGCTCAAACCGGGCCCTGTTTGGTAAATTGGCCATAACTTCCTCAATATTCATCGGAATTGGGCTTATAATAAATCGTTGGAAAGGTCTTTGCAAGCCCCATATAACTACACTACTATTGGACCCATATTATGGACCAACCAAACTGGATTGGCTGTTTTCTTAAAATAAGTTTTCAAAAACAGAGAGAAGAGAAAAGAAAATAAAAACTATCCGCAACACTAGACCTTTCCACACTTTCGTTTCATTCGATTATGATTCGACGTGAAAGGTACTCATCACTGGGTTTGGTTTTGGGGAGACACAAATGGGTGTCTACAGAATCCCCCACTTTGACTGAGTTTAGAGAAACGCGAGTTTCGAAAACAAAAGTCAAAGTAGCGATAGGGACGGAGAATGATTCAGAACGTTCTGCGATCCTAAATCAATCTTGTAACACCGATACCTGCAAAACTAGCATTAGTTAAACAGTTAAAAGAGTTAAGAAACGCGTATCTTGCACCGTCGAGCACACGTCTCTGAAAGTAACCGATTGTTGTTGTGTCCTGTTTTGATGACCTCCTACAAGCTAGAGAATGCCATCCCACTTGAAAACTGCTACGCCCGTAACTGCTTCCAAATTTGGAAGATTGCTTCGCCTGAAACGATCCTCCTCCGCAATGATAATATTCCACATCCTAGGGAATACCATTAAAGATTATTTCTCTTGAAACAATCCTCATCCGCATTGATAATATTCCACATCCTAGGGAACACTATCGAAGATTATTTCTCTTGAAACAATCTCCATCCGCATTGATAACATTCCACATCCTAGTATCAAAGATTATTTCTCTTGAAACAATCTCCAGTTGTTTGTGACAACTCTCCGCAAGCTAGGGAATGATGTCGAAGACATCTTCTCTTGAAGTCATCTTCATTTGATGCGACAATTTCCCAAAGGAAATTACCAAAGATCCACGCCTGTCGATCTTTAAAAGTTCGCCTGAACTTTGCTCCCACTATGCTTGTACGTCGGCGCTTGCGTTGCTTTGAACCAGTACGTCGCTGATCTTTTGCTCTTGAACCTATATGTCGGTGCCTCTTGCGCTTTTGAACCTATATGTCGGTGCTTTTTGCTAATGAGCCAATGCTTAGGCGCTTTAAGCTAAGTGAGACGATCTCTTATCAGGTCGATCACTTTATGTAATCAAGCCGATTACTAAATCATGTCAAATTCTTAGAGGGGCTAACTGGCGTACCAAGGAACCCAAAAATATGTTGAAGAAGGCTAGCTCAACCTCATCAGATGGCTGGGTGCTTTGGCGTCACTGAAAAACCATCAGCGCCACACAGCTGGCCTTAGCGTTAGGCGCTGAGATTGGCGCCAGGCGCCAAGCTAAATTTGTGACGCCAATGCATAGGGCCTGGCGCCAACACGGGGATTTCCTTAAATACCCCTTTCCTCTTCATTTCGCTGCTTTGTTCGTCGCGAAACTGCTCGAAGAAATCTGAAAGCTTCAATTGCTCATTGCTTGCTCGTTTCTCAACCGAATTCTCTCAAATTTGTTGCAAATCAAAGCTCTTTTCTTCTATTTTCATGATCTATGTAAGTTTTCTTCAAACTCACATCAGTTTTTAGGAATTCTTGGCATGTTTATTCACGAATTTCATGGAAATTCGAAATTTATAATGCTCAATTTGCTTTGTTTGTCAAGTTTTATGCCATGAAATTGCTTGATTATGTTTGTATATTGCCTTGGGAGTAATTTGAGACTTGTTTGACTCAATTTGGTGAAGAAATGAGCAATTTTCCATTGTTGGACCTCCTAAGGTCGTGAAGAACAATGTGACTTGTTCTTGATGTTTTTGCTAGCAATTCTTGTTCAATTTGTCACAATAATCACTATAGTGTTGCAAGAAATTGTTTGATTGCTTGAAAAATGCTGCCATGCTCAATTTGAATTTGTGCTCTGTTTTAGTACTACGTACTCTTTTTTTTGCGAACATAGTATCATGCGGCTAGGCGAACCTTAGATACTATAGAACCTTAATTCACGATAATTCTGCACAATGTAGTATGGCTAGACGACGAGGCTCGGGTTCACGGTCCCGAAACACTAGACGGGAGCATGAGCCCGTAAAGGATGACATCACGCCTTCCACTTCGCTTGGTCGACTTCCGGAGTGGGATGAGCGGACCTTGTTTTTCGCCCCTGTCCACCACATTTCTGAGAGGGTGAGACAGGGCACCGAGCCCGGGAGGACGCGGCATCACGGCTCTGGCTGTGATGGTTTAGGCGATTTGTACAAGATGTACATCGCTAGGGATCTTGAGACGAGACTCCTATGGGAGTCTTGTGGGCTTGCTACTCTGTTTGAGACCTCCGAGGCTATGATTTCCTCCAGCGGGGGTCATCATGTAGTGCGCGCTTTGGTGGAGTTCTTCTGAGACACCACCAACACTTTTCATTTCCCCCGGGGCGAGATGATGGTCACCCCTACGGACTTCAGTCTCATCACACGACTGGAGTTCACCTTTGTGCCGCTGCCTTTTGATAGGGGAATCGACGTCTTTTCTTCGGAGGTCGAGGAGTTGTTGGGGCCGATCGCTATTCGAGCCCGAGATGAGGTTGAGACGACTCAGTTCAGTGCTAGAGGAATTCGCCACTCGACGCTGGCAGCGGCTCTTGATGACGATGCGACCACCCGAGCGCAGCGGGTGCGCATCTTTTTGCTGATGTTGTTGTCAGGGACATTCTCCCCTGATAAGGGTAGTAGGGCATTGCTTTACTACCTTCCTGCTGTCCGTGATCTTCACCGGATCAGGACTTATGACTGGCCAACTTGGCCTATGCTGACTTCGTTCGTGCGCTGAGGGACTCGTGACGCCACCGGTCTTTTGAAACGAACGTTGCTTTGTCTGCCTTTTGGAAGGTCGTAGAGGTAAACATTTATTCCCTATAAAGTTTAGCTCTGCATTTTAGTTAGCATTTGCTCACACTTTTAGCTCCTTGTAGATTTGGTTCTACGAGTACTTTCCTTCCGTTGCGCCGGCGAGACTATCACCGCGGGGATTTCCAGTGAGCTCCTCTTGGGGCGGCCACCATGTGGACATGTCCACTACACATGTCCGGAGCCGGATCATCTCGGTACAACTTTTATTGTTTATCTTGCTCTTCCGCGGTGCTTTAGATGTATTCTTGCCTGATTGATTGCTTTTTATAAGGACCTGAGGTGGTATACCGACCATGGGGCGGTTGGACAGTACTCTTCTGATGACTTCGTCGTTCCCGTTGCTCCACCACGTCACATGTTCGATGAGGCGCGGTTATCAAGCATGTCTGAGGGAGCTGGTACCCCTTGGAGGTCCCATGTGATCCTCGGACGGTGTTATGCTGAGGAGCTACTACCTTTGTTAGCTCCAGCCCCTGTACCGGCTGAGGATGTGAGGGCAAGATTTTCTTAGCTTTCCTTTCCGCTAAGTAGCCCCCAAGTAATGTTTTACTGACCTTTTCGTCTTATCAGGACGGTGCTGCTGAGTTCGTGCCACCCTGTATGTCCATCCACTACCAGGGGATGTACGGGCCGATCGAGGAGATGATTTCTCCGGCTCCTGAGGGTGAGCGCTTCGTAGAGCGGTCAATTCCTCGCCACCAGACTCAAGTAAGCCTAGTTTTTTCAGACTTTTGTGTTCATATATTATGCATATTTACTGACTTATTTTTCTGGCAGTTTTCACGCGAGGTGGTTTCGGCTATGGCACGATGCATAGATGCCTTCCGGAGCCAGCTCGTCCGGATAAGGAACGCGGCCACTTGCCGTCGAGATGACGTCATCCGAGAGGTAGCCTTTCTTTGCTCATTACTTTTGCATTGCTGCTTCAATTTTACTTTGTTTTTGATTTAATTCTTTTTTGCAGGGCCAGCCTATTGCTTCTCACACCCGCACGAGACCTGAGGTCTAGCTCGAGACGTCGTCGCACTTCGTTAGGGGGTAGAGGCGGTCGCTCTGAGGCTGCTCGAGCTGATCTTGTAGAGGGCTCGGGATCTTCCTCTGAGGGTGCTCCCGCTGCACCAGTAGGAGAGGCTACCTCGGCTTTTAGAGGTGGTGGGATGTACGAGGTTGGCTCGTCATCGCAGCAGCCTCTACGGCCTCAGCCTCAGGTTGATCCTGGCTGGAGTGGTCCTATATTGAGTCTTCCTCCTTCTACGGAGACTAGAGCTGGAGCTGGTGGAGAGGTGACTCATCGTACAGCGCAATTTTATGACATGATGGGCCTACGTCCTCCGGCACCGTAGCTCGTTCCTGTGTATATTTTATTTTGACTTTTTTATAGAACTTTGCCTTAGACTCATTATTCATAGACACATCTTGTATATTTATGCCATTATGAGTTTGTTCGATTGTTATTATTATGTGTATGTTAGTGTGTGCAAGAAAAGTATGACAACAATTTTGCGCAAAAATTCAGTCATTTTTATTATTGATGGAGAGTATCCGACTCTCTCCCCTAAAAGAAAAAAAAATAAAAAAGGAAAAAATCGAGTGAAATGTCGAGTGTTTGGAAATTAAAATAAAGTCCAAAAGGAAAAATATAAATTATAGCTATATTTAATTAATTAAGAAAAAAGGATAGAAAAGATGTTTAGGAGAATTAAACGGAGCCATAAAGTCATTAACCGACTCGAGTCTAATGATAAAAACATAGGTTGAGCACGCGCAGTTGCTCTGGCAACTTGGCGCCAGCTGGCGTCACATTATGGCGCGTGGCGCCAGGCGCTACACTTAGCGTGTGGCGCCAAGCGCTAGCGGTTGGCGCCAATCACGGGGTTTTGACGCCAATTGACGCTGACTCCGTGTTTCACTCTGATTAAAATTCTTCGCAATTAAATAGCCCTCTGCCCAGTCGATTTTTCTCATAATTCCGGCGAATAAAACAATTCTCCTCTTTAGAAAAAATAATAATCATGTCTTTAGTTACCAAGACCTTCACCCAATACACTCATGAATGGTGTCGATCTCTTAATGCGAGGGAGAGAAAAGAATTAGATTTATTTCACCTGGGGGGAATTTATGGCATCAAAGGGGTAGATCTTGACTTAGACTTCATACATACCGCTTTAGAATTTTAGAATGTTGATACTCATTGTTTCAGAATAGGGTATGATGAGATTAGCCCTTTTCCGGAGGAATTTGGTGCTATCTTAGGCTTCCCTGCGATAGACCTTGTAGCAATCCCCAGAATAGATGCATACTATTATAAGGATTTTGAGCCCTTCCTTAATTTAAAGGAAAGGGATTTATCAAAAATAGTAGATGGCAATATAGTGAATTTGAAAGAATTTGCACGCTATTATTTTGATAAACCTCTTTCTGAATCTTTTCATATATATAGAAGAAGGGCGTTCTTATTTTGCATGCTTAACCAATTTTTTCTTAGTAGTGGTAAAAATAATGAGGGTCAATCAATTATAACCACTGTACTAGAACAAATTGAATCAGGGAGAAATCCAATGCCATTAATAGTCGGAGAGACTATGATTAGTCTAGACGAATTGAAATGGAACCCAAAAGCGCCTCTTGACGGTTCTCCAATTTTATTACAGGTAGAAAAATAATATTTTTAATTACGGAAATCAAAAAAATATATTTTTGTATTGTAATGATGATTTATTTGCATTGCAAAAAAATTTTTTTTTATATATGTGGCTAATGGAGAGGCTAGGATTAATTAGCCCTCCGGACAACATTGAAAAATATACTCCCAATTGCTTCGTGAGAAGGAAGAAGTGCATCCCTAAAATTGGGCGCCATGGGTGGAGAAAAGTCTTTGAATCACGTGATTTTACTATCAAGTGGGTCATCCCATGGTGGAAAATAGAAAGGATGGTTGGTGTTAACAAGCAACCTTTCTGCCATCTTCCAAGCTTGTCTCGTGTAACTTATTATTATCCCAGCAGGGTAAAAAGACAATACGGTTTGCTTTAGAATATTCCTTCCGGGGATCTTCGTCCTCCCTTTGAGTACCCTATTTCTCAAGAAGTAGATAGATTCAACGCTTACTGGGGCGCTAGACCTTTATGGGAAGTGATTACCCAAAAGGTTCCTCCTTCTTTGCCCAATGATGTAAAGAAGTGGTTGCTGAAGAAATCTTCGATTGATCAGGGTAGAACCGATGTGAAGAATCGTCTAGGTGACAGGGTGACTCCTGCCAAAGAACACTTAGGTGCAAGAATTGAATTTAAAACACCTACAATGCCTAGGAAGAAAAATACTACCAAAGACAGAGGAAAAAGGAAAGCTAACACCACAGACAAAAAAGCTTGGGTGGAAAAAAGAAGCATGGAGTGTTAGCTGAAGGGGAGACCATCTACTCCAAAATTGAATGTAGGTGCTCTAAAGGATGCCTACTAGCTAAAGTCATGGATGAAGAGGAAGAAGCAGACAAGAATTCGAAAAGAGCTAAAAAGGAAAAGAAAGATTAAGAGCATTGCTTAGCTTTAGATTTATTAGACTTAGATTGTTATTTTCATTTAAAGTTAATTTATTTCAGGTTTTATTTAAATTCCATCAATAATGTAATTTTATTTTATTAATGAAATTTTAGCTTTCAATTAAATTATTTACTTTAAATGTATTTTATCAAAGCATTGAAAATCGAAAAATTAATTTTCCAGAAATTCTTCGAGTACGGAAGTTGAAAATTTTCCGAAAAACACCGAAATTCGCCCAGATTTTATTCCCAAATTGGCGCCAGTCATTGGCATTTGGCGCCAACTACTGAAGTCTGGCGCCAAGCGCCAATTCCATCGGCTGGCGCTGATGACTTATGGTTGGCGCCAGGCTCTGTTCTGCGATGCCAACAATTCGCCGATTTTCTATTGAATTTTTAATTAAATCTGGAACACGGAGATGTCGAAAAATAAAGTGGTCGCACCCGTAAAGAATTGCCTACGTATCCTTTCTTAAGGAATCAGGCCGAACGTAGCTCTCTTGATTATCCTACTCAAGTAATTATGGGTAGTATTTCTTAAGTTGGTCAAGATTTGTCATGTTTGAGAATTCATTGCCATCCATATCAGTTGGTTTTGCTGCACCTCCTGATAGGATTGTCTTGACAATGTAGGGTCCAGACCAGTTAGGTCTAAATTTTTCCCTTGGGTCTAAAACATTTTTCCTTAATGCTTTTAATACCAAATCTCCTACTTCGACATTTCTTGTCTTGACCTTCTAATTATAATGCCTAGCCATACGAGTTTGGTAACACTGAGTGTGATGTAGAGCTTCTAGTCGTTTCTCGTCGAGTAGAATCAATTCTTCATATCTTGCCCTAGTCCATTCAACTTCATCGAGTTTACTCTCTAACGCAATGCATAGAGATGGTATTTCTAGTTCGACAGGTTGTACGGCATCCATTCCATATACCAAGGAAAATGGTGTATTTCCTGTTGATGTACGGATTGACGTGCGATAACCCCACAATGCGAAGTGAAGCTTGTCATGCCAATCTTTATAATTTTCAGTCATTTTCTCAATGATAGTCTTTAAATTTTTATTAGCTGCCTCGACTGCTCCGTTTGCTTGAGGTCTATAAGGGGAAGAGTGATGATGTCAAATGCCGTATTTTTGTAGTATTTCTTCACATTCGTCTTGAAAGTGAGTTCCATTGTCACTTATCATCTCATGTGGGACTCCATATCGAAAGATAATATTTCTTTCAATAAAGAGTGTTACATGTTTTGCAGTGAGTTTAGCGTATGATTGCGCTTCGACCCACTTTGTAAAGTAATCGATTGCTACTAATATAAATTCATGGCCTCCCGTTCCTGGGGGAGTGATTTTGCCAATTATGTCAATTCCCCATGTAGAGAATGGCCATGGCGATGTGTAGATGTAGAGCAAAGATGGAGGGACGTGTTGTAAGTTGGCGTCACAAATTTGGCACTTAGGGCATCTTTTTACGTATTGATGGCAATCCCTATTCATTGTAGTCCAATAATAACCTTCTCGCATTATTTTCTAGACTAACATTTTGCCGTTTACATGAGTGCCACATATTCCTTCGTGAAATATTCTCATTACTCTTTCTGCATCCACCTTTCCTACACATAAGAGAGCTCGACCTTTAGGTACCCTTTTATGTAGCTCGTCGTCTATGAGTATATATTGAGAAGCCAAAAGTCTCAACGCTCGCTTTGCTCTTTTGTCAGCATGAGGAGGGTATTCTCCATTGGTGACATAATTGAGTATGTCCGTGTAGCAGTAAGTTCCCCATGGTGTTATAAAGGTTGTTTTCTCCATGTCTTCTTCTGCCATGAGTATCTGGTTGTAACCTGCGTACCCATCCATGAACGAGAGAAGCGCGTGATTTGTTGTGTTATCTACCAAAATATCGATGTGCGGCAAAGGGAAGTCGTCCTTTGGACTTGCCTTATTTAGATCTCGATAGTCGACACACATCCTTACCCTTCCGTCTTTCTTTGGAACTGGGACGACGTTGGCGACCCATTCGGGGTATTTGGATACCTTGATGAAACCTGCAGTTATTTGCTTTTGAACTTCTTCTTTTATTTTAAGTGCTACGTCGGGTTTCATTCGACGCAACTTTTGTTTTACAAGTTTCATTCCTGGAATTAGTGGTATAGTGTGTTGAGCTATTTCTCTATTAATGCCTGGCATATCTTCATATGACCAAGCAAATACATCGATGAATTCTTTAAGTAAGTTAATTAAATCGGTTCTTTCTTTGTTATTCAATGTTAATCCAATTTTAACTTCTCTTTTCTGGGTTGAATCATTTGAGATATCAACTATTTCAGTTTCTTCAATTACCGGTGTTTTCTTTTCGAGTGTTTCCATTGCTTTAATAATTTCTTTGTTTTTTTCATCGTTAGCTAAGCAATGCTCGTCATCTTGGGTTAGGGAGGAACACAAGAAGTAAGGAGAAAGAGAGATATTATTATACTCTGAGATCATTACATCAAAGAGTGATATGTCCTCAGGGACTGGATTACTAACTATCCTAGGAGAAGAAATAGGAGGAGGAGGTGATACTACTAAAGACTTAGACAATTCTAAAGGGGAAGACTCTGACTCGGACTCTGACTCAGACGACTCTTCAAACATCGGTCCTTGTCCTGTCGTGATTGATATCTTCCGTCCACTTGGAGTAGTCACTTTGATAGTTTTGCGCCATCCATGTAGTGATCCTTCTGCTGGAGTAATTAGTTTCGAGGGGTCGAAGCTTTCACTTTGTAGGACCGTTTGAATGAGTAAGGAGTTATCTTCTTCATAAGTTGGCTCATTCTTTTCTCGCCCAAACAGTAATCCCATGACGTTAAAGTCGAAGCATGGGGGTGCTTTCTCCTTATGGACGGGAGTTGGGATTTCATCAGTGAAGTAGCAATCCAAGAAAATCTCGAATCCCAGTTGTCTTATGTCGTTTACAACAAATGGCTCAGGAAATTCATGGCATGGATAGTCCTCTCCTTCTTTTATGAACTGACCATTAAGTGTAAGAGGGTACTGATCCATTAGAATGCTTTCTTTTGAATGCGAGCGTCCCTACGTGCTTTCAACTTTTCCTGGGCTCGCTTAAGATCTTTCTGAGTCGGTTCAAAACCAAGTCCGAAAGTATCTAATTTAGGGAGGCCAGGTGACTCCAATGATTTTGCTATCCCTTTCTTCTTTCCTAAAGTCATTCCAGGAAAGTGTCCTTGTTTCTTCAACATGGTGTTGACAATCATGTTGGAATGGGGGTCGTGGCAAAGAGATGTCCTTTCATCCTCTTGGATTAAGGAGACTTCTTCGTTAAAGCCCCATAGATCTTCATCATCCTCGCCGTGCTCCACATTAATGATTGGATTCTCTATGGATTTGATTCTCATAGGCGAAGCATCGATGGTGATTGGAATTCCTCCAAGTATGGCTTTCACTTGTTGGTGGAGAGATGAAGGGAAGGCCTTTAGATCATGAAGCCAAGGGCGTCCCAATAACAAGTTGAATGAGGCTTTGATGTCCACTACTTGAAAAGTAGTAACATGTTCTATTGCTCATGCCGTTACATTTAGAGTAATTTTACCGAGAGCTTGACGATGAGTATTATCGTAAGCTCTTATTCCTTGTGTGAACGGATTTAAGTCTTCATCCTTTATACCGAGCATCCTCGCAGTTCTAAGTGGACAGACATTGATAGCCGATCCATTGTCTACAAGGGTCATAGGAACATTCATCCTTTTGCAGAATACCGTGAGGTTTAATGCCTTGTAATGTTTGTCACCTTCTGGGGGTAAATCTTTGTCCGAAAAGGTGATCAAATTAATCGAACTAGGAAGGTCACTTGTGAGGAAGTTGGCTAGTCCCTCAGGAGTAGTGTCAGAATCTATCCCGATTTTATCCAAGGCATTCATTACAGCCAACCTATGCTTTCGAGATGTTGCCAGAAGTTTCCACACATTTATCTCAACTTTTGTCTTCTTAAACTGTTTAACAATGTCATTGTCTTCGATGATAGGTATGGGAACTTGATGTATGGTGGGCATAGGTTGTGTTGAAACAGGAGGTTGCATTCTCCCGGATCTTGTGAGGACGTCTATTGATGAATCTTCTTCATCCCAAATGTCATCTGTGGTGTATGACACAGAAGGTGAACGTCCTACTATGTCCTTTAGATAAACATTTTCTTCATCACTATCCCAAACTCCATTAATGGTTGTATCCTCTTCTTGTTGAACTTGGACTAGTCTCTTTTCATCAATCATTTTGTGTACCGAATCCTTGAAATTGAAACAGTTTTCTATAGTGTGACCCCCTGATTGATGATACTGATAGTAATACCTATCTGACCTTTTTAATGACTCGAATGGTCTCGGTTCGAGAGGTTTGACCTCACCACTCTCAGAGAGCATTTCGAACATCTGCGCATATGGGATCCCAATCGGAGTGTAGATTCTATTGCTCTTCTTGGGTTTTTCAGTGACTTGTAAGGGAAAGTGCTTTGCCTCATAAGTCGTTCTCATTAGCGTGAATTCTCTTTTAGGTTCTTCTTTTGGAAGTGGAAGCTCATCATATTTCTTATGGAGTTCGTTCATAACCTTGAGAGCTTCACGTAGTAATTGCGATGCCTCCTTCATAGACAGTGTGAGCAATTGTATATCTTCCTTATTTGCCGGTTTTGGAAGACTATCTTTGACATCGAAAAAGATCTCCTCTTCTTTTTCTATGGCACATATTTCTTTGACAGGTTTAATGAGAGAGGAGGGGTCAACCTCGTTTTCCTCATCGGAGATAGCTAGAGTATGAGCTAGAGGTGCATTGTCGATGCTTGGCTTCTTACTGGCAGGGGGCAATGGCAGTTTGTTATTGTCTATTAGGTCTTGGATAGCCTCTTTAAGCTTTCAACAGCTTTCAGTGGAATGGCCCCTACCTTGGTGATACTTGCAGTGTGCATTGGGATTCCAGTTAACCGACCTCTTCTCAACTGGTGGGTCCCCAAATGGTCCAATGGGAGTTATAAGACCTTTTGCATTTAATCGATCAAATGCGGTGTCATAACTCATGCCAATAGGAGTGAAGTTCCTCCTAAATGGTTTCTTCTGTCTTTGGTTGTTCATGGCAAGAGCTTCTCCTAAATTAAAGGTGCTAACATTATTTGAGTGGGCGGTTTTAGAAGAAGAAGGATTGTCGTTCTTCTTTCCTTTCCAGCCACTATTGGAGTTATTGTTGGCATCTTTTGACTTAGCCAAGTCATCTTCAATATTGATTCCAATGTCATAAACGGCCTTGAAGGTATGGAGATCATTTTGATATTTAAGATGCTTGGAATATTTTTCTTGGAGATTCTTGATAAATAGTCTCACAGACTCTTTTTCACTTGGCACCTCAATCATCTTAGCTGAGGTTTCTCTCCACTTGTTAAAGAAAGAGGTGAAGCCTTCATTCTCTTTCTGCTTGAGGATTTCAAGTTCTCTATGGTCAGTCTTGACTTGAATGTTGCACTTGTACCTATCTACGAAAGCGTTTGCTATAGACTCCCAGGTAGAGGTCTTTTCTTTCTCAAGAGAAAAGAACCATTGTTGGCAAACGGTCTCGAGAGATAGTGAGAAAAAAGAAGGAAAGACCTTCTTATCGATACCCTTGATACTCATTATTGTTTCAAATTCTCTTAAATGGAAGTAAGGGTTATCAATTGCTCTGAATTTTGGGATGTCGTTGGCGTTGAATTTCTACGGAAGAAGATCCTTGTCCACCGAGACCCCTTGTGATGTAAGCTCTTGAAACTTGTAGTCGCTGGACAACTTGCTTAGGCACTCTTGCATGAGGTCCATTTGTTGTTGCTTGATGAGTGTCATTTATGGCACTCATAGGGTAGTCTTTTATGGTTATTTCTTTCCCTTTTTCATGCTTTCTTCTCTTATTTTTGGTCCTTTTTCCTTAGGTTTCTCTTTCTCCTCTTTTCTTTATGGTTCTCGTGTTTTCCTTTTATTTGGCTCTTTTTCCTTTTATTTCCTTTCTTTGTTTGCTTGTGTAGGTATTTGGAGAATCACCTTTGCAAAGGAATCAAGTTGGGGCCTTAATGATCAAGTAAGGAAGAAGAATTTGGCTAGAGAGGGCTTAGAGAGGCCTTGGAGAGGCCTCGGAGAGGTCTCCAAGGTATTTCCAGCAGGCCGCGGGCGCGGGTCAGTGAAGCCGCGGGCGCGGGCTTAAGAAGAGCAAATTGCAAGATTTTGGCAGGAGCTTCCCGCGGTTGCCCCGCATGCTCTCCGCGGGCGCGGGAAATCTGGAGAAGGCGTTCCATCTCAGAGAGACCGCGGCCCCCTGATTGAGTTTTGGGAGCAAGGGATTAGCCGCGGGCGCGGCATATTTGGCCGCGGGCGCGGGTGCTGCCCAGAAAGCCCGCGGATTCATCGAGAGAGACCGCGGGATTTGCCGGTTTCTTCTTTACCTATAAATAGAATTGTAATTCCTTTTTGAAACCAACTTTTTGATAATATTTCATTAGCTTAGTTTTAGAGAAAGAATTTAGAGAGAAGTTCTTGGTTTTGGATTTGTAACTCAACATTTGATCAATCAAGTTTGGATTTCATCATTTTCAATCATCAATATTAGTGAGAATCTCTTCCTTCTTTCATTTCTTACTTACTTGCTATTTGATTTATGCTTGTTGCTTGTTTTTCTTTGGATATGAATTTGATATTGTTGAATATTTTGATTTCTCTTAGATTTTGATATAGAATGAAGATTAATGCAATTTCTAGTTATTTGTTCTTGAATTTCACCATGATTAGTGAGTAGATTAGTTGCTAGGGAAAGGGGGAAGCATGTTTGATTAATGAAATTGCTAGTTGATGCTCTTTGATTGATTAATTTGTTGCAATTAAATTGTTTGACATAGTTTTGCATGTGATTGATTAGACTAGGAGTGATCAAACTATAAGATTAATCTAGATTGCATTGCAACTCTTAATAACATGAACAATTGAATTGAAAGTTGCTCTAATTGATTGGGTTTGCTTGTGATTCTTCTTGATTTGCCATTCATAGTGACACTTAGATTGGCCTATAGGAGATAGCATTTGAACTCTCTTGATTGCTACTATTGTTTGTCCATTGCAATACTTGAATTAATTGATTGAGCTCTAAACTAGCATTATCATTGAACTTGCATGTGGAACCCATATCCCTAGTGTTTAGACCTTTGATTTACTTGATTAGACTTGTTTTAGTTTACCATAGTGCCAACCATAATCTAAACTCCATCTTCGAGGTAGCTTGACTTAGACTCTAGTTTTCATCATTGCATTCCCTAGGGGTCGACCCTTAACTTACCCTATATTCATATAAGGTTGGTTAGGTGTTTAGACCCTTCACGGGATCATCGACCCTAAGTGCGAGAAGCTTCAGTGTCTCAGTCACAGTAGCCAGTTGGTTCTTAAGATCATTGACTTCTTCTTGAGTTGCCATTATAACCCTAGCTTTTCTCTTGCGAGCTATAGGTTTATCGAAAAGTTGGACTTGTACAAAGAGGTTATCTTTGATTAATCGTCCTTCCATTCTTGACCACGCGCTGTAAATTAAACCATTTTGCGTTTTAATTACTTGACTCGAATCATCTTGACTTTATGGTTTATTTTAAGGGAAAAAAGAAAAAAGAAAAAGGGTGCATATTTTTGTACATATTTTTAGGGAATTAAGTATTATTATTTTTATTGGAGGATTAATAACCGACTTACCCCCCTAAAAAAAATGACAGAAAAACGCGCACACAAGACTCTCTTAATCATGGTCAAAGTATGTGTATTGGTGTGTGCGTTGAGTGTAAGTGACATGTTTGGACTCTTGTGTAAGACCATGGGACTTAGTGCCTAAACTCGATCATTAATTCAATTAAACATTATTGACAGCAAAATTAACCAAATTAAACATAAAACTGATTAATTAGACCCTAGGTGATGACTCGACAAATAATCCGAACTGTCGGCCAAGCGACAGGACTGGCGTCACACTGTGGAGCTTGGCGCCAGACAACATAGCTGTCGTCAGGCGCTACACTCCATCGTGTGGCGCTACAGCTCAGACCTTGGCGCCAATATTAGAGCTTCGGTCTGGGACTGTTTTCGGTGTTATTAGTCAACTGGGGTATGCCTAAAGTCGTACTAGGTCAATTCCGATTAAAAAATTTAGACTTTATTGACTCAAATTAAATAAATAATTAATTAATTAGGCAAAGTTCTTTAAGTCATTAATTTATTTAGTCTCAACACAAGTCAACAAACGGTTACGAGAAAATCACATAGAGTATGCACAACAAATAATGCACAATTAGTCATGTAGGCACAATATGATGCAATGAGTTCGCAACCTAACCATGGCTCTAGTTCTCTAAAGTTCGGGATATGGTTTAGTCAAAGAGGGTCCATGGTTAATTGTCCGGATGCACCGCGCGGAAGCCTAACTGTGAAGGGTTGGCGCGAGTGGATGGGACACCGCGAGTTTTAGAAAAAACTCGCTTCCATGGTTTGGTGAATTCAACATCTCGGATGTACCCTTTGTTGCACGGAGCGTTCAATCAGGTAGATGGAGCATGAATTCCCAGAGGGTTATGTCCATATGTAGAACACATATGGGTTTCAGAAAAGTGAGAAAAAATTCAATCAGGAAGTAGTATCGAGCAAACAATACGAAAAACTGGTCGAAATTAGAACGCATATTTCTGGCTCGGTATTGGGGGAAATTAGCGCCAGCAATCAGAGAATGGCGCCAGTTTTTAACTGTAGCGTCTGGCGCCAATACTGGCGTCTAGCGCTATGGCTAAAAGTCTGGCGCCAAGCTCTGGCCCCTGACGCTACTTCCCACATGCCTCAGCAGCTTTCTGTGTTCGATAAAATTTTCCAGTTTCGCGCGGTGTTATTTCAGTCCTAGTTGTGAAAGACATTTCTCAAATTTCCTACGTGTAAAATCCTATGTTTTTAACTCATTACGGATGGTCTTTCCAATGAGATCTTTTTTATGCATATGACAATAATGTTAATCAAAATTACGCACATGAAATACTTAGAACTTTTCGAGTCTCATCCACTCAGTCTAAATCATTGCCGAAACAAATTCAAGAATTAACATTAGAAATCATCCCCAGTGGAGTCGCCAAAAAATGTAGGGAATAATTTCAAGCCTTTAAAATCCCACTAGCTTGAACCCCACTGTGATCATACACTAAAGTACGGTGGCGTCCAAAAGGAAAGAAGATAGAGCAAAAGAGTCGCCAACAAGTTTTTTAGGAACTTGTAAACCGCTCACGAGGTGAAGGTTACACCCCTTAACGATCCAAGAGATCGTTAACTCCATAAGGTCATGAACCAAATAAGGGTTCGAGGATGAAGGTACAAATCCAACCTAAAAGAGATTGAACCTGCCCTAATAATAGGCCTCTACTTTATTCTGATCGTATTCATGTGCGCTTTCTGACTAACATGCAATCATTAGGATTAACCCTAAACCTGTTTATCTATGTTGGTTGAATTTGATGCACAAATAAGTCTATTATTGGCGATCACTTGAAATTATAATCACAATTAACCCTAAACAAGATTATTAATTATCTTATTAAGCGTGATTACAAGTACCAATTCCCTTTAAACATGCAATAAAGGTGTGATCAAGCAATAACAATAAATATCAAGCAACACAATAATAAATAATCATGAACAAAATAATAATAATGATAATCATCATCAAAATAACAATTATAATAACCATAATAATAATAATCATGTTAATATTAAAGCATAATAATAGCAAGATCCTAGGCATGATACTAACAAGATTAATAACAAACCCTAGCATGTCACTAAGCAATAAAAATCAAATCTTTAACCCTAACATGATAATAACAATCATAAATATTAGGAAGAACATAAGAAGCATCGCAGGAATCATAATAAGCATATTTGATATTAAAATTACCCTAGACATGATACTAGGAATATCATAATAACAACATAAACATGATTTCTACATCATAACATCAATAAAAATCATTAAAGCACTTACTTTGATGCCTCGTACCTCTTTCTAATAACAAAATACACACATTAGTAGCTTCAAGGAAAATAATAAACAAACAATCAAATTAAATAATTGAAAGAGAGATTTGGGACCAAACCCTCAGAAATTAAAACCTTTCACGTCTAGGGCGAAGGCAACTTCGAATATGGCTAGGTGTTTCTAGATCTTGTGAATGCGGAATTTTGTATAAAAAAACAAAGGAAAATGAAAGAATCGAATGCTAAAGAATAATGATTGTTGATGAATGATGGATGTAGATGATGAATGGTGAATTAATGTAGATGATGATAATTGGTTGATGAATGTAGATGATGATAATTGGTTGATAAATGTAGATGATGATAATTGGTTCCTGAAAATGGAGTTTTTAATACGATATTTATAGAGAAAATCAGCCAAAAAAGATAATTTAACAAAACAGAGTCTGACGCTCAGGAAACAGAGCTGGCGCCAACCCTGGCTAGCTGGCGCCAGGCACCAGCCTTAGCGCCAGGCGCCAATGGCTAGCGCCGGGCTTGGTTCCAGGCGCCAAGGCCTGGGGTTAGGCGCCAAGCCTGATTCCAACGCGTTTTCGAAAATCCGATAAGTTTACCGCACTAGAGGATAAAATAATATAATTTCTTCGAAAATGCTATTTGATTTTGATTAAAACTCTGAAAAGTCAACAAAAGTCAATTTATCAATGCGAATTGAATTATGAATGAAAAGAACCTTCTAGAAGAATCTAGAAGACTAAAACCATTCCTAATTGCATTAGGAATTATAAATCATATTACGCCCTCCCCAAGATCATTGGGCCATACATAAAGCTCAAACCGGGCCCAGTTTGGTAAATTGGCCATAACTTCCTCAATATTCATCGGAATTGGGCTTATAATATATCGTTGGAAAGGTCTTTGCAAGCCCCATACAACTACACTTTTATTGGACCCATATCATGGACCAACCAAACTGGATTGGCTGTTTTCTTAAAATAAGTTTTCAAAAACAGAGAGAAGAGAAAAGAAAATAAAAACTATCCGCAACACTAGACCTTTCCACACTTTCGTTTCATTCGATTATGATTCGACGTGAAAGGTACTCATCAAAGGGGAACTTGATGTTGTACCCTCCATCAAAGGGTCCAATAGACCTCTATTGTGACAACAATGGGGCTATTGCTCAGGCTAGAGAGCCACGAGAACATCAAAAGGTCAAACATGTCAAGAGGCGATTTTACATGATTTGCAAGGTTGGAACGGATGAAAATGTAGCTGATCCACTCACTAAACTTTTGTCTCAAGTGAAGCACAACAAACACGTTGAGGCAATGGGAATCAAGCTCATTGGAAACTGGCTTTGATCTCCTTATTTTAGTGTTTTGATTAAATTTTGGACAATGTTAATGTAAAACACTATGATGAACCATTCAGTTTTGGAGTAATTAATTTTCATGCAATTTAAATCACTCTGTTTCTATTTGATTGTGGTTTAGAATTAAATAATGAGTCCATTTAAAGAATATTCAAAATATGGTATCAAGACAATGTCTTGGATAAAGAAACACTTATTAAGTGAACATTGGATATTTTGATCGAAAATTATCCCTAATCAAGGTCATTTATTTTGTGGACGATTAATGACCATTAGAGATTAGTGTGTAGTATGATTTATAGCACCGTTTCTTGTGCTATGAGGACATAAATCATTTGCACAGGTATTGGTTTAGAACCATACTGGATCGACCTATGAGAATACTTTATGAGATTCAAAATCGTCATAAGTATATTTCTCATTATTGCTATCAGAACTCTTTTCCTTGACCATGAGTATTGTGAGGTCTCTTGTTTGAGTACTAGTCTGTTTTTGATGTCGGTCAAACGTCTACCGTAATTGGGGATTATAACGACGGCTATCAGGCGGCAAGGTCCTCTTAGTAAGAGAAGCTACATTATAGGACTGGGAATGTCCTTCTACTAAAAAAAGGGAACATGTCTTGTTGTTTACAAGGCCTCTCGAAGAGCGAGACTGTAAAAATGCATGTCCGTGCTCAGATGGATTTTAGAAATCATCTTCTTATCGACAGTCGAACTCGGATTTCGAGAAACACTTCTGGAAGTAATAGGGATGACAAATAATCTTACCCTATAGCTCATGAAGAAACATGAAGAGACATAGGAAAGGGGCTATACACTGAAAGCTCACTTGTTCGGAAGGACAAGTGGGAGATTGAAAGGAATGGTGTCCTTCGAACAAGTGTATTATTCTGATAGTGGGTTCAGAATTATTAGTAAGCTAATATATTTAGTAAGGTCAAGTGATCGAAATGCGTGGGTGGAGGCTGCTTCCGATCAGTAATATTAATGCATAATTAATATTACAGCTTAATCTTGACTGAACCCTTCGCGTCACACCCAAGCAATGAACGAACCGACACGACGAATTCATTCGAAAGAAATTAATGAGTCGCCTAAGTAATAAATATTTAGACGTCGGAAACTCGAGCTTAGAGCGTCGAAACCGAGCGTCGGAAGTCGAGTCAAAATAATAAAAGATGAGACGTGCAAATAATAATAAATCAACATGTTTCCTAAAATACCCCTAGCATCGGAGTGCCCCGAGCAATCCGAGTGCTAGGGGCACAATGCGTGGCATGGTGCCTAGCATGCGCACCAAGATGAGCCTAGGTTGGCTGGTGCGTGCTAGCGCACCAATGCTAGCAGCCAAGGGCAGCCACGGTCGCAAGCAAGTAGCAGCCCACACTTGGAGTGCGTGGCTTGTTGGCCGCAAGCAACAACAGCCCGCACAAGGAGTGTGAGGCTTGCTAGTTGCGAGCAGCAGCAGCTCGCATCTCCTTGGTGCGGGTAGCTGGGTCGTGTGCTAAGGGGAAGCATGTGTGAAGGGGGTTTAAGTGTGAGGGACATGTGTCACAAGGAGAGGAAGAGAGTTGGGGAGCAAGTTTGGTCCCCCCCTTCTCCAAGTGGTCCTCACTTCCCTTCTCATGTATTGATGACACTTGTTGATTTATTACTAGTTTGCTTATTTATTTTATTTTATCTTTAAAAATAAAATGTGGAATTCTCATAGTCCCACATTGATGGGAGAGAATTTCATACTTTCATCATTCCCTATAAATACCCAAGTTGGGATTTTGGGAATGATGCTTGAGTAGGAGTTTAATAAGGAATTGCCATTGCAAAAATCCTTGAACTAATATAAGACTCGGGATTTTGTCGGGCCTCGCTAACTCCGGTGCAACAGATCTTAAAGTTGGTAGTCATTTTGCGGGTGGATCTCCGTTGGAGGCCATCGTGTTTCCGGGGCTTGCTTTCAAGTAAGAGCCCAATCGGTCGGGCAAAGCACGCGACAAAGGTATATTTCCTATTTTGCCCTTTTGTGTTTATTTTATGCATTAGTGATATTAATTATTGCGAGCGTGATCCTTAGCTCGGGTTTTTTCCGCGGTGAGTAGGACTCACCAAACCCCAATAATGACTCAACTACATGACTCGTGTGTACATTATAATGTGATTGTGCGACCCGAAAATTGCAAAAAATTCCGTCATTTTTTATGGAGGGTACCGACTTTCTCCCGAAAAAGAAAGATACAAAAAAGGAAGAAGCGAAGTGTTTGAGTGTTTGTGGTGCATGCTGAATGAGTTTAGTCAAATGTATGGATTGATGTTGTTTCTCATGTGCAAGGATTATAACATCCTAGGCTATCTCGATTGTTGACTCGATGACAAAAGTATTTGGGTAACTTAGGCAAGAGGCTAAGTACTTCATATTTTGTGATGCGATGAGAATTATGATAATGAGTGATCTTGATATGACAAGGCTTGCTTCATCGTTGTGTTAAGATTTCATGACAAAAGGTTCCTTAAGGTAGGATTATTTGTCTATGTATATGTGATGTGTGTGAAAGTGACACTAAGTTTAAGCTGCAAAGGCTAAATGTATGTAAAAATATTTTGAGAAGAGTCAAATGATGGTGACTCTTAGGCTATGCAAGATAGTAATGTAGGGATCAAGCCCCCAATTCTAGCTCTAGATGAATAGGGATGAGCATTGGAGATCCCTTGATATGATCATGCATGAATATAAATATGAATGCATTTTTTATTACGGCTGCACCTCGATGTGAGGTTGCCTACGTATCCGTTAGGAATCAGGCCGAACGTAGCTCTAGCCGAACCTCGCACAAGTGTGTGTATACCTCAAAGAGGTCTTTAAAGGTTTGTAACATGGCTAGGATAAATTTTGAAGAAGAAGAAGGGGATAAAGGCTCAAAACCCTAGATAAGCCCCTAAGGTGTGCAACCTTGCTTTTGAATCTTTGTATTTGTATGCTTGAGGTTTTTCACTTTCGAACTCTCTTTTGTTTTATTTTTTTTTTTATCTCTTCTTTTTTTGCTTTTGTATTTGTTGATAAGTGTGGGCAATCCCGGTCATGCGGTCTCTCACTCACTTAGCATTCATGTTTCTCAGACACGGTACCGAGCACTCGATAAGAGACGCAATCTGAGACGTGTTCTTATCAAAGACATGTTCATGTCAATGACATTGGAACACTTGCCCTTTTGTACACTTTTAATTATTTCTATTTTTTTTTGCTATTTTTAATCACTCGAGCTTTTGTTCTTTAAAAATTGCATAGATTGCACACCATCCCATCCCAAGGTTAGGTAGATGTGGGTTGAAAAAATAAAGGTATGTCGTTAGACGAGGCTCAAAGTGGTTTATCAAGAAATGATTGTATATTTGAAGGGTGAAAGGTGATATGATGTGGCTACAAGGGGTGCCTCAAATCATTGGTATACCTTGTGCTTAGTTCGACATGGATTTTTTTTTTAATGCAATGTAATGAGATGATCATATGCAAGAAAAGAAATGCTCATTTTATTAAAACATAAAAAGGAAAAACCTACAAAATAAGATCTAAGGAAAATAAAAGGTGCCTATGCTAGACTTCTTAGGGAAAGGATGAATATCAGGAATGGAAAAAGAGGTCACGAAATCTTGTCATTGAAGCTCGCCTCTTGTCGTGTGCCTTATCATCACCCGTTCTTCTTGCCAGCTGGAGGTATGGGAAGCTTGTTATTATTGATTAAATGTTGGATGACCTCTTTTAGCTTTCAACAACTCTCAGTAGTATGTCCCCTACCTTGATGGTACTTGCAATGAGCGTCAGCATTCCAATTGGGTGACCTTTTTTTGGGTGCTGGATCTTGAAGAGGTCCAATAGGAGCGATGAGTCCTTTGGCATGGAGTCGATCGAAAGCGGTATCATAGTTCATCCCAATGGGGGTGAACTCTTTCCTTAGCTATTCCTTATGTCTCTGACTATCCATGGCTAAGACTTCATTGAGGTCAAAGATACTAACATTGTTACTAGAATGGGTGCTTTCGGAAGAAAAAGGATTGTCGTTCTTCTTTCCTTTCCAGCCACTGTTGCTGCTATTGTTAATGACTTTTTGTTTTGCAAGGTCATCTTCAATTTCAATACCTATGTGTAGACACCTAAAAATGTCTCCCCAAAACCAAACCCGATGATGAACAAGCTTGATCAAAAAATCATTCTCTTCTCTCGCTTTAGCCTAAACACTAGCCTCCCCATTCTTTCACTATTCCTTCCTTTAAGCACTCCAAGGAGTCCATACAATACCTAAAGTTCTATACTTTAACCAAGGCGTGATAAGTAGAATTAACTGAGGGTTTGGACCAAATCAAATCTACTTTTTATTTAATTTAATTTAATTTTCATTTGCTTTATATTTTTTTATTGAAGTTACTAACAATTTATTCATGATTTAGCAATTTAAAGGAACGGCAGAATGTGAGTAATTAATTAATTTAATTACTTATTTTATTTTAATATTGCTAGTATCATGATTAGGTTATTTTATATTTGATTTGATTAACGCTATTATTGTTAAATTGCTTTTAATATTAATGTTTATTTTATTATATTTATTGATCACCATATTGCATGTTTAAAGGGAATATGTAATTGAAAATCACGCCTAATAAGATAACTTGGACAACCGGTTTAGGTTCCTTTTTAATCTTGTTGTTTAATCAAGTGATCACAAATTTTATAGAATTATATGTTGCATTGATATTAAACCAATTTAGCATAATAATAGATTGGAGCGAATTGAATATTTGTTTGCATGCCTTTGAGATCGCAGGAATGCTTTTCACTATAAGAATCGAGTAGAGGCCAATACGGGCGAATGTGACTCCATGACTCACTTTGTACCATCATCCCCGATCCTCCTTTCGTGGTTCCGAACCATATGGAGTTAGTAATCTCATGGATTATGAATGGGGTGTAACATTCACGGGTCAATCGTTGTTGCCTATCGTTGTCCCTTATCGTGGTTGCCTTTTTATGATCCGTGAACGGTTTACAAGTTCCTTAAAAACTTGTTGGCGGCTCCCTACTTTGCTTTGTCCCTAATCGTTGTCCCTAATCGTAATGTCAATTCCCACTTCCTATGAGTGCCAAGCATATTCACACATGCTTTAACGTAGGCGCATTTCGAGCGACGCCTACACTATGTCATAGACGACCTTGAAAGTATTCAAATTATGTTGATATTTCAAATGCTTTGAATACTTGTCTTGAAGGTTCTTAATGAACATCCTTATGAACTCCTTTTCAGTAGGGACTTCAATCATATTAGCGGAAGTTTCCTTCCACTTGTTGAAGAAGGAGGTAAACCCTTCGTTTTCTTTTTGCTTTAGCATCTCAAGTTGTCTATGGTCAGTTTCAACTTGAATATTACATTTATATCTATCAATGAAAGCGTTTACAATAGCATCCCAAGTAGAGGTTTTTTCTTTGTCAAGGGAAAAGATCCATTGTTGACAAACGATTTCAAGAGATAAAGAAAACAATGAATCTAAGACTTTCCTATCAGTCCTTTTAATATTCATTATGGTCTCGGAAGCCCTTAGGTGGAAATAAGGATTGTCTGTAGGTCACCTTGAACCTAGGGATGTCGTTGGCATTGAACTTCTATGGAAGAAGCTCCTTGTCCAGTGAGACCCCTTGTGAGCTAATGCCCTGGAATCTATAGTCATTGGATAGTTTGCTCAAGCTTTCTTGCATGAGCTCCATTTATTATTGCTTCACAGGGTCATTGATTTGAAGAGCCATAGCCTTCATCAATTCAGTTAAGTTGGCCACGTCCTTCTTAAGTTCGTTGACTTCTTCCTGAGACGCCATTATCTTCTTAGCTTTTCTTTTCCGACTAATTGGTTTGTCAAAAAAGTAGTACTTAAACAAAGGTGTTGTCCTTGATTAAGAGCCCTTCTTTCCATGACCAAGTGTTGTGGGAAGGGAAATTATGGATACTTTTTGTTAATTATTTAACTCAAACTCTATTCAACATGCAGTAGATGGAAGAAGTTAGGAAGAATGAAGGTTGTGATATGGAGGAAGCATGTAGAGAATGGAAAGACGATGTAGATGGAGAGATATGAAAGAATTAAGAATAGAATGTATCCCCAACTCAAATGACGGAAAAAATCGACTCATGTATGAACTTAAGACATGGTCATGGTGACATATTCACAAAGTGTGTGCTAAGATTAATGAGTGTAAGTGTCATGTTTGACTCGTGTCATGACCATGTGACTAGTCTATGTGACTAGACTCAAACAAAGGCTAAGCTAAGACTTCACGTATGCCCCACTAAACTGGACAAGTTGTAGTATTTTAGTCATAACTTTTTATGTGTGACTCCGAATTGAACCAATCCAACGTCAAATAAAAGATAAAACTCGGGGCTACAGATCCATAGGTTGTACGACTCGTAACCATGGACCCTCTTAAAGTGAGATTATTTTCAAATTAAAAAAAAAAAAAGGATTATTTTAAATTAAAATGACTTGTGAGATTATTAATTTCTATTTTTCAAAAAAAAAAAAAAAACAATTAAACCGGTACATCATTGAAAATTAACTACGGGTAACAACCAATCAACCACACAAACCCAAACACCAACCAACTCCCTCTTTTTTTCTCTCTCCTTTCACGCCCGCCGGTCACCTCGCCGCACTCTATACTACACTCCTCTTTCCTTCCCTCTCTTTGCGATTCCTTTGTTTTCAATAAGGTTGTTATTTTGATTATTTTAATTTTGATTTTGGTATATAGTTCTCCGATTCTATAATTAAATTTGTATTCTTGCTTGCTTTTTTGTGCGATCGTTTTAATTTGATGTTGATTTGATGATTTCTGGGTTTGATTTCGATGATCCTCTAGCTGTTTGGTTTGAATTTAGGGGGACCAATTTGGCTTATATGGCTCTTGTTTTGTTGATTATGGTTTTAATTTTAGCTGTTATTGTAGTGAATTATTTTCCAAGTCAGGGTTACTAAAGCTTCAATTGATGAGTTTGATGACCAACAGATCAAGAATATCATATAGATTTATGATGGTATTCATAGGTTTTTTGTGGAAATTATCACAAATTCTTTGTTTAATCATTTGCGTTTTAGTGAGCATGCTTGGATGTTGTTCACAATTTAGGGGTAAGGTTGAGTACATCATTATGATAGCAGGTTGTATAAAGATCGAGCTTAATTCCATGTTTTTGACGATTTAGGGATAGGGTGGCTTGCATTTTGATGTGATAGAACATATTACTAGATTGTTGTTGCTGTCGTTTTTAGCTATGTATTCAGTTTGCATTTTATTTGATCTTAAATGATTTGGTTCACCTTGTATCATTGTTTGTGATTTATTGTTTATTAAGCTACTTGTTCATAAAAAAACAATTTTTAGCCTTGTATCATGGTTTGTGATGTATGGATTATTGTTTATCAAGTTTATGATATGATTTAGGAGGATTTTGAAGAAAGATAATAAAATTTCGTTTGAGCTTCTTATGGTTTTATTGGATTGTTGTTGTCCTTGTTTTTATCTTTGTATTGGTTAGACTATAACTGTAAGCAAATGTCTCTGAAGCTCCGATCTTTCTCTTATGTGCTCTTTCTTTTTGTTCTCAATTGTTCAGTTCCTTAATTATAGCAATAAAAGGCTTTATCCTCATGAGTGTTTGTTTTTTTTGGTTGGCCAGAAATCATGTCGTATGGAAGTACCTATCAACCTCAAGGTGGTACATTATATGAATATAATTGGCCATCCTTTCCTAGATATCATGACAACAGCAACTTATATCAAAATGATGACTATTATAGCTACAGCAGATATAATCATTACAGTAGTAGGATGTTTGATGATATGAAGAGGCACGACTTTCACTACAATGCCTTAGGAAATTGTAGAGAATTAGCCCTTAGAGAAAACTACTCAAGGCCTAGTGGCGTACCGTCTTTTAAAAGAAGAAGAATTTCAGAGAATGCTGGGGTAAATGATGGAAATGTTTATTTCCAACCAAATCAGAACAGAGTTGCCGCTTTCATTCCTTCATATGACAGTGCTTATTTTCCCACTATAGCTGCTCCTAGTACAAGTGCTAATTGTAACACATCGGGTAAACGTGGACGGTTGGTTCTAGAAGATGAAGATTGCACAGTCCTTATGTCTAGGGAGGAGATAGAAAGGTGTTCCCCTTCTAGAAAAGATGGGATTGATGCATTACATGAAACACGGCTGAGGTACTCATATTGTGCCTTCCTTCAGAACCTTGGGATGCGGCTTGATGTGTAAGTTTGACTGTTTACTACTATTTTTTTTTTAATAACTAGTCATTGCTTATGCAGAACATTTCTGGCTGAAGTTTAGCCTTTGTAAATTCACTCTATTTCCTGTTGCAATTCAGCTTACTTATTTTTGTTACCTTTATCTTTATCAGTTGATATGCTTTCTTATCTGATTTAATTAATTTACTTTGGGATGTTGTAGGCCTCAAACGACAATAGGCACTGCAATGGTTTTATGCCACCGCTTTTTCATCCGACGATCACATGCCAACCATGATAGATTTGTAAGTTGCTGTCAATACCTGTTTATTTATTGGATTAGTTCTCTTATAAGTGATGATTGAAAGGTCATGTAGCATATAGTCATTTTAGTATTACTAATTTACTACTGGGATGATTAAGTAGCTTATGCAAGAATCAGTTCGGTGTTACTAAGCCCCTTTGTCTTAGTGTATATCTATGCCGTTGGGATGTTGGAATCACTACCTCTATTCCTTGTTATTTGCTGCATCCAGTGTAGTAGTGGTGATGGGGAGAGGGGAGGGGGTGTTTCTCTAGTTTATCAAATTTTATTGTAAATTCTTAATCTCATAGAAAAAAAAAATTCAAGTGGGATTAAGAATTTAAGATACACTTATTTTTTTTCTTTTATTTTCTTTTTAAATTTTTCCTTTCTCAAATGTGTAATTTCTAATTATCAGTTTTTGGGCACTTTTGAATTTTGATATCAATGGTAAAGCTGAGAAATTGAGAAAATGTACATTTAGCAAATAATATGGACCAAAAGGAGTACTTGTCGTGTTCTTGTTGGGGAGAAAAGAGTGAAACATATTTTGGTATGTTTCTTCTAAAATTATGCTGCTTGTGGAACTTTCAAGTTGTGTATGTATGTTGTGAATGGATCAATGGAAATTGCATATTTCATAGATTAATTTGGGGGCAGGGAAGAAAAGTCTTTTTTTTTTTTTTTTTTTTTTTTTTTTGAATTATCTATCTACTTGTTAATTTGTTAAGCCACTATACTGAAAAAAGCTTTTTAACACACTCAGCAATGGGTGGGTTTTTTTTTTTTTTTCCCTGTAACAATTGTGTTTTGAAGTTAATCTATCAACAAATTTCTCTTACAGTTGATTGCTACTGCTGCACTGTTCCTTTCTGCAAAGTCTGAAGAGACAGCTCGCCCTTTGAATGATGTGTTGAAGGCGTCTTGTGAAATTCTCCACAAGCAAGAGCTTACCATCTTGTCGTACATGCTCCCTATTGTAAGTATATTGTCCTCTGTTCTTAGTATGTTAAAGTTGATCTGTTGATATGACTGCCTCTTGATATATGCTGTATAGGATTGAAGTTAATTTTGAAAATAAAGTCGTGGGCCATAATCCCATGTGATTATCCTAGTAATGATGATATTGATTTCTTTCAAGCTTATTATGAGTGCTAAAAATGTAGGTTGATGAGTGATGATAGTCTTTTTTTTGTTTGATTACAAATATGGCTTAGTTAGGTATTAGGAAATTACTAATACATGTTATGTAAGCTGTTTAATTTAGCCCTGGAGCTTTTTTGTATGCTGTTTTGAATGTTACTTATGCTGGCCCTACTTCTCAAAACCAACTTAAAGTTGATTCCTTTTCGTCTGATTTGGTTTTCTCTAGTAGCTTCAACAAATGCTTTCACAATTTAGTATCAACTCCTCAAATCTGTCGGATGATTTCAAAATTTCAACATTGTATATTTCCTTAACTAGGGGTGGCTTTGGGAATAATACCCTTTCTAAGGAGTAGCTTTAAATAAAATTCATCATATTAAGGTTAAAAATCTGGCATCTCTCTGTACGGGTGGTGGGAGGTTGGGGTGGGTTTCGTGAAAAATCTTTTTCAGGTGTAGTTGACTCCGTTTCTGTTAACTTTGTCCTGGATTTGTTGAAGCTTGAACTTGAGTCTTGTCTAGTTGTCTGTGTCTGGTCAAGCTGACTCTGCCTCTGCTAACTTTGGCTTGGTTTTAAGCTGTCATGCATACCATCTTAAGTCATTAATGGAATTTGCATTTCAGTTATGTGTTTGGCCTTGACGCTGCTCTGTTTTCTTTAATATGTGATGTAGCAATGTAGCATTATCAAGTATATTAGGCCTATCCCTTTATTTCATAAATTTGTTCGAGTATGAATTTCTTGATGAACTTGTTCCTTGATGCAGGATTGGTTTGAGCAATATCGGGAGCGAATCATTGAGGCTGAGCAATTGATTCTAACTACGTTAAACTTTGAGCTCAGTGTACAACATCCTTTTGATACTTTGACATCCATTCTTAACAAGTTAGGTGTATCACAGACACATTTGATGAATCTGGCACTGAATTTGGTCAGTGAAGGGTGAGTTTAGAATCTTATTATACTTCATTGCTTGCTTGTCTTTTTGCTTGAAACATTGTAATGCTGGAATGTAGCAATTTGGGAGATGATAAGAGATTTCACGTTCTGTTGTAAGGTGTTGCTGGCCAGGTTTCAAAAGCTTGAATGTGCTTGTCCATTTATCATTTTATATGTTTCATCATGGAGAACTCAGGTCTAGTACGTGAAGATCTTCTGTTTATAACCGCTAAGTGACTGGATGTCATCTCAATCGAACTTCTGTTGGCATCTGTTCAACGGAGATGAATTATTTCATGCTATATTTTCCTTTTATATGACATGATTTTTACTTGTCTAATGAGCAGTTATTTCTACATGTTATGTTAGGCATAAAATATTAATTATTTGGCACGGAAAATAATTGCAGGGTTGATATGCCTAGCTGGCGGAGATTTGCTATAATGAAGTTATGTTTTACATCTGAAGTTGAACTGCCGTTGTGTTATGGTTGCTTAACTCTGAAAATGCCTGTCAAGCTGGTATTTGGCTATAACAGATAGACATAGACTCATTCCAGAATCGGTTTAAGTAGTTTTCCAGCTTATTTTTTTTGGGGTGACATCAAGTATTCTTTTGCTGTTTTTATTTCTGATGAATTAATATTTTATTAGAAACTAGGCTTGACTTTGATTTTATGCCCTTTTGGTAGTCAATATGTGGTTGATGAACAAATGATGAAAAGGGAGGGAGGCTTTTGGAGTGTGAGGAAACGAAAATATGGGCATGAATAGTGCATCTTATGCACAACACAACAGTAGTCATTCTGTTGGAGACTTAGAGTGGTTCCTCCTTTCTTGCTTTGTGATTGAAGGGAGGACATAGTCAACCAATCAGTAGGACCTGCTGCTATTATTGCAGGGTTGCCTACTTTGCCCTGGTTTTCTCATGTTTTCCATTCTCAAACCTTTTGTTTCCCCTTAATTGTGAAGCTTGTTGTTGGTGAAAGCCCTTGCCTCTATGGATTAGTATAAAGGGCTTTGATAAGGAGAGAATTTGCCAGAATCGTTGTCTTCGGTGTCAATTCGTATAGTGAAATTGGTCTTCTGGATTAACCAAATGCAGCAAATCTGGTAAGTTGAAGCCGAACATTTCAAATCATGTGCTCTACAGCATTATATCTTGACCTCCTGAAACACCTAGATTTGCAAAAAGTCAGGTTATATTACCCCACTGTAGTCAGCATGGCTTATTGCTGTTGATGGGTTCTTTCAGATCCAGAAAATATTGAAGGGGAAAAACAGAAATAACATTGAATGGGAAAAAGAAAGATTGACCAATAGGTTAGTTTATGTTTTGCACTCCTTTATGAGAATCAAAGTCAACAATGTTCGAATTGAGCAAGGATACCTCTTTTTTAGAAAGACCTTCTTGAACACACTGGGGATGCTCATATTAATTACACTCTATAGTTATCTCATCAGGATATCAAGTTATTAATGCATAAAGTTATTAATTACACTCTATAGATATGCAATGAAATAATATCTATACTTCTATAGTAGAAAAATAAGAATCTACTCTGTTCTTGGATAGTCCCTTCCCCTCCCTCTTGGAATAAATGGGTCTCTGCAACATTTTCTTTTGGGAAGTGTCATTACATGTTTTCTCAGAGAGATTGCACTTAATCATCAGGATTTTTTTTTTTTTTTTTTTCTCTCTTTATTATCTATGAGTTTGATTTGAAGGAGGCTGAGTGATGGCGATTACCTTGCCATCATTTTGTGATGATGCAAAGCTGTCTCTTCTTGCAAACCAATGACTATCAATGTAATGTTGAAATTGATTTGTTGTATCCCATTTTGTGTCAGGCATGTGTAATCAGTAATCACCATTATGGAAACAATTTCTTTGTTTATAAGATTTTCGATTTTTTTTTTTTTTTTTAATTTTTTTTTTAAATACCAAAATGGTTTTTATCTACATTTTAAGGGTTAGAAATCCATTGAAATTTGGTATTGAAGGTGAACTCTTGCCTCTTGGTTTATTTGGCTGCTGTGGTAAATCATATGCCTAAAGTGATGTATATAGGTTGAAAATGGATAATGAGAAGTAACTTCCATTTGAATACTTGTATATTTTCTCTTTTGGGTTATGTTCATTGCTGTGTTATAGAAATTTGAATCTAGATCCTTAGATCTTATGTTTTGATTTTTCAAAATCAGGAATTCTTTGAGCTAAAACTGTTTGTCTGTTTGCATATCTGTACATGGTTTGGCTTTTGTGTGTGTGTGTGTGTGTGTTAGTTGGAATGTGGAAAGTTTCCTTGGATATATGTTGCATATTTTGGGTCTAGACTCTAGACTCTGTCTCTTTGGTCTAATGATGATCTCATAGTCTTTCTTAATTGCTTCAGTTGATTATAATATTCTGTTACCCCTCACTTATATTATGCCTTAAAAATACAGGGAGACTGTGATTGTTCCTCAATGCATTATCACTTTTATTATCTTTAAGAGATGACAATGATGCACCACCTTCGATCAACTGTAGGAGTTCAGTATAATTTGGTTTGATATTTGAAAACACTGGATGATTGTGCCACCATTGATCTGTTTGAAAGTCTAGTTATATGTTATGAGCCTTGTATCTGAAGTTGTGGCAATGTATCTCTGTGATCTAGTTTGAGACTAAGGCTCTTAGTTGAGTCGGTGATAAATTCTTGGGTAAATTGACAATATCCTATCGCCAGAGCATAACATTATATATGGCATAACGCTTAATAACTACCAAATAAAAACAGGAAATAAGAAGAAAAAAATGTTCCATTATTGTTTATTTTGAACTTTGATATTATCTTTGTTAAATGCTATGAAGTATTATCTATGTGCAATTTTGAAGCAACTATGGCCAGGTGTTAGGCTGTAAAATTTTCGAAGTTTTACTATCTGTACTGGACATATGGAGCTTTCAAGTCGACAAAAGGGCTAAAAATGCGTTGATACTTTGCAACAAGTAATGCTTAACATGTATGAAAACAAGAAGTGGTTTTGTATTTAAGATGTGTTTGAAGCCGAAATTGATATTGATGATGGAGATCCTCATACCCCTTTATTTCTGTAATTAATTCTTCCTCAGTCTCCTTCAGTCCTTTTGTGCCAGCACTCAGCAGGAAATATTATCGGCTATACTCAGTGATTTATAGCTTTTGGTTGGTTATTAGTTTGATACAAAATGGTTTATTCAGAACAATTTAACTTAAATTTGAGCACTTGGTGAGATCCTTTAAGTGATGTATCTCAATAACTCTTGCACATTTTTTTATGGGAATGGTCGCTTGAAAAGTTGGCCAGAAAGAAAAATGATACATTCCTAGTTTAGATTTATCTGTGTAGTCTGGAATCTATACCTAAAAATTGACACTTGAGTCCAAATATAATAGTGAATTTGTGTGTAGAAAGACTGAAAGAGGTATCAGTTTGTGGTCTATTAGAATCTCACTTTGTAAATTAGTGGACAGTTTGCGCAAAATATATTGCCAAATATTCTTGACATGACGGTGTGGTATCATCAATTGTTATAATTTAGCCATTAGATTCAATATATCTATTATTGCCAAATGATTGTGTGGCTTATGGTCTGATGAATACCTAAGAAGATGTGAATGGTTGTTGTGCTTCCATTCTTTGAGTATTAAATAGCAACACACCATGGTCTCTTCAATATCTGTTCTTTGAGGAAAGATGGCTGAACATTCTAAAAGGTTGGCCTATGTTTTTCGCCATCTGAATGTTTTGAGATGCTGGACTACTAGATATGTACGTGGGAAAAAGGCTACAGTTAGAACTTCTTTGGAAGTTGGAATGATCTCTTTAATGATTGTGAAGTATTATTGTAGTTTCGTACTCCTTTCAGCTGTTCACCAGAAGCGTTCAACTAGGTTGCTGGTTAAAATTTTGGTAAGAACACATGTCTTGGTCTGTTGTTTCTTGCAACCTAGTTGGAAACTTGGAATCAATATTACATTTCTGCCGCTGCCGCCCTTTTGTTGTCTTCTGGTGTTCTTGGCCTTTTTTATAGATGATGTAGTTTGTTATGATGTGTTAATATGCCAGGCTATTGGAGGTATTTCTGAAATCCTGCTGTAAAATTTTTGTTTTGCTTTCTCTTGGGATGTTCATTCATCCTGGACGCCATGTCTCTTCCTCTGCTACAATAATTTTGTTATATTTGTGTTTCTTTATTTTTTTTGCAGTTTTCGGAGCTCACTGTGGCTTCAGTTTAAGCCCCAACAAATTGCTGCCGGTGTAGCATACCTTGCTGCCAAGATGCTGAATATGAACTTTGATTCTGCCAGCATTTGGCGGGAATTTCAGACCCCTCCAGCTGTTCTTCAAGGTAGGTGAATCTTCCATAATCTATTTTCAGCATTTATTGGTTTCCCCCTCTTTCTTAGTTTCTCTTTTATGTGAATTTGTACAAGTGCCTTTGTAATTTGGACTATTATATACACCAGAGCTTGTGGTTTCCTTATGCTGTTTCATGGTCATCATTCAGTCTTTATTTTTGGTTATAAATGAAAATGAAAATTTTCCATAAGTAAACTGTTGCTGTTTTGGTGACTGAAGTGTATTCTTCATTGATCCTTCAATTGACTTTTCATGACATTTACTGGCTCTAATGGATTGATCAATTCCATTAAAAAATCTGAACCAACTTTAGTAAAAATGCTAATGAAGAGATATTTCCCAGGTAGCAGTCACTACAAAGAAACTATGCGAATATTTTAATGTCTACTATATTTAACATCCATATTATGAGATTCTTTTTAGTTTTTACAGGTTTGTAAGGTAAGACATTTGAAATGAACCTTGAAAAGTTATTTAATCAAAATTATTTTCTAGTAAGTGGTGACATCATGCTCAGTACAACTTAATGGTCTAACAATGATTTGGGATGAGTGATGGATATCTAGCAATGATTTGGGCTGAGTTATGGATATGATATCTGATGATTGATGCTTATTATAGACAAAAAAAGCTATTATGTTACTCTCTCTGTTTTTTTGTTTTTGTTTTAATTGCAACAGTTCTTATTATTTGTTTATCTACGTATATTTTTTAAATGCAACACTTTCTTAATTGGAAATGGTCTACACTATTTTATTATATCTCATTCGTGACTCCTTACAATGTCCAGACCCCTACTCCACTTCTACACTGGTCAATTTGTTGCATATATATAAAGGGTAAGGGAATCCCCACCCCAAACTCCCAAAGTGGCTCTAGTGGGGTTTGATGTTGTTGTGGATGACAAACCTTACCACTAGACCAGGCTAGCCATCCGAGAGATATTAGATCTCCTGCTGTACTTGTGATTATGTACATATTTTTTTTAGTTACATCAGTTTTAGAGATCTAGTTCTTTCAGCAAGTTGCCTCCCCATATCACTATTTTCTTGAATTAGGTTGTTGAAAGGAGTCATAGAAAAGTATTGCTTGTTGCATTCATAGCAGCGTTTCTAAGAGCCATGTGTGTTCTGAAGTCTGATTAGATTATGTGAATATCTGTATTTGTATTTCCCATTCTTTCCTCTTGTTTTCATTTATCATATAATTACGTGTCTTTCTTTCATGTGCAGATGTAGCGCAGCAGTTGATGGAGCTTTTTCAGGATTAATCGAATCTACATGAAGGTTCTGCTATGAAGGTTCTGATTGTGAATTAATGACATGACTCTAATTAAAGAATTACTCCTTTAATTTATGCAGTTATGACTAATGATTTTCTTAAAAAAATCAAAAAAATTAAATAAGGCAAAATTATTTATGGAGTGTTTTTTTTTTTATTTTAATGCTAGATTCCAAATATTCTCCTTTTCTTATTTTATGTGATTGATTCTATATGAGACTATCATATTGAAACGAAAGGAGTAGTATTTATTGAGACGAATCCAAAAAGATATCACATGAATATGTTTTTCCTTATATATTATTCACAAAAGACTGTCAAATGAGGGGTGATGAATAGTGTAAAATTCAAAGCGGGTCAAGTAAAAAATAACAGAGAAAGTAGTATGTTTTTGTTATGCTTAACAGTTTGTCGCTAAAAAAATTAATAACAACGATTACTCATTTTATTGGTAGCAATTAATAAAGACGAATAAGTTAGATTGTCAATATTTGTTGCACAAACTTTTATATGTAGCCGGCAAACCGCACGATCGGCCACTTTTTTTTTTTTTTTTTTTTAAAGAATGATCAGAGTTACTTGGTTAAGGTAATTCACTCGATCAGTCTAGGTTTACTTGGTCAGAGGTTATTTTATTGGTTAGAGGTTACTTAGTTAGGGGTTACTTGGTCATTGATTACCCGATCAAGGTAGATTACTTGATCAGGGGTTACTCGGCTGATCAAGGGTTACTTGTGTGTTAGCTGGCCACACAGTGTGGCCAATCACACACAAAAGTTACTGTTGTTGTTGACAATGAAAGTCTTCACTTAATTTTTTTCTACTCACTATGTAATACTTTGTATTTTCTAACCAAAATTAGCGTTAACATCTTGAATTGTACCTTAAGAACACCTATTACCCCGAACTTTGACTATTACCAAACACACCACCAATTATTGATTGGAGTGCAACGTGTGCCATTAATTATAAAAAAATGTCTTATTTTGAGCGTAAAAAAAATACAGTGCCCATTAATGGCACACATTGCACCCCAATTAATAGTTGGTGGTATGCTAACTACTAATCAAAATTTGGAATGCCAGAGTTCACCCAAGCTATAATTCAAGGTGTTGACTATTAAGGCCAACTTTGCCTATTTTGAATGTGATTTGGCAATATAACAATGGATTTTTTTTATTTAATTTTTTTTTTTAGATAAAGAAACCCTTTTTTATAGTACATTCATTGGTCATTTCCCTAGCACTCCTCCTCATAAGTGATTTCTTATACTATTTCTGTTTCATAATTTTTGCAACTTTGGGTATTATTTGTGAGATATAAAATATTCCAAAGTTATAAAAAAATTATAAAACAGAGGTAGTATATTATCTATCAAAACACTTCGAATTAAGGATGTGAGGTGACCTGAGATTTGAGAGTTGAAGGAAATCAGAGAAGAGGGGTGGGGAAGGGGGTTGTTACATGTTAGTACTATATATTGGTGATAAAGATGGGATGGTTGGTGTGATGATGGGGTATTACCGTATTATTATTGCGGGAATGCATGACTAATATGGGGTGGTGCTGTGGGGTATTTATGCGGGAAATTGCTAGAGAATAATTAAATTTTTTATTATTGAATAATTAAATAACACCACAAAAAAGTCATGATTTTGATTATACCAATAACAAAAAATCTTATAGTTATAACACCACATAAAAACCTAAAAAATTGATTTCATATTATTGGTTAAAAAAAAAGGAAAATTTGCGAATTGCAGCCATTTAAAGTTAATATTTTGCAAATTCCCGCCATTTAAACAAAATTGCAAATTGCTGTCCAAAAGTTCTTATAAATTGTATTGCAGTTCGATTTAACTTTTTTATCGGTTTACGTGTCGAAAAATCTTCGGATAAGGTTTTAGGAACCATTTTAGTCCTTAAGTTTCCGAATTGAGCTCAGAATTATTAAAGAAATAGCATAAGTGTCTTGTTTTTACAGCAAAAAATATTTGCCCACAAATTGACACATTTTTGTTACGCAAAATGAGGCACTAACTTTTTTTTTTTTTTTGCTAATTTCGAGCTCAATTCAGACCCTTAAGAACTAAAATGGCCCCTAAAACCTTAACCGAATTTTTTAGACACGTAAATTGATGAAAAAGTTAAGTCGGACATCAATTTACAATTTATAAGAACTTTTTTCGCTGTAATTTGCATTTTTTTTTAATGGCTGCAAGTTGTAAAATAAAAATTTTAAATGGTTGTGTGCAATTGGCACATTTTCCATAAAAAATTTTTTTTAAAAAAAAAAAACCCTACCTACCTTCGTTAATGGTTATATGCAACTTTGAGGGTATTATTTGTGCCATATAAAAAAATTCCAAAGTTGTAGATAACCATTAACGGATGTATTAATAAAAACTTCAAAGCCCCACCACCGTCGCTGCCACTGCCAGTAGCCTAACCCCGCCGCCGGCACTCCCTTCCCTGCCTACCCCAGCCGGCACACCTCCAAGCCCAACCAAAGCACTCTTGTCGACGCACCATCCCAACCCGAAACACTTCATCCTTAGCCACCACCACGCAAAACCATAATCTTTCCCTCACCCTTGAAACGGCCAAATCGACCATTCTAGGTTTCCATGATTGATTTTGGCCATTTTGAGGGTGAAAGGGTAAAGGATTTGCGGTTTTCGGTCGTTGTTGGTTTCGTTGGTGGCTGGTTGGTGTGTATCAAGGATAGGTTTCGTTGGTGGCTGGCTGGGTGGCATGATTCTGGCGGTGCCGAAGGTCAAGATGGGATAGGGAGGGGAAAGGGGTTGCCGGCGACGGGTGTTTAGGTTACCGGTGGTGGGGCTGGGTTAGGGCTTAGGATTTTTTTAATCCACTAAATAAGCGACACGTGTATGTGGTGGGCTCCATTAACGGATTTCATCCAAAGGGTCCGTAAAGTGGTGGTAAAATCAAGTTTTTGTGTTTTTATGTGGTGTTATTATAAAGTTTGAAATTTAATTTGTGGTGTTATAATCAAAATCGTGACTTCTTTGTGGTGTTATTTTCTAAAAAAAAAAAAAAAAACCCTAAGGTTATATTAAGATTTCCTGAAAAAAAAAAGTTATATGTAGTATTATGATTTAGTTCCCCCTCCCTTTTTGCTTCAAAAAAAAAAAGATTTAATTTCGAATTCCCGTGGGTTGTGAGAATGACTCGGTTTAGGGTATTTTTTATTAGAATACTCCATCCGTTTTAAAATACTTGCTCCACTTTCTTTTTTCGGCCGTTTTGAAATACTTGCTCCATTTCCTCCTTTGGAAAGCTTTTACAATATTTAATTCATTTCTCACACTTAGTGGACCTAACATAATACTCTCTATCCTCCTATTCTTCCACTACTTTTGCTTTTTATAATTTTTTACTTTCTCAACTACCCCACTACCTTTATTTTATATTACTTTCTCCAATTTCTCCTAAAACTCCGCGTATAGAAAATTGAGCAAATATTTAAAAACGGAGGGAGTACTAAATTAGCACGGATATAATGAAAAAAAGAGCTATATACAACAAGGAAAATGCTATACATAGCCCTTAGGGCTACATATAAGCATTAAATTTACCCTTGAAAATCGTAAAAAAGTTACGAAATCATGAAAATATAAACACTAATTACATTGATTTACGCGCGTTTTTTTTTCATGAATTCCTAATTTTATACAATTTCCAAGAGCATATTTAATGTTTATATATAGCCCTTAGGGCTACATATAGCATTACCCAATAATTATTCCCGTATATTTTTCTACCTCTTTAATCATATATTGCAGGTTTGAATTTTTATGGTTTACAGTAGACACGGAAATCTTTATAAGTGTCATATATTAAATTAAATAAATTAATTTCGGTTAAATCATGTTAATGATCCATTTTTAATTATTTTTGGCCCACCCAAATAAATAATCTGAATTAATCAAATAGAATCCGGGTTATAAAATAAATTAAACGAACCAGGTTAAAAGACTTTTAAGTCATAAAATGGGTCAGGCCCAAACCTACTAAGTCCACTCAAGGAGTTCTCATTTTCTATAAATACACCATTCCTCCATCAGCTCAGGGGATCCAGAAATCATTATTCCAAGAGCACATAAAACTCAAACGGAATTCTCTCTGAAGTAAGTCAAAAAGCACATCAAACTCATGCCGACTTGTTCAGATACACTCAAACATATTTGAATGGGACTAAGTGATATGTCCATTTTATATAGTAATTTACCCCCGTCCCTTGGTCATAATTAGTAGTGTTTTTGGCTCTTTCGAGCCACTTTTATTACTAATTGGTGTTTTCTAGTGTTTTCGTAGTCTTTGTTGAGTTTTGTAGGGAATTGCACCTTTGGAGCATTTTCTCGGGTTTTTCATGGAGCGACTACGGGAAGTCGGGAACTAGAAGAGCACGACCATCTTTGAAGCCTAAGGCCGGTTAGAGTCATCGAGCCGGTGATTAAGGGCTCGATAATCGGGATACCGAGGTACTTGGTCCGAGTATTCAAGACCCGAAGAGGAAATCCGGATTGGGCCAAGGAAGCCCAATCGAAGTCCGAGCCTCGAAGTGAAGCAAGGGCCCGATTGGGTAAGGATTAGCACAATCGGGCGCGGCATGCATGGTGCTGGTGCGTGGCCTAAGGCGTGCCCGATCGTGCGAGCATCTAGCTTGATCGGGCGGCACTGCTGAGAAGGGGCACGAAGAAAAAGGCGCGCCCGACCGGGCGACCTCTAGCCCGATCGGGCACGTGTTTTTATCAGATCTGATTAGTTTAGTTTAATTTTTGTTTCGAGGAATGTTTAAGTACGAATTATGTACGTAATTTTATTTTACCTTCTTTTTTAGATTTTCTCTCTCTAATTAGGATATTTCTCTCCCTTAAATTCTCTCTCAACTCTTGTTCTTAATTACTTCCATTAATTCAGATTTCTTGGTAGCAATTTCTTCTCCTTTAATTTCAGCTATTTCATTTACTTATTTGATTATGTTTTGTTTTATTTATTTGATTAGTTTAGTTATGATTATGTCTGAGTAGTTTCATTCTAGGGTTTATGGGGATCCATAATTAATATGAAGGGATAATTTGTTATTATTGATTATTGGTATTGCATGATAATTTCTTATTGAATTGTTTTAATTCTTTGCAATTAGATTATGAATCGAGCAGATGTAATTTGATTGTGAATGTTTAGGAATATTGAATTGATGAATCGAGCAGATGTTAATTTAATATTAAAGGCTATTTTTAATAGGAACTTAGATCTAGTAAATTGCGAGAGCCTGTTAGATCTATGTTGATTAATAAATTGCGAGAGCCTGTTAATCATGTTATTTGTGCAATGTTAATTATTAACTATTATGTTTTATCCCGAAATATTAATTATTGGTGAACCTGTGACCCTAGGCTTTCTTATTATTGTTTCTTTTCTCCCTAAACTTATTCTTCGTAGTATAGAATTTATTCCCAAAAATATTGGTTACTTAGATAATTTAGATTATAATAATTATTAGGAGTAAAAAGACTTGTTTCCCTGTGGAGTTCGACCCTACTTCCCTATCTACTTTAGTTAGAGGACTTAGGTATTTACTTTTGATTAGGGGATACGACTTTACCCTCAAACAAAACCCTTGAATACAGGTGTATTCAAACAAAACCCTCGTTCAGGTGTATTCAAACAAAACCCTTGAATACAGGTTGACATCATCAAACGTCACCCTGCATTCAAACTCAAGTCGACGTCATCAAACGTCAACCTACAGATGTTACATACGTGTCATCATCAGCTGCGGAACAGAATCAAAGGACTTAGTTTATTTTATTATAAACTTTTATACAGAGATTGTACCCAAAAATCACATATTAATATAAATTCATTTGTTACTTTATTTCCCGTCTTTATTTATTTAGACTCGAAATTTGTGTAAACAAATTTCGAGATCAAGTTGCATCCGATATCAAATCTCCACAATAGGTCTCGAGGGGCATTTGTTGACACCGAAATTTTGTTAATTATTAGGTGTCGGATATATGTAAATAAGGAGATAATATAAAAAATTATAAGATATTTATCTTCTGAATCTCATAGATTATTATCTTTTACTCTACGACTCTCTACATAAAGAGGGTCGAATTTTGGGTTTAATTAGGCTCAGATGGAACAAGTCACAAAGACCCCATCTCCTCCCTACTACCAAACATTGTAGGTACATAGTATGGATTAAGCCGATAAGGCCCCGTACTATAAACAAATATCAAAGCCTAGCCCTTTGGAGAGAGGAATCAAGAGATCTACGAGAGTTGTAACCCACAAATTATTAATAAAATAATTGTTCCCGTATATTTTATGCCTCTTTATTTGTATATTGCAGGTTTGAATTTTTTATGGTTTACAAACATTTCCACTGGTTTTCTTATAAACTTGGTTAATGTACTCTAGGTAGGATATAAGTGGAAATATTGACAATTATATATTAACTAGTTATTGGCCCGGGCGATGCCCCGATATATCATAAATTTATAATTAAGTTTGATCAAAATTAATAAAAAGGATTAATGTTAAAACAATACGGATTATTAATAAGTGGGTCAAATATATACGGAGTAATAATCTATATAATCTTTCATTAATATATTTAAAATACGCATGTCAAATTTAAATTTGAAGGTTATGCATATGAATAGTTTTTGATGAAAATTAAACATTATTATAGAAAATTAAAGTTATGGAATTAAATTTGGAGGTTATAAATATGAAGAGTTTTTTTTTTTTTTTTTAATTTTATTTAATTAAAGTTATAGAGTTTTAATTAATGCCGATGGAATCAATTTATATTGGGGAAAGACGTGACACGTAGGATGTCACCTCACACACATGTGTGTCGTCTAGTCATATTGTGGGAAGGGTGACACATGGCGTGACCATGTTGTTCCCTTGGATTTTAATAATATTATAGATATTAGTCAATTGAGCCAGCTAAAAGCGAATAACGATTACTAAAGTTTGGATTATTTAAAATAATATTGACAACTTTATGTTATTTGAAGTGATGAATAACATAAAGTTGGGATGAGCTGTGATGGCCCGCTACTCGGTAGGGACACATGTGTCCCATACTAAGGGCAAAGAAGTCATTTTGCTAAAAAGACATTGTGGTAAACCAAGATTTTTACTGCTGTCAAAATTTTTGGAAAAGATATCACCACTGTTGTCAATCTGTCATTGCCGCTTTCCTCCATTAACACCACCACCAAAACCAAAGAAAACACCATTATCATCATCATCTTCTTCATCAATTACATGATGGTTTAGATTATTGCACCCATGAAATCAATAGTAGTAGTATACAATCAACAATAAAACGATAACATTTAAATCAAACCCATGAAATTTTCAAAAAAAACAGAAAGCATATAAACCAAGATTCACAGATAAATAAAATAACTTTTTAATTATACTAATCAGCCAATAACAGTATACTAATAAAAATAACAGTATACTAATAAAAAATAACAATATAACAATTAACAATAACTATGTAAAATCAATAATAGTTATGACTGCCAAATAATTTTCGTCGTCGACTTCAACCCCAAACATCCAAAGCTTAGATGAATAATCATCCTACATGATTTGTATATTATCTACAAAAGCTTGCAAATTCCATGAAAATAGATCAGAGCTTTGCGCTTAATTTCGTTCCACAAGGGAGCTCAACTTTCCCTCGAGATTTTCGATCAATAGCCACCATATTTGGAATCTCCTCCAGTTCTCGGGTGAATAGCCACTAGCTATGATGCCATTTTTGAGAACTCCATCTAATCCTCTAGTGTTTTTTCATGGAGAAATGGTTTACCCAACTGTTTACCCCGATTAAGGTGGATTTCCAAATTTAGGTGGAAGTTCTAGCCAAATTCCCCTCTCTGAGCTACCTTCAGCTACACCACCGGCGCCGATCGACTGTTTTTTCACGGGAAGAGCAGCAACTAAATGGGGGAAAATAACTTCTCTCTCCTCCTTTTTTTTTACCCAACCCTTTTTCATTTTACCCCCTAATTTTATTTTATCTTTTTTTTTTTAATTTGCAAATATTATTTTTTTATTAGGGTATTGGACAGGGGGGCCTATACCTGGTAAGGGGCAATAGTTTCTCAAGTTGGGATTCAGTGTGTGTGTGTGTTTTTGTGCAAGTATATGAATTGTATAATTAAATGATTAACACTATCTATTTTAAACTAAAAAGGCATAGTTTTTTTTTTTGTTTTTTTTTTATCTCTAAATAATACTTCCTTTGTCTCATAATGTTTATCTATGTATTTGTGAGAATTTTAGTGGGACATAACATGATTTGCAGTATTAGCTGTACTTTTATTGAATAATACACAATTCAATGTTGAAAAACTGATATAGAGTAATTGTTTTTTTATTTTATTTTTTATTGTATTCAATGTAATTCATTTTTGAAAAAAAATATGGAGTACTCCTAATAATAAAAGAAACACTTCCCCATGCATATTATATGTGGAATCAGGTAGATAAACTGGGACAAGAGTATTATATCATGGGATGGAAAGAATAAGTTATATATGCTCATATTGGATTTAATTTAAAGTGTAATTACTTAATTTCATAGCCTACTAAAAAGGCATAATTTCATAAACTCTATATAAGAGTTAAATGGAAAGAAAATTTAACATAATCCAACTTTAAAATACCCCCGATCCGACCCAACTTGATCTACCCAAATCTGACCAAGGTATTCAAATTGGCACCTTTACATATTATATAACTCTACATGCCAAATTTAACTAGTAAAACAATCCATGTCCAGACAATTCAAAATAGAGATGCGGTCTATATTAAATTTTTAGAAGGGACGGCGATTGAAGAACTAAGAAGTAATAATGATTAACAATACATAGGACTAATGTGATCGATCCACCATCAAAATAATAGTCCTTGCAAAGACAGCAGTGAAGCCTTTAGCTCACTGGTCCCTCGATCTCAGTTGCTCAACTAATGACACAATTCATAAAGATTAATTAAACCCTTTAGAGAGGTAATTAACTCCTACATTTAAATAAATAACGTTAGTTGCTTGTTCTTTCTACACTACAGCTGTAACATTACTTTACAATAGTAATTTAGTACTAAGGGGGTGGTCATTGGGAGGTGAAATCTTATTAAATGATCACCTCAATTATGAACTTAATTAAGTACATCTAGTAAAATAATATTAATTACAATTAAACAAAAGTTAATGAATGTTCTAAGAGCGTTGGATAATACTAGTATAACTAAAAGTAGAAATATTGAATTAAAATGAATATTTCTATCAATAAAAAAAAAATACCGATTAACATATACTCTCTTTATGCATTTTTGAATTATACCGAGTAATTTTAATTTTACTCGTATAATGCATTTTTGAATTACCGTCACAAAATTTTATCTAGGGGTGTTAGTTAAAAAGATCTAATTAATTATGGTAGTATTAATTTAGATTTTAAAAATGGTCAATGAAGTTAATAAATAAGGTGGGTGTTAATGTGAATGAATAACTGAGTGCCATGCAATGGTGAGAGTGAAACCACATGGATTTTATGGAAAGTGTGTCAGACCGTAATTGGTGCGCTAAGCTTTGGTTGTACTTTGCACTGGTTAGATTGTGCTCGATTAGCGGACCGCAATTTTGGATGCTGTAAATGTAGTGTGGTTTGCATTAAGGTGTAGCGTAAGGCTCGGCGACAAAGGCTATGACCTAATCGCAATCCAAGATTTGACTTCTATTTATTATTGTAATTAGTTTAATTTTTTGTATTAATTGTATAGTTAAATACGCTTAATTGCTTATATGTCTTCTAATTCACTTTTGCGAGTTTTTAACGAGTTTAGTTGTGGATTTTGTGATTTTAAGAGGTGATCAATCAACATTAATTACATAGTAAAAATTATTAGTTAAAAAGGATTTGATAAATAGGATATGTTATATTTTTAGTATGAATTTGTTTATGACACTGGAAATTTCTTCTTTTCCTTTAGTCTAACATAACTACATATCTTTTGATTGATTGATTTTGTTGCATATATTTTCACTTAGCTTTTGATAGCTCGAATTCCATGGAACTCTATCCTCAATGATTGATCTTTCTAAGGTCTAAACTAACCAATCATGGCTCAATAGAAAATATGTGGTAGAAAATTTGGGCTACAAACCTCATTGTTAGTAGGATTGGGGCGTGGTATCTACTATTTAGTGATTTAGTCAAGTCATTATAGTGTTAGTGCAAAGCAGTCGAGAAAGACTCTATTATTTTCTTTAATCATGTTCACACTTTAAACATAGAAACAATGTTAGATACTCTAATAAACGTCATGCTAAATCCAAATATACTAATTGATTTTTTTTTTTTTGGTGTCATTATATTAACCTTGTTGCACGTACTATTTAATTTAAATACAATGACTTTCTAGTTTAGTCTAGTATAATTAATTAGACAAAAATAAATAAATAAATAAATAAACCTTGAGGTTTAAAATTTTCACTTATTTAATAGAAATCCATTACTCGTAATTTACCACAAGAGAAAACTCTAGAAAATGATTTCTCATCACAAATTTTAAAACAATCTTCCCATCCAACCCTTAACTCTTCTCCCCCCCAAATAAAGAAAAATAAATCAAATTACCGTTATAAGGAGAAACAACCCTCTCTCTCTCCACCACCTCCCCTCTTCACTCTTCCCTATCTAACTATCGATCCCTTCACTATCCTACAAAACACAACAAAAAGAAACCCACACCTTCAATTATTATCATATCATATCTCTTTCCTTTGAACCTTCCCACCCCTCAAAAATGTAAACCCCATCTCCATATTCATATTCCTCCCCCTTCCCCCTTATTTCTAAGATCCAAATCATTACATCAAATGGGGAAGAAATTAGACAATTCTAGACTTAATAATAACTATAGATCAAAAACCCTCCCATCTTCACCTACTCATTCACTATCCGCGTCCTCCTCCTCATCCTCATCTGAATTCGAGTTCCGTAACTCGATTTCGCCTCGTAAGTCTTCCGCCGCTCTTTGCCCTGCCGATGAGTTGTTTTACAAAGGTCAGCTGTTGCCTCTTCATTTATCACCTCGGATTTCTATGGTCCGTACCTTACTGTTAGCATCTTCCTCAACCTCCTCATCTTCCGATACTACGACTACTGCCTCGCGTGATTCTTCCTCGTCTAATGACTCGACTTCCTCGTCTTTCGCCGCTGATCTCTCTCTCCTTGCTGCTGGTGACCCTTGTTGTGACTCGTCCCGCCCTAGCTCCGTCACCGACGATGACAACAACAACAACAACAAAAGCTATAGCAATAATAATTGCCAGGATTATTATCTAAAACCACGTCCCAACAACAACAACACTAACAACAATAGCAATGTTAAGAAGTCGTCGTCGTCGTCATCATCGTCTTCGTCATCTAAGTACTTTTCACTTTCGAGATTCTCGAATGTGTTTAAGAAAGATCCACCTTCTACTAAGACAACGACAACGATGACAACAACAATGATGACAGAGGGATCGTCGGTGAAGAAGGTAAGCACTTCAGCTAAGGAGGTTATAAGAAAATACATGAAAAAAGTGAAGCCTCTTTACGAAAAGCTCTCGTCTAAGCAACAATCACCATCGCCAATACCTGATAAAAGGAGAGAGAATATTTTACTATCGGAGACGACGACAGCTTTGTTAGAAGAAACAAAGGAAACAGCGGAAGCAAGCGGCGGTGCCAGTGGAGGTGGTGGTAGTGTGGGAGGTGGGTTGACTCAGTCATTTTCAGGGAACTTGAAAGTTCCTAGAATGATCCGTAAGAGCTGTGTGGCTAGTTGTCCGTCTTCGATGCGGTCATCTCCGAGTCACTCTGGGGTGCTCACTCGAACCGGATTGCCGATGCGAGCCGGGTTAGCGAGCTATGGAAGTGGGTCGTACTCGTCGGAGACATCAACAATGGAGGAGCTTCAGAATGCTATACAAGGTGCAATTGCTCATTGTAAGAACTCCATGGTTCAAAGTAGCAGTTCAAGCTTCAATGACAACAATATTGGTATTGTTGGAAATGGCAAAGGCAAGGCTTTAATGATTTGATTATGACTTTGAGTTATAGGATTTAATTATCGTTACTCTTTCTGTTCGGATTTAGTTATCGCATTAATAGATAATTTCGAATTATGCTATTATTGCGTTTCTTAATTTTAATCTCGAACAGAAAGAGTAATTTTATTGTTCACAATATTTATTTAGGTCTTGAGCTAGTATTAAGCTAGTTAGTAGTTACGTGATACCCGATGGTACCTCGTGTGTTCATGTTTGGGTTTCGATATCAAGATCCGGTTTGACTCTTTGACAAATAAGTTAACTTTTTAGGCACCACAAAATTTTAAAAGTACTTATGTTTATATTTTCTCCGTCTCAATTTACTTGTTAAATTTGACCGACTTTTATGAAACCACTTTGATCAGATTGAAATGCAAGTAAATTGAAACGAAAGAAGTAAAATTAGTTGTCCAGTTGCTTTCAAGAATGAAAAGGAAAGATGAGGTGACTTTGATAAATGATAATAAGGTACCACATGTGACTTCTGAAAGTTGATGTTTGGTACGAGCAGTAGTCTTATTTATAGTTGTTACGGAAAATATTGTTTGGAAGATGCTCTCTGATTTTATTATTTGTGTTAGGAAATTTTGCAAATTGCAGTCATTTAAAATTTGTATTTTGCAAATTGCAGCTATTTAAATTTTATTTTGCAAATTGCAGCCCAAAAGTTCGTATAAATTGTAAATTGCAGTCCGATTCAATTTTTTCATCGGTTTACATGTTGAAAAATCTTCGGTAAAGGTTTTAGGGGTCATTTTAGCCCTTAAGGACCCGAATTGAGCTCGGAATTAACAAAAAAATAACGTAAGTGTATCATATTTACAGTTTCTCACAAATCGATACACTTTTATTACGCAAAACGAGATACTTGCGTTATTTTTTTGCTAATTCCGAGCTCAATTCGGTCTCCTAAGGACTAAAATGGCCCCTAAAACCTTAATCGAAGATTTTTCAACTTGTAAACCGATGAAAAAGTTGAATCGGGCTGCAATTTACAATTTATATGAACTTTTGGGCTACAATTTGCAAAAAAAATTTTAAATGGCTGCAATTTGCAAATTTTCCTTTGTCTTATAATATGGTCATCTTTGTTACTTAGATTTTGGAATATAATGTGAGTTGTACTACTTGAATTACGGACTACGAGTACTTCAATTTCATTCTAAAATACTCTTTTGGAGTGAAATTATTTGTCATGTGCTCTTGTATAAAGTACTAATGCAAAACAATATTTTAGGATATCTAAACAATTTGGCTCTTTCTCTGTATTGTTTATAATTAGATTTCATGACTTCCAATGATTTAATTTGGTGATGAACAAGGTATAATTGATCTGATGATTGTATGCAATATTATAAATTGTCCTTTGTTCAATTGTTCTCATCATCTATTTCAATTCTAAAATGTTCTTATCGCAATAATTCTATTTGGAGTAGAAGTTGTTTGATTGAACATTTTTTTTTGGCTTAATCCTTAGCCCAGTTTTTATAATTATTTTATGATTTCGTATGAGTTTGATGTCGATTTTTTTGGTATAATTTGATTGATTTTAATAATAATAAATAGCATTCCACTAACTAATAATTATGAGGTAATAATAATAATAATAATAATGATAATAATAATAATAATAATTGGATGGGTCGGGCATATTTTGGGCCGGCTGTCCAAAACCCGGCCAAAATCGGGCCAGACTGCACATGATCAGCATTCAGCACTAAAATAAGGTGATGAAAATTGTTGTTAACAATAGAGATTTGTACGGTTGTACCATCTTCATTTTATTATCATCTTACGATTTGACAGTTTTGTTGATTATAACATGTTGCTCTATACTATTTTATGACCATCTTAAGATTTGACAGTTTTGTTAATTTTAACATGTTGCTTATTTTATTTTAGCGTACCCTTTTTACTAGGAAGTATTTTACTCCTTATCCTACTACGTTTTCATTTTTCTACCCAATTTTTAATACTCGTACTTTATTCATTTTATTACACCCCAACTTATATAATTTTCTTATTCTCATTCACCTTTCACACTCTCTCCATTGTCTTAATGTTTGAGCAACTAGTTGTGTCAAGAAAATTGTGAAATAGTGATGAGAGATATATAGTTATATACGTGTTGCGATGGTTTTGTCAAAAGTGTTCCGACAATGCAAATAAATATGTGGCTTGACATAATATTGGTCAATTAATGTTATTAATGATTTGGAGACTTTAAAGCTAAATTGTGATTTATATATACTGTAATTCCAAAACAAAAATTTCAATCGACATATCTTATCCTCACACTGGCTATTGATTGTTGTCTTGTTTAATAAGTTGGTAAATCTATTAAGTGTTTGTTTAATCGGCCAACTTATGGCTTGTTTGACATTATTTTTTGTTTTCAGTTTTCTATTTTTTTAAAAATCAAAAACCAAAACAGGAAACAAGAAAAAAGTGTTTCCACTTTTCTGGTGTCAGTTTTTAAAATTATCATAATTTTGATAAGTTTGACTAATTTTTGAATCATTATATGACATATATTATATGATTTTGAAAAAAAAAACCAAAAAATAGAAAACCACAGCGATGCCAAACGAACCCTTAATTACCAGTTTCAACACCTTATCAGTTTTAGATATTAATCATATATCCTTTTCATTTTAGTTAAGTCATTAGTTTTAGTTTTATTTTAATTAGTGTTGCCAAACATAATAGATGTATGTACCCATGATTTTTCAATTCCAGCCACATGGCATGTATTCATTAGCCATTTTATGAGGAACTAGAAATGGAGGAAAGTTAGACATTTACAAATTGATAACAAGGGGTATTCATGTAATTATACATACGTACAAACGAATGCATATTCTGGATTTCTGGTATCATTGGATGATCAAATGGTACCACTGAATATTACCACATATATGCACATGATGGTATTATATATGCATTCAGTTGTACAAAATTTATGCATAAATAGTACAACTGAAGATTAAATGGTACCATATAAACTTTCAGTGGAACAATCAACATGTGGCCCCCCATCACGTGATACAATCCGACCAAAAAATAGGTGGGGTCCACCTACAGACCTCTCTCTTCATATCTCTCTCCTCTTTTCTCTCTCTATCACGTTTTTAAAAAATATTTTATTCAATGTTATGCATTTATAAATGTCTAACTTTCCTCCCTTTAAAATTCCTCGTCCTTTTCTGTCGGTGTCCTTTGCGATTGCTTGATTCATGTTGGAGAATAGGCCTCCCAAATATCACCACATGTAAGTGTTTCACATTTATTGAAGAAGAGAGAGAGAGAGAGAGTTAAACACTTTATAAGGCTAAGAGACTACTTCTTTTATTCTCTTATTGAACTGAATATTTTTTGAGAGAAGGGAATTAGGAACTGAACTGAATTGAAAGGAACAGAACTGAACTTATTGAAGCTGAATTGAACTGAACTGAAAACAACCTGAAGAGAGCAGGCCTTAAGATTATTTCAACACAAAAGTGTAAATAAAATTGTAAAACAACCATATTTTTGTAAATCATTTTCCAATATTTATCTTTGACCGCATATATATTCAATATGATATGAACAAAGATTCTACAAAATCAATATTTAGAAATTACATTTTAAACTACATCTATTAAGATCCTTTATGCTATCTTTTAAAATTTTGAAAATTAAAAGTGATATTGAAACTGGTAAGAAAGATCTGGGTGATCAGGAAAGCGAATGACGAATAGATGTGGATGGAGCTGATATATTATGGATTCGAATTTGATCCATTGATATCTCTCCAAACTAGACTTACTTACGCCACCAAAGTTTGTGCATGGTCATGATGGAACATGTACTCATACCGTCATTCCAAATCATTACATGATCTCATTAACTTTTGACGATAAATCTTGTAGATGAAAAGATATGAATTAATAGTAACAATGACAATTGATAACTTGATTTGGAGATAAAGAGAGTTGAACTCTTAAAGATATCAAGTTCTAAAGAAATGATAACATAATGTTGGAATGCTCCCTAAAGTAAAGGTACTTCTTATGATTGGATTACGGTCTCATTACTTTTTAAGCTTAGTAACTTTGAGCCTTGTTTATTTATGCAGTTTACGTGTGTTATACGAGTTTAAAGTTCTCATGATTAACATAAGTTTATAATTTCTTCTCTTAACTTTAATAAACTTAGTTGCTAACCTATCTTTACTGCATCCTTTGTAGCACTAAACTACATAAAGTATTGTTTGAGTCCCCCCCCCCCCCCCAAAAAAAAAAGGTATTGTTTTGAGTCTAAGAGTGACCACAACTATTATGGTTATCACTTATTTATTACTCTGTAATTTCTTTATCTTTTACCTTACCTATTTTTACCAATGTACCCTATATATGGTCATAAATTTTTAGTTATACGTTTTCTCTCTCCTACTTTTACCCAACCCCACCACACAATCTCCCTCTTTCACTCAATGACAAGGCAAGTTGGCATTATTATTTCACTTAATAACCAAGCTACATGAGGAAGTAGTAACGGTGGAATGTTATGTATTTATAAATTGTAGGGAATATTTCAAGTATTACCCCAAACTTGAACCCCACTGTGATCATACACTAAAGTACGGTGGCTTTCAAAGGGAAAGAAGCTAGAGCAAAAGAGTCGTCAATAAGTTTTAGGAACTTGTAAACCGTTCATAGGGTGAAGGTTACACCCCTTAACGATTCAAGAGATCGTTAACTCCAATAGGTCTAGAACCAAAACTGGTTCGGGGATGAGGGTACAAATCCAACCTAAAGAGATTGAACTTGCCCTAATAATAGGCCTCTACTTTATTCTTCTCGTATTCATGTGCGCTTTCTGACTAACATGCAATCAATAGGTTTACCCTAAACCTGTTTAATCTATGTTGGTTGAATATTAATGTACAAACAAAACTATTATTGGCGATCACTTGAATTATAATCAAATTAACCCTAAACAAGATTATTAATTATCTTATTAAGCGTGATTACAAGTACGAATTCCCTTTAAACATGCATAAAATGTGTGATCAAGCAATAAAAATAAATAATAAGCATCAAGCAACATAATAATCATGACAATCATAATAATCATAATTAAAAATAATCATGAGTCATAAAAATAATCATCATTATGTTAAAGCATAATAATAGCAAGATCCTAGGCATGATACTAACAAGATTAATAACAAACCATATCATGTCACTAAACATCAAAAGTCAAAGCTTTAAACCCTAACATGATACTAGGAACATGAACATTAGGAAAGAAAATAGGAAGCATCACAGAAACCATAATAAGCATATTTGATATTATAACTTTACCCTAAACATGATACTAGGAACTTATTGTTGTCATTCAAAACATCAAATTAAGGAAAGCATCCTAACATGATACTAGGAGTTAAAATAACAACCTAGACATGATTTCTATATCATGCTAACAATAAATCAATTAAAGTACTTACTTGAATGCCTCGTATCTCTTTCTAATAACAAAATACACACGTTAGTAAGTTCAAGGAAAATAATAAAATTAAACAAATAAATTAAATAATTAAAATAGGGATTAGGGACCAAACCCTCAGAAATATCAAACCTTTCACGTCTAGGGCGAAGGCAACTTCGAACTTGGCTAGGTGTGTCTAGTGCTAATGTATGAGGAATTTTGTTTGTAAAAAGGTTGGCTTAGAAAGAGGGAGAGAATCAAGAAATTCTTGATGAGAGTTGATGATTTGAAAAGGGGGAGATATGACCTCTATTTATAGAGAAAAAATAGGGTCGAAGAATAAGAAAAGAATCCGAATTCGAATCGAAAGTAAACTCAATGGAGCAGTTTTTGCGGATTTTGTTTTTATCATATCTTTTGATCCAAAAGTCCAAATAAGGCATATAACATGTCGTTGGAAAGCTCTTGAAGTCTAATTTCTAATTCAATTAGAATTAGATTATAATATTTCGTAGATAAAATAATATGGCTGAAATAGTAGGAGGGTATCAGTTATGGATAGAGTTTTGTATCTCATTCATATCTTTTTCGTTATAGCTCGGAATTAATATTATAATATATCATTGGAAAGATAATTTCAAGATCTATCCAAATCTACAAGATTTGGATAAAGGAGGCACAAAAATAATATATGAAGGTCTTTGAATATCTTTAAATTCGAATAGAAGTAGGATTTAAGAAAAAGGAAAGTTTTTATAAAAGGAAAGTTTTTATTTAACTCAAATTCTTTAATCATATCTTTTCAAAAAGGATAATCAAGATAATTTAGAAACTTATAGAAGCTTCTAATTAATCATAGTTAGTTTAGGAATAGGATTAGACCTTTGGACCCTCCACATGATCATTGGGCCGTAGGTAAAATCCAGTTTGGGCTCAGTTTAGTATTTTGGCCATAACTTCCTCATTATTCATCGAAATTGGGCTTATAATATATCGTTGGAAAGGTCTTTTCAAAACCCATCCAACTACACCGTTATTGGACCCATATCATGGACCAAAATAAACTAGAATGCACGTTTTTCAAAAATAGGGTAAGAAAAGAAATATTTTCAAAAACAGAAAGAAGAGATATTTTAATAAAAACATCCTTATCACTAGACTTTTCACACTTTTTCTTTGTTCGATAATCAATGACATGAAAGATATTCATCACTAGGTTTGGTTTTTTGGGGAGACACGTTTGGGTGTCTACATAAATACATAACATTGATTAAAATATTCTAAAAAACTTGGTAGAGAGAGAGAAAAATGAGAGAGATAGGAAGAGAGAGGTCTGTAGATGGAGCCCGCCTATTTTTTGGTCAACTTATCTCACGTGATAGAGGATCACATGCTGTTTGTTCTACTTAAAGCTTATATAATACCATTAAATCTTCAATGGTATTATTTATGTACTACCTCCGGTCCAAATTACTCGCAACTTTGGAATATTTTATATCTCACAAATAATACCCCAAAATTGCGAGTAATTTGGACTAGAGGTAGTATAATCACCCGTATTTTTAAAATATTTTATAAATGAAATTTTATTTTATTTATAATATTTATTTGTTATTTTTCGGAATTTAATTTCAAAAGTTTCAAATTATTAATCTGGGTTGAAAATTATTTGAACAAATTAATCAAACAAGCCTAACCCATTTGTTTTCTTAATTGACCCATTATTTTTATGAGGCTCAATCTTCCTTTTTACCCTACAATAATTCTCTCCTATAAATACCCCATGAATCTCTAAAAATTTCCCACACAAAAAGGTTAGTCTTATTTTCATCCTCCTTTGTTTCATTATGTTGCTTAATGTTAATTTAATTGTTTTGGGTTTTAATTTTAGTATAAAGATTATATTTTTAGTATCAAATTATATTTTGATGGTATAAAGATTATAAATTTCAGATTATATTTATGTTATAAATTTTCATATTTTATGAATTATAAACCTAGGGTTTCAATTTATTGAAAATCATGATTTTTAGGGTTTTTATGAACAATTGATTTAGGGCTTTTATAGTAATGATGTTTTGAAATTTTGGTGATTATAAGTACTGATTAATTTAACTTAATTCCAGATTACTTTGAACACATAGATTCGTGTTTTAATTTTTAGATTTTCGTTCGTTAATATTAATCCCGTTTTAATCCCGATCAGATTCTGAACTCATCTGATTTTGATGAAAAAGTAGTGTTTTCCATGTGGAAACAACGTTTTAAGAAGTTTTTGATCTTCAGGCAGTTTTTGATTTTAACGAAGTTTTTTTATACTTAAAATATTATCCTTGAGTTTGATTAATAAAATTAATTATGTTTAAAGTTAATTAAGCATAAATATATGTATTTATTAAAGTTTTAAGTGTTGGAAATAATTTCTAAGTACTACTTTTGATGTTTTATAAAGAGGGTTTAATCACCCATTAAAAAGGGAGATTATTAGGGGTTTTTATATAATTTTCAGATTTTTATTAGACTTTGAACTTGCTGTAATTTCATGTATAAGAGTGTGTTTTAAGGTTTTATGAAGAAAATTTAAAGAACTATATATAAGCCTTTAATTTTAACTAAAGGGAAGGTTTTAAAGTGTTGTTTGATTTGGATTTTGAAGGTTTTAAAGTAAGTTAGTATTGCTGTAAATTTGATTGATTGGGTATTGATTGAGATGTTATTATTTGGTTTAGGAGAGGAGTTTATTAAAGGTGATTTCTAGTTAGTAAAGTGGCATACCAATTCGTTTGCTCAAGGTACGTACAAGTTACAAAACCTTTCTTTTAGGTGCATGTTTAAGGACGGATCGAGAACTTAGTATCATGTATAGGGATGACTGAGTTAAATTATTTGGTTATACATTGTGAATTTCGTATGACGTGCACTATTTTATAATGCAAGTATTATTTGTGCTCTAATTATGCGAGGTGCGCTTAAAGGCAAAGGTATGTGATTGGTGTAAAGATTAAATTATTACTCATTCATGATTATGCAAACAAGATGAGTAAAGGAGAAATTCAAGTCTTGTAAGACAAGGTTAAGGTTTTGGGGTGCCTTATGCACTCAAGGTGTTTATACACCGAGCTAGTAAAGGAATAATTAATAAATGTTGTTTGTCACTAATAAATCAAGAATTTAAATTGAGAATTTGCCATGTTTGTTTGAATTGTGTTTGGAATGTTTGTATTGTAATGTGTATGAGTCGTCACCAAGTCTAAACCTGTAAATCACGTAAAGTGCAAGATGGATGAGCAATAAAACTCTAGAATGGTGCACATTTGGAGTAATGACAATCAGGGATTGGGGTACATGGGGTATTAGCCGTGTACTTTTATCGAGGCCGTCTGATCTACGAGTCTCCTATTTCAAATATTATTTTTCTAAAACTAGGAGTTAGGTGAGATCTCATACTAACTACGGTCACGGAGTCGCGCCCGTGGTCTTGGATGTTTATTGATGTTTCCGAAAGGAGGCATGGGGTTTTTCTTTTATTGATGTTCCAAATGGGACATGGGTTGGACAACCTTGGCTATTGCTAAATCCAATGAAATAAATAAATAAGTTAGTTAATATTAACTAGTGAAGTCTTAATAAATTTGATGGTTGAATCATGTGCTGAGTCTATAATTTAATGATGCTTATGCTTGATTATTAGTAGCATGCTAGGTATTTCTTAATTTATTTCGCAGCTTGTATGTACTCAGCTTTGCTGATTGCGTGCTTTGTGTGTTTTTCTTTGGTCATGGCCTTCGCCTTTCAATGACCCTGTGACGATCCAATTTTTACACTTGTAATATTGGGGAGCAGATAAACCATAGGTTCTTAAACATGCAACATTCACATCAGGGTTATGGGATTTTGAGTGGAGAGTTGGTTATTATTCGCAGTTTATTTCTTCTCATAATTTTGAATTTTTTTAAACTCTGGTTTTATTTATTTACTACTTTTGTTGGGTTTTGAATAAGGGCCTTAATGGTTCCAGCTTGTATCATTTAATTTGGTTTTGGTTATTGGTTTTGAAACTTATTTATAACTGAGTTTTTTCGCTGCTATTTTCTGATAAAGCCTTAACGTTTGAACTCGTGGCGGTAGCACGCTAGTAATTCTCTTCAATATTGTTCAGGGTCCTCACATGTTTAAAGAGAGAATTATTGGGGTGTTACAGGTAGTATAAATTTAGTACAACTGAATGCATATATGTTATCACTATATGCATATATAGTATCATCGTTGTAGACACATACTTTTGGCCTCCTGTCCTGACAGGAAGTGCAATGACGATAAATAAAACCATCTTCGTGTTGGATTAAAATGAAGAATACTTATGGAGAACTGGTTAAGCCACAAAACACAAAAGACTAGCCCGAATTAAAGATAAAATCCAACACAAAGGTCCAATTAACTTAACCCGATCATAATTAGGCTTAAGCCCATTCTTAAAACCCAATAATAACGGAATTAGGAGTGCCTAGGTTAAATTTTAATGCTACCGCAAAAAAAGCCGTGTGCATCTCAAACAGTCGCGCTGGGCTGCCGCGCGCAACTAATTCAGTTGCGCGCGATATCTTGCGAAACCTCCAGAGTTGCGTTGCGGAAGATTCAGAATTATACAAAAAATATAAGATCGAATCTTACCATAAAGGCGCGCGCAAGACAATTAGTTGCGCTGCCCATAGCAGCGCAACTTAATCACTTACGCTGGGATGCCGCGCTCAACTCATTCGATTGCGAGCGACACCTGTTGCGGCAGAATGCTCGTAACCTTAAACCTAATCATTCCCTATAAATAAGAGCTTAAACCGAGGCTTAGACAGACAGAAAAAATAACCTAAAACTCTGGCGAAATACTTGTAAACTTGTGCAACCTAGCCCCTCTTGTCCTAAACACTCACCCCTTTTGATATTTTGTTACTACGGTTGAGGTTCCCCAACAAGAAGGAGTCCATAAGTATTCTAAACGGAGATCTAGCAAAGAGAAGTGGTAAATTCCCAAGCACTTAGTTAAATCACATCTATTTTCTTGTTTAAAAGAACCCTAATTAATTAATTAGTGTTGTTTGATCACCTTTAAAATAATTAATTAATTAGTTCCACATAGTATCTTGCGTTAAATATAAATATTAGAATTGAATTAAATAATTGTTAGTTGATCACTTAAGCCAAGGCGAATATTGTTTATTTTCTTGTCCTTTTCACGAATTTGATTAAATAAAGAATAACGACATTACGACGTAATTCCTACGTGAATTGGTATGTGTAAATAAAATCAACTAACATAGTTTTAGGTATTGCGTTGCATATATTATTTGGTGATGAAATTGTAAAAAAGGAAGAGCTAGTAGAGGCCACACTAGGGCTAGGATAATGATTCCCCTCTAAAGGGAACGTTATTTTAGTACCCTCGCTCCCGAACTCATTTCTTGTTTATAGACCAATTTGGGCATGGGTAAACTTATGATTTGTGATAATTATTCCATGAACTCCACATGGAAGAAAGGCATGAACGAGGTTTATGAGTTTTCCTAAAACTCATTGGCGACTCCCTACTTGTTTCTTACAAAAAAGCGTAATGATAGAATCAATTCTAATTCAAGGTCCCCCAAACAGTCAAGAATTCAAATTCTATAACACCCTAACAAGTTAAAGTCCTAGGCTTTTAAAGGGCCATGTGCATTTAAGGAGAGGACCCCTTACGATGGGAACCCTCTCCTTACAGTGGCGACTCCACTGGGGACTTAGAGGTTACATGATTATTAGTTCGTTGTTATGATCCAAGGTTTTTAACACTAGGTTGCCTATGGGTTGTAATGATAATTAAATTAGATAATCTCTAATTAGAGAACGAGACTTGAACGTATAATATCTTCCTTTTGCACAAAAGTAAAAACCAAACAAGCAACATTGCATCATGCATAAGCATAGCACACTTAAACCATTGGGGATTGGCTCATTGACTAGGGGTCGCCAACACTAGGCTTCTATCCCTAAATCAATAACAATCATCCCACCCATATTGCTAACAAAATTTTGGGAGGGCGATGCCATGAGTCAACACGTTGAGTGATTGATTTGTGCGTCGTTTATTAAGATATGATACCTTTGGACACTCAAGCCTTTTTTGACCTTAGAATGACATTATGTGAATCTTGGATTATGGCATGCTTATGTGATTATATGACTATATGAACACGTTAGAATGATCTTTTTTTTTCTTTAGTTTGGTCTAGGTTCCCATTTACGAAGTTGTCTCTTCCTGATTTAGAGTCATATTCAAAGGATTGGTAAAAAAAAAAATTCAAATAAAAAAAAAACGTTCGACTTAAAAAAAATCCTTGACTCGTGTGTGCATTGTATTGTGATCGTGCGACTCGAAAATTCAAAAAAGCAAAAATTTTCTATCATTTTTGTGGAGGGTACCGACTTTCTCCCGAAAAAAGAAAGACGCGAAAAAAGAAAGAAGCGAAGTTTTTGAAGGTGCATGTTGAATGAGCTTAATCCGTTAACGTTGTCTCTCATAGTAAAAGGATTGTAACATCTTAGACTATTCTAGTTGACTCAATAATGAAAGTATTTAGGTGACTTAGGCGCGGAGGCTAAGCACTTTGTACTTTGTGATGCAATAATGAGTGATGAGTGATTTTGTTATGACAAGGCATGCTTAAGCGTTATGTTAAGATTTCATGATAAAGGGTTCCTAATGGAAAATATATTTGGTCATGTATCTATGCGGTGTGTGAAAGTGACACTAAAGTTAGGCTGCAAGGACTAAGTGTGTGGGAAAATATTATTTCAAGAAGAGTCAAATGATGGTGACTCTTTAGGCTACATAAGCTAATGATGTAAGGATCAAGCCCTCAAGTCTAGCTCTAAGTAGATAGGGATGAGCATTAGAGATCTCTTGATATGATCATGGTGTGTGAATGTGAATATGAATGCATGTTTATTACGGCCGCACCCCTTTGTGAGGTTGCCTTTGTATCCGTTAGGAATTAGGCCGAACGTAGCTCTAGTCGAACCTGGCACAAGTGTGTGTATACCTCAAAAAGGTCTTTTTAAGGTTTGTAACGTGGTTAGGCTAAAGGTTGAAGAAGAAGGGGATAAAAGGCTCAAGACCCTAGATAAGCCCCCAAGGTGTGCAACCTTGCTTTCGAATCTTGTATTATTATGCTTGAGGTTTCTCACTTTTGAATTCTCTTTTATATTTTTGCTCTCTTTTTTTGCTTTTGCAATTTTATATTTTGAACCTTTTTGATAAGTGTAGGCAATCCCAATCATGCGGTCTATCACTCACTTGTCATTCATGTTTCTCAGGCACGGTTTCGAGCACTCGATAAGAGACGCAATCTGAGACGTGTTCATATCAAAGACATTGGAATACTTGTCCTTTGTACACTTTTATTGTTGTTGTTATTATTATTATTATTATTATTATTATTATTATTATTTTTATTATTATTATTATTATTATTATTATTATTATTATTATTATTATTATTTATTTTGTTCTTTTGAAATAACTCAAGCTTTTTAAAATTGCATAAGTTACACACCATCCCATCCCTAGGTTAAGTAGATGTGGGTTGAAAACTGAAAGATCTATTGTTAGACGAGGCTAAAAGTGGTTTATGAAGAAAGAATTGTAAATTAGAAAGGTGAAAGGCAATATGATGTGGCTACAAGGGGTGCCTCAAATCATTGGTATATATTGTGCTTAGTTTGACATGGATTTTTTTTGATGCAATGCAATGCAATGATCATGTGTAAGGAAATAAAATGCTCATTTTATTAAAGGAAAAGAAATAATGATCCTACAAAATAATTCTAAGGAGAACAAAAAGGTGCCTATACTAGACTTGTTGAGGAAAGGGTAAATAAAAAATAGAAAAAAGATAATGAAATCTTGTCGTTGAAGCTTGCCTTTTGTCCCTTGGCTTATCATCACTTGGTGTCTTTCCGACTGAAGGTATTGGAAGCCCGTTATTGTCTATCAAATATTGATAGCTTCTTTTAGCTTCCAACAGCTCTCAATAGTATGACCCCTACCTTGATGGTACTTGCAGCGTACATTTGGGTTCCAACTAGGCAATCTCTTCTCAAGTGGGGAATCTTGAATGGGTCCAATAGAAGTAATGAGTCCCTTTGCATGGAGTCGATCGAAAGCATCATCGTAGCTAATTCTAATAGGGGTGAAATCCTTTCTTAGTTGCTTTCTAAATCCTCAATTATCCATGGCTAAGATTTCATTAAGGTCGAAAGTACCAACACTGTTACTAGAGTAGGTGTTTTTGGAAGAAGAAGGATAGTCGTTCTTCTTTCATTTACAACCACTGTTGTTATTGTTACTAGCCTTGTCCTTCTTGTCGCGTGGAGGAATATGAAGGAGATTTGAATCAATGAGGTCTTGAACACGATCTTAGAGAGCGAGACATACCTCGGTGGTGTGACCACGACCTCTATGATATCGGCAATAAGATTTTGGGTCCCGATTGGGGTACCATTTTTCAGGCGGAGGGTCTTGATTGAGACCAATGGGGTGAATGAGACCTTGATCGTGAAGACAGTCAAAATCTTCATTGTAAGTCATTCCTATTGGTGTGTATTCTTTAATGGTCTGTTTTTCCCGTGGCTTAGGAGCATTGAGTTCTTCATTAAATCCTTGGTGAGAATTTTATTCGATAACCATCATCCGATTTGCTAGTCCTTCTACCACATTCAAGAGCATGGAAATGACATCTTGCAGTTTTTGAACGTCCTCTTTTAGACTTGACATGCTTTCCCTGGTATTATTTAAGAAAAGACTTTCATCCTCCTCAATCATGGCCACTTCATCAAGAGAGGTTATATAAGGTGTGATAAGGAGTGAAGGATCGAAGGATGTTTGATCTTCTGCGATGGCTAGAATCTCGGAATTTTTATTGTCATCGATCAGATCTTAAATAGCTTCTTTGAGTTTCCAACACTCCTCAGTGTCGTGACCTTTTCCTTGGTGATATTTGCAATGTTTATTAGGATCCCACTTAGGTGGCTTGGCTTCTGGAACTGGATCTTTGATAGGCCCTATGGGCATGACTAGTCCTTTGTGGTGTATCTTTTCGAAAGTCGTTTCATAACTTATACCATGTGGAGTGAACACTCTTTTTGACCTTTGGATTCGTGGTTTGGGGGTGTTCGTAGCATGTACTTTGTTAATGGGAGAGGAAGAAGAAGGATGACCGTTCTTCTTTCCTCTCGCACTATTATCTTTCAGAAGGTCATCTTCAATGTCAATGCCTATATTATACACAGCCTTGAAAGTATTCAAATTGTTTTGATATTTTAAGTGCTTTGCATATTTTTCTTGAAGGTTTTTGATGAACATCCTTACAGAATATTTTTCGCTAGGAACCTTAACTATATTAGCAGAAGTTTCCCTCCATTTGTTGAAGAAAGAAGTGAACCCTTTGTTACCTTTTTGTTTTAACATCTCAAATTGTCTGTGGTCTGTTTCGTCTTGGATGTTGCACTTATATCTATCTATGAAAGCTTTTGTTATGGAATCCCAAGAAGAGGTTTTCTCTTTGTCAAGGGAAAAGAACCATTGTTGACAAACGATTTCAAGAGATAAAGAAAACAAGGAATGAAAGACTTTCCTATCGATCCCCTTAATGTTCATTATAGTTTCAAAATTTCTTAGATGAAATTAAGGATTATCTGTTGCCTTGAATTTAGGGATGTTAGTGGCATTGAATTTATGCGGAAGAAGTTCCTTGTCCACCGAGACCCCTTGTGAACTAATGCCCTAAAATTTGTAGTCACTAGATAGCTTGCTCAAGCTTTCTTGCATGAGCTCCATTTGTTGTTGTTTCACAGGGTCATTAATTTTGAGGGTTAAAACCTTCAACACCTCAGTTACATTAGTCAACTAATTCCTAAGTTCATTCACTTCTTCTTGACTTGCCATTATCTTCTTAGCTTTCCTCTTTTGACGAATCGGTTTATCAAAAAGTAAGACTTGAACAAAGAGGTTGTCCTTGATTAATCGCCCTTCTCTCCTTGACCAAGTACTGCAAAAAGGGAAATTAGGGATATTCACTGTTAATTACTTGACTCAAACTCTATTCAACATGCAAAGATGAAAGAATGTAGGAAGAATGAAGGTTGTGATATGGAGAAAGATGATGTAGATAATGGAAAGATGATGTATATGGAGACATATGAAAAGATTAGGAATAGAATGTACCCCAACTCAAATGACGGAAAAAACCGATTCATGCATGAACTTAAGACATGGTCATGGTGACATATACTCAAAGTGTGTGCTAAGACTAATGACTAGTGAGTGTAAGTGACATGTTAAGACTCGTGCCATGACCATGTGGCTAGACTATGTGACTAGACTCAATTAAGGACTTAACGAGGTATTATTATTAATAAAAATTAATCAAATTGATTAGCAAACTGTTCAATTAGACACAAAGTGATGACTCGAGCGACATACCGAACTTTCGTCAAAACGATAGTGCGGCGCCAAACGACAGAACTATCGCCATGCGCTACACTCCGCAGAGTGGCGCTGCAGTCCAAATCTCGGCGCCATTGCTGGAACGTTGATCTGGGACTGCTTTCGGTATTATTACTCTACTGGGTATGCCTAAAGTCGTACTAGGTCAATTTCGATTAAATTATTAGACTTTAATTACTCAAAATTAATTAATTAATTAGGTAAAGTCCTTTTAGCAGTTTATTTAATCTTAACACAAGTCAAACAAACGGTTAGGAAAAACACATAGGGTATGCACAAAAAATAATGCACAATTAGTCAAGTAGGCACAATATGATGCGATGAGTTTGCAACATAACCATGGCTCTAGTTCTCTAAAGTTTGGGATATGGGTTAGTCAAAGAGGGTCCATGGTTAATTGTCCGGATGCACCGCGCGAAAGCCTAACCTTGAAGGGTTGACGCGAGTGGATGGGACACCGCGAGTTTAAAAAAAAACTCGCTTCCATGGTTTGGTGAATTCAACATTTTCGAGTGTACCCTTTGTTGCACAGAGCGTTCAATCAGGTAGATGGAGCATGAATTCCCAGAGGGTTATGTCCATATGTAGAACACATATGAGTTTCCGAAAAATGAGAAAAACTTAATCAGGAAGTAGGATTGAGCAAACAGTGCTAAAAACTGATCAAAATTAGAACGCATATTTCTGGCTCGGTATTAGATGAACTTGGCGCCAGCGAACAGAGGCCGGCGCCGCGATTTGGCTTTGGATCCTGGCAACAGAAGCTGTCGCCTGGCGCTAGAGTCAAATCATCGGCGCTATACTCTATTTTATGACGCTAGTTTCTTCATGCCTCAACAACTTTCTGTGCTCGATAAAATTTTCCAGTTTCGCGCAGCATTATTTCGATCCTAGTTGTGAAAGATATTCCTCAAATTTCCTACGTGTAAAAATCCTATATTTTAACTCATTACGGATGGTCTTTCCAATGAGATATTTTTTATGCATATGACAATAATGTTAATAAAAATTACGCACATGAAATACTTAGAACTTTTCGAGTCTCATCGACTCATTCTAAAAAATTGCCAAAATAAATTTTTGGAATTGAAATAGAAATCCTTCCCAGCGGAGTCACCAAAAATTGTAGGGAATATTTCAAGCATTATCCCAAACTTGAACCCCACCGTGATCATACAATAAAGTACGGTGGCTTCCAAAGGGAAAGAAGATAGAACAAAAGAGTCGCCAACAAGTTTTAGGAACTTGTAAACCGTTCACGAGGTGAAGGTTACACCCCTTAACGATCCAGGAGATCGCCAACTCCAATAGGTCTGGAACCATGACTGGTAGTTTGGGGATGAAGGTACAAATCCAACCTAAAAGAGATTGAACCTTCCCTAATTAGGCCTCTACTTTATTCAGATCGTATTCATGTGCGCTTTCTGACTAACATGCAATCATTAGGATTAACCCTAAACCTGTTTATCTATGTTGGTTGAATATAAATGCACAAATAAAACTATTATTGGCGATCACTTGAATTATAATCAAATTAACCCTAAACAAGATTATTAATTATCTTATTAAGCGTGATTACAAGTACAAATTCCCTTTAAACATGCATAAAAGGTGTGATCAAGCAATAAAAATAAATATCAAGCAACATAATAATAATAATCATAATAATAATAATTATAATCATAATAATAATCATAATTAAAATAATTATGAATCATAAAAATAATCATAATCATGTTAAAGCATAATAATAGCAAGATCCTAGGCATGATACTAACAAGATTAATAACAAACCCTAGCATGTCATTAAACATATAAAGATCAAAGCTTTAACCCTAACATGATACTAACATGAATATTAGGAAAGAAAATAGGAAGCATCATAACAATCATACTTGATTTAAGGAACTTATTCTTTACCCTAAACATGATACTAGGAAGATTAAAACGCCCTAACATGACATTAGGAATCAAAATAACAATCTAAGCATGATTTCTATATCATAATATCAAAATACACACGTTAGTAACAAAATACACACGTTAGTAACTTCAAGGAAAATATTAAAATAAACAATTAAATTAAATGATTGAAAGAGATAATTAAAGAAAGTTTAGACTAGATTTGGGACCAAACCCTCTGAAATATCAAACCTTTGACGTCTAGGGCGAAGGCAACTTCAAACTAACTATGCTCGGTGTGTCTAGATCTTGTGAATGTGGAATTTTGTATGCAAAAGCTACTTTAGAAAAGAGAGAGAGGGAGTAATCAAGAGAATCTTGATGAGAGTTGGTGATGAGAGAATTAGAGAATCGATGATTTTTTTTATGGAAATTGATTATTAATTAAGGAGATTTTAGGAGGCTATTTATAGAAAAAATCAGTCGGACGGATAGAAAAACGAATTAGAGTTTTGAAGAGAATAAAACAATATTGGCGCCAGACGCCAGGCATTAGCGCCAGGCGCTAAGGCTAGCGCTAGACGCCAAGCCTTAGCGCCAGGCGCTAGAAACAATTTTGACGCGTTTTCTTAATTTTGATAAAATTTAGCCGTACAGAAGGGCAAAATCGTAGTTTTCTTAAAAAACACTTCTTTTATTCTGATTAAAACTCTAAAAAGTCAACCAAAGTTAATTTATTAATGCTAATTAAATTGGTAATGAAAATAACCTTCTAGAAGAATCTAGAAGACTAAAATCAATTCTAATTGCATTATGAATGATAAATCAATATTAGACCCTCCTCTAGATCATTGGGCCGCACATAAATATCAAACCGGGCCCAGTTTAGTAATTTAGCCATAACTTCCTCATTATTCATCGGAATTGGGCTTATAATATATCGTTGGAAAGCTCTTTTCAAACCCCATCCAACTACACTACTATTGGACCCTTGACATATACCAAACAAAACAGGATTGGATATTGTCTTAAAATAAGTTTTCAAAAATAGAGAGAAAGAAAAGAATTAAAAACTAACCGCAACACTAGACTTTCCACAGTTTCACTTCATTCGATTATGATTCGACATGAAAGGTACTCATCACTGGGTTTGGTTTTGGGGAGACACAAATGGGTGTCTACAATGGTATTCTTCAATTTGATTATATTGATGATTATTCAAGAGATGTTAAGGATAACTATCAATTTGGTAAGAGTAGCCTAAATATTCATGATGAATTTTAGGAAAGTAAGGATAAAAGGTATGAAGTGGAGGAAAGTCCCTCTTTTGAGGACCATAAAGTTGAGAGTGAGGTATTTGTTGAGTCTTTACCAATTGAACATTCATTTTTTGAGCCTCATGTCCCTTTCTCAAAAACTCTTGATATTATTGTCTCATTTCCAAACCTTTGCCCCCTCCTCTTCCCAAGTTCACTTCACATGAGCCACTGTGTACTTCATTCTATGAATTGCATGACCATTTTCTAACCATTGATACTCAATTTGGTGAATTTGATGTAGATATGGTTTTTGATTTACAAAATTAATCTCCAAAGTGTTTTGTTGATAGTTATACTTTTATTTTTCCTTCTTCTTTTCAATTTAGGACCTTTTTTAGATCTTCTCATTTTTATTTTAGGAAGGTTTGTAAATTAATGTATATCCTTTTCTTCTTATTTTATGGTTTTAATTTATGAAATGTGCTCAAGTTCATATGATAAGCTCCTTAGGAGTTTGTCAAATTACTTACTAGTTAAGGTCTAGCCAAAGACCGAAAAGAAAGGCAAATTTTCATCCTTTTTTTGTTTGTTTATTTTTTAATAATGACGTGCATGGATTTTAATTGTATGATGATTTGAACTAACAAGCTTTATGAAATGATTTTTGTTTTGGGTATTTTTGTCCCTCGGGAGAGTTACAACACGAAGACTGATCCGGAGTGAGCTGTACCTGCAAAACAAACGGAGACACCAGTTGGGTGGTGCTCCGCCTCCGACGCACAAGTTAGAAACTTGAAGGGAGAAAAAGGTGCGGAAATTTAGGTGGGGTTCAGCTCGGATTCAAAGCTCGGGATGTCTCTATCAAAGAATAAATATGTAATAAATGGTAAAAACGTGCCCTCAAAATGAGGGACATCTCCCTATTTATAGGGTCTTTGGGATTTGCGCCCCTAATTAGGTCACTGAACCCTAATCATTGGAAGGCTGCGCTGCTTTGCGGCTTTCTCGGGATTTGGGCCTGAAGGCCGCCTTTTTCCCTTAATTTCTGGAGTGACATGAGTCAAGCAGGGATTGGTCCACTTTGGGCCATCCTGAGGCTAACACGTGTCATCCTCTGATTGGACCACGTGGCGGGGTAAAATTACCCAAAACATTTGCCCTCACAGATGTGACGTGGCACGCCACGTGGCATCTGTGACATGTATCACGCTCCGATTGGTGGTAATTTTACCATTAAAGAGTAACCATTCACCTTCCGGGTAAATTACGGAAATGCCCCCGTATTTACCCTCTATATATAGCCGTTTACCCTCATAATTTTGGTACGTTTACAAAAAATTTTCTAGAGAGAACTTTGAGAGAGCAGAAGTCATCCGTTTGAGTCAGGCGCAAGCAAGAAAGCTCGTCTTCCAGAGACCCAGTCGGACCCGCCTAGTTCCAGATATCTCTTCAAAAGGTACCATCTCTGCCTCTCTCAGCTCTTTTTCTTTTTTCACCGCTTGTACATATTTCTTGCAATAAATGGATGCATCATCAACACACACGGCACAGCCTAGGTTAGAGTCCAGCCGGTCACCAGGGACGGCTGAGTCTAGGACTCGGAGTGCCGTCTTGGGGTGTAGGGACCACCCTTTGCCTTGGATTCCGACCGGTTATGTGTCTGTGCAGGACACAATGGGCTCGGATAATGCAGACGGCGACTGATCCAAATTACAAGAGCGAAGGCTCAGGCAGCCAAACGCCCGAGGGAGAAACATCTAATCAGGGAGACCAGATGGCTCTGGAGAGATCCCCTCTGTGCGCCCCTTCAACCCCCGCGGACGTTTTTGGAAGAGTGCGACCAAGGTGGCGACGAGGCCGTCTCGGCATCCTTGACCCAAGATGAGGAAGAGACGGAGAGCGACAGCTCCGCCTCTACCTCTGAAAGCAGTGATGACTTACCCTCGCTTCAGGATAGCGAGGAGGACAAAAAGAAAAAATGGAACGAGAAGGACGATCCATTCAATATCCACGTCTCCTCCAAGGACCGGATCTAAATGGAAGAAAACTTAAAGAATTTTACTCAAATGCACCCGCTAGGAGACGGGTACAGGATCCGAGTGCCGCCTGAGCATGGCACCATCGCTTGGGAGGACGATCAAGAGAACGCCAACAACTATTTCGGCTGTTATGAGGCGGCGTTCAAGGCTGGCCTTCGCTTCCCCCTTCACCAGGCGGTGAAGGCAATTTTAAGAGGCTACGGCCTCGGAGTCTGGCAACTTACCCCCAACTCTTGGACAAACATTCTGGGGTATGTTGCCGCCTGCGAGTTCCAGGGGCTTAACCCCGGCTGGGAGGTTTTTGCTAGCGTGCATTATCTTAGCAAAAGCCCAGGCGGCTGGAGGGCGTGGTATACTCTAACCACGCACCCCTAATACATGATGACCTTGAACAAGGTCTCAAAATTCGACCGTTGGAAACACAGGTTCTACCTGATGTCAGCTCCAACCGGACGAGAGAATTATGAATTCTGTCTGTACAATAAGAAGCCCGACTTGATGGGCCGGAAGTGCACTCTTCCCCGGATCCCAGAGGAAGACTTTGACAAGATCATTGAGGTAGACTTTTTCGGCCTCACATGCGCGACCTTGTCAACCGGGGAAACAATAAAAGTTTCCAAGAACTGGATCCCCAAGAGCGCCTGGTTCAGGGACGAGTGTTTCCTAGCCGCTTGCGGGCTAGGACACATGTTTACCAGACGTATGCACCTGAGTTTATATCTGTCTGTAGTATTTTTCTATCGAAATTGATTTATGTTATTGACCAATTTCCTTCTTTTTGCAGAGGAAGCATTAAATGCAGACGGAGAAAACTCCCAAGTGGTCCTCTGTACTCATCCGCAAGAAACTTGTGGAAAAAGCTGCGGCTGAGGTCAAGTCCAAGGTAATAAACGCCTGACCCTTTCTTAAATTGATCTTTAAAACTATTTTTCCCGGATGCTAACTTTGACTTGGTTATTTTCGCAGGGGGGAGAGGTTGGAAAGACGTTTGAGAAACAACTCAAACGGGCTAGGGAGGAGACCCCCTCCATTCTAAAAAAAACCAAAAAATCCACCTCCGCGTCAACTCCTGGCGCCTCAGCCGGGCATCAGCAGATGCGGATAGCGGAGCGTAATGAGAAGGTAGGCGGCAGCCTGGGCCTCAGCCTCGTTAACCCCGTAACAGCGACCGGGGGGTTCTCCACGCCTGCAAGCGGTTCCCTCTTGGTTGGCTCTGAAGATAAGAACCCTTTTGAATTCCCGCTTGAGCTGGGGTGGCCTTTGCGGGTGAAATCCCACTCTCAACAGACGTCATCTTCAGACGACCAACAACAAATAGGTGCTGCCTTAGTTTCGCACTCATCACGTATTGATTGTGGTGCAGATCAACTCTCCCCGCTGGCCAAACGTTCAGAAGCATGCCAAGGCCATGCTGGAAGCCGTCCGAAAGAGGGATAAAGACAGTATCCCTGGGATAGAGACGTTCAATCTGGAACGCATTCTATCCCTTCTAGCTGAGGTAAGAAACTTGACAAATTTAATTCTTTCCAAGTGTTTTATCCCGCCTGCAATACTCATACCGCCTGCTTTTTTGCAGGCCATGCTGCGGGTGGACGGGCTCAAACGTCCTTATTCCCGCAAACGGGAAGAGGTAAAAAGGGCCAAGAAGTCTGTCATAGATGCTGACAATATTGCTTTACACTCAACTATCGTAAATGAACATGAAACTAAAGCAATCATTATGTCACAGGCGTCTAAAATCCAGCAGCTGGAGGCGGATCTGGAGACGGCCAAACAGCGGGCGACTGATGCTGAGACGGCCCGGAAGAAGGCGGCGGAGGCCCAGAAGAAGGCTGATGAGAGTGCCAAAAAGGCTGATGAGGCGCTCAAGAAGGCCCAGACGGACCTTGGCAATCTTCAGGGTGTTTCTGAAGAGAACACCAACCTGAAGACCAAGGTTCAAAAACTGGAGAAGGAGGCTGCTCAGGCTCAGAAGAACTTTGCAGCAACCCTGGAGGCGGAGCAAAACCGCCTTGTTGCTCAGAGTGACGCTGATAATGACGCCCGAATGAAGATCGCCTGGGCTGCCTTGTACCCGGACGCGGATTATGGCGTTTGGGCACTGGCTCACAGGTACGCCGAGGACGTGGTGTACCTGAGAGAGAAGGGTGATCCAGACCCTGAGTCCTTCGACGCCTGGGTTAATGCCAACAGTGACCCCCTCGTACCTCAGCTACTTGGTCCGGGTAAGCGCAGGAGATACCCTCAGATGATGAGGAGGAGGACCAGGAGGAACCGCCTGCAGGCCTGAAGTGATTTTTCAGCGGCAGTATGCCAATCCCTCTTTTATTTTTTCTTAAGTTCTGCGGCAGTATGCCAAAACTTGTTTTTCTGACCTGCGTTAATTAACAATCTCTTTCTCCTGGACGGGGTCCGGTTAACATTTTAATCCACTACAACCGTTTGGTTGGGTGGTCTTTATGAAATGCACCGACTGAGTCGGTTTTTATAATTTTGCATATGAATTTTTTTTTTTGCAAATTTAAATTTTTCATCTTTGCCTAACTTATCAAAAGCATGCGACGATTTTTCATTTTTGCCTAACTAATCAATAGTCTGGCTGTCCTTGCCCCTGGACGGCTGTGTGATTGGTTTCAAGTGGAGTTGGTTGATTGACTTGAAAACGTCTGATGCTGCAAAGAGCATGATATGTTTGTAAGTCAATCAATCACAGTAGTGATTGCCCCAAACCAAGTGAACAGCCGTATACCAACAGGCGTTCTAGTCACTACCCAGACGGCGTTTGTCCGTCTTGGTAGAGATTTTATAGCCATTGAACAACTCTTTTGCCTCAATTGGGATAGAGAGTTCAATTTTGGAATAAATAACTTAAGTGAGAACTTCAGCCGGTGACTGACTGATGCCCCAGGGCATCTGGTATCCAGTATCTTGATTGTTCATCATAGATCATTCTGGTCAAACGGCTATGAGTTGACCAATTCGGTCATTCAATTTTTGCCGTCTGCATGGGTACGTAGAACCGACAAATAGTCTGTTCTCTGCGACAATGCACCCAGAGGGGTGTCGCCGGACGCCTTTGTCCATGTTGGGACAGGTGATTTTATAAAATGAGCAACCATCCGGCCATTTCAGCCTCTGGTCTTGTTTAGGACCGGTTGTATAGCCACTAAGCGTTTTTGTGCTTAGTTTTTAATCAGAGAATTGGCCGATTTACACCAAGTGTCGAACTTAGTTGTTTAAGCAAACGAGTCTATTTGGGTATTACCCAGACGGACAGGCAATTTTTTAATCATACCAAGTATCAAACTTAGTTAGGTAAATGAAAAATCCGTCTGAGTATTACCCAGGCGGATAATCAAACTTAGTTAAATAAACAAAGTATCAAACTTAAATAAACAAGGGATCCGAGTATTACCCAGGCGGTCAAACAAATGTAACTTTACTAAGTATCGAACTTATTTAGGTAAATGAAGAATCCGTCTGGGTATTACACGGATGGATACTCAAACAACAAATCAATTTTGCAAACAAAGTCTGAATTTTCATTAACTGACTCACTGTTTACAAAAAAATTATATTATCAGAAGTAGTACTTTTTCAGATTGTCTACATTCCAAGTTCTAGGCAGGCGCCTGCTGTAGGGGATAATTTCAAGCCTTAAAAATCCAACTAGCTTGAACCCCACTGTGATCATACACTAAAGTACGGTGGCGTCCAAAAGGGAAGAAGATAGAGCAAAAGAGTCACCAACAAGTTTTTAAGGAACTTGTAAACCATTCACGAGGTGAAGGTTACACCCCTTAACGATCCAAGAGATCGTCAACTCCATAAGGTCATGAACCAAATAAGGGTTCGGGGATGAAGGTACAAATCCAACCTAAAAGAGATTGAACCTGCCCTAATAATTGGCCTCTACTTTATTCTGCTCGTATTCATGTGTGCTTTCTGACTAACATACAATCAATAGATTAACCCTAAACCTGTTTAATCTATGTTGGTTGAATTTTAATGCACAAATAAACTATTATTGGCGATCACTTGAATTATAATCACAATTAACCCTAAACAAGATTATTAATTATCTTATTAAGCGTGATTACAAGTACCAATTCCCTTTAAACATACATAAAAGGTGATCAAGCAATAACAAATAAAAAATAAACATATCAAGCAACATAATCAATAATAATCATGATAATAATAATAATCATGTTAAAGCATAGCAAGATTTTAGGCATGATACTAACAAGATTAATAGAAAACCCTAGCATGTCACTAAGCAATAAAAATCAAATCTTTAACCCTAACATGATACTAACATGAATAAATATTAGGAAGAAAATAGGAAGCATCGTAACAATCATATTTAATATTAAAATTAACCTAGACATGATACTAGGAATAATAACAACAACATAAACATGATTTCTACATCATAATATCAATTAAAGTACTTACTTGGATGCCTCGTACCTTTTTCTAATAACAAAATACACGCGTTAGTAACTTCAAGGAAAATACAAAACACAACAATTAAATTAAATAATGGAAAGAGAGATTTGGGACCAAACCCTCAGAAATTAAAACCTTTCACGTCTAGGGCGAAGGCAACTTCGAATATGGCTAGGTGTTTCTAGATCTTGTGAATGCAGAATTTTGTATTTAAAAAAGCAAAGTTTAGAAAAGAATGCTAAAGAATGAATATTATTGAAAGTTGATGAATGAAAGATGATGAATGAAGAGAATTAATGAATGGTAATTGATGAATGAAGAGAGTTGATGATAATTGGTGATAATTGGTGAATTGTGATTGTAGATCATGATTGAAAACGGAGTTTTTGATACGATATTTATATAGAAAATCATCCAAAAAAGATAATTTAACAAAACAGAGTCTGAAGATCGAAAAACACATTGGCGCCAGGCCTGGCTAGTTGGCGCCGGGCACCAGTGGCTAGCGCCAGGCGCCAATGGCTTGCGTCTTTTGCCAAGCCTGGTTCCCGGCGCCAAGGCCTGGGGTTGAACGCCAAAGTGGTTTTCAACACGTTTTTGAAAATTTGATAAATTTCCTGTACTGGAAGATAAAATAATATAATTTCATCGAAAATGCTATTTGATCTTGATTAAAACTCTGAAGAGTCCTAATTGAATTAGGTATGAAAATAACCTTCTAGAATGTTCTAGAAGACTAAAACCATTTCTAATTGAATTAGGAATGATAAATTATATTAGGCCCTCCCCTTGATCATTAGGCCGTACTTAAAGTTCAATTCGGGCCCAGTTTAGTAAATTGGCCATAATTTCCTCAATATTCATCGGAATTGGGCTTATAATATATCGTTGGAAAGGTCTTTGAAAGCTACATCCAACTACACTACTATTGGACCCATATCATGGACCAACCAAACTGGATTGGTTGTTTTCTTAAAATAAAGTTTTCCAAAACAGGGAAAAGAGAAAAGAAATAAAATTTTCCGCAACACTAGACCTTTCAACACTTCGTTTCATTCGATTATGATTCGACGTGAAAGGCACTCATCACCGGGTTTGGTTTTGGGGAGACACAAATGGGTGTCTACAGAAGCCCCCACTTTGACTGAGTTTGGAGAAACGCGAGTTTCAAAAACGAAAGCCAAAGTAGCGATAGGGACGGAGAATGACTCAGAACGTTCTGCGATCCTAAATCAATCTTGTAACGCCGATACCTGCAAAACTAGCATTAGTTAAACAGATAAAAGAGTTAAGAAACGCGTATCTTGCACCGTCGAGCACACGTCTCTGAAAGTAACCGATTGTTGCTGTACTGTTGTTTTGATGACCTCCTGCAAGCTAGAGAATGCCATCCTGCTTGAAAACCGCTACGCCCGTAACTGCTTCCAAATTAGAAGATTGCTTCGCCTGAAACTATCCTCCTCCGCAATGATAATATTCCACGTCCAAGGGAATACTATCGAAGATTATTTCTCTCGAAACAATCCTCAGTTGTTTGTGACAACTCTCCACAATCTAGGGAACGCCACCTTGCTATTTCGATGTTCACTCGTCTCTGAACAAAGAGCTTCTTTTTGATATGTTCACGCGCCTCTGAACAAAGAGCGTATTTTTTTATATATGATCTTCTGAATCAGGTGTCCACGCGTCTCTGAAAAAAAGATCTTGAAAATAGGAAATGTCCACGCGTCTTTGAACAAAAGAGCTTGAAAATAGGAAATGTCCACGTGTCTCTGAACAAAAGAGCTTGAAAAGGATTGTCCACGCGTCTCTGAACAAAAGAGCTTGAAAAGGATTGTCCACGCGTCTCTGAACAAAAGAGCTTTGATGATATGCCCACGCGTCTCTGAACAATAGAGCTTCAGTACTTGAACGTTTGTTGCGATAATGTTCTGAAGAAAAATTTCCGAAGATCAACGTTTGTCGATCTCTAAGGCTTGTCTGAATTTTATTTCTGCTAAAACCAGTATGTCGGTGTTTCCGTAACGTACCATATCTTAGGCGCTTTAAGCTAAGTGAGACGATCTTTCATCAGGTCGATCACTTATTGCAATTATAATCAAACTGACTACTTAATCATGTCAAATTGCTTATTGGGGCTAACTAGCGTACCAAGGAACCCAAAATTGCTGTATGAAGTCAAATTCACCTTTCTGAGAGGCTTCGAGCTCTGTTGTTGTTGAAATATTTCTGGCGCAAAGAATTGATTATGTCGCCGAACGCTGTGATAGGGTCTTCCCTGTTCTGCTGCACCTGTGTTTATTTTTGACTATAGAACTTTGCCAATTTCTTTAATTATCTTAGGGTTGACCTAAGGCTTAAAATTATCTTAGAGTTGACCTAAGGTTTAATGTTGCTTGACTCATCGACTTGACACGACTCAAGGTATAAACTTGACTCGCTGATTGACTGACTCGAGGCTGACTCGACTCAAAGTGTTTGACACATGTGTTAGACTCAAATCAAAGTGATATGACATGACATGACTCAATGTGTACATGACTCGTGTGTGCATTGTAATGTGATCGTGCGACTCGAAAAATGCAAAAAAAGCAAAAATTTTCCGTCAATTTTGTGGAGGGTACCGACTTTCTCTCGGAAAAGAAAGACGTGAAAAAGAAAATCAAAACTTTGAATATGCATGTTGAATGAGCTTAGTCAAATGTTGTTTGATACTATCTCTCAAGGTTCAATGATTAATTCATCCTAGGCTATCTCAACTGTTGACTCAATAATGAAAGCATTTGGATAACTTAGGCACGGAGGCTAAGTACTTCATGCTTCGTGATGCAATGACGATAATGATTGATTTTGACGAAGCATGCTTAAGCGTTAAGATTTCATGAAAAAGGGTTCCTAAGGGAAAGTATATTTGGTCATGTATGCGTGATGTGTGTGATAGTGACACTAAAGTTAGGCCGCAAGAGCTAAGTGTGTGGAAAAATATATTATTGAAAAGAGTCAAATGGTGGTGACTCTTAGGCTAGGTAAGCTAATGATGTAGGGATCAAGCCCCCAAGTCTAGCTCTAAGTGAATAGGGATGAGCATAGGAGAACCCTTGATATGATCATGGTGCAAGTGTGTGAATGTGAATATGAATGCATGTTGATTACGGCCGCAACTCGATGTGAGGTTGCCTACGTATCCGTTAGGAATCAGGCCAAATGTAGCTCTAGCCAAACCTCGCACAAGTGTGTGTATACCTCAAAAAGGTCTTTTAAGGGTTGTAACGTGCTTAGGCTCAAGGCTGAAGAAGAAGGGGATAAAGGCTCAAGACCCTAGATAAGCCCCCAAGGTGTGCAACCTCGCTTTTGAATCTTTATAATTTTATGCCTGAGTTTCTACTCTTTTTTAGCTCTTTTTGCTTTAGAATTTATTTTATTTTTATAAGTGTGAGCAATCTCGATCATGCGGTCTATCACTCACTTGGTATTCATGTTTCTCAGGCACGGTACCGAGCACTCGATAAGAGACGCAATCTGAGACATGTTCTTATCGAAGATACTTTCATATCAAAGACATTGGAACACTTACCCTTTTGTACACTTGTTTTCATTTTTTATTATTGCTTATTTTTTGCTATTGCTTTCTTTTGAATTTGCTCAAGCTTTCTTTAGAATTGCATAAGTTGCACGCCATCCCATCCCAAGGTTAAGTAGATGTAGGTTGAAAAAATGAAGGGTCTATCGTTAGACGAGGCTCAAAGTGGTTTATGAAGAAAGGATGTAGATTAGAAATGCGAAAGGAGATATGATGTGGCTACAAGGGGTGCCTCAAATCATTGGTACACCTCGTGCTTAATTCGACATGGATTTTTTTTTTTTTTTTTTTTTTTTTTTTTTTTTTTTTTTTTTACAATGTGATGTGATGATCATATGCAAGGAAATAAATGCTCATTTTTATTAAAAGAAAATAAAGAATATACAAAAATTAATCTAAGGTGAAAGAAAGGTGCCTATGCTAGACTTATTGGGGAAAGGAAAAAATGAGAAAAAATAGAAAAAGAGGTCACAAAATCTTGTCGTTGTAGCTCGCCTCTTCTCTTGTGTTGTTTCCTTTATCATCACTCGCTCTTCCTGTTAACTGGAGGTATGGGAAGTTTGTTATTATCAATTAAATGTTGGATAACCTCCTTTAGCTTCCAACAGCTCTCAGTAATATGACCCCTACCTTGGTGGTACTTGCAGTGTTCGTCTGGATTCCAACTAGGCAGTCTTTTCTTAAGTGGGGGATCTTTAGTAGGTCCTATGGGATTAATGATTCCCTTGGAATGGAGTCGATCGAAAGCATCATCGTAGCTAATTCCAATAGGGGTAAATTCTCTTTTCGATTGTTTTCGATTATTCATGGCTAGGATCTCACTAAAGTCGAAAGTACCAAAATTATTACTAGAGTAGGTGTTTTCGGAAGAAGAAGGATAGTCGTTCTTCTTCCCTTTACAGCCACTGTTACCATTGTTACTAATCTTGGTCTTCTTGTCGCGCGGAGGAACATGAAGGAGATTTGAATCAATGAAGTCTTGAACACGATCCTTGAGGGCGAGACACTTTTCAGTAGTGTGACCGCGACCTTTATGGTATCGACAATAGGAATTTGGATCCCAATTAGGAGAACGTTTTTCAGATGGAGGATCTTGACTGGGACCAATGGAGTGAATGAGACCTTGATCGTGAAGACAGTCAAAAGCTTCATTGTAAGTCATTCCTATTGGTGTGTATTCTTCAATGGTCCGTTTTGCTTGCGGCTTAGGAGCATTGAGTTCTTCATTAAACCCTTGGCGAGAATTTTGTTCAACGACCATTACCCGATTTGCTAATCCTTCTACCACATCCAAGAGCATGGCAATGACATCTAGCAGTTTTCGAATTTCCTCTTTTAGACTTGACGAGTCTTCGTTGATATTATTTAAGAAAATACTTTCATCCCCCTCAATTATGGCCACTTCATTGAGAGAGGTCATATAAGCTGTCTCGATCATAGGCTCTCCTACAGGTGTGATAAGAAGTGATGGATCAAAGGATGCTTGGTCATCTTCGATGGCTAGAATTTCGGAAGTTTCATTGTCATCGATTAGATCTTGAATATCTTCTTTGAGTTTCCAACACTCTTCAGTGTCGTGACCTTTTCCTTAATGATATTTGCAGTGCTTATTAGGGTCCCACTTAGGTGGCCTAGCTTCTGGAACCGGATCTTTCATGGGCCCTATGGGCATGACTAGTCCTTTGTGATGTAGCTTCTCGAAAGCCGTTTCATAACTTATACCAAGTGGAGTGAACACCCTTTTTGATCTTTGGATTCGTGGTTTAGAGGTGTTTGTAGCATGTACCTCATTAGAGGAAGAAGAAGGATGGTCGCTCTTCTTTCCTCTTGCACTATTATCTTTCAGAAGGTCATCTTCAATGTCAATGCTTATGTTATAAACAACTTTGAAAGTATTCAAGTTGTGTTGGTACTTTAAGTGCTTTGAATACTTCCTTTGAAGATTCTTGATAAACATCCTCACAGATTCTTTTTCGGTAGGAGCCTTGACCATATTAGCAGAAGTTTCCCTCCATTTATTGAAGAAAGAAGTGAACCCTTCGTTTTCTTTTTGTTTTAACATCTCAAGTTGTCTATGGTCTGTCTCGTCTTGGATGTTGCACTTATATCTATCTATGAAAGCGTTTGTTATCGACTCCCAAGAAGACGTTTTATCTTTCTCAAGAGAAAAGAACCATTGTTGACAAACGGTTTCGAGAGATAGTGGGAACAGAGAGGGGAAAATCTTCTTATCGATACCCTTAATGCTCATTATAGTTTCAAAAGCTCTTAGATGGAAGTAAGGGTTATCTGCTGCCTTGAATTTAGGGATGTCGGTGGCATTGAACTTATGCGGAAGAAGTTCCTTGTCCAGCGAGACCCCTTGTGAACTCATGCCCTGAAATTTATAGTCACTAGATAGCTTGCTTAGACTCTCTTGCATGAGGTTCATCTGTTGTTGCTTCACGGGATTATCGACCTTGAGGGTGAGTAGCTTCAGTGTCTCAGTCATGGTAACCAATTGGTTCCTAAGCTCATTGACTTCTTCTTGAGTTGCCATTATCTTCTTAGCCTTCCTCTTTTGACGAATCGGTTTATCAAAAATTAAGACTTGAACAAAGGTGTTGTCCTTGATTAATCGCCATTCTCTCCTCGACTAAGTACTGTGGGAAAGAAATTTGGGGATACTTATTGTTAATTATTGACTCAAACTTTATTCAACATGCGATTGATGGAGGAAGTGAAGAAAGATGGAAGAATGCGAAAGAAGATTTAGATGGAGGGATATGAAGAATTAGGAATAGAATGTATCCCCCAACTCAAATGACAGAAAGACCTACTCATGCATGGACCTACGACATGGTCATGGTGATGTGTACTCAAAGCGTGTGCTAATACTAGTGAGTGTAGATGGTGCGTTAAGACTCGTGTCATGACCACGTGGCTAGACTATGTGACCAAGTCTAGGGCGAAGGCAACTTCAAATATGGCTAGGTGTTTCTAGATCTTGTGAATGCGGAATTTTGTATTTAAAAAAGAAAAGTTTAGAAAAGAATGCTAAAGAATGAATATTATTGAAAGTTGATGAATGAAAGATGATGAATGAAGAGAATTAATGAATGGTTATTGATGAATGAAGAGAGTTGATGACAATTGGTGATAATTGGTGAATTGTGATTGTAGATCATAATTGAAAATGGAGTTTTTGATACGATATTTATAGAGTAATTCATCCAAAAAAGATAATTTAACAAAACAGAGTCTGAAGATCGAAAAACACATTGGCGCCAGCCCTGGCTAGTTGGCGCCCGGGCACTAGTGGCTAGCGCCAGGCGCCAATGGCTAGCGCCTGGCGCCAAGCTTGGTTCCCGGCGCCAAGGCCTGGGGTTGGACGCCAAAGTTGTTTTCAACACGTTTTCGAAAATCTTATAAATTTCCTGTACTGGAAGATAAAATAATATAATTTCATCGAAAATGTTATTTGATCTTGATTAAAACTCTGAAGAGTCCTAATTGAATTAGGAATGAAAAGAACCTTCTAGAATGTTCTAGAAGACTAAAACCATTCCTAATTGCATTAGGAATGATAAATTATATTAGGCCCTCCCCTAGATCATTAGGCCTTACTTAAAGCTCAAACCGGGCCCAGTTTAGTAAATTGGCCATAATTTCCTCAATATTCATTGGAATTGGGCTTATAATATATCGTTGGAACGGTCTTTGCAAGCCCCATTTAACTACACTACTACTGGACCCATATCATGGACCAACCAAACTGGATTGGCTGTTTTCTTAAAATAAAGTTTTCCAAAACAGGGAGAAGGGAAAAGAAATAAAACTTTCCGCAACACTAGACCTTTCCACACTTCGTTTCATTCGATTATGATTCGACGTGAAAGGTACTCATTACCGGTTTTGGTTTTGGGGAGACACAAATGGGTGTCTACACCTGCCGTCTGGAGTTTCCAGGCGGTATGTGCCGTCCCTTACTTCTTCATAGATCCGGTAGGGACCTTCCCAATTTGGAGTTAGCTTCCCCAGCTCATTGGCCCTACCGGTTGCCTCCATTTTTCGTAACACTAATTCGTCTAATTTCAAAGGACGCTTGTGTACTTTTTGTTGTAGGCTCTCGTCATTCTCAGACGGTAAATCTCATGACGCAAGGCGGCATTGCCCCTGCGCTCCGGGAGTGAGTCTTATGCCAGGCGCATTACTTCCCAGTTTGCCTCTTCATCATATAGCGTGACTCTGAGAGTCGGCTCGTAATGTTCAATGGGCAAGACGGCTTCAGCACCGTAAACCATGAGAAATGGGGTTTCACCGGTTGCCCCCTTTGCTGTTGTCCGGATGGCCCATAGGACATGGATTAACTCTTCTTCCCATAAGCCACCGGCTCTTTATATTTTCTTCTTAATGCTGTCTGAGATGAGTTTATTAAAGGCTTCAACTTGGCCGTTTGCTTGGGGCCGACCAACAGATGCAAAATAGCTTGAGATCCCCTGATCTCCCAACCAAGTTTTTAGCTGAGGCGTCTCAAATTGAGGACCATTATCAAACACCATAGACATAGGTACCCCATACCGGGTGATAATGTTTTTTCCAAATGAAGGAAATCACGTTTGAGGTTTTGATGTTTTTAACCGCCTCAGCTTCTACCTACTTGGTGAAATAATCCACAACCACCAAGATGTAGCGCTTTCCGCCTGGAGCAGGCGTGTAAGGACCTAGAATGTCCATGCCCCATTTTGCAAACGGGATTGGGCTATGGATGGCCGTCAAATCAGTAGCCGGTCGGTGAATGAGTTTGCCAAATTTTTGGCACTTCTCACATTTCTTTACCAACTCCTTGGCTTCTGCCTCAAGAGTGGGCTAAAAATAATGCCGTCTGGCTCTGACGGCTAGGGACTTGTCGCCTATGTGGGAGGCGCAGAATCCCGAATACAGGTCTTCGAGAACTTCCTTCCCCTTTTTAGGGGTGACACACTTCAACAAAGGCTTCAGAAACCCCGCCTTGAAGAGTTCTCCGTTTTTCAACTGGAAGCTTGCAGCTCGCTTTTTCAGGACGACTGCTTCCTGTGGCAAATCAGGAAGTGTACCGTTTGAGAGGTAGGCCTGGATGCCATCCATCCAGGTAGAGCTTCGGTCCAGAATTCCAATGGGATCCTCATAGATGCTTCTCTTTTCAAGAACTTCCCAAAAGACTGACCGAGGCGTATCATGGTAGGCGGAAGACGCCAGTTTTGACAATGCATCCGCCTGATTGTTTTCCGACCTAGGCACTTGACTCAGCCGGAATTCCTCAAGTGCCTTGGTCTCTTCTTTGACTGCCTGAAGATATTTAATCATAGCCGGATGAGTAGCCTCGTAGCTTCCCTCATACTGGCTAACAACCAATTGAGAATCAGAGTAGGCGTCAATTTTCATGGCCCTTGCGGCCTTACACATGCGAATGCCGGCTAGCAGGGCTTCATATTCCGCCTCATTGTTAGAGGCTTGAAATTTGAAGCGTAGTGCGTACTCAAATCTGTCCCCTTCAGGAGACTCGTAGATTACGCCTGCACCACAGCCGTTCTTTGTAGAGCTCCTATCTACATACACTTTCCAAACCTGATCAAGATTATCCGGAGCCACCGGACGGGTCATTTCAACAATGAAGTCGGCAAACGCCTGACCTTTCACTGCCTTTCTTGGTTCGTAAGTGATTTCAAGACTTTGCATTTCAATAGCCCATTTCAACATTCTCCCGGATGAGTCCAAGGTAAACATTGGCCGCTTGAGTGGCTGGTCGGTGTAAATCACCACCGGATGTGCCAGAAAGTAGGGCTTCAGTTTTTTGAAAGCCATATACAAGGCAAGGCCAAATTTTTCAATCATGGGGTACCGGAGTTCAACATTTTTAAAAACATGGCTAATAAAGTAAACCGGAAGCTGCACGCCGTCTCGCTCAGCAAGGAGAACGACACTAAGGGCATGATTTGAGACGGCTAAATACATGTACAACGTCTCCCTAGGTAAAGGACTAACCAACCTAGGTAGAGAATGTAAATGCTCTTTCAACCTCTGGAATGCCACCTCAGCATCATCCCCCCATTCAAATCTAGTCTTCTTCCTGATTGCTTGGAAGAAGTACAGGCACTTGTCGCCTGACCGGCTGAGGAACCTCCCCAAGGCGGCCAGACAGCCGGTGAGTCTCTGCACTTCCTTGACAGAACGGGGTGACTTCATGTCTATCACCGCCTGTATCTTTTCAGGGTTAGCCTCTATCCCCCTTTGATCAATCAGGAATCCGAGAAACTTCCCAGACTCAACACCAAAGACGCATTTCTTAGGATTTAACATAACCTTATGCCGCCTGAGGCTGGTGAATGTTTCTCGGAGATCAGCAAGGTGATCCATCTGTAGCTTGGAATTGACTATCATGTCATCAATGTACGCCTCCACATTCCTCACAATCTGATTAATGAAGACCGTATTAATCATCCGTTGGAAAGTGGCAGGCACATTTTTCAAGCCAAACGGCATCACAGTATAACAGAATAACCCCTGATCAGTGACGAAGGCCGTCTTCTCTTGATCTTTCTTCTACAGGGGTATCCGATGGAAGCCGGAGTAGGCATCCATAAAGCTCATCAAGGCGTGACCTGCTGTAGAATCGACCAGACTATCGATCTTTGGAAGCGGGTAACTGTCCTTTGGACACGCCTTGTTGAGGTCTGTGTAATCAACACACATGTGCCAGGTCCCATTCGGTTTCTTAACAAGGACCACATTGGCCACCCAGTCGGGAAAATTACAAGGCCGGATGAACCTGGCGTCTAGCAGCTTTTAGACTTCGGCAGCTGCCGCCTGACTTATTTCCTCACCGTGGTTTCTTTTCTTTTGCCGGATGGGCTTCTTTTTAGGATCCACGGCGAGCTTGTGTACAGCAAGATCCGGGCTAACGCCTGACATCTCTTCCACTTCAAAGGCAAAAATGTCTTTGAATTCCTTCAGCAGAAGGTGCAAGTCTGCAACCAAAGTAGCATAAGCAACCGTCCCAACCTTTACAGTACGTTCCGAACGGATGTCATCCAGAACGAGATCAATGCTTTCACCATCCAGTTGGGGACGGAGCTCATCTAACCGTTCACCGGTCAGTGATTGCTATTTTTTCTCTCTCTTCACCTCCACCAACAGAGGTGCCTTTCTTTTCTTTCCGGCTGCTGGTAGGGCAGGTGCTGGATCGACATCCTTGACATTGTTAAGGTTAATTGGTTCCTGACCGCCTAGGGCCACAGTGTCTCTGACGGCTGAGAGATACCACTCCCGGGCCGTCTTCTGATCCCCATTCAAGGAACCAACAGAGCCGTCATCCCTCTCATATTTTATGAGCATCAGAGACGAGATGATTATTGCCTTGGATACGTTGAGGGTTGACCGACCAAGGATAATGTTGTAGGCGGTCAACTCCTCAATGACCAAGAATCTGACGACAATATGTCGTCCCTGGCCTTTCTCCCCCAGCCGGATGGGTAAGTCAATTCTTCCGGCTAGGTAGACCATCCCACCCCCAAAACCAACCAAGGGGTGGGTGACCGGATGCATGCTGTTGACATTGTATTTCAGCTTTTGCAAGCACCGGAGGTTGATGATGTCTGATGAGCTGCCGGTGTCAATAAGGATTCTTCCAACCAGCTGGTTGGCAACCATACATTCAATGACGACCGGGTCATCATGCGGACGCTGCCCCTGTCCTTCTCAGTAATCAAGACGTTTGGGAAGGAGGTGCTTGCAGACGCCTGCTCATCCTCATCCTTGTCCATCTTTCGAAGATGGCTCTTGGTGCCCCGGATGGTAGGACCACCACATGAGAACCCGCCTGCTATTGTGTAGACCGGCTCCTTGTCGGTATCCGAGCTACTAGCAGGCTGGGGGGTAGTCTTGGAGGACTGACCCTTGTTTTTCTTCTTTGCCCCGGCTGGGGACTCGAAAATGTAAGACTTCAGCATTCCTTTGTCAGCCAGACGGTCCAACGCTCTTTGAAGGCTGAAGCAGTCGTTGGTGTCATGGCCAACTTCCTCATGGTATTGGCAAAATTTATTTTTGTTCCTTGATTGAATGGAACTTTTCATTGGATTCGGCTTATCTAGGGACATTCATTCCTTAATTTCCATGAGGATGGAATTGCAGTCTTTGTTAAACTTGTACTTGGGGACGTACGGTTTAAAATCTTTCTTCTTCTTCAGGGACGGCTGGTCAGAATCACTAACCGCCCAGACCTCTTTTCTTTTCTTGCTCTCTTCTTTCTTTTTTGGCCGGCTGGGCAGGCCGGCTGTCTTTCTGCTTGCCCCGGACCTCTTTGAGTCCGACTGACTGCCAAGCGAGCAGAGGTCGGTAGCTTGGATGTAGCTTTCCGCCTCCCTCAGGGCCTCCTGTAAGGTGAAAGCCCATTTTCTGACTAGGTCGAACTTAAAAGTTGACCCGTTTCTCAGACCTTTGAAAAAGTCTTTAAAAGCTACCTCATCAGACAGTCCTTAAATCTGAATTCTAATTAGATTGAACCGCCTGACATAAGAGCGCAGCCCTTCTCTCTCTCCCTGCTTAATGGTGCTCAAGTCCAAGCTTGTTTTCTTAGTAGGGATGTTCATTGAGAAGTTGGAAGCAAATAGGAAGGCAAGCTTCCTAAAACTGTCAATGCACCCGGCTGGCAGATTACCAAACCTTTGTTGGGCGATGCCCTTCAATGTAGCCGGGAAGCAACGACACCAGGTGGCATCATCCAACCCCTGCAAATACATGAGGTTGGTATAAGCCATGAGATGGTCTTCCGGATTGGTGGTACCGTCATAGGTACCAACCAACACATTCTTAACCTTGGACGGCTTGGCCGGCTCGGTTATCTCCCGGGTGAATGCAGAAGGCTGTTCACCCAGGCGCAGCAAACGAAGCTGCCAGTCCAATGGCTGGACCATTTGGATATGCCGCTTGACCTCCAAAGAGGGCCGGCTGCATGAAGTGAGGGGGATAATGTCCGTAAGCCTGAGTAGGCACATACAGTATAGCTCCAATCATGTGAGGGCCAGAATGGACGGTATTACCGCCTGTCTGGATTTCATGCAAGGAGGGTGCGCTCCCTGCAGAAATGTTGTTGAAGCTGTCTGGAAAGTTCGACGTTGAAGCCGACTCAGACATCGATTGGTTTCTCTTCCGGTTTATGATCTCCCGGGCATCAAGAGTTGATTTTTTGCTTCCCACCGGCTGCTGAGTCCGGCAGGTGTTGTTGTTCCTTTAAGGAAGGAGAATTTTTGACCAATCAATGGTCCTGGCTGCCTTCTCCTTTGGATGAGGAGTGGGCTGCCGGTTTCTGACTGACTTCCTCTTCTCTGGAGGAGTCTTCTTCGCCGACTGACCTTTACTTGGGCCAGCCCGGCTTTGGGTGATCAGCTCTTTAATTTCACCCTTGAAACTTGTCATGAATCTCATGAGCTCGTCTCGGGTGACAGGCGCTGATCCAGCTGCCGCATGGGTTTCCCTTTCCGGCTGCCCAGGGGGTCTACTTGCACCCGCCTGGGAGGCACCCCGCTCCAGAGTCTCTCTGGGCCGGATGCGCTTGATTCTGAGAGAGCCGTCTTCGGCTGTAAAGGTTTCGACCTGAGGATCTTCATCCTCATGGTCTGTAAAGACTTCTGGGTCTTCGCCCAGACGATTAGGGGGTGGCACAGACTCTTGAACCATCTTCGAGGTACTCTCCCCACAGACGGCGCCAAATGTTTTGGGTGTTTTTGTCCCTCGGGAGAGTTACAACACGAAGACTGATTCGGAGTGAGCTGTACCTGCAAAACAAATGGAGACACCACTTGGGTGGTGCTCCGCCTTCGACGTACAAGTTAGAAACTTGAAGGGAGAAATAGGTGCAAAAATTTAGGTGGGGTTCTGCTCGGATTCCAAGCTCGGGATGTCTCTATCAAAGAGTAAATATGTAATAAATGGTAAAAACGTGCCCTCAAAATGAGGGACATCTCCCTATTTATAGGGTCTTTGGGATTTACGCCCCTGATTAGGTCACTGAAACAATTACCCAAAACAATTCTCAATTAGGTACTCTCTATGATCTCTCCACTCCAAATTACATCTCATAGTCTCAAGTTCACAAGAATTTTGGAGTTTTTGCTACATTGGAAAGACACAACATACTCTACCAAGTTTTGAAGAATTTATGAAGAAATTTACATCAAATTTTGTAATATCTCTTTCTCTCTTCATCCCTTCTCAAACTATTGATTTTATAATTATTTTTGCCATTCATTGGTTGCTTGTTAAAGAGTTTGGCTTGGGGCTAGATTTTATTGTATATTGTAGTTTTTCGTTGTAGTTATGGATGTTGGATTAGATGTACTTGTTAAGATTGATTGTGTTCCCTTCCCTCTCTCCCCATTGATTATCTCTTCAAAGCATTGAGGACAATGCTTCGTCTAAGCTTGGGGGGAGGGTAGCTTCACGCTTTCATGAAGGGGGTTGATTGTTAGTTTGATGCTTGAATTTGTTCATAGATGTACATTTGGATATTCATGCCTTTTCTTTTCATTTTCTTATTTCCATATAACGACTTAAAAAATTGAAAAAAATGCCCAAGGATGAGACTCAAATGACGATGCTTATATGTTATGCTTGCTTGACTCTTGAGTGATGAGTACTAGTTCTTTAGAATGGTGTGTGCAAGAGTTGGGGTCATTTAGAGGCTTAATAATCTTGATTTCATTAGAGTATATGAAATGAAAACCGATGAATGCTCAATTGCACGTCTAGCATAGGATTTGTAAAGTTTGCCCAAAATAGGATATGTTTGAATCGAATTGCGGTCCCTTGTGCCCTTGATGTTCCTCCCTTCCTCCCCAAAATGAAACTCTATTAGGGAATTGGTTCTATTTGTATCATATGTAATAAGTGGCATAATAAGACACATGTTTTGAATAAAGAAAGAGCCGCTCACAGTTAAAAGAGGCAAGGGCAATGTATGTTGAAAAAAAAGAAGAAAAAGAAATAGAAAAAGAAAGTGAGATAAAAAAAAACTCCTACAAAAATTCTCAAAAATTTTCCTTTTTCTAATTTGGAGGTCAACTTGTGGACGCCTCCTACACATTGTCTATTTTGATGTTTCTTGTGTAAATTTCCGAGTTAGAGTGTAGTTAAAGGGGCTTGGGAGTGAATTTTGGAGGTGGACTTGCATTTTGAGATTTTATAACTGAAAGAGGGCTTGTTGTAACTTTGGAATATCTAGATGTGCTCTAATGAACTAGTAAAAGGTCTAAAGAAGTATCCTAGTGAAACCTTGCTTAGTTTTCCTCTTTACCCCCAACTCATGTGTACATTTGTATGATTAGTAATTCTTGAAAGTTGCTCACTTGTCTTGCTTGTGTCTCATATCTCGATGAGTTGACATGGGCGAAAAAAAACATTGAAATTGTATGCATGATTTTTGATGATGTGTTGTGGTTTGTGTGAGTTGTGGGTTAAGCTCAATGGAAACCCTCACGAGATAAAAACTCGTCCTCTTAGGCGACTTAGGGGTTTAAATTTCTTTTCAGTTGTGCTAAAAGTGTTTATGGTTGTTACCATGCGGATTTGTGTTTCCTTTTTATTACTTCTCCTTGGTTTGATCATTAGCAAGTTATCTTCCTTCTTGATTTGACATGCTTGTTTTGCTCGAGGACTAGCAAAAGCTTAGCTTGGGGGGGATTTGATAACTTGTTATTTGGTATGATTTTAGGGTACTTATGAGCCTTGTTTTTGTGATTATTCGACATTAAAGTTCATTATTTATCCTATTTTTATACAAATTTTGTACCATCCATGCTTCACGGGTTGTTTGTGTTTTTGATGTAATGTAGCTATTTTTAGCACTATATATGGACGTGATCAAGCATAAGTGAACAAGGAGAAGGGAAAGCTTGGTTGATAGAGCAATGGAGGAAAAAGGATGAGTGCCTTAAAGAGAAATGAAAAGCTTTTGGAAAGCCTTGAAGGGTTTTTTGCACAAGGGTCAACTTCAAATGACCATAACTTTTTTTCCACTCAACATTTTGAAGTGATTCAAATTGGAGATTAAAGTTCATCTCAAGATATTTCCAAAGACTATCACATGCCTTATTGTGATGAGTAACGAAGAAGTTATGACCTTCCGAAAGTAAGTTGTTTCGCCAGAAAAGGGCTGCACGTCCGTGCCAATAAGTGGCACGTCCGTACAAGTCCCTGCACGTCCGTGCCAAATGAAGCACGTTCGGCAAGTTCAGGCAGTAGCTACTGCTCGTATTTTAACAGGTCTGCACGTCCTTGCAACCTTTGGCACGTACGTGCCAACCTGTAGATGGGTCGTTTCCTCGTGTTCTCCGTCCTTTTACTTGGGGGTTATATAATACCCCTTTGGCTTCATTTGTAAAGGGGAGAGATCTTCTTAGTGTAGTTTTAGCTTAGGTTAGGTTTTTAGAGAGAGAAACTCTCAAATTCTAGAGAGAAAGTGGGAAAAACTTGTTAAAAGCTTGGAATATGAAGAATTGAAGGAAGGAGACTTGAAGATTTGATTATTTCTTGCATTATCAATGAGAATTTCTTACTCTCTATCTTATTTTATTGCTTTAATTGCTTATTTTTGTATCTTTTCTTGTTTTATTACTTGTTTATGTTAAATTAGTGTTTGATTTCATGTTCTTAGTTGTTAATTATTCATTTAGTTTTGCAATTTATTATGATTTGTGAGTAGTTCTTTTACTTGGGATGGTTGAAACCATTGATGAATTCACAAATACTTGTTTGCATGTGTTGATTTAGCTAATGTGGGATGTTAATTAGTTGAGCTTAAGTGGTTTCATTGTTAGTTCTTGTAAGTGGTAATTGCTAGAACTATTTATCTAAGCTTTCTCAACGAAGGATCGAGAGATGAACTTGAGTTAGCCCCCTTATGCTTAATTGACTTGAAATGCCATGAGAATAGGAATTTCTAGTCAAGGGAATGTTTATATCATCGTGATTATGCTTTAACACTTGTTTTATGCTTTGTAACCACGAGAATAGGTTGTATTCATGACTTCCCTCTAGCTTGAGAGAGTAGTTGGGTGCCTTAGATGACTTCCCCTAATTTATCCCCTAAATTGCTATGTTTTGTATGTTAAATTGTAGTTTGTGAATGACTTAATTGGTGGATACCTTCCCAAGATCCTTTTTATTATTGTTTGTAGTTTTTCTTTATAACTCAAAACCCAAAAAGACTTGAATTAGCTTATCACAAATCAATACTTGTTAGTGTTTCCCTTAGTCCTTGTGGGATCGACCCTTACTTTCCCTTTCTACCCATTAGAGAGACCAAGTTAGGTTTTTATCTTTGGTAGGCTCGACGACGGCCTATCACTCGCAGGTCACCGAAGCCGTATAAACGCATGCTAGGCTCACTCTAAGGAAAAATAAAAGAATAAAAATAAAGAAACAGTTATGGTTTAAAAAGGAGAAATAACAAAGGAAAAAAGAAAGAGACAAAGGCGCAAAGAACTCACGATGCCACGCCACCCTCTGACCGAAACATGATGGTCTGGGTCCCACTTAAGGACCCTAGGGTCCCAGCTGGGAGGAGCCTCCCAAACCACATCCTCCTGACGACGTCGATCGACTGCGACGTGTCGCTCTCGAACCTCCTCTCGAGGACGGGTCACCCTCTTCCGAGGGAGAACCGCCTCGTCAGGACCACCTAGAATCTCCTCAGCATCGACAAATGGAGGCGAGTCCATTCTATGATGGATAAAGTTTCTTTAATTAGTTTACTTTATTTCCTAAAATAAACTAACGTATTCTAGACCCATTTTGGCAGCATAACAGCTGCCGATAGGGCAAACAAGAAAATCGAATGCCACCCATACTTAGGGCTACGATACCTGCAGTTAAACTCTGTAAATGGGGGCTTCTAAAACCCACAAAAGCCATCCTATACCAGTTTCAACTAAGTATTCAAGGGATTGTAATTCAAAAATCTCAAAGAATCAACTAATTCTAGACGAATAACAGTAATGTTAACATGATTATCGTCTATCAAACAATTTTGAAGTTTGAACATGGCAAGAATAAGTTGAGAGTATGTTTCGCGCCATTTTTCAACAATTCAAAATTTGCGAAAATAAATTATGAAAGTAATATTGGTTCCATTACTATAATCTACTTCATAATCAGCTATTATAACCAAAATGAGCGAGAAAAAGCAATAAAATCAAGCAAAATTTGAAGGAAAAGAGCAAGAACGAACTTGAATAAAGAAGTGCTCATACAAGATTCAATACTTAACCATTTTTCATGAAATTTGTTGAAAAACACTCCTTAAACATAGTATAACAATATAGAGCAAACAATTTCAATAATAATTGAGTGAATTGAAAACCCCCAAATTCGAATTTGGGGTTTAACGATTCGAAAATCGTTCAAATTCAGCCGGAAAAGAACAAATTTTAGCAAAAAATCTTACATTGGATTACGAAAAATATGAATTAAGGACGAAATTCGCTTCCTTTATCTTTGAAAATCGCAAGAAACCGAGCTCTTTAGAGAGAGAAAGAGGCAAAAATAGATGAAGGAAGGAGAGAGAAGGCGAAATGAAAAATCGCGTTTTGAGATTTTCTTTTTGCTGAACTGAGTGTCGTGCGCAACTGAATCAATTGCGCGTGACAGACCAGCGCAACTCAAAAAGATGCACGCGCCTGGCCAGTGCGACCTACTGAGTTGCGCACGGATACTGGTCACTAAAATGACCGGATTCTTGATTTTGATCCGTTTAATAATTTTTTAACAGTTTTTGCTCGTTATTAGACGTAATGGCGCGCAAATTATCAAAATCTTTTTAAATTTCTTTGCATATTGTAGTTTGTTTTCTTCTTTGTTAGTTTTCTGCAACATACTAGCATGCACACCGTGCTTTGTGCCTTCCCTAAGCATACGTTTTGAACGTTTTTCGTAAGAGTGCCTTAAGACGTTCCGTGGTGGTGCTTTACGTAAAAGCACCCATAGACAGGTTTGTCATTTTACTGTACTGACGTTACAAATGTCCATATTTTCTTCTTTTTTCACGTTTAAAGCAAAAAAGGAAGGCGTTTTCATGCGGCGTAAAAATGCAAATGGTGTATCGTACGGCGCAAAATTGTACGGCGTAGCTGTTGCGTAAAATTTCACTTTAGCTCAAGCTTTGCGAGATCTACCTCTAGGAACTAAAAGGTAGAGAATTACTGTAGGCGATAACTCACGAGTCGACAGGCGCGCCGAACCATCAGGAATAGGCACTTCTTGAATTGGAGCAAATACGGTAGTTAGTGCGCTTACTAACTTACCGGACAGTTAGGGTGTCTGACCACCCCCTGTATAAAGAAGCGACGAGCGAGACGATGTCGCGCCTATGTAGTCACGTGCCCTCAGTCCTGAGACACGTGTACTCATCTTGTGGACAAAACTGGTGAGAGAGTTGCTGAATTTCTTCCCTCTCACTGGATTTGGATATATGTCTCTAGTCCTGAGACATGTATTTCTATCTTGTGGACATCCGGCTCGAATACCGGACCCGGCTCGAATACCGGACCATTTCGGCTCGAATACCGAAAACCCCTGTTCATCTTTTTTACTTTGTTAAAGTCTGGCTAAAGTTTCAATGACATATCAAGGGACTTTAGACCAACGATGACACGATTGATAGGAAATCTTCCCCTTTTATCCTTTTAAAACCAATCTATTCTCATGACTTGACATCACCCAGAACACCTTTACTTGTAAAAACGTTCTACAATTGCAAAGGATCAATCTAGATTCTTTAGCGCGTTAAGACTAGGAAAAACTTTTTTCTAGGCTTAATAGCTACTTGTTTCAAACACTTAGCGAACCAAGGATTGTTTCGAAATCCTTAAACATTAGTGAAAGATTCTCTATCCTTAGTGAACTTTGCAGAACGAGTCTCGGATTTATCTCCTTGACTACTTTGATCATCGTCTATTCTAGACTCGATCAAAGTGGGGGCTAACTATAGACATCTACTTTTGGCCTTCTGTCCCGACAGGAATTGCAATGATGATAAATAAAACCATCTTCGTGTTGGATCAAAGTGAAGAATACTTATGGAGAACTGATTAAGCCACAAAACACAAAAGTCTAGCCCGAATTAAAGATAAAAGCCAACACAAATGTTCAATTAAATAAACCAATCACAATTAGGCTTAATCTCGTGCTTAAAACCCAATAATGACGGATTTAGGAGCGCCTAGATTAAATTTTAATGATGCCGCAAAAAAAGCCGCGCGCATCTCATACAGTCGCGCTGGGCTGCCGCGCGCAACTAATTCAGTTGCCAGGACACCCAGCGCAACCTCCAGAGTTGCGCTGCGGAAGATTCAGAATTATACAAAAAATATAAAATCAAATCTTACCATTAAGCCACGCGCAAGACAATTAGTTGATAGCAGCGCAACCTAATCACTTGCGCTGAGATGCCGCGCGAACTCATCCTGTTACGCGCGACACCTATTGCAGCAGAATGCTCGTAACCCTAAACCTAATCATTCCCTATAAATTAAAGCTTAAACCGAGGCTTAGACAGACAGAGAAATAACCTAAAAATCTGGCAAAATACTTGTGAACTTGTGCAACCTAGCTCCTCTTGTCCTAAACACTCACCCCTTTTGATATTTTGTTACTACGGTGGAGGTTCCCCAACAAGAAGGACCATAAGTATTCTAAATGGAGATCTAGCAAAGAGAAGTGGTAAATTCTCGAGCACTTAGTTAAATCACGTTTATTTTCTTGTTTAAAAGAACCCTAATTATTTAATTAGTGTTGTTTTATCACCTTTAAAATAATTAATTAATTAGTTCCACATAGTATCTTGCGTTAAATAAAGATTAGAATTGAATTAAATAATTGTTGGTTGATCACTTAAGCCAAGGCAAATATTGTTTATTTTCTTGTCCTTTTCACGAATTTGATTAAATAAAGATTAACGATATTACGACGTAATTCCTACGTGAATTGGTATGTGTAAATAAAATTAACTAACATATTTTTAGGTATCACGTTGCATATATTATTTGGTGATGAAATTGTATAAAAGGAAGAGCTAGTAGAGGCCGCACTAGGGCTAGGATAACGATGCCCCTCTAAAGGGAACGTTATTTTAGTACCCTCGCTCCCGAACTCATTTCTGGTTTATAGACTAATTTGGGCATGAGTAACTTATGATTCGTGCTAATTATTCCATGAAGTCCACATGGAAGAAAGGCATGAACGAGGTTTATGAGTTTACCTAAAACTCATTGGCGACTCCCTACTTGTTTCTTACTAAAAAAACGTAATGATAGAATCAATTCTAATTCAAGGTCCCCCAAACAATTAGGAATTCAAATCCTACTACACCCTAACAAGTGTAAAGTCCTAGGCTTTTAAAGGGCCATGGGAATTTAAGGAGAGGACCCCTTATGATGGGAACCCCCTCCTTACAATCGTATGTTCAGTGGTATTATTGATCATTTAATAATCCTAAAATATGTACTCCCTCTGTTTTTAAATACTTGCTCAATTTCTATTTTTTTGCACTATTCATTTGTCCTACTTTGACTAATGTTTGTGATTTATACATAAGAAAAAATATAGTCTTGTGGGTACTTGTTGGAATCATGTCAACGAATAGATTATTAATTTTCAATTGTTAGAATCTATAATTATTGATAATTAAAAATGTTAGTGATTAAAGATTAGCATCGACATGCGTGTCCAAGAGAAATTGAGCAAGTATTTAAAAGCGGGGGGAGTATTTGTTTGTACATATATATGTGTAATTACATAAATATCCCCCTTTTTTATGCATTTCTACATGCATAACACTATTCCCTTTAAAATCCCTCCAAGCTACATGCAACGTGGTTATTTCCACAACCAGGTTATTGTTTTTTTTTTCCCAAAAATTTCACTCTCTTTATTTTTTTTTAATTATTTTTGCACATTCTCTCTCCTAATAACCACTCTAAATGGTTAACGACTTGCTATGCTCTAAATCTTTCTATATACTCCCTTCATAAGTGAATATGAGCATAAATTTAATTTGATATTTGACCACTTACAAATCAACTTTGACTTGATTTTATACAATTACACATTATATAAAATGCAAAAGCTGTTTTGTAAACTTATGCTACATGAGTTACAATATATATTTCCATAATATCAAACGTTTATATAAGTTTATCTAATAGACAAATAGAGATATTGATGGATAAATTGTGCATTGACTCGTGTGTATGTCAAAATGGATCACTTATTCCGATACAGAGGAAGTATTGTACTTTCTGTGTTTTTATTTTGCGCAACATTATTTACTAAAAACGAATACTTCCTATTACTTGCATGCAACATTTCCAAAACCATTTCATTTTTAGTAATTTTTTTAATAAACTTACAAAAACACCCTTACATAAATCTGTTTAACTTCAATTACATACTTTAAACATAATTATTAACCTAATCTAATTAAATTGATCTTATCTTTCTAAAGAAAAATTTCCCCCAATAATCTGAACTTTGCCCCATCTGCCAATAATAATTCGTACTTTGGATTATTCACCATCACTCCCCACTTTACGGGGCATTAATTTATATTGCACCCTACCAGTTAAGTAACCTATTGTGGCCTGTACCCATCCTACGTGGCATCTCCAACGATTCCTTTTTTTTTATGTTAAAAGGTTTGATATTTCCTCTCTCTCTCTCTCTCTCTCCCTAACAAAGATCCCTTTCTCCATTCTTACTCCCCTTTTTTCTGTGAACCTTAACGATTTTCACCATTTTCGCGCTATGTCAAGTGGGTCTTCTTCTTCAAGGGGTGCCGAGTTGTTGTCTTCACGACTGAAGTGTAGATGTGGGGTTGTTGCGGTGGAGCGAATGGCGAAAAGTGGTGATAATGCAGGGATGAAGTTCTTTGGTTGCCCTAATTGGCCTGTGAGTCAAATTTATTAGTGAATTTAAATTCTTGTGTTGAATTATAGGAATTAGGGTTTTTAATTTCAATTGAATTGGGGGTATTAAATTTCAATTGAATTGCAGGTTGGTGATTGTGGGTTTTCCCAGTTAATGTAAGCAATGAATTGGATGTCGATTTGCGATTTAAGCTATTTGAAAAAGACAATTCTCTTGCTGAGAAGGAAATGGAAGTTGATTTCATGAAAGACAAATTGAAGGCCGCGGAGAAGAAATTGGACATGAAGACAGAGGAGTTGAATGATACAAAAATGGAGCTCTCCCACACTCGAGTTGAACTAATGAAGGCTACAAGGAATGAAAAAAATTTCTCACTTGCACTCTTTGTGTCGTAGATTTTCTTTAGGAAATTTTGTCTAAAACCACCCGTCAAATTCTTGTTTTTGTCAAAAACCACCCGAAAAAAATAATGTTGTCGTAAAAAACCACCCGAAAAAAATAATGTAATACCCCGTATTTTCATAGGTATTTTCCTAATTAATTAATTAATTAATTATTATTTTCTAAAAAGGGTATTTTAGTAATTCAACTTACTATTTAAATCTTGGAGCCAAAATGAATTTCGGCGCCAAAAGTATTTTTAAAACAAATTATTATTTTGGATAAGATTTATTATCCATTTATCCTATTTTAAAAACCGGATTATTTAGATATTTCGGATATTTTAATTAAGGCAAAAGCTATATTTTATTATTATTTTAATAAGTCCGAAAATCCCATTTATTTGACTAATAAATTTCGGATTTTACTATGTGAAAATCTGATTTTATTAGTTAAATTATTTGGTGAATATTTGATATTTTATCATTTTATACAATAAGTATTATTGACACAATTATTTTAATTCCTTAAAACTAGCAAAATAATTTCCTAAATACTAAATAGGAGGGCTGAAAATACGAGCTTAGGAAAGCTCAAAAATTTCGGCCATCCCATGTAGATTTTGGGATAAATACTTTGGCAATTTGTATTTTTAATTATCTCCTTAAAATCTCCTATTTTCCTTAATTCTAATTCTCCATCTTTTTAATATCCAATCATTATATTTTCTTACCATTCATTCTTATTAATTATTCCCCAAGTAATTCCAATTTCCTTAATATTTTTTATGACATACATACCTTCCATATTCAATTACACACAATCTCTTCAATATTAAAACTTTCATTAAATCTTTACTCACTTCTCCAAGTAATCCCTTAAACCCTACTTACCATAATTCTTCCTACATTTTCCTACCATAATTCTTGCATGAGCTAGCATATAAATACCCCTTCGTACCTCTCACATTCTTCACACCAATTCTCTTCTTTTCTTCTCCTCAATTTTACACAAATTATCCCGTTTATCTTTGAAGCCTGTTTTCGAGCACTTCTGGTCAGTTTTAGGGTATTGACATTTCACAGAAAATTGTTCCTCTCAAATATTCCTTGAGGTTAGGCTCAAGAATTACCCAATTCAAAGTTATAACAAAGGAGTTATAGCCTCTACAAGGTCTGCCTACGTTTTCCAATGAAAATCCAATTCTTCTTTCTCCTTGGTTTCTTATCTTTCTCCTCCTTTTCTCTTATTCAATTATTATTATTATTATGGGAGATTAATATAAAATTATTATGAGAAGTTTTAATTATATAAAATCTGATTTTAATGATGTTATGTGGAATTAATTTAAAAGGTTCATGTACATATAGTTGGGAGGGTTTAATTTAATTGTTTGTGATTATTTGATAACCTTATATTAATTAAGGTTATATTTATTTGTAGGGTGTTTTTGATCAAGCTACTTGAGAGTTCTTTTGAAGTAATTTTGGCTAAGCAAGGATCAAGGTACGTTAGGTGGTTAGATACCTTGAAAGTGATCGATTTGAATGAAAATGTTTGAATGATTTATGTTGCTTGAATTAAATTGACTTGAATCATGGTTTATGAAATAAAAGTATGTTTAAAAGGTTGGTTTTAATAATTGAATTGGAGTATTGATTTTTTATAACATGTTTTGATTAATTAATTTATTATTCATGTTTAAAAAGGATTGATTTTGAAAGCAAGTTGGATTTATTGAAAAGGAGTTTGAATTGTTTTCATTAAAGGTTGAATTATTGGATTTAAAAGAGGATTTATTGAATCATTGATTTATTATTATGCTTTATAAGCATGTTAGTAATCCCACTATGCGGATTTGGTTTATTGATAAGGCCTTGGACTTTGTATGACCGAGTCGTTCCTCAAGAATAGCCTTGTAACATAAGGAGACTAGCTTGGGTGGGTGTGCACACTTAGGAGAGGAATTGGTTTAATTGGTTTTATTTGTTTATTATGAGGAACTGGGTTTTAATATGAGGAAATGGTTTTAAATAATTTGCATTGTTTTTATTGGTTATTGGAATATTGAGAATTGGTTTTAAACCATGAGTTTAGAATTATTGAAAATTGTTTTAAAAGCATGTTTGCAAATAAATTGAGTTTAATTATCTTGTACTTACCGTACTTAGCATATTTTGCTAACCCGTACTTCTTATTTGTTTTGGTTCGCCCTGTTTACCGTGATGGTAAGCAGTGTTATTTCATGTGAAGTGAATAAAGTGATGCATTGGACTCCCGGGATTTGGTTTCACTAATTTAGGAATCTTGGTCTTTGTATTTAATTTGAGTACTCATGACATTGGTTTCTATTTATAGTTGTTATTAATAAGAAGAGTTTTGAAGTTTCCGCTGCAAAGTATAGTTTTGTTTAGTAAGTTGAGTAGCCTTGTGTAATCACGCGGCGGTAATACGCCTAAGTGTATCTCTACGGTATAATTATACATATTATACTGGTATTTCCGTAGAGGGAGATTTGGGGGTGTTACAAAGTGGTATCAGATTTCAAGGTCCTAAAAAGATTAAAATTGGAATAGTAATTAAAATTGTGGGTAGACTTAAGAGGGCATATAGGACAGATAGAGTTTCGCATTTGTGTGTGAGTCAAAAGCCTGATTTTTACTTTAAAAACTATTTTCTTATTTGTGGAAAGATGAAGGAGAAAAGGATTCTTTAGTTCTCTACGGAGGCCTATAATGGGTACGAATCTCTGTCTAGGAAAGGCTCGCCTCAACGTCGTAGGTAACTTTCCTGGGAGACGCGGAGTCGATCGTCCTTTAATCTTGATTCAAGTACATATTTATTATTTTCGAAAATAAAAAGAATTGAAATTATTTAAAACTTGAGTATGCGATTATGTGTGCATTAAAGTTGGTGCTAAAACACCTTGAAGTGAGTATAGGGGGTCCGATATTTTGGAGTATTACCCATGGTTGGTTGATTTTGAGTTACACTTGGTTTATTGAGTTATGAATTGCTTATTGCAAATGGATTTTGAATTGGATTGTTTGTGTGATTTGGCAATTAATTAAATGTTTTGCATGTGTGTGTGAAACAGATGGAAAAGATTGATCAAATGAGACATCTATATTTTGACATTCATTACTTGAAAGATAGTGGAGTCTCAGTTAGTGAGTTCATGACTGAAATTTTTACTTTGGCCTTGACCCTTTATGAGAAGGATGGTGAGGAAGTCTTGACCCAACAACCTTGGATGGTCCTTTTGGCTTTGGCCCATTTACCCAGGATTTAGAAATACCAACCTCTCTTTGACAAATATAGGGATGTGATTAAGGAAGACGGAATGTGGAATGAGAAACATCATCATGAAGGGAAATGGTTGGCAACCATGTCTAGCCTTAAGAGGGACTTGCACTATGTGGAGCGCAAGTATGAACCTAAGAGGAAAAATGTGAAAATTTCCACGATCCCAAAAGACCGAACCTTTGGACCTAATGACCAAATGTACTTCTTAAATGCCCAAGTACCTTTTTCATACCCTAAGAAGCGACATGAGTTTGTGGAATCTAGTGATGAGTCCATACCACCTCTTGGTAGGAGCAAGCATTACCTTTCTCTTATCCAAACTCCAAGCTATGAATCTTCTAAACAACCTAGCCCAAAAGCCTATTCATGTTGCAAAAAGGCCCATAACGCGTTCTCAAACTGCAAAAGAAAGAGCCCAAAACCCCAAAGCTTCTTCAAGCCAACCTTGTGGGGATGTAAGCCCAACAAAAAGCCCAAGTTATACTCCTGCCCCAGACAGAATTATAAGTAAATTAGGGTCAAGCTCATCAGGCCTTATTCCAAGCTATAGTGGATATAACCCAACTCTCATGGCCGAACCAAGCAATAGAAGTGATGATCCGGATTATGATCCTATTGAAGATGGTTATGCTCATAGTGTTATTTGATTGTTTTTGAACTATGTTTTTGTTTCATGTTTCAATAATTGTCCTAAGTGACAAAGTTGTATTTTCATTAATTATTAATGAAATAAAATGAATTATTTGAAATTTCTCTATGTTGTTAAGTGAATTAAATGCTTGTATGATAAAACTTGTCTTAATTTTCAAAGTGTGGTAATTAAACCCGAGAAGTATGTCTCCAAGAATGAGGGATCAATCAAGGAGTAAGCACACTAGTTCTAAAGTTGGAAAGGTCCTTAAGCAGTTAACCCGTATTATTGAGAACATGACAAAAGTGGTGAAAAGGGAACACCGAAATCCCGAGCTTGATTCCTATAGTGAAGTCTTTAAGAGGGTAGCTGCACCTAAACCACCTGTTTACTTGGGAAGAGAGAACCCAGCCAGCCTTGAAAACTGGATTAGGGTGTTTGACAAGCTGTTTGATGCTATCAATTGCCTAAGTGAACTTAGGGTGAACAATGGGGTTTACTACTTGAGGAAGGAAGCTGATTTATGGTGGGCCCAAAGAAAAGGTGAGCTGTTGAAAAAGCCAAACTTTGGGTGGGATGAGTTCAAGGAAGCCTTGAGAGAAAAGTTTTACCCTTCCTACCTTAGAAAGCAGAAGTGCATGGAGTTTACCAACCTGAGAATGGGAAACATGTCAATAAGTGAATACTACAACAAGTTCATTGAGTTGATGAGGTTTGCCCCAGAAGTAGTTCGTACTGAAACCATCAAAGCTTTGAGATTTGAGTAAGGCCTAACCTTGACCCTCCAAGGGAATCTAGGGGGGAGTGACTTTTGAGACCTTAGATGAAGTCTATGGCTGTGCAGCCCATCTGTACGGAATTAAGGGGAGAGAGATGGAGCAGGTAGGAGAGAAAAGCAAGAACCCGGACTCTTTTCACGGGGGTGAAAAGAGACACAAGCCTAATGGGAATTACCAAGGGAATTCTGGAGACAGGAAGGAAAACAGGGGAAACTTTGGGAAGGGGAATGGAGGCCAGTCGTCCAACCATAAGGGGAATGGAAACCAAAGGGGTGAGAAACCCAAGAGGAGTTATTTCTGCAAGCGGTGTGAGAAAGATCACCCAGGGAAGGACTATGAGGGAAACCCGGTAACTTGTCGTTACTGTCAGAAGTTGGGACACCTTGAGTACGAGTGTTTCAAGAAGGAAGTTGATGTTAAGTTTGGGAAGGTGAAAGAGTCTAGTGCACCTAGTAAACCACCTCAATCTAGTGGACCTACAACCAAGGTCGGAACCAGTAGCGGTGCGGGAAGTGCCCCAAAGGGTCGTGTGTTCGTGATGGATAGCCGTCAGGCTGAGTCTGCTAATGATGTGGTAATTGGTGTTTTCTTTATAAGTTATTTTCCTGTGAAAGTCTTGTTTGATTCAGGGGCGTCGCATTCTTTTCTTTCTAAGAAAGTAGTTGGGAGTCTCAGTTTAGAGAGTCCTGAGTCAGTTTCTCTAGGTGTGTCTATTCCGTCTGGGGAAGTGAGGAGTTGTTCGAGATTGTTTTTGAGTGTGCCTATTTCCATCTCTAGGGTAGGTTTTCTTGCCGATTTGATCGAGTTTGACTTGAATGACTTTGATGTGATTTTGGGTATGGATTGGTTGGGAAAGTATAAAGCAAAAATTAATTATGCGGCTGAAAAGGTCACCTTGACTAGCCCAAGTAAGACCAAAGTGGTTTATAAAAAGGAAGGGAAAAGCTTAGGGTTAAGAATTGTGTCTGGAATGCAACTACATAAGCTGGTTAAGAAGGGTTCTCCTTTGTTTTTGTGTAGTGTTCAAGAGGTTGAAAGTGAGGAAAAGAAAGGTGAAGAGGGTATTCCTGTTGTAGAAGAGTTTCAAGATGTGTTTCCGGATGAGATTCCTGGTATGCCACCATTAAGGGATGTTGAGTTGACTATCGACCTAGTGCCTGGAACTGAACCTATTTCTAAGGCTCCATTAGGCCTAGTTCATCACCCTGGGAAGCTCCAATATTGTTTTTGAAGAAGAAAGATGGAAGCATGAGGTTGTGTATAGATATCGAGAGTTGAATAAGGTGACAGTGAAGAATAAGTATCCATTACCAAGGATCGATGATTTGTTTGACCAGTTGAAGGTAGCAAGGGTCTTCTCAAAGATAGATTTGAGATCGGGTTATCACCAGTTGAGAATTGCGGAGCAAGATATAGCAAAGAGTGCTTTTAGGACCCGTTATGGTCATTATGAGTTAACAATGATGCCATTTGGTTTGACCAATGCACCTACAGTGTTCATGGATTTGATGCATAAGATTTTTAGGCCATACCTGGACAAGTTTGTGGTAGTGTTTATTGATGATATTTTGGTCTATTCAAAGGATGAAGAAGAACATAAGGAAAATTTGAGACAAGTGTTGTCATGTTTGAGGGGGCATCAGTTGTATGCCAAGTTGTCTAAGTGTGAGTTTTGGTTGGAGGAAGTAGCATTTTTGGGCCATGTGATTTTCAAGGACGGAGTTGCAGTGACCCAAGCAAGATTCGAGCTGTGAGTGATTGGCCAACCCCAAAGAATGTATCGGATGTAAGGAATTTCTTGGTTTTAGCAGGCTATTACAGAAGGTTTGTGAAGGATTTTTCAAGGATCGCAAAGCCCATGACAAGTTTGATGAAAAAGGAGCAGAATTTCTCATGGACCCAAGAGTGTGAGCAGGCATTTAATATCTTGAAAGAAAGGTTAACCACAACACATGTGTTGGCTTTGCCGGATGGAAGTGATTTATATGACGTGTACAGTGATGCATCGAAGTTGGGATTGGGATGTGTGTTGATGCAAAATCAAAGAGTGATTGCCTATGCCTCGAGGCAGTTGAAGGTTCACGAAGGGAATTACCCAACCCACGATTTAGAGTTAGTTGCAATAGTGTTTCCCTTGAAGATTTGGAGACATTACTTGTATGGGGTGACTTGTAGGATTTTCATGGACCATAAGAGTTTGAAGTACATTTTCACCCAGACACACTTGAATGGGAGGTAGAGACGATGGTTGGAGTATATGAGTGATTATACATTGGATATTCAGTATCATGAGGGAAAGGCTAATGTGGTGGCAGATGCATTAAGTAGAAAGTCAGAGCATATGGTGAATGTGATGGTAGTACCAGATCAGTTGTGTGTGAAATTTAAGAAGTTGAACTTGGAGGTAGTGGGGCATGGTGAAGTGGCTAGGATGTTGAGTGCCTTGGCGGTTCAACCATCCATTTATGATGAGATAAGGGAAAGCCAATTAGAAGATGAGAAGTTAAAGACAATAAAGAATAAGATTGATGAAGGAGAAGTGTTGGATTTCACCATTGGTAATGAGGGAAGTATTCGATTTAAGGGAAGGTGGTGTGTACCGCAGAATCGTGGTGATCTGAAATGACGATTGGTGGAAGAAGCCCATAATTCTCCTTATTTAATGCATCCTGGAGGGGATAAGTTGTATAAGGACATGAATAAGACTTTTTGGTGGCCCAATATGAAGAGAGAAGTGGCTGAATTTGTGGCTAAAAGTGTTTGACATGCCAGAAGGTGAAGATTGAGCATCGTAGGCCTCAAGGAAAGGTCCAATCCTTGGACGTGCCCAAGTGGAAATGGGATTCGATTTTTATGGATTTTGTGGGAGTTACCAAAGACCAAGGAAGGGAATAACACTATTTGGGCAATAGTAGACAGGTTGACGAAGTCAGCAGTGTTCATACCCATGAGAAGTACTTGGACCATGGATCAGTTGGGAAGAGCATATGTGAAGTTTGTGGTGAAATACCATGGGGTACCCACGGATATCATTTCGGATAGAGATTCAAGATTTTTGTCTAACTTTCGGCAAAGTTTGCAAAAGGCAATGGGAACTAAGTTGTTAATGAGCACATCATTTCACCCAGCGACAGATGGTCAAACGGAAAGAACGATTCAGACATTGGAGGAAATGTTGAGAGCTTGTGTGATGGAGTATTGTAGGGAATATTTCAAGCGTTAATCCCCTAGCTTGAACCCCACTGTGATCATACACTAAAGTACGGTGGCGTCCAAAGGGAAAGAAGATAGAGCAAAAGAGTTGCCAACAAGTTTTTTTAGGAACTTGTAAACCGTTCACAAGGTGAAGGTTACACCCCTTAACGATCCAAGAGATCGTCAACTCCAATAAGGTCTTGAACCAAATAGGGTTCGGCGATGAAGGTACAAATCCAACCTAAAAGAGATTGAACCTACCTAATAATAGGCCTCTACTTTATTCTGATTGTATTCATGTGCGCTTTCTAACTAACATGCAATCAATAGGATTACCCTAAACCTGTTTATCTATGTTGGTTGAATTTAATGCACAAATAAATCTATTATTGGCGATAACTTGAATTATAATCAAAATTAACCCTAAACAAGATTATTAATTATCTTATTAAAAATGATTACAAGTACAAATTCCCTTTAAACATACATAAAAGGTGTGATCAAGCAATAACAATAAAATCATCAAGCAACATAATAATAATCATAATAAAAATTATAATTATCATAAATTATAACAATTATAATCATATATCATAAAAATAATCATAATAATGTTAAAGCATAATAATAGCAAGATCCTAGGCATAATACTAACAAGATTAATAACAAACCCTAGCATGTCACTAAACAATAAAAATCAAAGCTTTAACCCTAACATGATACTAACAATCATAAATATTAGAAAGAAAATAAAAGGCATCATAACAATCATATTTAGTATTAAATTTACATAGACATAATACTAGGAATATCATAATAACAACCTAAACATGATTTCTATATAATAACATCAATAAAAACCATTAAAGTACTTACTTTGATGCCTCGTACCTCTTTCTAATAACAAAATAAACACGTTAGTAACTTCAAGAAAAATAATAAAATCAAACAATTAAATTAAATAATTAAAAGAGAGATTTGGGACCAAACCCTCAGAAATTAAACCTTTCACGTCTAGGGTGAAGGCAACTTCGAATTTGGCTAAGTGTTTCTAAATCTAATGAGTGCGGAATTTTTATATTTGAGAGAAGCTAGTTTAGAAAAGAGAGAGAGGGAATAATCAAGAAAATCTTGATGAGAGTTGGTGAAAATTCGTGAATTAGAAAGAATAAGAATTGATGAATGAAAACGGAGTTTTTAGGAGACTATTTATAGAAAAAATCAACCAAAAAGATAAAACATAAAACGGAGCTTTAAGCTAAGTGAGACGATCTTTCATCAGGTCTATCACTTTGTGTAATCAAGCCGATTACTAAAAATCGTGTCAAATTGCTTAGAAGGGCTATTTGGCGTAACAAGGAACTTAAAACCTGTTGCAATAGGTTAGAACAACCATAATGAGTGGCTGAACATTCTGACGCCGCTGAAATAACATCAGCGCCAATAATTTGGCTGTAGCGCCAGACGCTGGAGCTAGCGCCAGGCGCTAAAGCCATCGATTGATGCCAAGGTCTGGCGCTTGGCGCCAGAGTCGGGTATTCCTTAAATACCCTTTTCTTCTTCATTTTCGCTGCTGCTCGTCGCGTATGTTGCTCGAAAATTCCCAGAAATTCATTTGCTTCGTTCTTGCTCGTTTCTCAACCAAATTCGCTCAAATTTGTTGAAAATCAAAGCTCATTCCATCCATTTTCCCGATCTATGTAAGTTTTCTTCCAACTCACACCGGTTTTAATGAATTTTTCATGTGTTTATTCTCGAATTTCATGAAAATTCAAAATTTAAAATGCTTAATTCTCTTTGTTTGTCAAATTTTATGCCATGAAATTGCTTAATTATGTTTATATATTGCCTTGGGAGTAATTTGAGACTTGTTTGACTCAGTTTGATGAAGAAATGAACGAATTGCCATTGTTGAACCTCTTAAGGTCGGAAATACAATATGGCTCGTTCTTGATGTTTTTGCTAGCAATTCTTGTCCAATTTGTCACAATAATCACTATAGTATTGCAAGAAATTGTTTTATTTCTTGAAAAATGCCATTATGCTTAATTTGAATTTGTGCTCTGTTTTAGTACTACGTACTCTATTTTCCTTGCGAACATAGTATCATGCGGCTAGGCAAATCTTAGATACTATATAACCTTAATTTATGATAATTTTGCACAATGTAGCATGGCTAGACAACGAGGTTCCGGTTCACGGTCCCGAGACGTTCGACGGGAGCATGAGCCCGTAGAGGACGATGCCGAGCCGTCCACTTCGCTTGGTCGACTCCCCGAGTGGGATGAGCGGACCTTATAATTTTCCCCCGTCCATCACATTTCTGATAGGGTGAGACGGGGCATCACTGTTGGGAGGACGCGCTGTCATGGTTCCGGTTGTGACGGCTTGGGCGATCTGTACAAGATGTACATCGCCGGAGATGATCAGACGAGACTTCTTTGTGAGTCTTGCGAGCTTGCTGCGCTGTACGAGATCTCTGAGGCAATGGTCGCCTCCAACGGGGGTTACCATGTAGTTTGTGCTCTGGTGGAGTTCTTTTGGGACACCACCAACACTTTCCACTTTCCTTGGGGTGAGTTAATGGTCACTCCTACCGACTTTAGTCTCATCACAGGACTGGAGTTTAGTTCCGTGCCACTGTCGTTCGAAATTGGGATCGACGTCTTTTCCCCTGAGGTCGAGGAGTTGTTGGGTCCGATTGCTATTTGGGCTCGAGCTGAGGTAGAGTCGACTCAGTTCAGCGTTAGGGGGATTCGCCGCTCGACCCTAGCAGCGGCTTTGGACGATGGTGCGACTACCCGAGAGCAGCGGGTATGCGTCTTTGCACTCATCTTGTTGTCATGGACGTTCTCCCCTAACAAGGGTAATAGGGCGCTGCTTTACTACCTTCATGCCGTTCGCGATCTTCACCGGATCGGGACTTATGACTGGGCCAGCTTGGCCTATGCTGATTTCATTCGAGCGCTGCGGGACTCGTGTTGACATCGATCCTTTGGGACAAATGTTGCTTTGTCCAGCTTTTGGAGGGTCGTAGAGGTAAACCTTATTCCCTGTAAAGTTTAGCTCTACATTTTATTTAGCATTTGCTGATAACTTTAGCTTCTTGTAGATCTTGTTCTACGAGTACTTCCCTTCAGCCGTGCCGACGAGACCGTCGCCGCGCAGGTTTCCAGTTAGCGCTTCCTGGGCAGCCACCGTGTGGGGATGTCCACTGCATATATATCCGACATTGGATCATCTCGGTATGTTTCTTTTCTTATTTGACATTTTGAGATGCTTTAGATGGATTCTTGCCTGATTGACGCTCTTTGCAGGAGCCTGAGGTGTTGTACTGACCGTGGGTCGACCTGGCAGTCCCAGGGTTAGCCGCAGTATTCTTCTGAGTGTCGCTATTTCTTAGGGACCTATATAGTGACTACATATCTTGGAGAAAGGGTTGCTATTCAGCATTCCTCCGATACATTTGTCGTTCCTGCTCCTCCACCACGTCACATGTTTAACGCCACGATGTTGTTGAGCATGTCAGAGGGAGCTGGTACCCCTTGACGATCTTACACGATCCCTGGGCGATGCTATGCGGAGGAGCTACTGCCGTTGTTAGCTCCAGTTCCCGTACCTGCTGAGGATGTGGCGGTACGATTTTTCAGCTTTTACCTTTCGTTAAGTAGCCCCCAAGTAATGCTTTAGTGATTTTATTTTGCTTTGTTAGGACGATATTGCTGAGTTCGTGCCACCCTATATGTCTATCCATTATCAGGGGACATATGGACCGATTGAGGAGATGATTCCTCCGGCTCCTGAGGACGAGCGCTTCGTGGAGCGGTCGATTCCTCGCCATCAGACTCGGGTAAGCTTGTTTATTTGCAACTTCTGTCCATATATGTTATGCATGTTTACTAACTTATTTCTTTGACAGTTCTCACGCGAGGTGGTTTCGGCGATGGCATGATGCATAGATGCTTTCCGGAGCCAACTTATCTGGATGAGGAACGTGGCTACCTGTCGTCGAGACGATGCTGTTCAGGAGGTAGTGTTCCCTTCATATGTTTTTGTATTACCGCTTCTATTTTGTTTGTTTCTGATTTTAATTTCCTTTGCAGGGTCAGCCCATTCCTTCTCGTACCCGCACGAGACCCGAGGTGCGGAGAGATCCGGCGAGGTCTAGCTCGAGACGTCGCCGTACTACTTCGGGAGGTAGGGGCGGTCGTCCTGAGGCTACTCAGGTAGAGGGCTCAGGCTCTTCCTCTTAGGGTGCACATGCTGCGCAGGTAGGCCAGGGAGAGGCTACCTCGGTTCTCAGAGGTGGTGGGATGTACGAGGTTGGCTCGTCATCGCAGAAGCCTCCAAAGCCTCGATTAGCCTCAGGTTGATCTCGGGTGAACGGGTCCTACGTTGAGCTTTCCTCCTCCCGCGGGGACTGGAGCTGATGCTGGAGCTGGAGCCGGAGCTAGTGGAGAGGTTACTCCCCGTACAGCGGAGTTTTATGCGATGATGGGTTTACGTCCCCCGGCGCCGTAGCTTATACCTGTTCTTTTTATTATTTATTTGACTTTGTATAGAACTTTGCCTTTTAGTTAGACTCTTTTTTTTAGACATATTTGTATATACATGAGTTTATTTTATATTTATCATGTTTTTTCATTTTTTATTATTGTTATGTGCATGTTTGTGTGTGTGCCAGGAAATGTGAAAAATAAATTTTGCGCAAAAAATTCCGTCATTTTTATTATTGATGGAGGGTATCCGACTTTCTCCCCCAAAAAAGGAAAAATGAAAAAAGGAAAAGTCAAATAAAAATATTGGATTTATAAAAACTTGGAAATCAGTCTAAATAAAATCCAAAAAATAATATAATTAATACAATAGCTAAATTAATTAAAAAAAAGGAATAAATGAATATTTAGAAAAAGATAAGGAAATCGTAAAGTCATTAGTAGACTCGAATTAAGTTAAAAACGCGGTTATTAGAAAGCGCGTACGATGAGGCAAATTGGCGCCAGCTGGCGTCACGCGTTTTGGTGTAGCGACAGGCGCTACACTTAGTATTTGGCGCCAGGCTCTGGCGTCAGGCGCTAAAGAGCGCTGATCCCGAATCCTTCCTAGATTAAAACTGTTTCGATTTCGTGCATAAATAGCCCCCTGCCCAGCCGATTCTTTTCATAATTTCAGCAATTAAAATAATTCTTAGCTTTAGAAAAATAATATCATGTCTCTAGTCACCAAAACTTTTACCCAATACACCCATGGATGGTGTCGGTCTCTTAATGCCAAAGAAAGAAAAGAATTAGATATGTTTCACTTGGGGGGTATATATGGTATCAAAGGGGTAGATCTTGACTTAGATTTTATTCATACCGCTCTAGAATATTGGGATGTAGATACTCATTGCCTTAGAATAGGGTATGATGAAATTATCCCTTTGCCGGAAGAATTTGGTGCTATTTTAGGTTTCCCTGCAATATATCTTGTAGTAATCCCTAGAATAGATGGATATTATTATAAGGATTTTGAACGCTTTTTCAATTTAAAAGAGAGAGATCTATCAAAAATAGTAGATGGCAACATAGTTAATTTGAAAGAATTTGCTCGCCATTATTTTGATGAACCTTACTCTGAATCTTTTCATGTTTATAGAAGAAGGGCTTTCTTATTTTGTATGCTTAATCAATTTTTCCTTACTAGTTGTAAAAATAATGAGGGTCAATCAATTATAACCACTACATTAGAACAAATTGAATCAGGGAGAAATCCAATGCCTTTAATAGTTGGAGAAACTATTATTAGTCTAAATGAGTTGAAGAGGAATCCAAAAGCACCTTTTCGGGGCTCTCCAATTTTATTACAGGTAGAAAAAAAAATTTAATTACAGAAATCAAAAATATATTTTTGTATAGTAATAATAATTTATTTGCATTGCAATTTTTTTACAGATGTGGCTAATGGAAAGACTGGAGTTAATTAGCCCTCCAGACAACGTTGAGAAGTACACTCCAAATTGCTTTGTGAGGAGGAAGAAACACTTCTCTAAGATGGGGCGCCACGAATGGAAGAGGGTATTCGAATCCTGCAACTTTGCCATCAAGTGGGTCATCCCTTGGTGGAAAATAGAAAGGATGGTTGGTGTCAACAAGCAACCATTTTTCCGTCTTCCAAGCTTGTCCCGTATGGCTTTTTACTATCCCTGCAGGGTAAAAAGACAATACGGCCTATTTCAGACTATTCCTTCCTGAGATCTTCGTCCTCCCTACGAGTTCCCTTTCTCCCAGGAAGTAGACAAATTTGATGCTTATTGGAGCGCCATACCTTTATGGGACGTAATTACCCAAAAGGTTCCTCCTTCCTTGCCCAATGATGTGAAAAAGTGGCTTTTGAAAAAACCTTCAAAGGACATGAAAAAAAATCAGGGTAAAACTGATGTGAAGAGTCGTCTAGGTGACAAACTAATTCCTGTTAAGGAACGCTTAGGTGAAAGAGTTGAATTCAAAACAGCTACAATGCCTAGGAAGAAAAGTACTGCAAAAGATAAGGGAAAAAGGAAAGCTGACACCACAGAAAGAAAGCTTGGGTAGAAAAGAAGCATGGAGTCCTAGCTCAAGGGGAAACTATCTACTCCAAGATTGAATGTAGGTCCTCTAAAGGATGCCTACTAGCTAAGGTTATGGATGAGGAGGAGGAAGAAGACAAAAATTGGAAAAGGGCTAAGAAAGAGAAAGAAGATTAAGAGCATTACTTAATTTTCAATTATTAGACTTAGTTTATTTTTTTATTTAAAGTTAATTTATTTAAGCATTTTTTAAATTCCATCAATAATGTAATTTATTTTATTAATGAAATTCCAGCTTTTTAATTAAATTATTTACTTTAAATTTAATTTTATTAAAGCAATGAAAACCGAAAAATTAATTTTCCTGAAATTTTTCAAGTACGAAAGTCGAAAATTTTCTGAAAACACCGAAATATTCCCAGACTTGTAACATTAAATTGGCGCCACACTTTTGCGACTGGCGCCGGCTGCGGCAGTCTGGCGTCATGCGATGGTGCCGTCGGCCGGCGCTGATGTTCATCGGCTGGCGCCAACGTTCAACGGTTGGCGCTGGAACGATTTCCGTGACGCCGATATTTCGTCGATCTTCTGTTGAATTTTTTATTAATTCTGAGATGCGAGATTTTTTGAAAAAATAAAGTGGTCGCACCCGTAAAGGGTTGCCTACGTATCATTTCTTAAGGAATCAGGCCAAACGTAGCTCTCTTGAGTATCCTACTCAAGTAATTATAGGTAGTATTTCTTAAGTTGGTTAAGATTTGTCATGTTTGAGAGCTCATTGCCATCCATATCGGTTAACTTTACTGCACCTCCTGACAGGATTGTTTTGACAATGTAGGGTCTAGACCAGTTAGGTTTAAATCTTCCCCTTGGATCTAAAACATTTTTCCTTAATGCTTTTAACACCAAGTCTCCTACTTTGATGTTTCTTGTCTTGACCTTCTTATTAAAATGCCTAGCCATACGAGTTTGGTAACACTGAGTGTGATGTAGAGCTTCTAGTCGTTTTTCATCGAGTAGAATTAGCTCTTCATATCTTGCCCTAGTCCATTCAACTTCATCGAGTTTTCTCTCTAATGCAATGCGTAGAGACGGAATCTCTAGTTCGACAGGTTGTACGGCATCCATTCCATATACCAAGGAAAATGGCGTATTTCCTGTTGATGTGCGAATTGATGTGCGGTAACCCCACAATGCGAAGTGAAGTTTGTCAGGCCAATCCTTGTAATTTTCCGTCATTTTCTCGATGATAGTGTTTAGATTTTTATTAGATGCCTCGACTGCTCCATTTGCTTGAGGTCTATAAGGGTTAGAATGATGATGTTGAATGCCATATTTTTGTAACAATTCTTCACATTCGGCTTGAAAGTGAGTTCCATTGTCACTTATCATTTCATGTAGGACTCCGTATCGACAAATAATATTTTTCTCGATAAAGAGTGCTACATGTTTTGCAGTGATTTTAGCGTATGATTGCGCTTCAACCCACTTTGTGAAGTAATCAATTGCTACTAGGATATATTCATGGCCTCCTGTTCCTGGGGGAGTGATTTTGCCGATGATGTCAATTCCCCAAGTAGAGAATGGCCATGGCGACGTGTAGGTGTAGAGCAAGGATGGAGGAACATGTTATAAATTGGCATAGATTTGGCACTTAGGGCATCTTTTTACGTATTGATGGCAATCCCTATTCATTGTAGTCCAATAATATCCTTCTCGCATTATCTTTTGGACTAACATTTTGCCATTTATATGAGTGCCACAGATTCCTTCGTGGACTATCCTCATTGCTCTTTGTGCATCCTTTTTCCCTATGCATAAGAGAGCTCAACCCTTAGGTACCCTTTTATGTAGCTCGTTGTCTATGAATACGTATTGGGAAGCAAAGAGTCTTAATGCTCGTTTTGCTCTTTTGTCAGCATGGGGAGGGTATTCTCCTTTGGTGACATAATTGAGTATATTCGTGTACCACGTTTCTTCTTCTTCTTCTTCTTCTTCTTCTTCTTCTTCTTCTTCTTCTTCTTCTTCTTCTTCTTCTTCTTCTTCTTCTTCTTCTTCTTCTTCTTCTTCTTCTTCTTCTTCTTCTTCTTCTTCTTCTTCTTCTTCTTCTTCTTCTTCTTCTTCTTCTTCTTCTTCTTCGTCTTGGACTACTTCGTCATCTTCTATAGCCAGAATGTATGCTGGTTTGTGCCTTTTCTCTATAGTAAGAGGCATTTGCTCGATTTCCGTGGGAATCCTATCCATTGAGGCTAGTCTTGCCAAAGCATCAGCAAATTGATTTTCTTCTCTAGGTAGATATGTGTATTCTACCTTCTCTAACTGATCAGTAAGAGTTTCCAGATAGGTTTGGTAAGGGGCTAGACTTTAACTCCTTACTTTCCACCTTTTGGATATTTGATTAATGATTAATGAAGAGTCTCCGAATATCCTTAAATTTTTTACTCCTAATGCCAAAGCTGTTTCAAGGCCTACCACGCATGCTTCGTATTCAGCAGCGTTGTTGGTAACGTCGAAATCAAGATTTACGGAGATTGGAACAACTCTTCTTTAGGTGATACTAGTAATACTCCAACGCCACATCCCTTTTGGTTTGAGGCTCCGTCGAAGTACAAGGTCCAAGTATTATCCTTAGTGACCATTAAGTCTTCATCTAGAAATTCAGTATCTTGTATCGGCGTCGAGTCTTCTATTGGAAAGTCCGCTAGAAAGTCTGACACCACAAATCCTTTGATAGCATTTTTTGGCATAAACCTTACATCAAACTGGGCTAAATTGACTATCCATCTCGATATGCGCCCATTGAGTGTAGATTTCTCGAATAGATACTTGAGTGGATCTAATCGGGAGACTACAAAGACGGTATGCACTAGCATGTAATGTCTTAATCTGGTTGTGGCCCACCCCAAGGCGAGGCACAATTTCTCAAGCGATGTGTAACGTGCTTCATATTCGAGCATTTTCTTGCTTAAATAGTAGATTGCGTTTTCCTTTCCTTCTACTTCTTGTGCTAGCATAGCTCCCATTGTCTCTTTAGTAACTTTCAAATACAACCTAAGAGGTATTCCGGGAAGTGCTGATGCTAATACAGGAGGATTTGCGAGATAGGCTTTGATCTTTTAAAAGCTTTTTGACACTCGCCATCCTATATTACTGGTACATTCTTCTTAAGCTTTTTGAAGATTGGTTCACATATCGTCGTCAATTTTGATATGAACCTACTTATGTATTGCAACCAGCCAATAAATCCTCAAATCTGTTTCTCGGTTTTGGGCGGTGGCATTAACATGATTGCTTTGATCTTGGTTGGGTCTATCTCTATTCCTCTAGAGCTTATGACATAACCCAAAAGCTTGCCTGAGGTGACACCAAAAGCACACTTAGATGGGTTCAACCTCAAATTGTATTTTCTTAGCCTTTCGAAAAATTTCCTCAAGGCTACTTGATGGCCTGGACGGTCTTTTGATTTTACAATCATGTCGTCGACATATACTTCGACTTCTTTATGCATCATGTCATGGAGTAAGGCAGTTGTTGCACGTTGGTAAGTGGCACCCGCGTTTTTCAACCCGAATGGCATTACCGTGTAGCAGTAAGTGCCCCATGGTGTTATGAAAGTCGTTTTCTCCATATCTTCTTCTGCCATGAGAATCTGGTTATCCCCTGCGTATCCGTCCATGAACGTGATAAGTGCGTGATTTGCCGTGTTATCCACCAGAATATCGATGTGTGGTAAAGGGAAGTCGTCCTTTGGACTTGCCTTATTTAGATCTCGATAGTCGAAACACATTCTTACCCTTCCATCTTTTTTCGGAACTGGGACGACGTTGGCGACCCATTCAGGGTATTTAGATACCTTGATGAAACCTGCATTTATTTGTTTTTGGACCTCTTCTTTTATTTTAAGAGTTACGTCGGGTTTCATTTGACGTAACTTTTGTTTTACAGGTTTCATTCCTGGAATTAGTGGTATACTGTGTTGAGCTATTTCTCTGTTAATGCCTGGCATATCTTCGTATGACCAAGCAAATACATCGATAAATTCTTTAATTAAGTTAATTAAATCGGTTCTTTCTTGTTCTTTAAGTGTTAGTCTGATTTTTAACTTCTTTTTTATCGGTTGAATCATTTGAGATATCAACCGTTTCAGTTTCTTCAATTACCGGTGTTTTCTTTTTGAGTGTTTCCATTGCTTTAATAAGTTCTTTGTCTTTTTCATTGTTAGTTAAGCAGTGCTCGTCATCTTGGGTTAGAGAAGAACACAAGAAATAAGGAGAAGAAGATATATTATTGTACTCTGAGATCATTACATCAAAGAGTGATATGTCCTTAGGGACTTGATCACTAACTATTCTAAGAAAAGAGATAGAGGGGGAAGGTGCTACTACTAAAGACCTAGATGACTCTATAGGGAGAGACTCCGACTCAGACGACTCTTCAAACATTTGTCCTTGCTCTGTCGTGATGGATATCTTTCTTCCACTTGGAGTAGTAACTTTGATGGTCTTGCGCCACCCTTGTAGTGATCCTTCCGCTGGAGTGATTAGCTTCGAGGGATCGAAGTTTTTGCTTTGTAGGACTGTTTGAATGAGCAAGGAGTTATCCTCTTTGTAAGTTGGCTCATTCTTTTCTCGCCCAAATAATAATCCCATGACGTTAAAGTCAAAGCATGGGGGTGCTTTCTCCTTATGGACAGGAGTTGGGATTTCATCTGTGAAATAACAATCCAAGAAAATCTCAAATCCTGGTTGCCTTATGCCGTTTACAACAAATGGCTCAGGAAATTCATGGCATGGATATTCCTCTCCTTCTTTTATAAATTGACCATTAAGTGTAAGAGGGTATTGATCCATTGGGATTGCTTTCTTTTGAGTGTGAGCGTCTCTACGTGCCTTTGAGTTTTCCTGGGCTCGCTAGAGATCTTTCTGAGTCGGTTCGAAACCAAGTCCGAAAGTGTTTAACTTAGGGAGGCCAGGTGACTCCAGCGGTTTTGCTATTTCTTTCATCTTTCCTAGGGTCATCCCAGGGAAGTGTCCTTGTTTCTTTAGAATAGCATTTACGATCATGTTAGAATGGGGGTCATGGCAAAGAGGGGTCCTTTCATCCTCCTGGATTAACGATACCTCTTCGTTAAAGCCCCATAAATCTTCATCATCCTCATCGTGCTTTATATTAATTATTGGATTTTCTATAGACTTGATCCTCATAGGTGAAGCATCGATGGTGATAGGAATTCCCCTAACTATGGCTTTTACTTGTTGGTGGAGAGATGAGGGGACGACCTTTAGGTCTTGAAGCCAAGGGCGTCCCAACAGTAGATTGAAAGAAGCTTTAATGTCTACTACTTGGAAAGTAGTAGCATATTCTATTGCTCCCGCCGTTATATTCATGGTAATTTTACCAAGAGCTTGTCGACGAGTGTTATCGTAGGCTCTTATTTTTTGTGTTGACTGAGTTAAATCTTCATCCCTTATGCCTAGCATCCTCGCAGTTCTAAGTGGACAGACGTTAATGGCTGATCCATTGTCTGCAAGAGTCATAGGGACGTTCATTCTGTTGCAAACTACCGTAAGGTTTAATGACTTATAGTGTTTGTCACCTTCTGGAGGTAAATCCTTGTCAGAAAAGGTGATTAAATTGATGGGACTAGGCAGATCACTCGTGAGGAAGTTATCCAACCCCTCAGGAGTGGTGTCAGAATCTATCCCTATTTTGTCCAAGGTATTCATTACAGCCAACCTATGTTCTCGGGATGTCGCCAAAAGTTTCCATACGTTCATTTCAACTTTTGTCTTTTTGAACTGTTTGACGATATCATTATCTTCAATGATAGGTATGGGAACTTGCTGTGTGGTTGGCATGGGTTTTGTTGAAACGGGAGGTTGCATTCTCCCCGATCTTGTGAGGACGTCTATCGATGAGTCTTCTTCAGCCCAAAAGTCATCCATGGCGTATGACACTGAAGGTGGAGGTCCTACCACGTCTTTTGAATAGACGTCTTCTTCATCACTGTCCCAAACTCCATTAATACTTGCATCCTCTACTTGTGGAACTTGGAATAGTTTCTTTTCATCAATCATTTTCTGAATTAAATCCTTAAATTTAAAACAGTTTTCGATAGTGTGACCCCCTGATTGATGATACTGACAGTAATATCTATCTGTCATTTTCAATGATTCGAATGGTCTCGGTTCGAGAGGTTTGATCTCGCCACTCTCAGAGAGCATTTTAAACATTTGTACGTAAGGGATCCCAATTGGAGTGTAGAGTCTATTACTCTTCTTGGGTTTTTCGGTGACTTGTAAAGGAAAACGCTTTGCCTCATAAGTCGTTATCATGGGTGTGAATTCTCTCTTGGGTTCATCTTTCGGGAGTGGAACCTCATCATATTTCTTCTGAAGTTCCTTTATAGCCTTGAGAGTTTCACGTAGCAAATGCGATAGATCCTTCCATCATAGACAATGTGAGCGATTGTATGTCCTCTTTGCTTGCTGGTTCTGAAAGGTTATCCATGGCGTCGAAAAAGATTTCCTCCTCTTCTTTGATGGCATGGATTTCTTTGACAGGTTTAATGAGAGACGAGGGGTCCACCTCGTTTTCCTCATCAGAAATAGCCAAGGAATGGGCGAGGGGCGCATTATCAATATTTGGCTTCTTACTGGCAGGGGGCAATGGTAGCTTGTTGTTGTCGATTAAGTCTTGGATAGCTTCTTTGAGCTTCTAACAGTTTTTGGTGAGATGGCCCCTACCTTGGTGATACTTGCAATGTGCATTGGGGTTCCAGTTAGCCGACCTCTTTTCGACTGGTGGGTCCCCAAATAGTCCAATGGGAGTTATAAGACCTTTTGCATTTAATCGATCAAATGCGGTGTCATAACTCATGCCAATAGGAGTAAAGTTCCTCCTAAATGGTTTCTTTTGTCCTTGATTATTCATAGTAAGGACTTCACTTAGATTAAAAGTGCTAACATTGTTTGAGTGGGTGGTTTTGGAAGAAGGGATTGTCGTTCTTCTTTCCTTTCCAGCCACTATTGGAGTTATTGTTGGCAGCTTTCAACTTAGCCAGGTCGTCTTCAATATTGATTCCAATATCGTAGACGGCCTTGAAGGTATGGAGTATTTTTCTTGAAGGTTTTTAATGAACAACTTTATAGACTCTTTTTCACTTGGCACCTCAATCATCTTAGCTGAGGTTTCTCTCCATTTGTTAAAGAAGGAGGTGAAGCCTTCGTTCTCCTTCTGCTTGAGGATTTCAAGTTCCCTATGGTCAGTGTCAACTCGAATGTTGCACTTGTATCTATCAACGAAAGCGTTTGCTATGGACTCCTAGGTGGAGGTCTTTTCTTTCTCGAGAGAAAAAAACCATTATTGGCAAACGGTCTCGAGAGATAGTGAGAACAGAGAGGGGAACACCTTCTTGTTGATATCCTTGATACTCATTATTGTCTTGAAGGCTCTTAAATGAAAATAAGGGTTATCGATTACTTTGAATTTCGGGATGTCGTTGGCATTGAACTTATGCGGAAGAAGATCATTGTCCACCGAGACCCCTTGTGAACTAATCTCTTGAAATTTGTAGTCGCTAGATAACTTGCTTAGACTCTCTTGCATGAGGTCCATCTGTTGTTGTTTCACGGGATCATCGATCTTGAGTGTTGGGAGCTTCAGTGCCTCAGTCACGGTAACCAGTTGGTTCCTAAGCTCATTGACTTCTTCTTGTGTTGCCATTACTGTCCTAGCTTTCCTCTTACGAGCTATGGGTTTGTCGAAAAGTTGGACTTGTACGAAAAGTTTGTCTTTGATTAACCGCCCTTCCTTTCTTGACCACGTGCTGTAATTTAAACCATTTTGCGTTTTAATTACTTGACTCAAATCGACCTTGACTTTACGGTTTTGTGTATTGGTGTGTGCGTTGAGTGTAAGTGACATGCTTGGACTCTTGTGTAACACCATGGGACTTAGTGCCTAGACTCAATTAATGACTTAACAAGGTATTATTGACAGTGAAATTTAACCAAATTAATTAGCAAACTGTTTTCGGTGTTATTAATCAACAGGGGTATGCCTAAAGTCGTACTAGGTCAATTCTGGTTAAAATATTAGACTTTATTTACTCAAATTAATTAATCAATTGATTAATTAATTAGGCAGAGTTCTTTTAGTCACTAATTTATTTAATCTCAGCACAAGTCAACAAACGGTTAAGGAAACATAGTATATGCACAACAAAAAATGCACAATTAGTCAAGTAGGCACGATATGATGTAATGAGTTCGCAATCTAACTATGGCTCTAGTTCTCTAAAGTTCGGGATATGGGTTACTCAATAGAGGGTCCATGGTTAATTGTCCGGATGCACCGCGCGGAAGCCTAACCGTGAAGGGTTGGCGCAAGTGGATGGGACACCGCGAGTTTTAGAAAAAACTCGCTTCCATGGTTTGGTGAATTAAACATTCTCGGATGTACCCTTTGTTGCTCAGAGCGTTCAATCAAGTAGATGGAGCATGAATTCCTAGAGGGTTATGTCCATATGTAGAACACATATGGGTTTCAGAAAAGTGAGAAAAACTCAATCAGGAAGTAGGATCGAGCAAACAATGCGAAAAACTGGTCGAGATTAGAACGAATATTTCTGGCTCGGTATTGGAAGAATTTGGCGCCAGCAAACAGAGATTGGCGCCAGGTTTTAGGTGTAGCGCCTGGCGACAGAAGTGTCGTCTGGCGCTACAGTTAAAATTCTGGCGCTAATACGCTGTTCGCTGACGCTAATTCCTACATGCCTCAGCAGCTTTCTGTGCTCGATAAAATTTTCCAGTTTCGCGCAGTGTTATTTCGCTCCTAGTTGTGAAAGATATTCCTCAAATTTCCTACGTGTAAAATCCTATGTTTTAACTCATTACGGATGGTCTTTCCAATGAGTTCTTTTTTATGCATATGACAATAATGTTAATCAAAATTACGCACATGAAATACTTAGAACGTTTCGAGTCTCATCCACCCATTCTAAATCATTGCCGAAATAAATTCAGGAATTAAAAAAGGAATCCTCCCCAGTGGAGTCGCCAAAAAATTGTAGGGAATATTTCAAGCATTAATCCCCTAGCTTGAACCCCACTGTGATCATACACTAAAGTACGGTGGCGTCCAAAGGGAAAGAAGATAGAGCAAAAGAGTCGCCAACAAGTTTTTTTAGGAACTTGTAAACCGTTTACAAGGTGAAGGTTACACCCCTTAACGATCCAAGAGATCGTCAACTCCAATAAGGTCTTGAACCAAATAGGGATCGAGGATGAAAGTACAAATCCAACCTAAAAGAGATTGAACCTGCCCTAATAATAGGCCTCTACTTTATTCTGATCGTATTCATGTGCGCTTTCTGACTAATAAGCAATTAATAGGATTACCCTAAACCTGTTTATCTATGTTGGTTGAATTTAATGCACAAATAAATATATTATTGGCGATCACTTGAATTATAATCAAAATTAACCCTAAAAAAGATTATTAATTATCTTATTAAAAATGATTAAAAGTACAAATTCCCTTTAAACATACATAAAAGCTGTGATCAAGCAATAATAATAAAATCATCAAGCAACATAATAATAATCATAATAAAAATTATAGTTACCATAAATTTTTACAATTATAATCATAAATCATAAAAATAATCATAATAATGTCAAAGCATAATAATAGCAAGATCCTAGGCATGATACTAACAAGATTAATAACAAACCCTAGCATGTCACTAAACAATAAAAATCAAAGTTTTAACCCTAACATGATACTAACAATCATAAATATTGGAAAGAAAATAAAAGGCATCATAACAATCATATTTAGTATTAAATTTACCCTAGACATGAGACTTGGAATATCATAATAACAACCTAAACATGATTTTTATATCATAACATCAATAAAAACCATTAAAGTACTTACTTTGATTCCTTGTACCTCTTTCTAATAACAAAATACACACGTTAGTATTTCAAGAAAAAATAATAAAATCAAACAATTAAATTAAATAATTAAAAGAGAGATTTGGGACCAAACCCTCAGAAATTAAACCTTTCACGTCTAGGGCGAAGGCAACTTCGAATTTGGCTAGGTGTTTCTAAATCTAATGAGTGCGTAATTTTTATATTTGAGAAAAACTAGTTTAGAAAAGAGAGAGAGAGAATCAAGAAAATCTTGATGAGAGTTGGTGAAAATTCGTGAATTAGAAAGAATAAGAATTGATGAGAATTGATGAATGAAAACGGAGTTTTTAGGAGACTATTTGTAGAAAAAATCAGCCAAAAAGATAAAACATCAAAAACAGAGTTCTGACGCGTAAAACCAGATTAGCGCTAAACGCTGACCTTAGCGCCAGACGCTAAGGCTAGCGCCAGGCGCCAAGCGTAGCGTCAGGCGCTACAGCAGGCGTTTGGCGCTGACTAAGAAATTGATGCGTTTTCTTAAAATCAGATAGAAATTGCTGTACAGGAGGATAAAATCGTATTTTCCTCAAAAACATTCTTTGATTTTAATTAAAACTCTAAAAAGTCAACAAAAGTCCATTTATCAATGCTTATTAAATTAGGAATGAAAAGAACCTTCTGGAAGAATCTAGAAGACTAAAACCATTCCTAATTGAATTAGGAATGATAAATTCATATTAGGCTCTCTTCTATATCATTGGGCCGCATATAAGGCTCAAACCAGGCCCAGTTCAGTAATTTGGCCATAACTTCCTCAATATTCATCGGAATTGGGCTTATAATATATCGTTGGAAAGCTCTTTTCAAGCCCCATCCAACTACGCTATTATTGGACCCATATCATGGACCAACCAAAATGGATTAGCTGTTTTCTTAAAATAGGTTTTCAAAAACAGAGAGAAGAGAAAATAAATTAAAACTATCCGCAACACTAAACTTTCCACACTTTCACTTTATTCGATTATGATTCGACGCGAAAGGTACTCATCACTGGGTTTGGTTTTGGGGAGACACAAATGGGTGTCTACAAGTATTAAGGGTCTTGGGAAGACCACCTGGATTTGATAGAATTCTCTTACAACAACAGTTACCATGCAAGCATTGGAATGGCACCGTTTGATGCATTGTATGGTCGGAAGTGTAGAAGCCTAGTGTGTTGGAATGATATAAGTGAGAATATGGTTCTTTGACCAGAGATTATTGAGGATATGGTGAAGCAGGTTAAGTTGATCCAAGAGAAGATTAAAGCGGCCCAAGATCCACAGAAGAGTTATGCTGATCTAAAAAGGAGGGAAGAGGAGTATGAAGTTGGAGCAAAGGTTTTGTTGAAAATTTCACCCCTGAAAGGGGTGAGGAGGTTTGGAAAGAAGAGAAAGTTAAGCCCAAAGTAAATAGGGCCATATGAGATCAATCAGAAAGTGGGGAAAGTGTCTTATAAGTTGGATTTGCCAAGTGAGCTAGAAAGGGTTCACAATGTGTTCCATGTGAGCCAAATCCGAAAGTATATTCCTAATGTGACACATGTGTTACAACTAGAAACCATTGAGATGGATGAGAATTTGACTTATGAGGAAAGACCAGTAAAGATTCTTGACTCTAAGGTCAAGAACACAAGGAACAAGGATGTGAGCATTGTGAAAGTGTTGTGGTCAAATCAGAAAACTGAAGAGGCTACATGGGAAGCTGAGGCTGATATGAGGAAACGCTACCCAGAGTTGTTTGCCTAAGGTTAGTGGTTGAGTTACGGGGGCGTAACCCCTTTTAAGGGGGGTAGAGGGATATAGAGTTTCGTGCGTCTGTTTTTTGAGTCATTTTTGAGTGATTTCGAGTCTTATTTAAGTTTAGTTGGAGTCTTGAGTCAAGTTAGGATGTGCATGAACCAATAATTTCAAAATGATTTTCGTTTCTTTTGGCTAAGTTTCGGGTCGAAACTTATTTTAAGGGGGGTAGACTGTAATACCCCGTATTTTCATACGCATTTTCCTAATTAATTAAGTAATTATTATTTTCTAAGACCACCCAAATTCAAATTTCTGTTGTGTAAGACCACCTGGCTCAACTTTCCGGCGTTGACCTCAAACTCCGGCGTTAACTCAGGGCACGTGACAAGCACGTGACCCCTCCCTCCCCTTTCTTTTATTTTCTTCTCGAATTTTTTGGTATTAAGACCACCAGCGCGGCACCGCCCACACCAACAACCCCCCCCCCCACACACTACCAGCCCCACGTCATAGCCACCAGCTCACCTAACCAACACAACGACCCCAACCGCGCCACTCCCACCAACCCTTTCCCCTTCGTCACACACAACCCCACACCAACACAACAACCCCAACCACTAACCTTCCTACACCACTCCCACCAGCCCTTTCCCCACCATCACACACAACCACACACCACCACCAACACGGCAACACCACCACACAGCACCACCATTTCAGATATTAATGCCAAAAACTTAAATTAATCTATTACAACAAAGATTAGCCCAAAAAATGAAAATTAACCCCAAAAAACCAAAAATCAACCCCAAAAAACTGAAAATTCAAAGAATCAAAAATACCACAAAAAAAAAATAAAAATCAAAAACTAATCAAAACCACCATTAGATCTACAAATTTATTGGGACGGTGGTTGTTGCCTTTGTTGTTGTTGGTGTTGCGCCGTTGTTGATGTTGGTGGTGGTTGGTTGATGTTGGTGGAGGTGTTGTTGCGGTCGTGGTGGAGATGTTGTTGTAGCGTTGTTGTTGTTGATGATCGTTGATGTGGGTGGTGGAACAGAGAGAAGATGAGGGACAAAGAAAAGCTAGAAGATTGAGAAAGAGGAGGGAGGACAAGAGAAGGAGAAGAAGACCAGTAGAGAAGAAGAGGAAAGAGAGGAGAGAGAAAGGGAAACCAGAAAAATCAATGGAAAAAAAAAAGAAATGGGGTGGGGGGTCATGTGTTTATCACGTGCCCGGAGTTAACGCACCGGATTTTGAGGTCAAAGTCGGAAAGTTGAGCTAGGTGGTCTTACACAACAAAATTTTGTATTTGGGTGGTCTTAGACAACATTTTTTAGGTGATTTTTGACAAAATACAGTATTTGGCGGGTGATTTTAGACAAAATTTCCTTTTCTTTCCAATGTTTCTTGTTTATTTGAAAGCTTAATATTGATTTTGTATTGATGATGGTGGTTTAGGTGGCTTAATTTAGGGGTTAAGGCTAGGTAGATGTTATTTATTAGCTACCTAATAAATCTAATGTATGATGTTCAAGTAATGAATAAATAAACATGTTGTGATATCATTTGCAATTCATAATTCATAAGTACTTAGTGAATGCAAAATATTACAAAGTGATAGTCATTGTATTCAAAATACACTACAAATAAACATTGTTTTCAAAATACGAGACAACACAACAATGTCACCCAAAATATTGATCAAAACAGAGTTTTAAAATTATGACTAAGTGAGACATCCATCTACTACTGAGTAGGTTGATGCAGGGTTGAGGTCTTGTTTTACTAACTCATCTAGAACCAAACCATAGCTGATCTGTGCCCTGGTCTTGTAGCTTCTCCAGTTGGGCTTGACCTTGGTGCTCTCTACTATCTTAATGTCTGCAAACAGCCCAAAGCATAAAGATTCAGAAGTAGGGCTTTAGTGTTAAGTATAGAATTTTAAAAAAATTGCAATGTCATAAACTTTTTGAAGTTATTGCTAACCTATCAGGTGCAAATAAGACACCTACACCAACAGGAAGCTGGTTCTTGCCTCTACCTCTGCCCTTTCCCCTTGCAGCAACTCCTGCAACACTACCTCCCCTCACAACACCAGCTCCCGTTGCAACACCACCTCCCCTTACAGCACCAGCTCTCCTTGTAGCAAAACTTCCCCTATCAAAACTAGAGCCTGCCCTACCACCTCTTAAGCCCCTGCTCATGTGAATCATCCTTCCACCTCTACCTAGTTGAGTGGTCATTGAGTGCTGGGTAGTAGATGGTGCAGCCAGAGAAGTTGTTGTATCTTCTGCAACAACAGGCTCCTTTATAATCCTCCCTCTAGGTTTCTTAGCAAGAGGAGAAGGGGCTTGCTTAGTGTCTTTCTCAGGACACTTTCTTTTGTTATGTCCCTTTGTGTGGCATAGGGAGTAGGTCATTTCCACCCCATTCTTTGTAATGATTCCTGCCTTTTTGGGGTTTTCAAAAGGATCCTTAATCCTGTTCTTCCTAGATCTCCCAGGTCCAATTTTAATTGGAGGTGGATCAATTGGCATGAAGACCTTAGCCCAATGCCTTTCCCCTTCACTTGGGGGAACATATCTTAAACCATGCAAACATACAATTAATACATTATACTAGACTATGCTATTAAGTGAACAGCTTTCAGGTACTTAGTTTAATACCTGCATAAGCTTTGAGGTAGGTGGCCTTGTGGTAGCATTGATCTACAAACTGCTTAACTTCTTGTCTTATGTAATAAATAGAAGCAACTGTATGGCAACTTGGGATACCAAGCATGTCCCATTTCCTACTGGTGCAGCTCCTTGTTTCCAAATTCACTACTAGTTTGTCCAAGTAATAGCTCACATTGAATAGTGTTTCAGATGATGGCATGACCACACATTCAGCTGCCTTTTGCTTCTCAATGTCCAGCTTAGCTTGAATTCTTGGACATAGCATGGTTGTTGCTTTCATCATTGTCTGCCTCTTCACCACTAGTCTCTGCATCAAAGCTGACCTGATATCCTGACAAGCGCACTTTAGGGCGCGCTTTAGAGCATATTTTAGGATGATTTTGGATGTATTTGGGGCCGCTTTGGCCGATTATTACCTTGTTATGCTTACGTTCCCCATATTACGTGCTTCACGGGTTTTCGGTTTGTTTTTGATGTGTTTTCAGGTAATATCAACCGAGTTTAATCGGATCCCGAGCCCTTGATGCGTAACCGAGCTAGCCTTGACCGGAGTCCGAGGAGTTAAGGAAGCTCAAGTGTCGTGCATTGATTACATAGCACAGGCAGCACGGCCGTGTTACCATAGGCACACCCGTGCTGGCCTATAAGCAAGCAACCCCAGGCAAGGCAGCACGGCCGTGCAAGCCAATAGCACGGCCGTGTCAGTATCCACGCACCCGCACGGCCGTGCAGGCCATTAGCACGGCCGTGCCAGATGTTGCCCGTGCCCGTGTCAGCTTCAGTATGAGCCCCGTGTTAGAGCATATTCAGCACGGCCGTGTCATTTTTAGCACGGTCGTGCCAGGAAGCTGCACGGCCGTGCCATATATAGCACGGCCGTGCCAATTTGAAGAAGAAACCCGGTTTACTTACTGACAAGCTAGCACGGCCGTGCCAAATACAGCACGGCCGTGCTGATCCAGGGTTAACTGCGCGCTTGACTTCTCCGAATTAGAAGACGTATATAAGGCCCAACTTTAAGAGGATTCGAGAGACAGTTTTAGAGATAGTTTTGAGAGCCTTTGTAGAGAGTTATTGAAGAACGTTCTTAGTTTTAGATATTCATTAGTTTTCTTAGAGATTATTCTAGCGATTTTAGTTTTCTTGGATTGATTTGAAGCAAGATTTGTGAAGATTCTTTGTATTATTCATTGACGACGGATATCAAAGTTCTGAACTTTTCCATTGATTCGCATCAATACAATTGGTATTATTCATTCTTGTTTATTAATCAAGCTTTATTATTCCTTAATCAGAATTCATGTTTATATCTATTATGCTTTTGGAATTCATTATTGCTTTGATTATGAATATGTGTGAGTAGTCTCCTAGCTAGGGTTTTGAGATGAAACCCGGCCTAGGTAATCTATGTAATTGAGGATTGATTTTGATAAACGGATTGTGATTAAATTGATTATATGCGATTGCATGTTAATTCATTATAATAGGAGTATCTAACCTAGAATCTTGAATTTGATTGCATGATATCCTTGATTTGAACAAGAGATTGTGAATTGAGTATTTCATTATTGAATGTGGTTTGATTATGTATCGAGTAATGTTAAGTGCATGAGAAATCCAAGCTTAGTATTGCCTGTTGTCTTCCTATCACATGATATTGATCAGACATATAGTCTTTGCATATCCCGTTTGTCCCTGTGATTCCTTGTTGCGTAGTTACCGATGGTTTGGTGAATTCCCGTTCTCCCTAGTGTCTTAGTTTATTGATTTATTCCATCTTATTAGTAGTATTTAAGAACACCATTTTCCATTGATTTCGAACTAGCTTAGGTTTAAGATTGATTTGCAATTACTCTCGTTCCTCGTGGACCGAACCTTTATTTGCCATTGTACTTGGTTATAGGGTGTTCGTATAAGTATTGTTTGATTGAGAGTTAGATTGTAGCGACCGATTTAACCCTTGTCAAAATGGCGCCGTTGCCGGGGAGCGGTGTTTGTTAATTGCTTTTTGATTTCTTGAGTCTAGTTCATCATAAAAAAGCACAAAAAGATTTTTCCCTTTTGGCTACACTTGTAGCCCTGCTATTTAATTGGTTTGGTTAGTGTGTATGCGCAGGTCTAAACAGAGAGAATTAATACCCTTCGATCCAGAAATCGAAAGAACTTTGAAGAGCAATCGTAAATCTCGATTGACGTGATCAAACTCTCAAGGAAAGGAACACAACACACAACAGGTTCCAATGGCAGACATACCGCGCCAACCCAATCGGCCAGCACCACGACCCCTTAAGGAGTTGGGAACTCCTAGGGCGTATAGAGCTTCAAGTGGGATTGCTCCACCCACTACTGAGGCCAGTGATTTCGAGATCCGGCCGGCTATGATCACCCTCATCGAGAGAAGGCAGTTTAGTGGTGCCAAGCATGAGAGCCCTTTGGCTCATTTGAACGAATTTGAGAAGTACTGCAATACCATCAAGGTTAATGGGGTGAATCAAGAGTTCGTGAGATTGAAGCTTTTCCCCTTTTCACTTATTGGGAGAGCTCTCGAATGGTTAGAGAAGGAGGTGAAGCCGAACTCTCTACACACTTGGGATGATGTCACGACAGCATTCTTGGGAAGATTTTATTCCCAAAAGAAGACGGCCGATTCTAGAGCTTTGATCCAGGGATTTTGGCAAAGGAGTGGGGAGTCAATCTACGAAGCATGGGAAAGGTACAAGGAGTATCAAAGAGAGTGCCCACACCACGGAATCCCAACATATCAAGTTTTACAGATTTTCTATGGAGGATTGAGTCCTCAAGGGAAGACCAGTTTGGATGCGGGAGCAGGTGGCCCCATTATGAACAAAACCGAAGAAGAAGTCATTGATATCATAGAAGATGTGGTACGACACCACATGGATTGGCAAGATGGAGAGCGAGAGGCCATGAGCAAGAGTGGAGGAGCGGTCTATTCGGTAGACCATCTTAATGCAATCGGGAATTTGACATCGCAAATTGTAAATCTAGGTAAGGAAATGTCAATTATCAAAGAGAAGCTCAACGATCCACCGCATCAAAATCTTCCATCCTATTCTAAGGGAGCAGGTATGCACTCTAACTCTAATAATATGCCTGCTGGATGTATATTCTGTGAAAACTGTGGGTCTTATGACCATGATACCTCTGCCTGTAACGTAGATTCCCAATTTCAATCCAACTATAATGATGGTAATAAGTGTGATAATGAACAAGTCAATGCCTTGTCTTATGATAATAGACCTAGGAATGACAATAACAGATATTTACCACCTAATCAAAGAGGGAACAATTATAATCAACAGGGTAATAATTCTGACTACCAACAGCAAAACCAGTGGGGAAACAGGAACCAAAGGGACCAAAATCCCCAAGGGTCTTATAATCAACATGGTAATTTTGGTAATCAGAATAATTACCAACAAAATGCAGGTAATCAAGGGCAATACAATCAGAACATGAATGCCAATAACAGGGGAAATTGGAATAACAATGGTAACAGGAACAACTTCCAAAATCAAAATCCCCAACAGTCTAATGCGCGTGGCTCCCGAGCCTCTAATGAGAACTACAATGCACAAGGACCATCGCAAAGGACTAGTTTGGAGGAGATGATGGAAGCACAGACCAAAATGTTCAACACTTTCATGGCCACCAGTGACAAAAAGTTTAATGAAGTGATGACACATAATAAAATGCTTGAAACCCAGATTTCTCAGTTGGCTAGTGCTATAAAGGATGGGGTTGGAGTGTCAAAACTCCCACCTCAAGGTATTGACCCTAAAAACTCTGTACATGCTATCACCACTAGGAGTGGAAAGACATTGAGGGGGAGCGATGAAGTAGTACCCCCTAGGAGTCAATCTGTGACTACACCTACCACTGATACTGTTATAGAGAGTGAGGAGGAGAGGACCGGAGAGAATGATAAAACTGTAGAGGTCTTAAATGAAAAGGAAGTAACACAAGTCAAAGAACCCAATCTATTGCAAAAACTTCCTTACCCCCATAAGTTTGTGAGACATAAGTTGGATGTTCAATTCGGTAAGTTTTCAGATACTTTGAAGCAAATTCACCTTTCCCTACCATTCACCGACGCTATAAAACAAATGCCTAACTATGCTAGGTTTTTGAAAGATATTTTGAGTGGCAGGAGGAATTGTGATGGGGTGGAAACTGTTAACCTCACCGCGAATTGTAGTGCAATCATCATGAACAAGATGCCTCCCAAATTGGGAGACCCAGGTAATTTCTCAATCCCTTGTGCTATTAATAAAATGAAAATTGATAATGCATTATGTGATCTTGGGGCTAGTGTTAGTCTTATGCCATATTCTGTATATCAAAGATTAGGGGTAGGAGAACTTCTTCCTACCAACATTACCCTACAGTTAGCTGATCGTTTGATCAAATTTCCTAAGGGTAAGGTAGAAGATGTTCCCCTACGAGTTGGGAAATTTGTGATACCTGTGGATTTTGTAGTTTTGGAAATGGATGAAGATAATCATATACCTATTATTCTTGGGCGACCTTTCCTAGCTACCTCTGGTGCTCTCATTGATGTGAAGAGTGCCAAGATTTCTTTAAAGGTAGGAGAGGAGGTCCTTGAATTTGATCTGAACAAAAGCATGCAATATCCTTTGTCTACTTCCGAAAACTACATGATGATTGACACTATTGATTCGATTGTCTCTAGTATGCATACACTATTGCTTTCTACTAACCATGATCTTGGGCCAAGTGATACCGATGAGAGCAGGTACATAGAGGAGCAAATTCTAGAGGAAGATGATGGTGATAACGGTTTCAAGGAAATTACACCCATGTATGCACTTGCTAAGGCAACCACAAAAGAGGTAAACGAGGCCCCTAAAATAGAATTGAAACCTCTACCATTACATCTAAGGTACGAATTTCTTGGCCCTGATTCAACTTATCCTGTCATTGTGAATTCTTCTTTAGATGCGGATCAAACTCGGAAGTTGTGTGATGTATTGAGAGAGCATCAAAGTGCCATAGGCTATACCATTGATAACCTCAAGGGTATTAGCCCCGCTATATGTATGCATCACATAACTCTCGAGGATGGTGCGAGGCCTTCTATTGAGAGGCAGAGGAAACTCAATCCTCAAATGGGGGAGGTGGTGAAGAAAAAGATCACCAAACTTCTTGATGCAGGTATCATCTTCCCCATTTCAAGCTCTAGATGGGTTTCCCCTGTGCATGTTGTCCCTAAGAAGGGGGGAATGACTGTAGTTGAGAATGAGAATGGTGAGCTCATCTCAACTAGAACGGTGACCGGCTGGCGGATGTGCATAGACTATAGACGTCTAAACGCATCTACCAAAAAGGACCATTTTCCCCTCCCTTTTATTGATCAAATGCTCGAAAGACTAACTAGGCACAAGTATTATTGCTTTCTTGACGGTTATTCGGGTTTTTTCCAAATACCTATAAACCCGGATGAACAAGAGAAGACGACTTTTACTTGTCCATATGGTACTTTTGCCTACAGGAGAATGCCTTTTGGACTTTGCAATGCACCGGGCACCTTTCAACGGTGTATGATGAGCATTTTTGGGGACATGTTGGAGGCCGAGATGGAGGTTTTCATGGACGATTTTTCTGTTGGGGGAGCCTCCTTTGATGATTGCCTAGTGAACTTGGGGAAGTGCCTACAACGGTGTGAGAAAGTGAATTTAGTCCTGAACTGGGAGAAGTGTCACTTCATGGTTGAAGAAGGTATTGTCCTCGGTCACAAGATCTCAAATGCAGGCATAGAGGTGGACAAAGCAAAGGTTGAAGTTATAGCAAAGCTACCACCACCGGTCAATGCAAAAGGGGTAAGACAATTCCTAGGGCATGCGGGGTTCTACCGGCGATTCATAAAAGATTTCTCTCTTATAGCCAAGCCTTTGACTGCCTTATTGCAAAAGGAAGTTGACTTCAAGTTCGACAAAGAGTTCCTACAAGCTTTTAACACACTTAAGAAAGCTTTGATTTCGGCACCGATTGTGCAAGGACCACGGTGGGATCTACCTTTTGAGTTGATGTGGGATGCTAGTGATACGGCTATTGGAGGTATTCTTGGGCAACGAGTTGAGAAGAGGGTTCACGTGATCTATTACATGTCCAGGACCTTAAATGAAGCACAAAGGAACTACACCACTACAGAGAAAGAGTTCCTAGCCATTGTTCATGCATTTGAGGAATTTTGGGACTACCTCATTGGTTCCAAAACGATTGTTTATACCGACCATGCTGCCATTAAGTACCTAATTTCGAAGAAGGAATCCAAACCACGCCTCCTCCGATGGGTCCTCTCTTTACAACAATTTCATGTGGAGATCCGGGACAAGAAGGGAGCCGAGAATGTGGTTGCGGATCACCTTTCGCGCATGGAGAGGGAGCAACAAGAAGATGATGGGCTGCCCATTTGTGATGAGTTGAAGGATGATGTTTTATACCTCCTCAAGGAGAAGATTCTACCATGGTTTGCGGATTTGGTAAACTACTTGGCTTGTGAGGAGTTTCCCCCCGATTACTCCAAGAACCAACGGAAGAAGATTAGGAGAGATGCAAGGCATTACATATGGGATGATCCAATTTTGTTCAAGAGAGGTGTAGATGGTCTCCTAAGAAGGTGCGTTCCGGAGGAAGAAGTTCATAGTGTGCTGAAAATGTGTCACTCCGACCCTTGCGGAGGTCACATGGGGGCTAATAAGACAGCCCAAAAGGTTTTGCAATGTGGGCTATGGTGGCCCCATATCTTTAGGGACGCATGGGCATTTGTGAAGACTTGCGATGCTTGCCAACGGAGTGGAAACATTTCCAAGAAGAATGAAATGCCTCAAAAACCCATACTTGAACTTGAGATCTTTGATGTGTGGGGCATTGACTTTATGGGACCCTTCCCTTCCTCCCGTGGGAACCAATACATACTTGTGGCTGTGGATTACGTGTCTAAGTGGGTGGAAGCAATTGCCTCCCCTACAAATGATCACAAGGTGGTGGTGAAACTCTTCAAGAAGATTATATTTCCAAGGTTCGGGGTTCCTAGGGCGGTTATAAGTGACAACGGGTCACACTTTGTGCATGGGGCCTTTAAAAGGATGCTTCGAAAGATGGAGTACATCAAAGGTTCGGGACAACCTATCACCCTCAATCTAGTGGGCAAGCGAAAGTCTCCAATCGACAGATAAAGTCCATCCTTGAGAAGACTGTGGCGAAGAATAGGAAAGATTGGTCCGATAAGCTTGATGATGCACTTTGGGCATACCGGACTGCTTTCAAGACCCCAATAGGCACCACCCCATACCGCTTGATCTACGGGAAAGCATGTCACCTCCCGGTCGAACTAGAGCACCGCGCTCAATGGGCTATCAAGAAGATAAATTTTGATCTAGCAAGCGCAGGAGAGCAACGGATGTTGGACCTTCATGAATTGGAGGAGCTTCGGATGGACGCATATGATAGTGCGAACCTATACAAGTCCCGATCTAAGGAGTTTCATGACCGGAAAATAGAGCGGAAGGTGTTCAATGTTGGTGACAAAGTCCTCTTATATAACTCTAGGATGAAGCTCTTCCCCGGTAAGTTGATGTCAAGATGGAGGGGTCCATTCACTGTCAAAGATGTTTTCCCTTCCGGTGCGGTTGAGCTTTATGATTCTAGTGGGTTGCAATCCTTCGTGGTTAATGGGCAGAGGTTGAAGACATACTATGAGGGAGCCCATGTTGGTGTGATAGATGTGTTCGAATGCAGTCACAAGAGTTGAATGTGACCACGTCAAGCTATCGACGTTAAACTTAGCGCTTCCGGGAGGCAACCCGATTTTCTTGCTTTTACTAGAGTAGTTTCTTTTGTTTTGTAGTTGGTTTAGCTCCTAATTTGTGTGAGTTTTGTGTGCTCTTGTGTGTTTTTGTGCAGGTAGAAGATTGGTTAGAAGTCGGAATGAAGAGAGTGATGAGTGCATTGAAGGAAAAGAAAACCTGTAGACTGCAGCAGACAGCACGACCGTACCATCAGACAGCACGGCCGTGCCAGAATCCAGCACGGCCGTGCCAAACCTCAAAAGCCCACTGACATTCTAACACGGTCGTGCCATTTTCAGCACGGTCGTGTCAAGTACTAGCACGGCCGTGCTAATTTTAACACGGCCGTGCCATCTGAAATTCAATTTCGCAAAAAGCCTGCCCAGCCAACACGGCCGTGCCAAATTCGGCACGGCCGTGCCAAACCTCAGCACGGCCGTGCCAGTTATAGCACGGCCGTGCAGCGCGGGTTCCGGATAGTTTTTCGTTTTTTTTTAACACGATTTCACTCACACTCTCTCATTATTCTCCAACTCTCCTACCCTTTTTCTCTCTAAACTAACCCAAACCCCTAACCTCCTCCCTCAATTCCTCAAATAAAACCCTAATTCCCCATACTCTTCTTTCAAGATCTCGGCACCCTCCTTGCATTGGAGCATTTTTCAAGTGATTGGACGCAAAATTCGGCCCTCTTTGAGCTCGCCACAGCTCCACTTCGTGGAGTCCTCGGTGAATTCGTTCTTAAACTCATTGATTTTCGCAATTTTTGTCCAATTTCATTCGTTTTATTGAATATTTGTTGTTGAATTGTGCTTTATTGTTGCAAGTTTGGGTGAACTAGTAGTGTTAGGGTAGTACATTGCATGCTAGGATAGTTTCTTGCTTGTTAATTGGTATATTGTGCTTAATTTCTTGAATCAAACATGCCTAGAACAAAGACATCGACTAGGAGACCGGGTCGGGACGATGCATCCTCATCCATGGTTCCACCCACGGTGGACACCATGGGTATTGTTTTTAATAACCCGTCCTTTTTGGACAAATTTGTAGGATTATCCCACCGACTGATCCGGCCTACCAAGTTCTACGACCCTTTAGCCGCTAGGGCTCTAGGGATCGAAAGCGACATGGTTCAACTATTTTCATTTACCAATTTTGATTCTTTCCTTACCATGCATGCTCTCACTTACAAGAGGCTTACCCTCGAATTTTTGTCTTCTTTGTACGTGCATCGGGATGAGAATAACTCACCCCGGTACTTGTCCTTTCAACTAATGAACTCGGGCACCATTCAAATGTCGGTGGCCCAAGTTAATGCCGCCTTTGGGTGGACATCCGACCTGAAATATGGTCCTAAGGATGGCCATTCAAAACACTACAACTCCGGGTTGTTTTGGCGGCAAATCACGGGGAAAATGGATAGAGATCCCCGTAGGGATAAGGCGACTTCCATCGTCAATCCCGCCTTTCGGTTGTCCCACAGGACCTTCTCCTCTACTATCTTTGCTAGAGGAGATAGTTCGGGTGTAGTCTCCATTAGGGAGTTACAGTTTATTTGGCACCTCACCCGTGGGGACGGGCGTCTAGACATGGGAGCGTGGTTACTAGACCACCTCGACAGTGTAGCCCGGGGTAGGAGTGATATTACTATCGGTGGCATGATCACCATTCTTGCGCAATATAATGGGATTGATTTTTCTGAATTGCAGGCTATCCCAGGCACTACGAGGCTTGATATGCGCACCTTGAGAGCCATGCAGTGGCTTGAAGGGACATCCCAGCCGGATTGCTATTTGTGGCTCGTAGCAGGCAAGCCATACGCCTACTTTCCCGATCCGGAAAGGACGGTGGTTTACAACAAAGACAACTGGATCTTCGACCCCGACTTCGCCTGGCACGAGGACGGAGGCACGGAGTATGTAGACCGCAATCCCCAGCCTCACCAGGGGGATGAGCAGGCCCACGGGGGCCAAGGAGGTGACGATGCTGATGATGATGATGATGACGAGGAGGGTGGCCCGGATGCGGCCCAGCAGATCCCGGCGCAAGACTTCGCCTGGCTCCGCCAAGGAATGGAAGATTTGAAGCTCGAGGTAGCGGATTTGCGCCGGTCGAACGAGGATATGACCTCCGCCTTTAGAGACCTGAAGAGGAGTGTTGATGATATGGCCTCCCGTTTCCCTTATGGCCCGGGCGGGCCTAGCTCGTGATCCCTTTCCCTTTCCCTTTAGTTACCTCCCTCTCCTTACTATTGTAAGTCCTTGATGTGTAAACATTGAGGACAATGTTTGATTCTAGCTTGGGGGGGGGGGGGGGTCTTACTTGTATTTAGGGATTTGGATTTTTGGTAGTTTAGTTTTTATTTGCTTTCGAAAAAAAAAAATAGAAAAACAAAAACAAAAACAAAAAGATTTACTGCTTTCCTAGACTAACCTTAACTTGTTTGCTAGTATGTCTTTCCTTTTTGCAGATTTGGAACATTCGAGACGCGGCATGAGTTTGAAGAACGATGCTATGGCCGTTAATTGGAGCTCCCGGGAAGCAAATTTGGTGAGATCTTTTCTTTTTTTTGTGTGCTTAGGATAGTTTAGTTTAGGAAGAAGTTGAATGGTTCGAGGATGTTTGATCGGTTCTAAGGAACCTGGGATCGTTGATGTTGATATCATTCGATCACTTGTTTGTCGATTGGGATTATTATGTGATTTTCATGCCTCTTTATGAGCCAATTAGCTTGTTTAGATTACTTAGTTGTTTATATATGTGTGCAATATAGGAAAAGCTTCTGTTATGAGAATGTGTAGTCTAGTTTATATGATTTGCCTCATAGTCTTTTCCTATATTTTTGGATCGTGATAAACTTGTCTAATTGCATAAACTTTTGGAATAATGCTCATATTTGGATTCGAAACGTGAATGAATGTGTGTGGAATATCTATTTCTACTTAAGCCAGTGATGAATGCACAGTTTGAGTCTATTGTTGATCAATGTAGACGAGTCTAGGCGAAGGTAGTTGGTTAGAACACTTTTGTCATGTGAAACTCTATGCCTTTGGGCTGTGGTAAGATGGAGTCGCTTCCCGGTTGTGGATTTGACCCCCTTGATTGGTAGTTGCTTTATTTGTTAGATCCCGTGAGGTTTATTTGTTCTAGCCTTCATCATTCTTGTTGAGTGGCATATTTGGATCCTTGATTACGCATTTTTCGATCTTTGTGTTGACTAGTAGCTCCCGAGACCGACTTGACACTTTTAAGGGAGGAAGAGGGCACCTTTTTCATTTTTCTTATTTTGTTCCTTTTGTTTTGTTGCAAATTAATTTTCTTTTTACATCATCTTACTTGCTAACCATGTTGAGCCTTTAATTCCATTCTTGGTTACCCATGTTACAAACCCGATGGCCGATGTTTTACCAACCCTTAGTTGTGAAGCGTTTACCTCGCAAGGTTTGTTTGAGCTTATTGTGTATAAATCAAGAATAATGATCGATAGTTGGTTTGAGCAAGTTTGAAAGTGAGCTTAATTGTAAAGATGTAATATGAAATTTGTTTTTGAAAAAAAAAAGAAAAAAAAAAAAAGAAAATCAAAATAAAAAAAAGGAGAAAAGCCGTCCGAATTGTGAAAAAGGCAAAGACACATAAATAAAGTTTTGAAGTTTGAAAGAGGTCATTTGAGTGTGTATTATATGGATAATTTGGGATGTGTAAGAATGTGAATCAATGAGAATTGTGATTCTTGCGCTTCATTTAGGAATTAACCCCACTTTTTAAAATTGTTTTCACCTACCTTACCCATTGCCAATACATTACAACCCTTTAAGACCCTTAGACTTTAGAGGTGTTCGGTTCTCAAACGGTGGAGGGAGATACCTTTCAACCCTATGGAAAGATTATGCGTAATCGAGATGTCGGGATACCTTTGTTATTTCCTAAAAACATCACTTCTTCCGGTTCCTTCGAGGAATCACGAGGGGCCAATTAGGGTGGTGATTTGAAGAAAAAGGGGAGGACGTGGCCGGTTTGGTTGGGTTTAGAGGGAAGCATGATTTCTTTGTTCTCTATGCTTGGTTTAGGTTTTGTTTGCATTTTGATCAACGATACCTTGGATTGTGTGTCTCGTTGCTTGTTTGAGTGAGTTTTCATTCCGTGCATATCCCCCAGGCAGTAAAGCAAATGCTTTGTTCTGGCTTGTATAATGTAGCCATTGAAAGTCTCAACGATGTTACTTATAATTGCATCTGTCTTTATGTTAGGGTTAAGAAAAGCCCCACAACATAATTTGGGGTTGTGGGCTTTGAAATCATTCATAGCATCCATGTTCACTTGTCCTAGCTTCTCAAGGTTCTCATTGTAGTCAGCCATGCTATAAGCTTTAGTAACCCTCCAAAAGAGAAACTTTTATTCATCTCTCCTATGTGTGTTGTGCCAGTGTGCAAAGATGTGTCTTGCATAATGCTTGTGCTCTACATTTGGAAACACAGTTAAAACTCCATGCAAGATGCTCTATACATTAATACAAGCTATACATGTTAAATGCATTTCCAAAAATAGGCAACTAAGCAACACATCATAATAGTGTATGTGTAGGCGTCGTTTGAAGTGCGCCTGCGTTAAGCATGTGTGAACATGCTTGGAACTCATAGGAAGTGTGTAGGGAATATTTCAAGCCATCCCACAATTGAGCCCCACTGTTATCATACACTTAACCATGGTGGCGTCCAAAGGGAAGCAAACTAGAGTAAAAGAGTAGCCAACAAGTTTTAGGAACTTGTAAACTGTCTCAGGGTGAAGGTTACACCCCTTAACTATCCAAGAGATTGTTAACTCCAATAGGTTTGGAACCATAACTGAAAGTTCGGGGATGAAGGTACAAATCAAACCTAAAAGAGACTAGATCTGCCCTTATAATAGGCCTCTACTTTATTGTTCTCGTATTCATGTGCGCTTTCTGACTAACATGCAATCAATATATTTACCCTAAACCTGTTCAATCTATGTTGGTTGAATATTAATGAAAAAACAAAAATATTATTGGCGATCACTTGAATTATAATCACATTAACCCTAAATAAGATTAATAATTATCTTATTAAGCGTGATTACAAGTACAAATTCCCTTCAAACATGCATAAAAGGCGTGATCAAGCAATAACAATAATATATATCAAGCAACATAATAATAATAATAATAATAATAATAATAATAATAATAATAATAATAATAATAATAATAATAATAATAATAATAATAATAATAATAATAATAATAATATTAATAATAATAATAATAATAATAATAACAATCATAATTAAAATAATCATATTAAGGCATAATATTAATAGCAAGATCTTAGGCATGATACTAATAAGATTAATAACAAACCCTAGCATGTCACTAAACATTAAAGATCAAAGCTTTAGCCCTAACATGATACTAACATGATATTAGGAAAGAAATAGGAAGCATCATAATAATCATACTTGATATTAGAAATATTAATTAACCCTAAACATGATACTAGGAAGCAATAAAACATCCTAACATGATACTAGGAATCAACAAAATAATCTAAGCATGATGTCTATATCAAAAGAGCAATAAAGCAATTAAATTACTTACTTCGATGCCTTGTATCTCTTTTTAATAACAAAATACACATGTTAGTAACTTCAAAGAAAATAATAATCAAACAATTAAATTAAATAATTGAAATAGGGATTTGGGACCAAACCCTCAGAAATATCAAACCTTTCACGTCTAGGGCGAAGACAACTTCGAACTTGGCTAGGTGTTTCTAGAGCTAATGAGTGAGGAATTTTGTGAGAGGGAAGGTTTAGAAAAAGAAGAGAGAGAGAAAGCTTCTAGCTTTTTAGAGAGAGAGATTGGAGAGAGAGATGATTGTTGTTAATGATTAAAAACAGGGGTGATACGACCCCTATTTATAGAAAAAATAGCACGGAAATTGAAAGAAAAGATTTCGAGTCCTATTCGAAATAAAAGACCTCTTGTCACCAACGATAGGTTAGCGCCACACGACAGGTATTGTCGCAAGGTGACGAACCTGTCGTTTGGCGCTTATACAACTTTTTTGCAAATTTTGTTTTTATCATATCTTTTGATCCAGAAGTCCAAATAAGTTATATAATATGTCATTGGAAAGATTTTGAAGTCTAATTTCCAACCCAATTAGAATCAGATTAAAATCTTTTATAGATAAAAAGATATGGCCGAAATAGTGGGACGATATCAATTTTAGATAGAGTTTCGTATTCCATTCATATCTTTTTCGTTATTGCTCGGAATTAATATTATAATCTATCATTGGAACGATAATTTCAATACCTATCCAACCATATAAGATTTGGATAAAATTTATGAGGAAAGAAAACAATATCTGACTGTCTTTGAACATCTTTAAATTCGAATAGAATTAGGATTTTAAAAAGGAAAGTTTTTAAAAAGGAAAGTTTTTATTTAATTCAAATTCTATGATCTTATCTTTTTAAAAAGGATAATTAATATATTTAAGAAACTTATGGAAGTTTCTAATTAATCCTAATTAGTTTAGGAATAGGATAAAACCTTTGGACCCTCCACATGATCATTGGGTCGTAGGTAAAATCCGATTTGGGCCCAATTTAGTATTTTGGCCATAACTTCCTCATTATTCATACAAATTTTTCCCTAGACCTAGGTGTATCTAGTACTACTTACACCCCTATCAAACTACACCATTTTATTTAGTATTCCCAATCCCACTATGTATGCATGAGTATTACTCCAATGATAAACCATTGCTTTCCACCGCCGCAGTGAAGCCATTTCAACAAACAAATACAATAATTGTTCGAATAATTTGATCCAAAATTGACTATTTTTGTTGATTTTTTGTGGTAGGGACGATGATGAGGAAAAAGTAGTTGACATTTAAACATTTAATTTGCTTAATATAATTATATTTGTGTTTATTTAATTAAATAGTAGGATTTATGATGGTTAATTTTATTTGGTTGAAGTTGTGATTTTGATTATGAGGTGTGTTTGACTTCCATGGGAGGTAGCTTGCTTTGAGGTTCCCCCTCGATTAAAGAAATTATTGATGAAATCATGAAATTCTAGAGTGAATATTGACTAAAATCTAGAAGTTATTTAGTGTAATTGAGGATTGTGGTAAATAATTGGATATGTTGTTACTCCCTCTATTGATGAATTCTTGTGATATGAGTATCATTAGAGAGAGAAATAAGAAGCTTCATAAGGTAGCTATGGAGGAGTGTGTAACAATTCACCTGCACAGGACGGTGGTCATGGAGGTAGTTATGGTGTTGAAGAAAAAGAGAAAAGTTACAGATGTGTTTTTCCTTTAATTTTTTCCTCTTTTTAAATTTACTGATTTTTCCTTTTTTTTTATTTTTAATAAAGATATATAGCTCTTATAAGTGAACGTATTTAACATTATAAGTGAACATACAATATTTTGTAAATGAACATTTTTTAATAATGGTTATAAATAAACATGTAATTATTACATAATTGAACATATAAAGTTTTTCAAACGAACATATAATTATTTATAATTGAATATTTTAATTGTGAACTATTATTATAGAAAAATGTATTAAATTTATATATTTTGTACATATTTTTTAATTAATTTGTGGGGGTATAGGTAGATGTTCATGGAAAAAAATATTGATTTATTAGTTTCTTTCAAAAAAAATTCTTATCGTGATTAACATGTCTTTTTCAAATAAATTAATTGATTGTTAAATAAACAAGTTTCTAATGATTATTTAGAAAAAAAAGTATCTTAAGATTTAACATTTTCTTTTTTTAAGAACGTTTATTGTTGCATGTCAAATTTATTGTTTAGGAAATTTGTTCATCTATGTAATAATATACGAACATTTTTTAATGTAGCTATGTTTTGGTAATTATTAGGTGTTTGATTTTCTATAATTGATTTTGATCGTATGATTTTTGGTTCATGAACATTGTATCATATTTTATTTTATAGCTAAGGTTATACGTATTTCTTTATTAGTTTATTACTAAATTTGTAAATGAACATTTATTATATTGATAATGATTAATAAACAATACATAATATTGTATGAATTATGACATACAAAGTATAACTTGTTTCTCAAATATTTTAATATATATAGTTAGTGAAGGTTTAAATTTACATTTGTTAATGCTTAATCACCAATTCAAGTTGTTATGAATATTTAGTTTTTTGTTTATGAACATGTTGCTTTCCTATTATGAATATTTTCTTTTAAAGGACGTGATTTATGTTCTTCATAAAAATCAAAATGAAATTGTATATCACCAAAAAATGAACTATTGGGTATTAATCCAGGCCAAATTCGAACAATTCAAGATAATTGTACTGTGTTATTGGTTTAAGTTGCTTGGCGACTCCGATCCATGCCTTCTTTTTTTTTTTTTTTAATGTTTGCCATCTTCATTTTTTCATGCTATTGCATGGTCTAATTTAATTTATCCACCATTCATAATAGACAAAAGCATATAAATCACTAGATTTGAACATGAATATATAAGTGTTGAATTGAATCAATTTTTATCTGCATATGAACATGGATGAGTATAACAATTGACATGATCAATATGAACATCTATTAATATATGAATGAATATATATTAATTTGGAAATAATCAACTATTTTTATTGAAACGAATATTTATTAATATATAAATGAACATACTTCGTATATTAGTTTTAAAATGATTTTGAAAGATAACGATCAATAATGAACATGAAATATATACGTGAATAAACCCTTGAAGCTATCAATAAGTGATTGACCATATATTTATATGAGAAGAAACATATATTGAACTTCAAAATTGAAATGAACATGAAATATTGGGAAGAAGATGACACAAATATAAACCTTTATCAAAATGTTTATATGTAAAATTGTGAATAACTATATATTAATATGTAATTGAACATCTTACAATAATAAAAATGAACATTCATCAAAATAATTTTCCACTCCAAACTTTGAAAAATAATTAACATTATTATGTGAATGATAGTATACTATGTATATAAATGCAAATTTTTCAAAATGAAAATGACCATTTGTCCAAAAAAAAATCACTACAAACTAACTATTAATACTCCCTCCGTTTTTAAATAATTGCACCATTTCTATTTTTTGCACTATTCATTTGTCCTACTTTGACTAATGTTTGTGATTTATACATAAGAAAAAATATAGTCTTGTGGGTACTTGTTGGAATCATCTCAATGAATAGATTATTAATTTTCAATTGTTATAATTTATACTTATTGATAATTAAAGATATTAGTGATCAAAGATTAGCATCGGCATGCGTGTCCAAGAGAAATGAAGCAAATATTTAAAAACTGAGGGAGTACTACTGTTTATTTCGCTCAGTAAAAAAAATTGAAGAATATATTGGTTTAATTTGCTAGTTTTTGAACAAAAAAAATACTAAAACAATAGTATGATACTTACAATGATACATTTACCAATTTTGATGCTTTGATTATGTTTCTAAAATAAAATCGCAACAAAAAAAATTAATAAAACTATACTTTTTTTTTCCAAATTTGAACAAATAACTTATTCTTTCTAATTTTGTCTTGTTTTGTTAAATTTCATAGTGATAGAAAAATTTCTTGTTATAATATTGTAATAGTTTTGCAATTAAAGTTTTTTATGAGAGAGAAAGCGGAAGAGAAATGATGTAAAGAGAGAATGGGTGAGGAGAGAGAATGTACAGAGAAATTGAAATGAATAACTGAAAAATGGTGATGTTTTTTTAAAAAAAAGTATTGTAATTGTTGTTGTGTAGTGGGTACTATGGCGCATCGTTTAGGACTTAGGAGGGGATGTCGGTATAGGTGCCTAGTCTTGGGTCTAGGGATAAACTACTACACTATTCATCAGAATTGGGCTTATAATATATCGTTGAAAAGGTATTTTCAAGTCCCATCCAACTACACCATTATTGGACCCTTATCATGGACCAAACTAAACTGGACTAAACGTTTTTTATAAATAGAGTAAGAAAAGAAATATTTTTGAAAACAAAAGGAAGCATATTTTAATAAAAACATCTACATCACTAGACTTTTCACACTTTCATCGTTCGATAATCAAATGACGTGAAAGGTATTTATCACTGGGTTTGGTTTTGGGGAGACACATTTGGGTGTCTACAGAAGCCCCCACTTTGACTGAGTTTGGAGAAACTTATGTTTCGAAATCAAAAGTTAAAGTAGCGAAAGGGACGGAGAATGATTCCGAACGTTCTGCGATCCCAAATCATTCTTGTAACGCCAATACCTGCAAACTAGCGTTAGTTAAAATAGATAAAAGAGTTAAGAAACGTGTATCTTGTACTGTCGAGCACACGTCACTGTAGTAACCGATTTGTGACGATCTTCCTCCAGCTAGGGGATACCACCTAAAGACTGATACGCTTGTAACGACCTCCAATTTTTGATGTGATAATCTTCCACAAGCTAGCTGATGCGTTCCATTTATGGCACTCTTAAGCTAGGTTTTCTTCACATTTTTCTACTCGTCTTTAGTCTTTTACGTCGTGTTTTTAGGTAATAATTCTTGAATTGCGTGTTTGTGTGTAAGTTTAGAAAAATGTGTGCTTTTTATGGTTTTGTTATTATTTCATTCATTTCTCGGCTTTTTCTCTTTCTTCTCCATTCCGTTGACTTGTTTTGTAGGTGTGTCGAGTTTCCCGAATTTAATCATCAAGGAGGGAGCTCAAGCGCATTCAAGGAATTCAACGGAGCCGAGTTTGAGAAGCTAAGCATGCAAGTCAAGCAACCAAGCAAGATCCGTGACCTCGAGCAACAAAGCAGCAGCCTCGAGTAACCGCGCAACGCAACAACAGACTCGAGCAGCCACGCACCCAGAGTCGCGGGCGCGGGTTGCTGCAGCCCAAAACCACTATTTTGAGCAGTAACTTGCCGCAGGCGCGGGCGCGGGCCCTTCCCCTGCGGGCGCGGCCTCGGGCTGATCTGTTCTAGCTTTTCTCCTCCGCGGGCGCGGCCGATTAGTCCGCGGGCGCGGCTTTCTGGGTTTTATTCGCGATTTAACTTCTTTTCTCCGTTTGTATATATATTGTACGACCTTCTTTATTCTGGATTCATGTAATTCTTTAGTTTTAGAATAGTTTCTCTCTCCTCTAATAAGGAATAGGTTAGTTTAGGAGTCTCTCTCTCTAGATTGGGAGTAGTTTTAGAGAGAGAAAGTGAGGGATTTCAATGGTGATTGAGAGATTGAAGATACAAGGGTGACAATTGTATTAAAGATCTTCTCTATTATCAATGAGCATTCTTAACTCTATCTCACCTTATTGATTTGTTTAATTTCATGTTTGTTTGGTTTAATTTTGACGTTTGACTCTTAATTAGTGTAATTGTTCTTGGTATATTGTTGATTCTTGATTTCCATAGGTGTTAGTTGATAGATGATAATTCTTGAATAGTTGTTTGGCTAGGAATTGGGTGAAAATTGTATGATTGATTCATTGTGATTAATTTGGGAATTGTATTGATTGATTGTTGAGATTAAAGTGATTAATGAAGGTTTGCATGTGTATAATTTGATTAGGCCTTGAGAATTATGCTAGATTGCATTGTAATTGCTAATGACACGAACAATTTATTTAGGAATTGCAATTATCGATTGGTTTGGTTGTGATTATCTTAGTTTGTTATTCATGGTGAACCCTAGCTTAACAATTAGGAGATAGCTCTTTGATTCCAATTGATTGCTCTTATCATTAGTCTTCACAACCTTTAATTGGCATGATCTTCCCAAGTTGTTGCAATTGACATGATTACTTGTTGATTTCCGTTTCTAGTGTTTTATTTCCTTGGTTATTCGTTTTATTAGTTGTTAGTATTCTCTGTTTATCTTTGGCTTTGACCTAGCTTTGGCACCCAAATTGAAAGCATTTGAACATTACCGTTCCTTTGGGTTTGACCCTTGACTTTCCTTTATACTCATATTTAGGTTTGTTAAGTGTTTATAAATTTAGTTTGACCGAGGGAAGATTAGATAACAACCTAGTTTTCTCCTCGTCACTAGGGAACACTATCGAAGATTGCTCCGCTTAAAATGATCTTCTACCGCTTTGTGACCATATTCCGCAAGCTAGGGAACACGATCGAAGATAACTTCGCTTGAAATCACCTTCTGCTTTTGACAACCTTCCACATCCTAGGGAACGCCGTCGAAGATATCTTCGCTTGAAGCCAACCTCTATTTTCCTGACAACCTTCCACATCCTAGTGAATGACGTCTATCAATGATGCTACATCTCGAGCTTTTTTCTTGAATCTTGGTGAGAACCTTCCCAATCATAGAGAATGTCGTCGAAGACCGCCTCATCACGAACTGTTCTTCTCAAATCTAGGTGACAACCTCCACAATCTTAGTGAACGCTGTCGAAGACTGCCTATCTCATGCTATCTTCTCAAATCTAGGTGACAACCTCCACAATCTTAGTGAACGTCATCGAAGACTGCTCATCTCGTGCCATCTTCTCAAATGTAGGTGACAACTTCCACAATCTTAGCGAACGTCGTTAAAGACTGCCCATCTCGTGCTATCTTCTCAAATCTAGGTGACAATCTCCACAATCTTAGCGAACGTCATCGAAGATCGCCCATCTCTTGCTATGGTCTTAAATCTAGGTGACACCTCCTCAATTTTAGCGAATGTCGTCGAAGATAACTTTGCTTGAAGTCATCCTTAGTTTTCCGTGACAACCCTTCGCAAGCTAGGGAACGTCATCAAAGATAACTTCGCTTGAAGTCACCCTCAGCTTTCTGACAACTTTCCTTATCCTAGGGAACATTGTCGAAGATCACTTCGCTTGAAGTCATCCTTAGTCGTTGCGATAATAATCTGAAGAAAATTACCAAAGACCAACGCTTGTCGATCCTTAAAGCTCACTTGAACTTTGCCGCTATGATATTTGCTAAAATTTGCGTGGTGCTAGTACGTCGGCGCATTTTGCTACTTGTGAACCATTACATCGTTGCTTTTTGCTCCTTGTGAACCATTACATCGGTGCCTTCTTCTTCTCATTAACCATTATGTCGGTGCCTTCAGCTACTTATGAACCATTATATCGATTTCTTTGCAATGAGCCAATGTTTAGGCGCTTTAAGCTAAGTGAGACGGTCTTTTATCAGGTCGATCGCCTATTGAGATTGTAATCGAGCCGATTACTTAATCATGTCAAATTGCTTATAGGGGCTAACTAGCGTACCAAGGAACCCGAAATTGCTGCATAAGGTCCACATAGTCATTTATGAGGGCCACATATGCTGTTGCCGCACCAGCGCACGCTGGAACATACTATCACCAGGAATTAGCTTTGTCACCAGGCGAAGAAGGTCAGTGTATACACCCATTTGTGTCTCCCAAAAACCAAACCCGGTGATGAGTGCCTTTCACGTCGAATCATAATCGAATGAAGTGAAAGTGTGGAAAGTTTAGTGTTGCGGATAGTTTTAATTTCTTTTCTCTTCTCTCTATTTTTTAAAACCTATTTTAAGAAGATAGTCAATCCTGTTCGATTGGTCCATAATATGGTTCCAATGGTAGTGTAGTTGGATAAGGCTTGAAAAGAGCTTTCCAACGATATATTATAAGCCCAATTCCGATGAATGTTGAGGAAGTTATGGCCAAATTACTGAACTGGGCCCGGTTTGAGCCTTATATGCGGCCCAATGATCTAGAGGAGGGCCTAATATAGATTTATCATTCCTAATGCAATTAGGAATGGTTTTAGTCTTCTAGATTCTTCTAGAAGTTTCTTTTCATTCCTAATTCAATTAGCATTGATAAATTGACTTTTGTTGACTTTTAGAGTTTTAATCAGAATAAAAGAATGTTTTTGAGGAAAATACGATTTTATCCTCCTGTACGGCAATTTCTATCTGATTTTTAGAAAACGCATCAATTTCTTAGTCAGCGCCAAACGCCAGCATTAGCGCCTGACGCTAAGCTTGGCGCCTGGCGCTAATGTCAGCGTCTGGCGCTAACATCCGTTTTACGCGTCACAACTCTATTTTGATTTTTTATCTTTTTGGTTGATTTTCTTTATAAATAGCCTTCTAAAAACCACGTTATGATTCACCAACTCTCATCAAGAATCTCTTGATTACTCTCTCTTTTTTTCTAAACTAGCTTTCTCTCAAATACAAGATTCCGCATTCGTTAGACTTAGAAAAACCTAGCCATATTCGAAGTTGCCTTCGCCCTAGACGTGAAAGGTTTAATTTCTGAGGGTTTGGTCCCAAATCTCTCTTTCAATTATTTAATTTAATTATTGGTTGATATTATTATTTTTCCTTGAAGTTACTAACGTGTGTATGTTGTTATTAGAAACAAGTACGAGGCATCCAAGTAAGTGCTTTAATGGTCTTTATTGATGTTATTTTGTAGAAATCATGCTTAGGTTGTTATTATAATTCTTATTACCATGTTTAGGGTAGCTTTAATATCACGTATGATTAAAAGTATGATGCTTTCTATTTTCTTTCTAATATATATGATTGTTAGTATCATGTTAGGGTTAAAGCTTTGAATTTTTTATGCTTAGTAACATGCTAGGGTTTTTATCAATCTTGTTAGTATCATGCCTAGGGTCTTACTATTATTATGCTTTAACATGAATATTATTATTATTTTGAGTATTATTATGTAGGTAGTCTAAGTTCCTATGACCGAGTCGCTTGATATTTATTTTTATTGCTTGATCACACCTTTTATGCATGTTTAAAGGGAATTGGTACTTGTAATCACGCTTAATAAGATAATTAATAATCTTGTTTAGGGTTAATTTGATTATAATCCAAGTGATCGCCAATAATAGATTTATTTGTGCATTAATATTCAACCAACATAGATAAACAGGTTTAGGGTTAATCCTATTGATTGTATGTTAGTCAGAAAGCGCACATGAATACGATCAGAATAATGTAGAGGCCTATTATTAGGGCAGGTTCAATATCTTTTTGGTTGGATTTGTACCTTCATCCCCGACACCAGTCATGGTTCAAGACCTATTGGAGTTGACGATCTCTTGGATCGTTAAGGGGTGTAACCTTCACCTCGTGAACGGTTTACAAGTTCCTAAAACTTGTTGGAGACTCTTTTACTCTATCATCTTTCCCTTTGGACGCCACCGTACTTTAGTGTATGATCAAAGTGGGGTTCAAGCTAGGGGTAATGCTTGAAATATTCCCTATAGTCAGCACCAAACGACAAGTTTTTCGTTTGGCGACAGAGTCAAGTTTTTAAACTGACAGGTTTTTCCTTCTTCATTTCTACTACTGCTGTTGTTCGTTGCTCGGTTTTGTTCTGAACCTTCAACTTCGTCGTTTCCTTTCAACCAAATCTTGCTCAAATATTTCCTCTTATCTTGGAAGAATTTCATGCGTTTATATTCGCGGTTTTTCGAAAAATCCGGGAACATTATTGCTCGCTTGCTCTTTGGAAGTGATAGCTTCCTATACCTTGAAACTCTGTTGAAAAATCTATTCTTCAGGATTTTACCGAGTCTGAGGTGCTTGATCAAAATCTGGATGTGCTCACTGCGATCAGGCCGACTCTAGTTGATTTTCTAAGCCATTTGCGTCCTTTTGCTTCAAATCTTTTGTACCTGCTTTTATATTTTGGACTATAGGACTTTGCTCATCTTTTCTTCTTTTAGGGTTAACCTAAGGATTATTGTTGCTTAACTCATTGCATAATTATAATCAATGTGTTTTTAACACTGTAGGGAATAGTTTCAAGCCTTTAAAAATCCCACTAGCTTGAACCCCACTGTGATCATACACTAAAGTACGGCGGCATCCAAAAGGGAAGAAGATAGAGCAAAAGAGTTGCCAACAAGTTTTTAAGGAACTTGTAAACCGTTCACGAGGTGAAGGTTACACCCCTTAACGATCCAAGAGATCGTCAACTCCATAAGGTCATGAACTAAATAAGGGTTCGGGGATGATGGTACAAATCCAACCTAAAAGAGATTGAACCTGCCCTAATAATAGGCCTCTACTTTATTCTTCTCGTATTCATGTGCGCTTTCTGATTAACATACAATCAATAGGATTAACCCTAAACCTGTTTAATCTATGTTGGTTTACTTTAATGCACAAATAAATTATTATTGGCGATCACTTGAATTTAAATCACAATTAACCTAACAAGATTATTAATTATCTTATCAAGCGTGATTGCAAGTACAAATTTCCTTTCAACATGCAATAAAAGGTGATCAAGAAATAACAATAAAATAATACATATCAAGCAACATAATAAACAATAATAATCAATCATAATCATAATAATCATAAATATTAGGGAGAATATAGGAAGCATCATACTTTTAATCATACTTGATATTAAAAATACCCTAGACATGATACTAGGAATCAAAATAACAATCCAAGCATGATTTCTACATCATAAATCAATTAAACCATTAAAGTACTTACTTGGATGCCTCGTACCTCTATCTAATTACAAAATACACACGTTAGTAACTTCAAGGAAAATAATAATCAAAACAATTAAATTAAATAATTGAAAGAGAGATTAGGAACCAAACCCTCATAAATTAAAACCTTTCACGTCTAGGGCGAAGGCAACTTCGAATTTGGCTAGGTGTATCTAGATCTTTTGAATGCGGAATTTTGTATCAAAAAGAAAAGTATTAAAGGAAGAATGAATGAATGTTAAGAATTATTGATGAAAGAGATGAAGATGATGAAAAGAATTGATGAACGATTTGTTAATGAAAAGAGTTGATGAATGAATAAGAGAATTGATGATTCTTGGTGAATGAATAATTATAATTGGTAAATCAAAATGGAGTTTTAGATACGATATTTATAGAGAAGATCATCCAAAAAGATAATTTATCAAAACAGAGTCTGAAGACCACAAAACCACCTTAGCGCCAGCCCTGGTAAATCAAAATGGCTGGCGTCTGGCGCCAATCTTGATTCCAGGCGCCAAGGCTTGGGGTTGGACGCCAAATTGGATTTCAACGCGTTTTCGAAAATCTGATAAATTTCCCGTACTGGAAGATAAAATAATATAATTTCAGTCGAAAATGCTATTTGATCTAATTAAAACTCTAAAGAGTCCTAATTGAATTAAGAATGATAAGACCTTCTAGAATGTTCTAGAAGACCAAAACCATTCCTAATTACATTAGGAATGATAAATCATATTAGGCCCTCCCCTAGATCATTGGGCCGTACATAAAGCTCAAACCGGGCAAAGTTTAGTAAATTGGCCATAAATTCCTCAATATTCATCGGAATTAGGCTTATAATATATCGTTGGAAAATTCTTTGCAAGCCCCATCCAACTACACCACTATTGGACCCATATCATGGACCAACCAAACTGGATTGGCTGTTTTCTTAAAATAAAGTTTTCAAAAACAGGAAAAAAGAAAAGAAAAGAAATAAAACTTTCCGCAACACTAGACCTTTCCACACTTTCGTTTCATTCGATTATGATTCGACGTGAAAGGCACTCATCACTGGGTTTGGTTTTTGGGAGACACAAATGGGTGTCTACAGAAGCCCCCACTTTGACTGAGTTTGGAGAAACGCAAGTTTCGAAAACGAAAGTCAAAGTCTCGATAGGGACGGAGAATGATTCAGAACGTTCTTGGATCCTAAATCAATCTTGTAACGCCGATACCTGCAAAACAACGTTAATAAACGCGTATCTTGCACCGTCGAGCACACGTCTCTGAAAGTAACCGATTGTTTTGATGACCTCCTGCAAGCTAGAGAATGCCATCCCGCTTGAAAACCGCTACGCCTCGTAACTGCTTCCAAATTAGAAGATTGCTTCGCCTGAAACTGTCCTTTTCCGCATTGATAATATTCCACGTCCAAGGGAATACCATCAAAGATTATTTCTCTTGAAACAATCCTTAGTTTTTGTGACAACCCTCCACAATCTAGGGAACGTCATCTTGCTGTTTGTTTTGATGATCTTCCGCAATCTAGGGAACGCCGTCGATCAATGTTGCTACATCTTGAGCCTTTTCTTGAATCATAGTGACAACCTTTCCAATCATAGCAAAAGTCGTCGAAGACTGCCCATCTCGTGCTATCTTCTCAAATCTCGGGTGACAACCTCCACAATCTTAGCGAATGCCATCGAAGACCGCCCATCTCATGCTATCTTCTCAAATCTTGGGTGACAACCTCCACAATCTTAGCGAATGTCGTCGAAGACCGCCCATCTCATGCTATCTTCTCAAATCTTGGGTGACAACCTCCACAATCTTAGCGAACGCTGTCGAAAATAACTTTACTTGAAGTCATCCTCAGTTGTTGCGATAATATTTCAAAGAAAACTACCGAAAGACCAACGCTTGTCGATCTTTAAAGCTCGCTTAAACTTGCTTTAGCCAGTGCGTCAGCGCTTCTGCTGCTTGTAAACCAGTATGTTGGTGGTTTGAATTGTGAACATGTATGTCGGCGTTGCTTGTAAACTCGACTCGAAGTGTAATGACACATGTGTTAGACTCAAATCAAAGTGATATGGCACGACATGACTCAATGTGTACATGACTTGTGTGTGCATTGTGTTGACTCGAAAATGCAGAAAAGCAAAAAATTTCCGTCATTTTTGTGGAGGGTACCGACTTTCTCCCGAAAAAGAAAGACGCGAAAAAAGAATCAAAGTTTGAAGATGCATGTTGAATGAGCTTAGTCAAATGTCATTTGATACTATCTCTCAAGGTTCAAGGATTAATCCATCCTAGGCTATCTCAACTGTTGACTCCATGATGAAAGTATTTGGGTATCTTAGGCACGGAGGCTAAGCACTTCATACTTCGTGATGCAATGACAATTATGGGTGATGTTTATATGATAAGGTATGTTTCAACGTTGTGTTAAGATTTCATGACAAAGGGTTCCTAAAGGGAAGTATATTTGGTCACGTATCTGTGCAGTGTGTGAAAGTGACACTAAAGCTAGGCCGCAAGAGCTAAGTGTGTGGAAAAATATATTGAAAAGAGTCAAATGGTGGTGACTCTTAGGCTAGGTAAGCTAATGATGTAGGGATCAAGCCCCCAAGTCTAGCTCTAAGTGAAAAGCGATGAGCATAGTAAATCCCTTGATATGATCATGGTGGAAGTGTGTGAATGTGAATATGAATGCATGTTTATTACGGCCGCACCTCGATGTGAGGTTGCCTACGTATCCGTTAGGAATCAGGCTGAACGTAGCTCTAGCCGAACCTCGCACAAGTGTGTGTACCTCAAAAAGGTCTTTTAAGGGTTGTAACACGGTTAGGCTAAAGGTTATAGAAGAAGGGGATAAAGGCTCAAGACCCTAGACAAGCCTCCAAGGTGTGCAACCTTGCTTTTGAATATTCGTATTTTTATGCTTGAGGTTTTCTACTCTTTTTTTAGCTCTCTTTTTGCTTTAGCATTTATTTTATTTTAATAAGTGTGGGCAATCCCGATCATGCGGTCTATCACTTACTTGGCATTCATGTTTCTCAGGCACGGTACCGAGCACTCGATAAAAGACGCAATCTGAGACGTGCTCATATCAAAGATATTTTCATATCAAAGACATTGGAACACTTACCCTTTTGTACACTTTCATTTATTTTTTTGCTTTTTTTATTATTATTTATTTTTTGGTATTGCTTTCTTTTGAATTTGCTCAAGCTTTCTTAAAATTGCATAAGTTACACACCATCCCATCCCAATGTTAGGTAGATGTAGGTTGAAAAAAAGAAAGGTCTATCGTTAGACGAAGCTCAAAGTGGTTTATGAAGAAAGGATTTGTAAATTAGAAAGGCGGAAGGAGATATGATGTGGCTACAAGGGGTGCCTCAAATCCTTAGTATACCTTGTGCTTAATTCGACATGGTTTTTTTTTTTTTTTGAATGCAATGTAATGAAATGATCATATACAAGGAAATAAATGCTCATTTTATTAAAAAGGGAAAAAAGGAAAAATCTACAAAATTAATCTAAAGGAAAAGAAAAGGTGCCTATGCTAGACTTATTGAGGAAAGAAAAGATGAAAAAGAAATAGAAAAAAAAGGCCATGAAATCTTGTCGTTGAAGCTCGCCTCTTGTCTTGTGTTGTTTCCTTTATCATCACTCGCTCTTCTTGTTAACTGGAGGCATGGGAAGCTTGTTATTATCAATCAAATGTTGGATAGCCTCCTTTAGCTTCCAAAAGCTCTCAGTAGTACGACCCCTACCTTGATGGTACTTGCAATGTTCGTCTGGATTCCAACTAGGCAATCTCTTTTCAGGTGCGGGATCTTGAATAGGTCCAATGGGAGTAATGAGTCCTTTGGCATGGAGTCGATCGAAGGCAGTATCGTAACTCATCCCAATGGGGGTGAAGACTTTCCTTAGATGCTTCTTAGATCCTTGGTTATCTATGGCTAAAACTTCACTAAGATCAAATATACTAATATTGTTACTAGAGTGGGCGTTTTCGGAAGAAGAAGGATTGTCGTTCTTCTTTCCTTTCCAGCCACCGTGGTTACTATTATTAGTAGCTTTTTGCTTTGCGAGGTCATCTTCTATTTCAATTCCGATGTCATAAACGGCCTTGAAAGTATTCAAATTGTGTTGATATTTTAGGTGCTTCGAATACTTTTCTTGGAGATTCTTGATAAACATCCTCACAGATTCCTTTTCGGTGGGGACTTCAATCATCTTAGCGGAAGTTTCCCTCCACTTATTAAAGAAAGAAGTAAAGCCTTCATTTTCTTTTTGTCTTAGCATCTTAAGTTGTCTATGGTCGGTTTCAACTTGGATATTGCACTTGTACCTATCAACGAAAGCATTCACTATTGATTCCCAGGTAGAGGTTTTTTCCTTGTCAAGGGAGAAAAACCATTGTTGGCAAACGGTTTCAAGAGATAGTGGGAACAAAGAGGAAAAAACCTTCTTATTGATACCCTTAATGTTCATTATTTTTTCAAAAGCTCTTATATAGAAGTAAGGGTTATCTGTTGCCTTGAATTTGGGGATGTCAGTGGCGTTGAAATTATGCGGAAGACGTTCCTTGTCCAGTGAGACCCCTTGCGAACTCATGCCCTGAAATTTATAGTCACTAGATAGCTTGCTTAGACTCTCTTGCATGAGATCCATCCGTTGTTGCTTCACGGGATCATCGACCTTAAGTGTGAGGAGCTTCAGTGTTTCAGTCATGGTAACCAATTGGTTCCTAAGCTCATTGACTTCTTCTTGAGTTGCCATTACCTTTTTAGCCTTCCTCTTTTGACGAATCGGTTTATCAAAAAGCGAGACTTGAATAAAGAGGTTGTCCTTGATTAATCGCCCTTCTCTCTTCGACCAAGTACTGTGGAAAAGGAATTTGGGGATACTTATTGTTAATTATTTGACTCAAACTTTATTCAACATGCAATGGATGGAGGAGGTGAAGAAAGATCGGAATAGAATGTGAAAGAAGATTTAGATGGAGGGATATGAAGAATTAGGAATAGAATGTACCCCCCTACTCAAATGACGGAAAGACCGACTCATGCATGGACCTAAGACATGGTCATGGTGATGTGTACTCAAAGTGTGTGCTAAGACTAGTGAGTGTAGGTGACATGTTAAGACTCGTGTCATGACCATGTGGCTAGATTATGTGACCAAGACTCGATTAATGACTTGACAAGGTGTTATTGACAGGGAAATTAACCGAATTAATTAGTAAACTGGTTAATTAGACCCTAGGTGATGACTCGACAAATAATCTGAACTGTCGGCCAAGCGACAGGATTGGCGTCACAATATGGTGATTGGAGCCAGACTTTTTAGTAAATGTCTGGCGCTACACAACATACAGTGGCGCTATAGCTCAGACTTTGGCGCCAATACCGGAGCCTTGGTCTGGGACTGTTTTCGGTATTATTAGTCAACTGGGGTATGCCTAAAGTCGTACTAGGTCAATTCCGATTAAAAAAAGAAAACACTTTATTGACTCAAATCAATTAATTAGGAAAAGTTCTTTAAGTCATTAATTTTAATCTCAACACAAATCAACAAACGGTTAAGAGAACATAGAATATATATGCACAACAATTAATGCACAATTAGTCAAGTAGGCACAATATGATGCAATGAGTTTGCAACCTAACCATGGCTCTAGTTCTCTAAAGTTCAGGATATGGTTTAGTCAAATAGGGTCCATGGTTAATTGTCCAGATGCACCGCGTAGAAGCCTAACCAAGAAGGGTTAACGCGTATGGATAGAACACCACGAGTTTTTAGAAAAAACTCGCTTCCATGGTTTCGTGAATTTAACCTCTCAAATGTACCCTTTGTTGCCAGGAGCGTTCAATCGGGTAGATAGAGCATGAATTCCCAGAGGGTTATGTCCATATGTAGAACACATATGAGTTTCAGAAAAGTGAGAAAAAATTCAATCAGGAAGTAGGATCGAGCAAACAATACGAAAAACCGGTCGAAATTAGAACGCATATTTCTGGCTCGGTATTGGGGGAAATTGGCGCCAGCAAACAGAGACTGGCGCCAACTTTTAACTGTAGCGCCTGGCGCCAATACTGGCGTCTGGCGCTACGGCTAAAAGTATGGCGCCAAGCTCTGGCCCCTGACGCTACTTCCCACATGCCTCAGCAGCTTTCTGTGCTCAATAAAATCATCCAGTTTCGCGCAGTGTTATTTCAATCCAAGTTGTGAAAGACATTTCTCAAATTTCCTACGTGTAAAATCCTATGTTTTTGAATCATTACGGATGATCTTTCCAATGAGAACCTTTTTATGCATATGACACAATGTTAATCAAAATTACGCACATGAAATACTTAGAACTTTTCGAGTCTCATCCACTCATTCTAAATCATTGCCGAAACAAATTCAGGAATTAATATAGAAATCCTCCCTAGTGGAGTCGCCAAAAACTGTAGGGAATAGTTTCAAGCCTTTAAAAATCCCACTAGCTTGAACCCCACTGTGATCATACACTAAAGTACGGTGGCGTCCAAAAGCGAAGAAGATAGAGCAAAAGAGTCTCCAACAAGTTTTTAAGGAACTCGTAAACCGTTCACGAGGTGAAGGTTACACCCCTTAACGATCCAAGAGATCGTCAACTCCATAAGGTCATGAACCAAATAAGGGTTCGGGGATGATGGTTCAAATCCAACCTAAAAGAGATTGGACCTGCCCTAATAATAGACCTCTACTTTATTCTGCTCGTATTCAAGTGCGCTTTCTGATTAACATACAATCAATAGGATTAACCCTAAACCTGTTTAATCTATGTTGGTTTAATTTAATGCACAAATAAATTATTATTGGCGATCACTTGAATTTAAATCACAATTAACCTAACAAGATTATTAATTATCTTATCAAGCGTGATTGCAAGTACAAATTCCCTTTAAACATGCAATAAAAGGTGATCAAGCAATAACAATAAAATAATACATATCAAGCAACATAATAAACAATAATAATCAATCATAATCATAATAATCATAAATATTAGGGAGAATATAGGAAGCATCATACTTTTAATCATACTTGATATTAAAAATACCCTAGACATGATACTAGGAATCAAAATAACAATCCAAGCATGATTTCTACATCATATATCAATTAAACCATTAAAGTACTTACTTGGATACCTCGTACCTCTTCCTAATTACAAAATAATCACGTTAGTAACTTCAAGGAAAATAATAATCAAAACAATTAAATTAAATAATTGAAAGAGAGATTAGGGACCAAACCCTCAGAAATTAAAACCTTTCACGTCTAGGGCGAAGGCAACTTCGAATATGGCTAGGTGTATCTAGATCTTGTGAATGCGCAATTTTGTATCAAAAAGCAAAGTATTAAAGGAAGAATGAATGAATGTTAAGAATTATTGATGAAAGAGATGAAGATGATGAAAAGAATTGATGAACGATTTGTTAATGAAAAGAGTTGATGAATGAAGAAGAGAATTGAAGATTCTTGGTGAATGAATATTGATAATTGGTGAATCAAAACGGAGTTTTTGATATGATATTTATAGAGAAAATCATCCAAAAAGATAATTTATCAAAACAGAGTCTGAAGACCACAAAACCACCTTGGCGCCAGCCCTGGCTCATTGGCGCCAGGATCAGTGGCTAGCGCCAGGCACCAATGGCTGGCATCTAGCGCCAATCTTGATTCTAGGCGCCAAGGCCTGGGGTTGGACGCCAAATTGGATTTCAACGCGTTTTCGAAAATCTGATAAATTTCTCGTACTGGAAGATAAAATAATATAATTTAAGTCGAAAATGCTATTTGATCTAATTAAAACTCTAAAGAGTCCTAATTGAATTAAGAATGATAAGACCTTCTAGAATGTTTTAGAAGACCAAAACCATTCCTAATTGCATTAGGAATGATAAATCATATGAGGCCCTCCTTTAGATCATTGAGCCGTACGTAAAGCTCAAACCGGGCCCCGTTTAGTAAATTGGCCATAAATTCCTCAATATTCATCGGAATTGGGCTTATAATATCTCGTTGGAAAAGTCTTTGCAAGCCCCATCTAACTACACCACTATTGTACCCATATCATGGACCAACCAAACTGGATTGGCTGTTTTCTTAAAATAAAGTTTTCAAAAACAGGAGAAAAGAAAAGAAAAGAAATAAAACTTTCCCCAACACTAGACCTTTCCACACTTTCGTTTCATTCGATTATGATTCGACGTGAAAGGCACTCATCACTGGGTTTGGTTTTGGGGAGACATAAATGGGTGTCTACAAACACATATGACTTATCATGACTCGACTCAAAGCGTTTTGACATACTTGGCTTCAAGGTGTAAACTTGACTTAATGATGACTCACTTCGTATGACTCTTGTGTGCAAAGTATTGACTCATGACTCAATGTGTGACTTGAAAACTAAAAAAAAAAACAAAAATTTCCGTCATTTTTGTAGAGGGTACCAACTTCTCCCGAAAAAGAAAGACGCAAAAAAGAAAGAAGCGAAGTTTTTGATGGTGCATGTTGATTGAGCTTTAACAAATTTATGTGTCGATGTCGTATCTTAGGGTGTGAAGATTGTAACATCCTAGGTTATCTCCATTATTAATTTTGGATGTGAATATTTAGGTAACTTAGGCATGGAGGCTAAGCACTTCATACTTCATGATTCAATGATGAGTGATTTTGATATAACAAAGCTTACTTCAATGTTGTGTCGAGATTTCATGACAAAGGAACCTAAGAGGAGGATTATTTTTCTATGTATTTGTGATGTGAGTAAAAGTTACACTAAAGCTAGGCTGAAAAGGCTAAGTGTATGGAAAAAGATATTATTTTAAGAAGAGTCAAATGATAGTGACTCTTAGGCTAGGTAAGCTAATGATGTAGGGATCAAGCCCCCAAGTTTAGCTCTAAATGGATAGGGATGAGCATTGGATTCCCTTGATGTGATCAATTATGAACGTAAATATGAATGCATTTTTTTTATTAAAGCAGCACCTCGATGTGAGGTTGCCTACGTATCCTTTAGGAATCAGGCCGAACGTAGCTCTAGCCGAACCTTGCACAAGTATGTGTGTACCTCAAAGAGGCCTTTTAAGGGTTGTAACTTGGTTAGGCTAAAGGTTGAAGAAGAAAGGGATAAAGGCTCAAGACCCTAGATAAGCCCCCCAAGGTGTGCAACATTGCTTTTGAATCTTTGTATTATTATGCTTGAAGTTTCTCACTTTTGAGCTCTTTCTTTGTTTATTTTTACTTTCTTTTTTTTGCTTTTGAATTTTTTTTATTTTGAACCTTTTTTATAAGTGTGGGCAATCCCGATTATGCGGTCTATCACTCACTTGGCATTCATGTTTATCAGGCACGGTATCAAGCAATCGATAAGAAACGCAATCTGAGACGTGTCCATATCAAAGACATGCTCATGTCAATGACATTGGAACACTTGCCCGGCCCTTTTGTACAGCTTTATTATATTTTTTTTGCTTTTTTTTGCGATTTTAATCTCTTGAAATCACTCAAGATTTTGAAATCACATAAGTTGCACACCATCCCATCCCAAGTTTAGGAAAATGTGGGTCGAAGAAAGAAAGGTCTATCGTTATACGAGGCTCAAAGTGGTTTATCAAGAAAGGATTACATATTTGAAGGGTGAAAGGTGATATGATGTGTGTTGAAGCTTAAAGGTTTCGATGATGATGAACTTAAACTAAAGCAAACACAACTCATAAAAGTTTATTAGTGTTTGATTAGTACAGGTAAAGTAGACTTTGGTGGTGGAAGAGTAACCCAAGCTAAGAAAACATGAAGAGGCCTTTGAAGAAAAGTTAGTCAAAATAGAAGAAGAGTTCTCTAACAAGAACTAAGTTCCTTAACAGGAATGTTCCCTAACAGGAACTTGGAGACATCTAGCTGAAGACAGTAAGTTCTGAAAAGAACTTAGTCTGCGAAGTTCCAATTGAAGACTTGAGCATAAGTGCCAGCAGGAACTTGTTCCTGGTCTGCGTGAAGCCCAAGTAATCCACAATTATAGAAATGCGGCACAACAATAATTATTTAGTTAAGATTTTATCTTCTAGATTTATTGTTAAATATGTTAAGTAAATATACATGAAACCTATTAGAAGCATGACAAGTTGCTTGGCAAGTTCAATTAAAACGGAAAAGATAAAAGATAGATTTTAATTTAAGATTTTCTAATTGATTTTATTTTCTAAAGTCCGTTTAACAAAAATATATTATTCTTTTTGTTAAATCTTTCTTTATCTTATTTTTCCGAAAAGATTTTATTCAAAATGATTTACATAAAACTATGTTTTGAGATTCAGTTAAATTAACTTATTTATCTTTTGAAAAACCCTACTTGCTATACGAGTTAATCTTGTATAAACAGTAGAGTTCTCATTTCATAAGTTTGTGTGAGTTTATGTGTGAAGAAATCTCATAGCTTAATTTGTGTAAGTTTGCCAAGCTTATAATCTTGTCATATTAGTTTCGGGTTTTGTGCATTTCTTTCCTAACATATATTAGGTGTTCTATATTCTATATTGGTTGGGTTATTGGGTATGTGTGTGAAATTTATATTTCATACAGGTGTGTGATCTTTGAGTGAAAAGCTATGAGGTATTACTATAGTTGTACGAGTGAATCTAATTGTCGAACATGGGTTGGGTAGGATAGGGTCCTACTGTGTAGCAAGTTCAATCTTGAACTTGTGAGTAAAGGTCTATTTTATAATAGGTTAGTTGTAACTTGGTATTTTCCCAATTATAGTGAAGTGGTTTGGTTTGGAAATCCCTTAGAAGAGTCGAGGTTTTACTTCCAGTTCGGCCCTGGAAGGTTTCCTCGTAAAATCCTATGTGCATTGCAAAGTTCATTTATATTATGTTTTATATTTTGCAAAAGTAGTCATTAGGAACTCACATATAATTCACCCCCCCCCCCCTCTTGTAGTATTTGTTTCAACTAACAATTGGTATCAGAGCAAGGTTCTCACATGTAAGCAGATAACTTTGCTGAGTAAGTTCTTGAGGAGAGATGAACTACAAGGAGAAACTTAAAGAAGGGTATTCTACCCAACGTCCACCTATGTTCAATGGTAAGTTTTACACCTACTGGAAGAACAGATCGGAAATCTTTATCAAGGCTGAAAATTACCAGGTTTGACGTGTAATTGAAGCTGGTGATTTTAAGGTAACTTCAACCAATGATAAATACGAGGTAGTTCCTAAAATTATTTCTGATTATGATAAAGAGGATTATCAGAAACTTGAATTGAATGTTTTAGCTATAAAGTATTTACACTATGGACTTGGACCTCATGAACATAATCGTACATGGGGTGCAAGTCTGCTAAACAGATTTGGGATCTATTGGAGGTAACTCATGAAGGTACAAATGAGGTAAAATGTTCTAAAATAGATCTATTGATGTCTAGATATGAATGGTTTGAAATGCAGTCAAAGGAAACCATAGAAGAAATTTTCACTAGGTTTAATGATATAATTAATGAACTAAGTTCCTTTGGCAGGTGATATGTCCAATTTATATAGTGTTTTACCCCCGTCCCATGGTCATAATTAGTAGTGTTTTTGGATCTTTAAGACCACTTTTATTACTAATTTGTGTTTTCTAGTGTTTTTGTAGTTTTGCTTGAGTTTTGTAGGAAATTGCACACTTGGAGCGTTTTCCGGGTTTTTCACGAAGCAACTACGAGCGTTAGGAGGACACGACCATCATTGAAGCCCAGGACAGGTGAGAGCCGGTGATTAAGGGCTCGGTATGTGATACCGGGGCAATTGGATCAAGTAATCAAGACCCGATGAGGAAATCCGGATTGGGCCGAGGAATCGAGCCCAATCGAAATCCAAGCCTCGAAGAAGAAGCCGGGCCCGATCGAGCAAGCATACGCTCGATCGAGCGGGCGCGCGCAAAGAAGCCTCAAGGAAGAAGTCGCGCCCGATCGGGTGAGCGTGGGCTCGATCGGGCGCAGCACACGAGCAAGGGCATAGTGAAAAAGGCAGGCCTGATCGGGCGACCTTTCGCCTGATTGGGCGCGTATTTTTCTAAGTACCTGATTAGTTTTGTTTAAGATTTTGTTTTAGGAGTGTTTAAGTACGAATTTTGTACGTAATTTTTTATTACCTTCTCTTTTAGATTTTCTCTCTCTACTTAGGATATTTTCTCTCTCTTAAACTCTCTCTCAACATTGTTCTTAATTACATTCATTAATCCAAAATTTCTTTTGGTAACAATTTTTTCTCTTTTAATTTCAGTTATTTTACTTAATTCTTTGATTATGTCTTGCTTTATTTATTTGATTAGTTTAGATTTAATTATGCTTGAGTAGTTTTATTTCTAGGGTTTAGGGGGATCTAATAAATAATATGAAGGGGTAAATTTGTAATTGTTGATTATCAATGCTTGGTTAATTTCCTATTGATTGATTTAATGCTATGAAATTAGGTTTGGCCAGATTTAATTGTATGAGTTTAGCAATATTAATTCGAGATTCGACAGATGAGAATTGATGTTTAGGCTTAGTTTCAATAGGCGGACTAATTTATAAATGGTTAAGTCGAGATTCGACTGATGAGATTTAATACCGGTAAATTAACTTTGTAATACGTAGCGAAAGCCCTTTATAATCTGATTAATCAATGCTTGATGATTGTTTATTATGATTTGCCCTGGAATATTGTTTATTAGTGAACCTATGCCCTAGGCCTTTTAATATTTAAATTTCTCCCTACTTTATTTTCTCTGATCATATTCTTCGTAGTATAGTCGTTAATTACAACATTGGTTACTTTGATAATTTAGATTATAATAATTATTAGTAAAAAGACTTATTTTTTTGTGGATTCGACCCTACTTCCCTATCTGCATTAGTTAGAGGACTTAGGTAATACTTTTGATTAGGGGATACGACTTTAACCTGTCAAAATTTGGCGTCGTTGCCAAGGAAACGCTTTTATTTTTATTTTCTGATTATTTTTTTTGTAGTCTAGATTATCCCCTTTTGTCTCAGAGAACGTTAGTTCTCTGAGGCAATTCTCATATTTGTCTTTTAGTTCCTTGTTTATGCCCAGGTGTTACAGATTAGGTTACATCCCATTCGATCCTGGGATCGAGCGTTCGTTTCATAGGAAAAGGAAAATCTATATACAAATTCTGGCGGGTTCTGAGGAGAACAACAGTCGAAGAGATCCTCCCTATGATTCTAGTGACGCAGAAATTCCTTCAGATTCAGAATCAGAGATGACGGCCCAAAAGAAACTCAGTGACTACTCGCAGCCGAAGCTCATTGATTTCCCGCACCTGACTCCCACTCCGGCTCTAGATGGAGTTCAATTTGAGATCAAGCCCCAATTTATCACTATGATAGAGAGGAAGCAATTCAGCGGAGCTAAGGGTGAAGATCCTAATCTTCACATTGCAGATTTCTTCCAGTATTGTAACACCATTAGACAAGTCGGGGTCACGCAGGACCAAATCAGGAAGATTCATTTTCCCTTTTCATTATGTGGCAAAGCTAAATTATGGTTTAATGGTTTGAATAGAACTGCACTTGGTATTACTGACTGGGAAACACTTGCTTTGAATTTCTATAATAAATATTATCCTGTAGATAGAACAGCGGTACTAAGGAGTGTTATTCAAAACTTCGCTCAAGAGGCCGACGAAACGCTATATGAGGCTTGGTAGAGGTTCAAGGATCTATAGAGAGAATGCCCCCACCACAATCTAGCACAATGGCAATTGATCCAAGCTTTCTACAATGGACTTGGAAATTCTTCTAGATCAGTTCTAGATTCTGCAACCAGTGGGAGATTCATGAATTTAAATGTAGACGATGCAGGATAGGTTATCGAAGACATGGCAATACACAATTCCCAATACGGGAATCCGAGAGGGTTTGCAAATAAAGAAAAACATAATGTCAATTCCGTATCCTTTTTGCAAGCTCAATTAACGTCTATTTGTCAAAAATTAGATAATCTTACTGCTACTCCTAACTCTGTAGCTAATGTTTCTGCTGTTGCTAACAATGAAGCTTTTTGTGAAAATTGTGGAATTGTAGGGCATTGGGAGCAAGATTGTAGGAGTTCCATGGAACAAGTTAATGCCGTTCAAACCTATAGGCAAAATAACCCATATTCCAACTCCTATAATGCCGGTTACCGGTACCATCCATATCTTTCGTACCGGAGTACCAATGTACAAAACCCTCCACCTCCACAACAACCACAACAGCAACCCCCACCACAGCAAAAATATTACCACCCAAATTCTGGCCAGAAAATCCAAGCATCACCCTCATCATCTTCCGACCCTGCCATGACAGAAATTAGAGCAATGCTTACTAATATGCAAAAGCATATGGAGAGTAGTGATGCGCAAATTGATTCTATTTTAGCCCACAATAAAATCATGGATAATCAAATTGCACAACTTTCATCTACCCTACAATCCCGTCAGCAGGGAGCTCTACCATCACAACCTATCCATCCTATATATCATGCCAATACAATCACACTAAGGAGTGGTTCACATTATGATGGACCTCCTATGCCAAAGGAAGATGGACTAGTTCCTGATCTAGATTCCTCTATACCAAACGCTAATCCTGGTAACCCTCCAGGGCTACAAACAAATACTAACCCTTCTAATGTTTCTGTGCAGGGTAAATCTCAGGATAAGGGAGGATATGTACAGAGCCCGTTTATCAAACTACCATTCCCTAATAGACAACTGAAGAGTAAGTTTGATAAACAATTTGGTAAGTTCTTATAGGTTGTGAAAAACCTGCAGGTAACAGTTCCTTTCACTGATTTAATCACTCAGGTTCCTGCATATGCTAAATTTATGAAAGACATTCTGACTAGGAAAAGGGCCTTTAATGAAGTAGAAACTGTAGCTTTCACAAAGGAGTGTAGCGCTCTATTGCAAAATAAATCCCCTCCTAAATTAAAGGATCCCTGTAGTTTTTCTATCTCTTGTCATATAGGGAATGTTTTTATTGATAAAGCTTTGTGTGATTTGGGTGCTAGTGTCAGTGTAATGCCATCGTCTTTCTGTGCTAAACTTAATATGGGAGAATTAAAAGTTACTAATATAACTTTGCAAATGGAAGATCGTTATGTAAAATACCCCTTAGGTATTTTAGAGGATGTCCCTGTCAGAGTTGGTAAATTTTTTATTCCTGTTGATTTTGTTGTTTTGGACATGGCAGAGGATACACAAATACACATTATATTAGGTAGGCCTTTTCTCCATACTACAGGAGCCATTATTGATGTGAAAAATAACAAACCCTTTCTGTTGGTGATGATAATGTTACTTTTAATTTAGGGAAAGTTTTGAAAGGGCCTATGCTAGAGGAAAATTGTTGTTATATTGATATAATTGATATAATGGATGATATTTGTGATGATAGCTTGCCACAGGTTCTTGCAAAGGATCCCCTGGAGGAAATTCTTTGTGGGAATTTATCTATAGACAATGCAAGCGTTTGGGGTAATGAGGTACAAGATATTAAAAGAGCTCTTTCCTTAAAAGAGTTAGGCCTCAAGGAAACAATGAAGGTAGTAAATTTAGTTCAGGAATCAAAACCTGCAGAGGTTAAGAAACCTGAACTAAAACCTTTCCCTTCTCATTTAAAATATATTTTTCTAGATGAACAGGAATTATACCCAATGATCATCAGTACTGCACTTAATGACCTACAAACTTCCCAGCTTCTAGGGGTTCTTCAAACCCATAGGAAAGCTATTGGGTACAGTATTGATGATCTCAAGGGTATTAGCCCTGATTTTTGTATGCATAGGATACATCTAGAGGATAAATTTAAGCCCTGCATTCAACCCCAAAGAAGATTGAATCCTAACATGCAGGAAGTAGTCAAGAAAGAGGTTATGAAATTACTTGATGCAGGTATTATCTATCCTATTTCTGACTCCAAGTAGGTAAGTCCTATGCAGGTAGTGCCTAAAAAAGGTGGGATGACTGTGATAACTAATGAGAAAAATGAATTAATTCCCACTAGAAATGTAACAGGCTGGCGTATGCGTATTGATTATCGTAGACTGAATATCGCCACTAAAAAGGACCACTTCCCTCTTCCCTTTATAGATCAAATGCTTGAGAGGTTAGCTAACCATAAGTTCTTTTTCTATTTGGATGGGTATTCGGGATTTTTCCAAATTCCTATTCACCCTGAAGATCAGGAAAAGACAACTTTTACATGCCCTTATGGCACTTTTTCATATCGTAGAATGCCTTTCGGTTTATGTAATGCTCCCGCTACCTTTCAACGTTGCATGATGAGCATCTTTTCTGATTTCATAGAGTCTATTATGGAAGTCTTTATGGATGATTTAAGCGTGTATGGTTCTTCATTTGATTCATGTCTAATTAATCTCGCTAAAATTTTAAAACGATGTGAAGAATGAAACTTAGTTCTAAACTGGGAGAAATGTCACTTTATGGTGACAGAGGGAGTAGTTCTAGATCACATTGTATCTGATAAGGACATACAAGTAGACAAAGCTAAGATTTCAGTGATTGAGCAATTACCATTCCTAGTTAATGTTAAGGGAGTTAGAAGTTTCTTGGGTCATGCGGGGTTTTATCATCGCTTTATCAAAGATTTTTCTAAAATTTCTAAACCACTGATTTAGCTTTTGCTTAAGGATGCTCCTTTTATTTTTACTAACAAGTGTCTTAAGGCTTTCAACAGGATTAAGCAGGCTTTGATATCGGTACCCATCATATGTGCTCCCGATTGGAATCTTCATTTCGAGATCATGTGTGATGCAAGAGACTTTGCACTAGGAGTCGTGCTCGGACAAAGAAAGAACAAGGTTTTGCATGCTATTTATTATGCAAGCAAAACTTTGGATGAAACCCAAGTCAACTATGCCACTACGGAGAAGGAGTTTCTTGTTGTTATATATGCTTTAGAAAAATTTAGATCATATCTTGTTGGTTCTAAAATCATTGTTTTTACTGACCATGCAGCGTTGAAGTACTTGATAGCTAAGGCGGAATCAAAGCCAAGGCTACTCCGATGGGTTCTTTTGCTCCAAGATTTCAACATCGAAATAAAAGATAAAAAGGGAGCAGAGAACGTAGTGGCAGACCACTTGTCACGTATCAGGTATGATGAGGGTAAGGATTCTCTTCCTATAGATGATTCTTTCCCTAATGACAACCTATATGCAGTTGTAGAGAAACACCTATGGTATGCCGATTTTGCTAATTATTTAGTGGGTGGTACTCTACCTGTTGACTTGTCCTACCAACACAAAAAGAAATTCCTTTCTGATGTTAAGCATTATTTTTGGGATGATCCTTTTTTGTTTCGTGAGTGTGCAGATGGATTATTTCCCAGGTGTGTTCCCGAATGGGAATTCCACGGTGTGCTTACTAGTTGCCACACCTAACCATATGGAGGACATCATGGCCCCACTAAAACGGTGGCCAAGATTAATGAGTTGGGTTTTTATTGGCCTACAATGTTTAAGGATGCTAACATTTTTATGCAGTCTTGTGACTCTTGCCAGAGGACAAGAAATATCTCGCGGCGGCATGAGATGCCTCAAACCGGAATTCTAGAAGATGAAATTTTTGATGTTTGGGGTGTTGATTACATGGGACCGTTCCCTTCTTCAAAAGGGAATCGCTATATACTTGTCTTCGTCAACTATGTATCCAAGTGGGTTGAGGCCATCGCCACTCCTACCAATGATGCCAAGGTGGTCCATATGTTGGGGTTTGGTGAGTCCGACTCACCGCGGAAATAAACCCCGACCCAAGGAACCACTCGCAATAATTAAAATCATAAAGCATAAATAAATAATCACTAAGAAAAGATAACGAATCTTACCCTTTAAGCGAGCTTCGCCCAAAAACCGGGGCTCTTACTTGAAAGCTACGAGCACGTCAAGCGCCGCGCCTACAACGGTATCCACCCACAAAAAGGCGAACACAACTTTAAGGTCTACTACCTGGGGGTTAGCGAGGTCCGACCAAAACCCGAGTGTTATATGAGTTTAAGAGTTTTCCCAAATATTATGGAATGCTCTTTTTAACTCCCACTCAAGCATAGAATTCTCAAGCCATTCCAAGAATATTTATAAGGAAGTATGCCTTGTGAATTTCACTCATCTTTCAATGTGGGACTTTTCACAAAAAGATCCCACATGGAAAGATTGGTGAATTCAACCCTTAGTTAAATAAACAAAGGAACAAGTAACAAGTGTCACATGGATAGGTGTGGACCACTTTCTCACTTGGTCCCCAAGGTATTTCACATGCAATGTGAACTAACCATGTGTCACCCAACCTTGAGCCCCAAGTTGGGTTCGGTTGGCCCATTTTATTTTGGCCCGTGTCCATGACCCATCAACCCGGGTCCACGGCCATTGCCACATGTGTCGCCACCGTGGCGCACCGCCATCATGGCGCTGCCAACGTGGCACGCTGTCACTTGGTGGCTGCCATTACGTGGCGGCTGTCACTTGGCGGCTTCCAACGTGGCAGCCACGTGTGCTGCCACGTGGCATGCTCCTATTAGGCAAGCATTCCTAGCCTTTTGCGTGGCTAGGATTTTACTTGTTACTTGATGCATTTTCCCGTCTCGCCAAATCCTAATTGGCTCGACATTTGAGATTCTCCGACGCTCGGTTTCGACGCTCCAAGCTCGAATTTCCGACGTCTAAATGTTTAACACTCGGGCGACGAATTAATTTCTCTCGAATTAATTCGTCGAGTTGGTTCGTGTATTTTGCTTGGGAGTGACCCAAAGGGTTCAGTCAAGATTAAGCTGTAATATTAATTATATTAATATTACTGATCGGAAGCGGCCTCCACCCAGGCCTTCCAATCACTTGACCTTACTGAATATATTAGCTTTCTAATAATTTTGAACGCGCTATCAGAATAATACACTTGTTCGAAGGACACCATTCCTTTCAATCTCCCACTTGTCCTTCCGGACAAGTGTGCATTTAGTGTATAGCCCTTATCCTATGTCTCTTCATGAACTACAGAGTAAGATTACTAGTCATCTCTGTTATGTCCAGAAGTGTTTCTCGAAATCCGAGTTTGACTGTTAATAAGCAGATGATTTCTAAAATCCATCTGAGCACGGCCATGCATTTTTCACAGTCTCGCTCTTCGAGAGGCCTTGTAAACAACAAAACATGTTCCCTATTGTTAGTAGGGGGACATTTCCAGTCTTGTAATGTAGCGTCTCTTACTAAGAGGACTCACCCGCCCAATATCTGTCTTTATAATCCCCAGTTACGGCAGACGTTTGGCGGATACCAAAGCGGACCAGTACTCAAACAAGAGATCTCCCACTACTCATGGTCAAAGGAAAAGAGTCCCGATAGTAATAATGAGAAAATACATATGACGATTTTTAAATCTCTTAAAGTATCCTCATAGGTCGATCCAGTATGGTTCTAAACCAATACCTGTGCAAATGATTTATATCCTCATAGCACAAGAAACGGTGCTACAAATCATAGTACACACTAATCTATGATGGTCATCAATCGTCCACAAAATATGACCTTGATTAGGGATAATTTTCGATTAAAATATTCAATGTTCACTTAATAGGTGTTTCTTTATCCAAGCCATTGACTTGATACCCTATTTTGAATATTTATTAAAATCGAATGGACTCATTATTTAATTCTAAACCACAATTAAATAGTTTTGTGGAATATTTAGAAATATTTTATTCCACTATGAAACTTCACAATGTTTCATCTTATGATAAATGGTTTTTCCCAAATGTTTAAAGAGTAATACTCTTCATAAAACATTCATAGAAATCACACCCATATTTGATATGCTTGATTTCTTTCATGCAATTATGAATGTTGTCGTTCACTTATTGCAAAGGTTTAGTTAAAACTACTTTGCAAACCTTAGCATCTTCATTATCCACCATTTCCATAATAAGATGATAAAATTTTGAGAGTGTTAATGGATTACATGTGATTCAGGATTTATTGTCCAAGCAATGGCTCCCACTCATTTTCATGATTTGAGACCTTCTACTTGACAACCTACAATCATTAATGTTCAACAACGAACTTTTCCATTTAACATCTTTCCTTATTATTGACTTTAAGGCAACAATATTCTCAACATATATTTTAGTAGACTCCCCGATGATGCCTTGCTTGGGTTTTACTCCAAGCGACTCACAACGATTTAGGATACCCTAATCACTTGTGATCATGGAAATTTTCCTTAAATTCCCGCACATTATACATGGATGCACATCCATGTTACCATTCTCAAGCCACGATACTTCTTGCCTCGTGCTTATAAATGGCTTCCTTGCTAAGGATCTAATCCTTGTTAAGGTTTGTGCTTGCAACATCAAAACTCAAGTTATATTTGTTTCCATGTGTCAAGAACTCATCCAACTACTTATCTAAGTTCTTTGGATGTTCATGACTATAATCTAATGATCTAATACTTAGATTAATGTCGATTGGTATTATATACGTACTTCACATGCTCTAAGCATTTAAGTCATCTGACGATTCCATATCATATCTTTACATGATGGATTTAATTCTAGAATTATTCTCAATTTTATTCCATCCATGTAACATTTAGCTCATACAGTTACACTGAGTCTTGCCAAATTGTTCGCTATATGATGTGGTTGAAAGTCTCCTACTAGAGTCTTTCTCGTTTGACTTAGTACCTAGCCTAGCTTATACATAGGTCAAACATTTACTTAACTTCATACATATGGGTCGAAAGCCTTTCAAAGTCTTTCATGTTTAACATGGTAATTTCTTTTACTCATTTAAACATTTAATTAAGTCTATACCATAGAACTTAATTCCCAACATGTACTAAGTATCGTCTTTAGCTCGGTCCATTGTCGAAAATACTTTCAAATCTAAACATTTAGCATTTGATGGTTGTTTCACAATAGAGTTCGTAAACTTCTTGTTGGACCATTACTTTTGCTCCCACTAAACTTATTGTTTATCATAAATTTTTATGTTTCTCCATAAGTCAATCCTCTTATTAACTTTATGAGAAAACACGTTCCAATTCCTTCATGCAATGCTTCCTTTAATCCCATGAAGGACTCCATGTGCTTGCTTTCAAATCTAGCATTATTTAGATTTTCAAAACCCTTAGACTATTCCATAGTCACTTCCAAAACTCCATTTTGGGAAGGCGGTTTTGGTATCTATTTTGCCATATTTCATATGCGTAATTTTGCTAGATCAATCACGAAAAGACTTGAGCATTCCGATTGGTGAATGGGATTTTATTAAAATCAACTCCTTGAAATTAATTATATCCTTTACAACCAATCTAGCTATGTATGCATATACATTTCCACATTTGTTAGTTTTTTCCTTGAAAACTTATTTGCAATCGATGGGTCTTTCACCTTTCATACAATTTAATCAAGTTTCAAACATGATTTTCAAACATGGAGTCTATTTCGGATTTTCATGGTCTTTAACCATTATTCGAAATTTGGATTTGTCGTAGCTATCTTACAAGACATTATTCCCTTACTATCTAATAGTAAATAGTATGCTTGTAAGTCTTAGGTTTGTTTCTAACTAGAAAATTTATAGGATTCAATCCAAGCCTTTGGTGAATTCTATACCTATACGGGGCATCAAACACTGAGTTTTAAGGCGCTTTCAAATCCCTTTTTATTATATTGATCTTACTCCAACATATTTAATGTTTTGTGAGTAATGAATTCTCTTTTAAGGCACTTTTAAAGTCCTTTTTAGTATTCTTGATCAAGCATTATCACGAAGTCCTGTAAGGTCTTTCGATATTCTCAGTTCTAGTTTATTGCTAAGATCGATGGTCATCAAGTTCATTTTCCTCCCACTTGTCGTTTTGGAAACGTGTTACTTTCCAGAGTGACACTACTTAGAGCAACAAACAACTTTTGTTCTCAATTAGGATGTGGAGGTAATACCCGTAGTCTCACTTGAATGCTTACAAAGAGACATGTATATTGTCTTTGGGTAAAAGTTCGTAGTGAAACAAACAGTTAGCTCCTAATTGAGCTATCTTAGTCTTTATTGAGCCATTCAGCTCCCACTGAGTCACCTAGCTCCCAGTGAGCCACTTTGCTCCCACTGAGCTAGTGAACTCCCACTAAGACTAAGAGCCTTAGACATATACTTGAAAATACTTTTAGAAGTTATTTCTATCCATAACTGAATATGGCGTCCTTTCTTAGCTTCGACACATTGTTTAGTGTAACATTAGTCATTTGTGCAAATCTTTAAGAACTTAATAGGAAGGGTTGTGAACCATCATCGTTCGAGTCATTTTCAAATGACACCGAGGTCTCTGTGAAGACACACCATGTTCTTTGTGGAGTTATTTATGAAAATTTCCATTCAAAATTTTGAGATAGTCACGCTTGGCTCAAGCAAACATTGCTCAATCTAATCTAGACATTTTGATATCTTGCCAAGTCGATTCTGTACTTCACCGAACTCTTGAGCTGCTCAAGTCAAGTTTGTTCACATTTGATGAATATAGCCATATCCTTTCAAATTCTTTGTGAAACGTTGAAGTAATTGAATCCTCTTTAGCCTTCGGAGTCAACTGTCTATACCAAGAACAATAGCTCTCTGTTTTGTCAGTTTCAACAAGTAAGACTTGCTTGTCTTAGAACGATTCCAAATCGAGCAACTATCAAGAGCCTATTTAATAGAGCCTTGAGTACGTTCTTGTTGATGTGACATTGCTAAAGATGTTTGGAACGCAAATCAAGCCCATGACTTGAACTTAGTGAGTTTATCATGTTAGAGAAATGTATGTTTATAATCAAGCATTCTTAACTCAACGCTTGGATAACCATCCCATTCAAATAAATCTCGCAACTATTGCTCATTACTTTGAATGTGAGTCTTTCCGTGTGTAAACGGATCAGATGCTTATTATGGAACATAATAACCATTACTTGTTCCAGCCTTTGGCTTAAAAGGTCTTTAAACAAAACATATGATCTTACAACTGATGTAGCTCTTCTTGCTTCATTCTAAGCTTGTAAGTCGATAACATAGCTTAACTTCAATAGTTTGAGGTCACTCTCATAGTGGAACACTCAAGAAGTATCCTATACTTGTGAAGATAACGAATTGCTAAGTAAAATACAATAACATGAACTCTGAGTTGAAATGAAATCTAATTCCTTTTCTTCGTTCCTTCTTTCCTATATTTCTTATCATACAATATCTCATAATATTACTTTAAGAATCATTTCTGTAAGTACCTTGACTCTTATACTTTGTTAGGCATAATCAAGAACCTAGTGCGCCGTTAAACAAAGTTTCATCTTTTCCATTAATTCTTACTCGAATTACTACATCAATGAGTCCTACTCAATTGTGATGCGAAAAGATACATTGGTTGTCAAACATAGACAATCTTGAGTTTGCAACTCAATACCTCATGTTTTATCAAAACTACCTAGTATTTTGAATACATGATGTCCAACCGTCCTTTCGGACTTAATTATAAAAGTCATTTATGAGAATTGTATTTTAGAAATGCTTTTCCTTTATTTGAGAACTATTCTCAAGGATTTCCTTTACCAATCATGGAAACAATATTATTTGATTTAGAATACTATAAATATAAGTGCTAAGTATAACCATTTATCAAGAACATAATAAGTTTGAAATTTAATAGCATTCATGCAAACTTCAATCTTATTAAACGTCTTATTTACGCATAATAATTGTCCCTATTTGGCGAAAATAAGGCGATTCCAAGATCCGAAGAAACAAAGAGTGGTTAAGCATGCTTTGGCTTGTCTTAATAACTCAATCTTCTAGGGTAAGCATTGCCTTGCTAATGGCTCTAAGCCACTCTTGGTTAGATAATCATCGCATCTAATGCATCTTTGACGATGTATCTCTTTTGCCATGGTATGTGAGGACTCCTCACCCATACCGATGAGTTAAACCAAAACCAACGTGCACACCCGGTGTGCCTTATGCCCCTTGGAGAAGTGATGGCACCTCGCTTTGGCGTAGCCTACCATCACTCTCGTTCGGTTAATAAGTGTTGTTAGGAAAGGCAAGTTTGACTCAATATTACTAGGGACCTAGGATTTCTATGTTGGTTGATTTAAGTGAACTTAACTAATCATCGCAACATCAAGAAAACCTAAACATGCATCTAACAAATAATTCACACATATATATAAGCATAAAATATAAAGCGAAATTATAGATGCATATTGGCAACTAGCATGACCCCTTGAGATCTTCATATCTTCAAAAGGTCTTCATTTGCAATTCGAGGCTTTGTCTTCCAAGATACGTCGTCTTCAAGACTTAACCAAACTATGAAAAAACTAGTGTCTACAACTAGGAAAGATCTAAATATTAAAGTACAAAAATACTTAACGGTGCGTAGACCGTATTTAGATTTACAAAAAGACATAACGGCACGTAGTCCGTATTTTGTATCCTAGTCGGGTCCCACTAGTTGCCATTTCATAAAACCTGTGAGAGAGAATATATACATATATTCCATTCATCCATTCACTATTTGTGAATGGCCCATGCAATTTACAAATTAAAACAAAGTAAAATGCATTTAAACAACGAGCGCACTAGTAACTAAACTAGGTGGTTAATCCGATTAATACGCCTAATTAAAACTAGTCAAAGTTGTTTAACCGATTATATAAATTACGTCATTAATAATTGAAGCTCCCACTAAATTCCGCATTTCCTTAATTAATCTAATTAATTAAGTCAGTAGCACCCAAACTTTTCAAAATGAAATTTTTCCAATGCCGCTCAAAACCGAGGCCTAGCCTCCCAAAATTTTAATTAAAATAAACAAAATTAATTAAAATAAATAAAACGGCAAAATAAGCAACATCAAGCCTACAACGGCTAGCCACCTCACCGCACCAAGCATACACACACGCCAAGACCACGAACACATGGCCCACGGCACACGGCCGCGAGCTGCTGCCACGGCATAGCCGCGCGTGGCTGCTGCCGCGCGTGTGGCCGCAAGTAAGGTGGCGCTACCACCTTGGAAGCCACATATGGGCTGCTATGCAGCCCGGCTCGCCAAGGTGATGCAATGCCTCGTTTTGCGTGCCACGGCCTCGGGATTTAATCCCTTTTCGCGAGACAACAATAATTAAATCTAAATTAATTTTAGAACTAATTTAGAGAGCAAAATAAAATTTTAAACAAGTCTAACTTAATAAAATTTTCAAAGTGCAAATAACCAAAATAATTCCAAGAACCATTCTTAATTAAATTGGTTTAGCTTGGTGCAACATAAAATTGAGGCAACTTCTCACTTTCAATTTAATCAATTTAAATTAAACTTGAGAATTTGACAAAGTAAAGGGAAATTGGAAAAATATGAACTTTAATGTTCAAATGAAAATTCCAACATCTAAATTTTGTGAATCCTTGAAAATTATATCTTCCAACATGAAGATAACCAAATTTCTATCACAAAAATCGAAACTTTATGTTTCCAACCAACTCAAAATGATTAAAACATCAAAGTTTAACACAAAATAACATGGAATTTAGTGGTTTTTAAAGTTTCAATCACTTATAACAAATAAAGATTGAATCTTTAACACTTAGGAAGCCTCAAAATTAACACTTTCACACTAAAAAGCAATTAGTTTGCAATTATGTCAAAATAAATCAACCTTTAAGCATCAAATACTACCAAGTAAGTGTGATTTAAGGGGACATAAAATTGCAGAAAATTATGCAAATAATCAACCATATAATCAACAATTTATGCCATTAATTTCAAGGTTAGAAAAGACTTAAAAAATTTCGTCAAAAACGAAAAACTCCTCGAAAAAGGCATTTCTGGTCAGAATTTGGCTAAAATCACAGTCCCCTTTGGGAATAAAAACCTTTCCAGAACACGTTTTCCACCCAAAATTCACTAGTCTTGGGCGAAAATATGGGTTCTGGGCCAAAATCGACATTAAAAATGGGATTAAAATAAATAAAACCGAGCTACTAATCTAATTAGCAACTTAAACCAGAAAATTAAGCCAAAATAAACCTTGAAAAATATGATTATAAAAATAAACGAGCGAGGCTCTGATACCACTGTTGGGTTTTGGTGAGTCCGACTCACTGCGGAAACAAACCCCGACCCAAGGAACCACTCGCAATAATTAAAATCATAAAGCATAAATAAATAATCACTAAGAAAAGATAACGAATCTTACCCTCGAAGAGAGTTTCGCCCAAAAACCGGGGCTCTTACTTGAAAGCTACGAGCACGTCAAGCGCCGCGCCTCCAACGGTATCCACCCACAAAAAGGCGAACACAACTTTAAGGTCTACTACCTGGGGGTTAGCGAGGTCCGACCGAAACCCGAGTTTTATATGAGTTTAAGAGTTTTCCCAAAAATTATGGAATGCTCTTTTTAACTCCCACTCAAGCATAGAATTCTCAAGCCATTCCATGACTATTTATAAGGAAGTATGCCTTGTGAATTTCACTCATCTTTCAATGTGGGACTTTTCACAAAAAGATCCCACATGGAAAGATTGGTGAATTCAACCCTTAGTTAAATAAACAAAGGAACAAGTAACAAGTGTCACATGGTTAGGTGTAGACCACTTTCTCACTTGGTCCCCAAGGCATTTCACATGCAATGTGAACTAACCAATTGTCACCCAACCTTGAGCTCCAAGTTGGGTTCGGTTGGCCCATTTTATTTTGGCCCGTGTCCATGACCCATAAACCGGGGTCCACGGCCATTGCCACATGTGTCGCCACCGTGGCGCACCGCCATCATGGCGCTGCCACGTGGCAGCGTGTCACGTGGCACGCTGCCACTTGGTGGCTGCCATTCGGTGGCCGCCAATTTGGCGGCTGCCAACGTGGCGGCCACGTGTGCTACCACGTGTGCTGCCACATGGCGTTTTGCCATGTGTGCTGCCACGTGGCATGCTCCTATTGGGCACGCATTCCTAGCCTTTTGCGTGGCTAGGATTTTACTTGTTACTTGATGCATTTTCCCGTCTTGCCAAATCCTAAGTTTTGGCTCGACATTTGAGATTCTCCGACGCTCGGTTTCGACGCTCCAAGCTCGAATTTCCGACGTCTAAATGTTTAACACTCGGGCAACAAATTAATTTCTCCTGAATTAATTCGTCGAGTTGGTTCGTATATTTTTCTTAGGTGTGACCCGAAGGGTTTAGTCAAGATTAAGCTGTAATATTAATTATATTAATATTACTGATCGGAAGCGTCCTCCACCCAGGCATTCCGATCACTTGACCTTACTGAATATATTAGGTTTCTAATAATTCTGAACGCGCTATCAGAATAATACACTTGTTCGAAGGACACCATTCCTTTCACCATAGACTTTTCAAGAAGACCATCTTTCCAAGATTTGGCTTGCCTAGAGCAATAATCAGTGACGGAGGATCTCACTTTCATGAGCGGAAGTTAGACACTTTCCTCTAAAAGTATGGTGTCTACCATAGGACAGGTTTATCCTACCACCCCCAAACTAGTGGCCAAGTTGAAGTTTCTAACCGTGAGATCAAGGCCATTCTAGAGAAGGTAGTGGCAAAGTTAAGGAAAGATTGGAGCGATAAGTTGGACGACACCCTTTGGGCGTACAGAACTGCATTCAAGACCCCTATAGGTACTACTCCATATAGACTCGTGTACGGTAAAGCATGTCATCTCCCGGTCGAATTAGAATATAAGGCATATTGAGCTATTAAGGAGCTCAATTTGGATGCCAAACTAGCGGGAGAAAAGAGGTTGCTTCAACTTAACCAACTCGATGAGTTTAGGTTGACGGCCTATGATAGTGCTCGTGTCTACAAGGAGAAGACAAAGAAGTGGCACAACAAGATGATCCTTCCTAGAGAATTCAAAGAGGGTGATAAAGTGCTACTGCTCAACTCTCAACTTAAACTATTCCCAAGAAAGTTGAGGACAAGGTGGTCGGGTCCTTTTATTGTAAAAAGGGCCAACAAATTCGGTTCTGTGGAAGTTTTCGAGGAACATGGTAACGAGTTCAAGGTTAATAGCCAAAGACTCAAGCTATATCATGAGGGGGCTACAATTGGTGCAGTTGAATTACTTCACCTAAGCGGTTCCGATTCACTTTGCGGGAGGCAACCCGTATTTCTTGCTTTCTAGACTAATTTGGTAAGAGGGTCGTGCGGGACCTAGATAAACCAGCGCTTTGTGGGAGGCGACCCGTATTTCTTGATTTCTAGACTAATCTTTTCGTTATTTTTATTTTATTTTTATAAGAGAGGTGAGGAGACTGAAATTTTACCTTTCATGAGTGTTTTGTACAGGTTTTAGATCACAGAGTACGGAGATTTCAAGAGAAAAAGGCGAAGAAAAGAGAAGCTTCAGGATTGGGTACGGGCCCGATCGGGCGAGGCTCGCCCGATCGGGCGCGCCGCACCTAAGGGTCAGAATTGAGCATTATTTCGCCCGATCAGGCAAGGAGTCCCGATCGGGCACGAAATATGGATTTTATCGGAGCATATAATCGACCGATCGGGCGAAGCACGCCCGATCAGGCGCGCAAGTGAGGAAGAAAATCAAGGGAATCTTTGCCCGATCGGGCGAGGCCGCCTAATCGGGCGGAAAATTGGAGAAATCGAGTGCCACAAAAAGAAATATCGGGCGAGCAATCTGGCGATTTTAAGGTTCGTGTTCGCGCCCGATCAAGCGGAGGTCGCCCGATCAAGCGCACTTCACATTCCAGAAGGAACTACTTTCGCCCGATTGGGCGAAAGTAGCCTGATCGGGCGCGCCTATTTTTCTGGAGGTTTTAATCCTCCTTCTCCCCTTTTCTCTTCTTTTTCTTTCTTACTTCTTCTTCCCTATTCAAACTTTCTCTCTCTAAAACCTCCATTTTCAAACCTTCAACCTCACCTTCTTTCCAAGATCTCCTCAAATTCATCCATCAAAACCTTAAAATTTTTACATATTCTTAATCCTCACACCTTCCTCTACATTTTCCACCCACTTTCTCCCACTTTCTCTCATAATTTCTTAAAACCCTTAGAGAGAGAAAGCTTCAATACCAAAATTTCATTCTACAAATGGCTTCCAAACGTTATAGACAACAAATGGGCAAAAGTTCGAGGCAATAACAACCAATGGTCGACCCGGAGCTTCAAATACCGGGATGGGAGGAGGTTGTTATCACCTCGGCGGAACAACGGGCAAGGATGCTCAATCTCATCGAGAGGCAGGTAATCTCAACCCGTTTTGTTCATCATCCTACATTATCTAGATTAGGTCTTGATAAATATGTAGAGAAATTATTTAAGGGTATAGACATGAGTGGTTTTTTTCCAAATGCATCATGATACTTATGATTACTTGACATTAGAATTTATTTCTATTTTTAATGTTATTAAAATGAATGCTTTAATCACTCATGTGCAATTCCGATTACTAAACAACGATGTGCGATTAACTCTAAAAGAATTTGGGATGTTGTTTGAACTAAAATCGGACAAACCTATTGAATCCTCCCAAGACCACATTTCCGTGGTCTACAAGAAACTCACTGGCGAGGGTTTGGATAACCTCCAACACGCCAAAGGGACGTGGATTCAACATCCCGTCCCAAAGTTTTGGCAAAGGTTTGCCGGCCTCACAATTTTTGGGAGGCATGAACCGGCAAACGTGAGGAGGGATGAACTAGAATTTTTGGCATCCTATTTGATCCCTAATGCTGAGAAATTAAACATACCTCATAGGATTGCCAACCACTTTCAAAGGGCGGCCAATGCGGCCAAAACGGGTAGGTTTAGGGCGCCTATTTATTTCGGGGGGTTGGTGACCCATATTGCTATTAAACACCTAGGATGGAACCCAAATGGGCATAGGAAAGTAGTGGGCTCAATCCTCATGGACCTAGCTTACTTAGGGAGCCTAAACTGGGTGCAACCCGTGGGTGGTGAGCCTTGGTGGATAGTCCACCGGCAATCGGGTAGGAGAGACCAAGCCTTTACCCTACCCAACCTTTGTTCCCTTCTTGTTACCAATGTTGTGAATATAGTATCAGGAAGCCTTCAAACGATATTAGATACATTTGTTCCCTTCTTTTTACCCATGTTGTTGCTTGTGCCCTTTTATTGTTTATTTAGCCACATTACAAGCCTATATGAGCCCCATTGGTTACTAGTCCCAAGCTTGGCTAGGGGGAGCTATTAGTTGGTGAGGTGAGGGAGTTGTGGTGTGCATATCATTTGCACAATATGGGAATAAAATAAGAGTGATTATTATTTGATATTATGATTGGAAAGTATATATGTTTTGTGTTACAAAGTTGGAAATTTCGAATATGAGGTAAAAATAAAAAATAAAAAAAAAGCAAAGGAAAAACAAAGTTGTTTTGTATGTTCAAATGTTCTATTTGAAGGTTTCTCAAGAAAAAAAATAAAAAAAATTCAAAAAAGTTCAAGTTTTGAAAAAAAAAAAGAAAGAAAAAAAGAATAAGTAGTTCAAAGTTTGTTTTAATTCACTCTATTTCATATTATCATATTTTGTGAGTGAATATGTAAGTGTTGGGATTGTGTTGTGTATATGATTGTTTGGAGAACTTTTGTGGAGTTGAGTTGTGATTGGGGATGTTTTGGTCATCGCTTGTTGTGACCTTGGGTTTTATTAGGATATGGCTCCCTTAAGTATGGCTTTACTCTCACATTTTCCTAAATTTATCCTACCCTTTACCCTAGCCTTACATTACAAGCTTTAAAGACCTTCCAACCTTTGTGCATAAGAGTTGTATGAATGTGAAAGTGTTGTTTATCAATTCAAGTTATGATTTGACATATTTCGAGTCGACTAGTAGGTTGAGCGTTCATTGTTTTAAACACACGAGTGTTGTGAGTTTGGGAGAGAATTGTTCACATTAAAGGGGTTGGTTTGAGAGCGATCGAGTACATCTTTTACCTGCCACATAAATGAGATTTGAGTGTGTGAGCACTAGTCTTGAATTCTATATGCTCATGTGGTTTGCTCTACTTGACAATTGTTGGGGATGAAGAATGATTAGATGAATGAGATTAATCGACATTGAAGCATGTTCATTAGATTTATCTTGAATCGTTTGTGCTTGATTTTGTTTATTGGGATGAGGCATGTTTTATATGTTCATTGATGAGCTCTTTGCTTAGGGACAAGCAAAGGTTTGGCTTGGGGGAGTTTGATATGTCAAATTTATATAGTGTTTTAGCCCCGTCCCATGGTCATAATTAGTAGTGTTTTTGGCTCTTTAGGGCCACTTTTATTACTAATTTGTGTTTTCTAGTGTTTTTGTAGTTTTGCTTGAGTTTTGTAGGAAATTGCACACTTGGAGCGTTTTCCGGGTTTTTCACGAAGCAACTACGAGCGTTAGGAGGACACGACCATCATTGAAGCCCAAGACCGGTGAGAGCCGGTGATTAAGGGCTCGGTGTGTGATACTGTAGACACCCATTTGTGTCTCCCCAAAACCAAACCCAGTGATGAGTGCCTTTCACGTAGAATCATAATTGAATGAAGCGAAAGTGTGGAAAGTTTAGAGTTGCGGATAGTTTTAATTTATTTTCACTTCTCTCTGTTTTTGAAAACTTATTTTAAGAAAAAGGCCAATCCATTTTGGTTGGTCCATGATATGGGTCCAATAGTAGTGTAGTTGGATGGGGATTGACAAAAGCTTTCCAACGATATATTATAAGCCCAATTCCGATGAATATTGAGGAAGTTATGGCCAAATTACTAAACTGGGCCGGTTTGAGCCTTATACGCGGCCCAATTATCTTGGGGAGGGCCTAATATGGATTTGTCATTCCTAATGCAATTAGGAATGGTTTTAGTCTTCTAGATTCTTCTAAAAGGTTCTTTTCATTCCTAATTCAATTAGCGTTGATAAATTGACTTTTGTTGACTTTTCAGAATTTGAATTAAAATCAAAGAGCGTTTTTGAGGAAAATACGATTTTATCTTCTTGTACGCTAATTTTTATCTGATTTTAGAAAACGCGTGAAATTCTGAAATCAGCGCCAAACGCCAGCTGTTATTAATCTTGTTAGTATCATGCTTAGTGACATGCTAGGGTTTGTTATTAATCTTGTTCGTGTCATGCCTAGGATCTTGCTATTATTATGCTTTAATATTAACATGAACATGATTATGATTATAATTGTTATAATTTATGATGATTATGAATATTATTATTATTATTTTGATTGTTATTATGTTGCTTGATATTTATTGTTATTGCTTGATCGCACCTTTTATGCATGTTTAAAGGGAATTTGGTACTTGTAATCACGCTTAATAAAATAATTAATAATCTTGTTTAGGGTTAATGTGATTATAATTCAAGTGATTGCCAATAATATGTTTTTTTGTGCATTAATATTCAACCAACATAGATAAACAGGTTTAGGGTAAAACCTATTGATTGCATGTTAGTTAAAAATCGCACATGAATACGATCTGAATAAAGTAGAGGCGTATTATTAGGGCAGGTTCAATCTCTTTTAGGTTGGATTTGTACCTTCATCCCCGAACCCTTATTTGGTTCTAGACCTTGTGGAGTTGACGATCTCTTGGATCGTTAAGGGGTGTAACCTTCACCTTGTGAACGATTTACAAGTTCCTAAAACTTGTTGGCGACTCTTTTGCTCTATCTTCTTCCCTTTTGGACGCCACCGTACTTAAGTGTATGATCACAGTGGGGTTCAAGCAAGGGGATTAACGCTTGAAATTTATTCCCCACAGTTTTTGGCGACTCCACTGGGGATGATTTCTATTTTAATTCCTGAATTTGTTTCGGCAATGATTTAGAATGAGTAGATGAGACTCGAAACGTTCTAAGTATTTCATGTGCATAATTTTGATTAAAATTATTGTCATATGCATAAAAAAGATCTCATTGGAAAGACCATCCGTAATGAGTTAAAAACATAGGATTTTACACGTAGGAAATTTGAGAAATATCTTTCACAACTAAGACCAAAATAACACCGCGCGAAACTGGAAAATTTTATCGAGCACAGAAAGCTGCTGAGGCATGTGGGAAGTAGCGCCAGTGGCCAGAGCATTGGCGCCAGTATTTTAACCGTAGCACCAGACGCCAGTATTGGCACCAGGCGCTATAGCTAAAAGCTGGTACTAGTCTCTGTTTGTTGGCGCCAATTTCCCCCAATACCGAGCCAGAAATATGCGTTCTAATTTCGACCGGTTTTTCATATTGTTTGCTCGATCCTACTTCCTGATTGAATTTTTTCTCACTTTTTTGAAACCCATATGTGTTCTACATTTGGACATAACCCTCTGGGAATTCATGCTCCGTCTACCTGATTTAACGCTCTGTGTAACAAAGGGTACATCCGAGATGTTGAATTCACCAAGCCATGGAAGCGAGTTTTTCTAAACTCGTGGTGTCCCATCCACTCGCGCCAACCCTTCACGGTTAGGCTTCCGCGCGGTGCATCCGGACAAATAACCATGGACCCTCTATTGACTAAACCATATCCCGAACTTTAGAGAACTAGAGCCATGGTTATGTTGCAAACTCATTGCATCATAGTGTGCCTACTTGACTAATTGTGCATTATTTGTTGTGCATATATTCTATGTTTTTCTTAACCGTTTGTTTGACTTGTGTTGAGATTAAATAAATTAATGACTAAACAACTTTGCCTAATTAATTAATTAATTAATTAAATTGAGTCAATAAAGTCTGATATTTTAATCAAAATTGACCTAGTATGATTTAGGCATACCCCAGTTGATTAATAACACCGAAAACAGTCCCAGATTGAAGCTCCACCATTGGCGCCAAAATCTGGACTGTAGCGCCACTCTGTAAAGTGTGGCGCCTGGCGACAGCTCTGTTGTTTGGCGCCAAGCTACACAGTGCGGCGCCAGTCCTGTCATTTGGCCGACAGTTCGGATTATTGATTAAGTCTTCACCTAGTGCCTAATTAACCAGTTTGCTAATTAATTCGGTTAATTTTCGCTGTCAATAACACCTTGTCGAGTCATTAAGTGAGTCTAGTCACATAGTCTAGCCACATGGTCATGACACAAGTCTTAACATGTCACCTACACTCACTAGTCTTAGCACACACTTTGAGTATATATCACCATGACCATGTCTTAGGTTCATGCATGAGTCGGTCTTTTCCATCATTTGAGTTGGGGGTACATTCTATTCCTAATTCTTCATATCCCTCCATCTAAATCTTCTTTCACATTCTATTCCAATCTTTCTTCACTTCCTCCATCCATTGCATGTTGGATAAAATTTGAGTCAAATAATTAACAATGAATATCCCCAAATTCCTTCTCCACAATACTTGGTCGAGGAGAGAAGGGCGATTAATCAAGGACAACCTCTTTATTCAAATCTCACTTTTTGATAAACCGATTCGTCAGAAGAGGAAGGCGAAAAAGATAATGGCAAGTCAAGAAGAAGTCAATGAGCTTAGGAACCAATTGGTTACCGTGACTGAGACACTGAAGCTACTCACACTCAAGATCCATGATCCCGTGAAGCAACAACAAATGAACCTCGTGCAAGAAAGCTTGAGCAAGATATCTAGTGACTATAAATTTCAGGGCATGAGTTCACAAGGGGTCTCGCTGGACAAGGAACTTCTTCCGCATAAGTTCAACGCCACAGACATCCCTAAATTCAAGGCAACTGATAACCCTTATTTTCATCTAAGAGCTTTAGAAATTATAATGAACATTAAGGGTATCGATAAGAAGGTTTTCCCCTCTCTGTTCCCACTATCTCTTGAAATCGTTTGCAAACAATGGTTCTTCCCCCTTGACAAGGAGAAAACCTCTACCTGGGAATCGATAGTAAACGCTTTCGTTGATAGGTACAAGTGCAATATCCAAGTTTAAACCGACCATAGACAACTTGAGATGCTAAGACAAAAAGAGAATGAAGGCTTTACTTCTTTCTTTAATAAATAGAGAGAAACTTCCGCCAAGATGATTGAGGTCCCCACCGAAAAGGAGTTTGTGAGTATGTTTATCAAGAATCTCCAAGAAAAGTATTCAAAGCACTTAAAATACCAACACAACTTGAATACTTTCAGAGCCGTCTATGACATAGGTATCGAGATCGAAGACGACCTCGCAAAGCAAAAAGCTACTAACAATAGTAACCACGGTGGCTGGAAAGGAAAGAAGAACGACAATCCTTCTTCTTCCAAAAATGCCCACTCTAGTAACAATGTTAGTACCTTTGACCATAACGCTGTCTTAGCCATGGACAATCAAGGATCTAAAAGGAAACCCAGGAGAGAGTTCACACCCATTGGAATGACCTACGATGCTGCTTTTGATCGTCTTTATGATCGAGGATTAATCAAACCTATTGGCCCTACCGAGGATCCAACACCAGAAAATCGATCTTCGAGATGGAATCCAAACTCCTATTGCAAGTACCATCGAGGACACGGTCATACTACTGATGAATGCTACAGGTTTCAAAATCTCATTCAAGATCTCATAGAAGCAAACAAGATCACATTGCCTCTAGCTAGCGAGAAGACTGGGTGATGATGAAGCGAACAACACAAGACAAGAGGCGAGCTTCAACGACAAGATTTCGTGACCTCTTTTTTCTATTTCTTTTTTATACTCTTTTCCCAATAAATCTAGCATAGGCATCTTTTCTTTTCCCTTAGATTAATTTTGTATATTCTTTCTTTTCCCTTTTTTAATAAAATGAGCATTTATTTCCTTATATATGATCATTTCATTATATTGCATTAAAAAAAAATCCATGTCAAATTAAGCCTAAGGTATACAAATGATTTGAGGCACCCCTTGTAGCCACATCACATTTCTTTCACCTTTCAAATATACAATCATTTCTTCATAACCCACTTTGAGCCTCGTCTAACGATAGACCTTTCTTTTTTCAACCTACATCTACCTAACCTTGGGATGGGATGGTGTGCAACTTATGCAATTCTAAAAAAAAAAAAAAGCTTGAGTGATTTCAAAAAATTAAAATAAATAAATAAGCAGACAAATAATAAAAGTGTACAAAAGGGCAAGTGTTCCAATGTCTTTGATATGAAAATGTCTTTGATAAGAACACGTCTTAGATTGCATCTCTTATCAAGTGCTCGGTACCGTGCCTGAGAAACATGAATGTCAAGTGAGTGATCGAGATTGCCCACACTTATAAAATAAAATAGATGCTAAAGCAAAAGATAAAAGTGAGCTAAAAAAGAGTAGAAACTCAAGCATAAAAACATAAAGATTCAAAAGCGAGGTTGCACGCCTTGGGGGCCAGGCTTATCTAGGATCTTGAGCCTTTTATCCCCTTCTTATTCAACTTTAGCCTAACCACTTTACAACCCTTAAAAGACCTTTTTTAAGTATACACACTTGTGCGAGGTTCGACTAGAGCTACGTTCGGCCTGATTCCTAACGGATACGTAGGCAACTTGACATCGAGGTGTGGCCGTAATAAACATGCATTCATATTCACATTCACACACATACACCATGATCATATCAATAGATTTTCTATGCTCATCCCTTTTCATTTAGAGCTAGACTTGGGGGCTTGATCCCTACATCATTAGCTTACCTAGCCTAAGAGTCACCACCATTTGACTCTTTTCAATAATATTTTTTCCACACACGTAGCCTTTGCAGCCTAACTTTAGTGTCACTATCACACACATCACACATACATGACCAAATATACTTCCCTTAGGAACCCTTTGTCATGGAATCTTAACACAACGCCGAAGCATTCCTTGTCATATCAACATCACTCATCAATCATAATTGTCATTACATCGAAGTATGAAGTGCTTAGCCTCCATACCTAAGTTACCCAAGTGCTTTCATCATTGAGTCAACAGTTGAGATAGCCTAGGATGGATTAATCCTTACACCTTGAGAGATAGTATCAAACAACACTTGACTAATCTCATTCAACATGCATCTTCAAACTTCACTTCGATTCTTTTTTTCGCGTCTTTCTTTTTCGGGAGAAAGTCGGTACCCTCCACAAAAATGACGGAAAATTTTTGTTTTTTTTTTTTTTTTGCATTTTCGAGTCGCACAATCATAATACAATGCACACACGGGTCACGAGTCACACGTGTCGTTTTACTTTGAGTCGAGTCAACCTCGAGTCAATCACAGCGAGTCAAGATAATGCCTTGAGTCGCGTCAAGTCGATGAGTCAAGCAATGCTAAACCTTAGGTCAACCCTAAGATAATTAAAAAGATTGGCAAAGTTCTATAGTCAAAATAAATACAGGTGCAACAGAATAGGGAGGACCCTACTCCAATTCCTAGCGCCAGAAATATTTCAGCAACGACAGAGCTTGAAGCCTCTCAAAAAGGTGATTTCGACCTCATGCAGCAATTTCGGGTTCCTTGGTACGCCAGTTAGCCCCTATAAGCAATTTTACATGATTAGTAGTCGACTCAATTACAATTGCAATAAGTGATTAACCTGACAAAAAATCGTCTCACTTAGCTTAAGCGCCTAAAACACTGGCTCATTACAATCGATTCAAAGCAAGCATTTAAACGACAATATTTCCAAATATGGATTGTCGCGCATTCTTATTAAACGACAAAGTTTTCCCAAAATTGGATTGTCATCCCCGACTGACAATATTTCCAAAAATGGATTGTCGTGCATCTTCTTTAACGACAATTTTTCCAAGATTGGATTGTCATCTCTGGCAAAGTTTCCAAGCGTGGATTGTCGTGCTCCTTCTTTGTTTGGCAAGTTTTTCCAAGTTTGGATTGTCATACATTCATAGATCGCTGGCAAGTTTTTTTAGATTGGATTGTCATACACCAAGTTCCCTATGGCAAAATTTCCTAAAGGATTGTTGTAGGTTTCTATTCATCTTAAATATCGGCAAAGGTTCCTCAATGTGGATTGTCATTCATTTCAGCAAGTGACAAATTTTCCCGAAGTGGATTGTCGGTCGACTCGTTTTTGCAAATGTTCCAAGAAGCAGATTGTCAATTGTGGCAATATTTTCCTAAAAGGATTGTCGCATAGCATTGGAAAATTTCCAAGGTGGATTGCTTTCAAGAGTTATATTCCAAGATGTGGATTGCCGATCGTAGCAAAGTTCTTATGAAAGATTGTTACGAAGCATTGGCAACTTTTCCAAAGATTGGATTTTGGCTAATTTTCCGAGATACGGATTGTCGCTTCATCGTGGCAACATTTCCAAAGATGGATTGTTACGTGGCATTGACAAATTTCCCTAAATTGGATTTTCATACATCATACAAGAGTTGTGTTGGCAACTATTCCCAAATAAAAGAGGATTGTCGACATACTGGTTCACAAGAAGCAAAGCGCCGATGTACTGACGTAGCAGCATTAAGGATTAAAAAGCAGTGATCTTTTCGAAGACTATCACAGCAGAAATTGGAGTCATATCAAAAAGAAGCTCTTTGTTCAGAGACGCGTGAACATATCAAAAAAGAAGCTCTTTGTTCAGAGACGAGTGAACATCGAAACAGCAAGGTGGCGTTCCCTAGATTGTGGAGAGTTGTCACAAACAAATGAGGATTGTTTCAAGAGAAGCAATCTTCGATAGTATTGCCTTGGACGTGGAATATTATCAATGCGGAGGAGGATCGTTACAGGCGTAGCGGGTTTCAAGCGGGATGGCATTTTCTAGCTTGCAGGAGGTCATCAAAACAACAGTAAAGCGGCAACAATCGGTTACTTTCAGAGACGTGTGCTCGACGATGCAAGATACGCGTTTGTTAACTCTCCTATTGGTTTAACTAACGCTAGTTTTGCAGGTATCGGCGTTACAAGAATGGTTTAGGATCGCAGAACATTCTGAATCATTCTCCGTCCCTATCGATACTTTGACTTTTGTTTTCAAAACTTACGTTTCTCCAAACTCAGTCAAAGTGGGGGCTTATGTAGACACCTATTTGTGTCTCCCCAAAACCAAACCCTGTGATGAGTGCCTTTCACGTCGAATCATAATCGAATGAAGCGAAAGTGTGGAAAGTTTAGTGTTGCGGATAGTTTTAATTTCTTTTCTCTTACTTTTAAAAAAAAGACAATCCAGTTTGGTTGGTCCATGATATGGGTCCAATAGTAGTGTAGTTGGATGGGGCTTGACAAAAGCTTTCCAACGATATAGAGAAAATCAGCCCAATTCCGATGAATATTGAGGAAGTTATGGCCAAATTACTAAACTAGGTCTGGTTTGAGCCTTATATGCGGCCCAATGATCTTGGGGAGGGCCTAATATGATTTATCATTCCTAATGCAATTAGGAATGGTTTTAGTCTTCTAGATTCTTCTAAAAGGTTCTTTTCATTCCTAATTCAATTAGCGTTGATAAATTGACTTTTGTTGACTTTTCAGAATTTGAATTAAAATCAAAGAGCGTTTTTGAGGAAAATACGATTTTATCTTCTTGTACGCTAATTTTTATCTGATTTTAGAAAACGCGTGAAATTCTTAAATCAGCGCCAAACGCCATCTGTAGCGCCTGGCGCTAACGTTGGCGCCTAGCGCCAACAGCCAGCGTTGGCGCTGGTTCGTTTTTTTCTTTGCGCCAATGCTCTATTTTGTTAATTTTATCTTTTTGGCTGATTTTCTCTATAAATAACGTCGTAAAAACTCCGTTTTCATTCACCTAAAACCAGTTTTCATTCGCAATCATTAATTCTCTCATTCTCTTCTCATTCACCATCCTTCTCTCTCCCTCTAAACTTGCTTTTTAAATAAAAAATTCCGCATTCGCAAGATCTAGAAATACCTAGCCATATTCGAAATTGCCTTCGCCCTAGACGTGAAAGGTTTAATTTCTGAGGGTTTGGTCCCAAATCTCTCTTTCAATTATTTAATTTAATTGTTTGTTTATTATTTTCCTTGAAGTTACTAACGCATGTATTTTGTTATTAGAAAGAGGTACGAGGCATCAAAGTAAGTGCTTTAATGGTTTTAATTGATGTTATGATGTAGAAAGCATGCTTAGATTGTTATTTTGATTCCTAGTATCATGTCTAGGGTAATTTTAATACTAAGTATGATTAAAACTATGATGCCTTTTATGTTCTTCCTAATATTTATGATTGTTAGTATCATGTTAGGGCTAAAGCTTTTATTTTTATTGCTTAGTGACATGCTAGGGTTTGTTATTAATCTTGTTAGTATCATGCCTAGGATCTTGCTATTATTATGCTTTAATATTAACGTGAACATGATTATGATTATAATTGTTATAATTTATGATGATTATGAATATTATTATTATTATTTTGATTATTATTATGTTGCTTGATATTTATTGTTATTGCTTGATCACACATTTTATGCATGTTTAAAGGGAATTTGGTACTTGTAATCACGCTTAATAAGATAATTAATAATCTTGTTTAGGGTTAATGTGATTATAATTCAAGTGATCGCCAATAATAGGCTTGTTTGTGCATTAATATTCAACCAACATAGATAAACAGGTTTAGGGTTAAACCTATTGATTGCATGTTAGTCAAAAAGCGCACATGAATACGATCTGAATAAAGTAGAGGCCTATTATTAGGGCAGGTTCAATCTCTTTTAGGTTGGATTTGTACCTTCATCCCCAAACCCTTATTTGGTTCTAGACCTTATGGAGTTGACGATCTCTTGGATCGTTAAGGGGTGTAACCTTCACTCTGTGAACGGTTTACAAGTTCCTAAAACTTGTTGGCGACTCTTTTGCTCTATCTTCTTCCCTTTTGGACGCCACCGTACTTAAGTGTATGATCACAGTGGGGTTCAAGCAAGGGGATTAATGCTTGAAATTTATTCCCCACAGATACCAGGAAAATTGGATCAAGTAATCAAGACCCGATGAGGAAATCCGGATTGGGCCAAGGAATCGAGCCCAATCAAAATCCAAGCCTCGAAGAAGAAGTTGGGCCCGATCGGGCAAACATATGCCCGATTGGGCGGGCGCGCGCAAAGAAGCCTCAAGGAAGAACTCGCGCCCGATCAGGTGAGTGTGGGCTCGATCGGGCGCAGCACACCAGCAAGGGCATAGTGAAAAAGGCGGGCCCGATCGGGCGCGTGTTTTTCTAAGTACCTGATTAGTTTTGTTTAGAATTTTGTTTTAGGAATGTTTAAGTACGAATTTTGTACGTAATTTTTTATTACCTTCTCTTTTAGATTTTCTCTCTCTACTTATGATATTTTCTCTCTCTTAAACTCTCTCTCAACGTTATTCTTAATTACATTCATTAATCTAGATTTCTTTTGGTAACAATTTCTTCTCTTTTAATTTCAGTTATTTTACTTAATTCTTTGATTATGTCTTGCTTTATTTATTTGATTAGTTTAGATTTAATTATGCTTGAGTATTTTAATTTCAAGGGTTTAGGGGGATCTAATAAATAATATGAAGGGGTAAATTTGTGATTGTTGATTATCAATTCTTGGTTAATTTCCTATTGATTGATTTAATGCTATGCAATTAGGTTTGGCCAGATTCAATTGTATGAGTTTAGAAATGTTAATTTGAGATTCGACGGATGAGAATTGATGTTTAGGCTTAGTTTCAATAGGCGGACTAATTTATAAGTGGTTAAGTCGAAATTCAACATATGAGATTTAATATCGGTAAATTAACTCTATGATTGTAATACGTAGCGAAAGCCCTTTATAATCTTATTAATCAATGCTTGATGATTGTTTATTATGATTTGCCCTGGAATATTGTTTATTAGTGAACCTATGCCCTAGGCCTTTTAATATTTAAATTTATCCCTACTTTATTTTCTCTGATCATATTCTTCGTAGTATAGTCTTTAATTACAACAACATTGGTTACTTTGATAATTTAGATTATAATAATTAATTAGGAGTAAAAAGACTTGTTTCCCTGTGGATTCGACCCTACTTCCCTATTTGCATTAGTTAGAGGACTTAGGTAATACTTTTGATTAGGGGATACGAATTTACCCTGTCAACAGGCATATTCCTATTGGTGAACCGGCTAGAAAGATCTTGAGAAGCCTACCACAAGATGAACGCTAGAGATCCAAAGTTACTACAATGCAAGAAGCAAAGGATTTCACCAAGTTTAATATGGAACAGCTAGCAGGATCGTTGATGACTCATGAACTACACCTGAGTTCCAACACTAAAAGTTCCAAGAACAAAAGCCTTGCTCTAAAGGCTCAAGATTCAGAGGACTCATAAGTTGATGAAGAAGAGATGGCAATGCTAGTTAAAAGATTTTAAAAGATGATGAATAACAGGAAGTTTGATAGGAACAAGAAGTTCACAAGTTCTAGAGACACTACATGTTTCAACAGTGGGGAAAAAGATCATTTCATTAAGGACTGTCCACTTAAGAAAGCAAAGACTAAAGGCCGAAAGGAGCAATCCAAGGAGTCTAGGGTCTATAAGCCATACTTCACTAAGGACAATGTGAAGAAGGCAATGCTAGCTGCCTAGGGGGACACAAATTTTGAAGAGGAAGAAGACCAACGTCATGAAGAAAATGTGCATCTATGTCTAATGGCCAAAACTGATGAAAAGGCCAAACTGAAGGAACTCGAGGCTGAGTTATGGTTTTCTCAAAATGAATTAAGACATTTTTCTAAGGATAAACTAATATGTGTTGTTTTAGATATTAAAGAGGAACTTATAGAATTACATAGGAAATAACAAAAGTATCCTTTGTTGATTTGATATTCACATTTCATTGTTTAAATTTGTAGCTTTGTAATTTTGGAAAATAAATAAATTCAAGAAAAAAATATATATGATCTTGTTATAATAAATATAGTACATTTTCTTTTACACAACATAGTACATTTATTTCAGAAAAAAAATCCATATATCACAGATTATGTTAATAATTTAAGTTTATAATTGTTAATATGTTTTTTTTTTGGAAGGATATGATACATCAAATATTCTATTACACAACCCTAAGATATTATTACAGTATTATATACGTAAAGATTTGTTTCTTAAATATAATTTTTTCAAAGAAAAAAATACCAGGAGATGACACGTGTCATTGTTGATGTGTCTTTTAGTATATAGTTATTAATTGATTGATTTATATCAATTTAAAAAAAAATTAACATATTAGTAATATAAGGTATTAATCCAATTTTTTTTAAAGGAATTAATGGTTAAAATAATACATTTGCAATCGTGTGATGAGAAATGTTACATTTAAAATAAAATAGAGGAAGTAAATAATAGTGGATCATTAACAAATAATTAAGAAAGTGTCGCAATTATTATGAAACGACTTTAAAGGAAAGTATTGCAATTACTAAAAAATGGAGAGAGTATGAATTTTCAAAGACTTAGGTGTAAACGCCAAAAATTGATATATTAAAAATCGAATGTGAAAATATATCAAAAAATTATATTAAATGTCCAGAAATTTGTTTATAAACCTAAATTTTAAATTTATATGTTCAAAACTTTTAGGACATGCCTACCTCATAACTCATGTCATTCTCATCAAGTCACCATAAAGTTCGAAATCAATTCTCAAATTCTATATAGCATGGTCATACTACTCATACTGCTCAACATGTAGAAGTGAATGTTAGATATTACAATACAGAACAAAAGAAGCTACCAATTTATTATACAAACATTGATACCCCCTCCCCCCTTATTTAGGTCTACTTCATTTATTAGCTTTTTACAATAATACTACCTCCGATTTTTTTTAGTTACAACTTTGGCTCAAATAATATCCCAAAGTTGCAACTAAAAAAAATCGGAGGTAGTACATAAATTCATGTATGTTAGATTTTTTTAAAATTGATTATATGGTAAGATACGGTGTGTCTCACCTCTCAAAACCATCCCCTCTCCCAGTCCCACCTCTGAAATGGCCTGGCCTACCTTCCCTTTTACATCATAACCCCGAAACCATCCTGCCTCCCTTCCCCGCCCTACCTTCAAAAACCCAACCCCAACAAACCAAAAACCTTCACCACCCTGCTCCCGAACCCAAGCACATCAACTTGTTATTCTAGCTGGTGATGCAACTTTTGCTTTGTGGGAATATATTTAATTATAAGTAGGAGGGAGAAATAGTAAAAAAAAAACATAAATAAATAAATATAGTACATAAATTCTTATATGTGGTTGGTCACACAGTGTGGCCAGCCATGACGAGGGGTACTTTGTTAGTGTTATAGGGGTTACTCGACCAGTATTACAAGGGTAATGGTCAGTATTACAAGTAAAGATGGCCATGGGTCGTGCCGGCACGCGGGCGACACAAGCCTAACACGACTCTGACACGGCACGGCAGCCCACTTGTGGGCCGTGGGCCATGAACAAAAAATTGAAATCCGACACGGGCACGGCACATGCATGGCAGGCGACACGGTCGTCGGCCCGTGGGTCGGCACGCCGACACGGCCCATAAATAAATAAGTTTATTTATATAAATTTCTTTTATAACGTTTATTATATTAACTTATTTAATTAAGTTTATATAAATAATTTATGTTTAAGTTAATTAAGTTTATATAAAATTAATTAAATAAGTTTATATAAACTAAATTAAATAAGTTTATATAAACTTAATCAACTTAAACATAAATTATTTATATAAAATTAATTAAATTAAAGTTGTTAAAAAAAATATAAATTATTAACATAAACATAAACATAAAAAAAAATAACATTATTTATATAAACTTAAGTTGTTCACATAAATATACATATATATATATATGTTGATTTTTTTTATATATACATATACAATTTTTTTAAAAAATTACAGGTTGGCCTGCAACCTGGCACGACACGGCCCGCCAGTCACGTGGGTCGTGCCGTGGGCTGAGGTGTGCCAAAATTTGGCACGGCACCACACAACACGAGCCCCACTCAGGCACGGCCCGCACGGCACGGCACGATGCCCACCTTCGATTACAAGGGTTACTTCACTAGTGTTATAAGGGTGTTATAAGTGTTACTTGGTCAGTGTTGTAAGATTACTTAATTCTAGATCTGTCAAAAACCGGCACAAACTGGTGAATCCGAACCGCTTTGAACTGTTTTAAAAAGGAACCGAACCGATAAGAACCTATTACGACCCAATTTTTCAAAACCTGAAACTGAATCGATCCAAATGTTTGAGAACTGTTAATGAACCGTGTTTAGGGTAAGAATTACCCTAGACAGGTGTCCCAACAAGTGAAGGCCACGTGTCAAGACCAGGCTGCCCCAAGTGGCCCACTAGCCATCTAACACGTGGCTCCTTCAGATAGATTTTGAAATGGCGGCCTTCAAGGGCCCAAATCCTAAGAAAATGCCATAATTCGGCGCAGCCCACTAAAATCTAGGTCAAGTGACCTAGATAGGGGCACACCTACCAATGACCCTATAAATAGGGAGATATTTCCCATTTTGGGGACACACATTCAATCATTTATTACACCTACTTTCTCTCTCATCAGAAACACACGTGAGCTTGGAATCCAAGCAGATCCCCACCTAAATTTTCGCACACTTTATTCTCTTTCAAGTTACTAACTTGAATCTTCAGAGACGGAGCTCTTACCACCCGGAGTCTCCGTTGTTTTTGCAGGTACAACTCAGTCGGACTAATCTTTGTGACGTAACTCTCCTGAGGGACAAAAACACCCAAAACATTTAGCGCCGTCTGTGGGGAGAGTACCTCGAGGATGGTTCAAGAGTCTGTACCACCTCCTGAGCGTCCGGTAGACCAACCGGAAGTCTTTACTGACCAAGAGGACGACGATCCTCGGGTCGAAACTTATATAGCAAGTGATGGCTCTCTAATAACCAAGTGCATCCGGCCCAGGGAAACTCTGGAGCGGGGTACCAGCCAGGCTGGTACAAACCGACCTCCTGGAAAGCAGGAAGGGGAAACCCATACGGCCAGTGGATCTGCCCTCGTCACTCGAGACGAACTCATGAAATTCATGACTAGTTTTAAGGGTGAAATTAAGGATTTGATCACCAAGAGTCGGGTTGGCCCAAGCAGGGGCCAGTTGGCAAGGAGGACTCCTCTTGAGAAGAGGAAGTCGGTTAAAGATAGGCAGCTAACTCCGCATCCAAAGGAGAAGGAAGCCGGGACCATTCATTGGTCCAAGATTCTTCTGCCTAAGAGGAATATCAACAATACTCGCCGGACTGAAAAGCCGGTGGGAAACAAAAAATCAAGTCTTGATGCCCAGGAGATCATCATCCGCAAGAGGAATCAACAGTTGTCTGATTCTGCTTCTACATCAAGCTTTCCAGACAGCTTTAAGAATACATCTTCAGGGAATGTGCAATCCTTGAATGAGAGCTATATATGCGGTAATAAAGTTCATTCCCGCCCTCAGATGATTGGGAATACACCGTATGTACCATCTATGGTCTACGGTCCATATACTCCTCATTACATGCAGCCGGCCCTCTTCGGAGGTCAAGCGGCATTCAGCAATGTCCAGCCACTGGACTGGCAACTTCGTCTGCTTCGCCTGGGTGAACAACCTTCTGCGTTCACCCGGTAAATAACCGAGGTGACACAGTCGGCCAAGGTTAAAAATGTGTTGGTGGGTACTTATGACGGTACCTCCAACCCGGAAGATCACCTCATGGCTTACACCAACCTCATGTATTTACAGGGGTTGGATGATGCCACTTGGTGCCGATGTTTTCCGGCTACATTGAAGGGCATTGCCCAACAATGGTTTGGCAACCTGCCACCTGGCTCCATCGATAATTTCAAGAAGTTTGCCTTCTTGTTTGCTTCCAACTTATCAATGAACATCCCTACGAAGAAAACAAGTCTTGACTTAAGCACCATTAAGCAAGGAGAGAGAGAAGGATTGCGCTCCTACGTCAGGTGGTTCAATCTGACCAGAATTCAAATTCAAGTACTGTCTGACGAGGTAGCTTTTACATACTTCTTTAAGGGTCTAAGAGACGGGTCGACCTTTAAGTTCGACCTTGTCAGAAAAGGGGCTTTACTCTGCAGGCGACCCTAAGGGAGGCGGAAAGCTATATTCAAGCAATCGACCTCTGCTCTCCTGGTAGCCAGTCGGACTCCAAAAATTCTGACAGGCGAAAAGACAGCTGGCCTGCTCATCCGGCCAAGAAAAAATATGAGAACAAAAAGAGAAAAGAAGTCTGGGCGGTGAGTGATTCTGACCAGCTGTCCTAGAAGAAAAAGAAAGAATTTAAACCGTACGTCCCCAGGTACGAGTTTAACAAGGATTGCAACTCTATCCTCATGGAGATCAAGGACCGACTGTCTCTAGAGAAGCCGAATCCAATAAAAAGTTCCATTCAATCAAGGAACAAAAATAAATTCTGCCAATACCGTGAGGAAGTTGCCCATGACACCAATGACTGTTTCAGCCTTCAACGGGCGTTGGACCGTCTGGCTGACAACGGGATGTTAAAGTCCTACATTTCTAAGTCCAAAGGGACAAATAAGAAGAACCCAGGGCAATCATCTAAGACACCCCAGCCTGCTAGTGGTTCGGACACCGATAAGGAGTCTGTCTACACCATAGCAGGCGGGTTCTCATGCAGTGGCCCTACCATCCGGGGCACCAAGAGCCATCTTCGAAAGATGGACAATGATGATGATGATGAGTAGACGACATCTAGCTCCTCCTTCCCAGACGTACTTATCGCTGAGAATGACAGGGGCACTGTACGTCGTCCACATGACGATCCGGTCGTCATTAAATGTAAGGTCGCCAACCAGCTGGTTGGTCGAATCCTTATTGACACCGGCAGCTCGTTGGACATTAAAAGTCTCTGGTGCCTACAAAATCTGAAATACAACCTCAGCAGCATGTATCCGGTTACCCACCCCTTGGTTGGTTTTGGGGGTGGGATGGTTTACCCAGTCGGTAGGATCGACTTACCTATCCGGCTAGGTGAAAAAGGAAAAGGACGACACCTGGTTGTCAAGTTCTTGGACGTTGAGGAACTGAACGCCTATAACATCATCCTAGGTCGTCCAACCCTCAACAAAGCCAAGGCTGTAATCATCCCATCTTTCATGCTCATAAAGTATGAGAGGGATGATGGCTATGTTAGTTCCTTTAATGGGGACCAAAAGACGGCCCGAGAGTGCTACCTCTCAGCTGTCAAGGATACTGCGGCTCCAGACGACAAAGGGAAGGAACCAATAGACCTTGAAAATGTCAAGGATGCCAATCCAGCCCCACCAGCAGCCGGGAAGAAAAGAAAGGCTCCTCAGCTGGTGGAGGTGAAGAAAGAGAAAAAATAGCAATCACTGACTAGGGAACGGTCAGATGAGCTCCGTCCCTAACCGGCTGGAGAACACATTGATATAACTCTGCATAACAGTCGTCTAGAGCGTACTGTTAAGGTTGGGACGGCTGCTTATGCTAAGCTGGTTGCAGACCTGCACCTATTGCTGAAAGAATTTAAAGACATTTTTGCCTTTGAAGTGGAAGAGAAGCCAAGTGTCAGCCCGGATCTTACTGTCCACAAACTCACCGTTGATCCAAAAAAGAATCCCATCCGGCAAAAGAAAAGAAATCACGGCAAGGAAAGAATTCAGGCGGCAGCTGCCGAAGTAAAAAAGCTGCTGGATTCTGGGTTCATTCGGCCATGTAATTTCCCCGACTGGGTGGCGAATGTTGTTCTTGTAAAGAAGCTGAATGGTACCTGGCTTATGTGTGTTGATTACACAGACCTCAACAAGGCATGTCCAAAGGATAGTTATTCGCTTCCAAAGATTGACAGTCTGGTCGATTCTACAGCCGGGCATGCCTTGATGAGTTTTATGGATGCCTACTCCGGCTTCCATCAGATACCCCTGTGGAAAAAACATCAAGAGAAGACGGCCTTCTTCACTGATCAGAGGTTATTTTGTTACATTGTGATGCCTTTTGGCTTGAAAAATGCGCCGGCTACATTCCAACGGACGATTAATACGGTCTTCATTAATCAAATTGGGAGGAATGTGGAGGCGTACATAGAGGACATGATAGTCAAATCCAAGCAGCAGGCGGATCACCTTGCTGATCTCCGAGAAACCTTCACCACACTCATGAGGCATAAAGTCATGTTAAATCCTAAGAAATGCGTCTTTGGTGTTGAGTCTGGGAAGTTTCTCGTATTCCTGATTGATCCAAGGGGAATAGAGGCTAACCATGAGAAGATACGGGCGGTAATTGACATAAAGTCACCCCGCACTGTTAAGGAAGTACAGAGACTAACCGGTTGCCTGGCGGCACTAGGGAGGTTCCTCAGTCGGTCAAGTGAAAAATTCCTTTACTTCTTCCAAGCAATCATGAAGAAGACCAGATTTGAATGGGGGATGATGCTGAGACGGCCTTTCAAAAGATGAAAGAACAGTTGCACTATTTGCCAAGGCTTGTTAGCCCTCTGCCCAAAGAGACGTTATACATGTACCTAGTTCTCTCATACCATGCCCTCAGTGCTATTCTCCTTGCTGAGAGAGACGGCATCTAGCTCACAGTCTATTTCATTAGCCATGTGCTAAAAAATGCTGAACTCCGGTACCCCATGGTTGAAAATTTTGGCCTTGCTCTATATATGGCATTCAAGAAATTGAAGCCGTACTTTCTAGCACATTCGGTTGTAATTTACACCGATCAGCCCCTCAAGCGACCAATGTCTACCTTGGAGTCATCCGGCAGAATGTTGAAATGGGCTATTGAAATGCAAAGTCTTGAAATCACTTTTGAACACAGAAAGGTAGTGAAGGGTCAGGCATTTGCCGACTTCATTGTTGAAATGACACGAACGATGCCACCGGATAACATTGATTAAGTTTTTAAAGTGTACGTAGACAGGAGCTCAACGAAGAACAGATGCGGTGCAAGAATTATATATGAGTCCCCTGAGGGGGACAGATTTGAATATGCACTACAGTTTAAGTTCCAGGCCTCGAATAACAAGGCGGAATACGAAGCTCTGCTAGCCAGAATCCGCATGTGTAAGGCAGCAGGGAAAACAAAAATTGACACCTACTCTGATTCATAGTTGGTCGTAAGCCAATATGAGGGATAATATGAGGCAACCCATCTGTCTATGATCAAGTATCTTTAGGCAGTCAAAGAAGAGGTTGGGGCACTTGAAGAATTCCGTCTGAGTCAAGTGCCCAGGTCAGATAACAACCAAGCGGATACATTGTCCAAACTGGCATCCTCCGCCTGTTGTGATACGCCTCGGTCAGTCTTTTGGGAAGTTCTGGAAAAAAGAAGTATATATGAAGAACCCATTGGAATCCTGGACCGAAGCTCTACCTAGATGGATGGCATCTGGGCATATTTAACAAACGGCACACTTCCTGATTTACCACAGGAGGAAGCCTTCAAGAAGAAACGAGCAGAAAATTTCGAGATGAGAAATGGAGTGCTCTTCAAGGCGGGTTTCCTTAAACCTCTATTGAAGAGTGTTACCCCAGAAAAGGGTAAAGAAGTTCTCGAAGAATTGCATGCGGGATACTGCGCCTCTCACATAGGCGGCAGGTCCCTAGCCGTCAGAGCCAGGCGGCACTATTTTTGGCCTACTCTTGAAGCAGATGCTAAAGAGTTGATGAAGAGGTGTGACAAATTCCAGAGGTTTGGCAAGCTTATACACCATCCGGCTACTGATCTGACGGTAATCCACAGCCCAGTGCTGTTTGCTAAGTGGGGCATGGATATCTTGGGTCCTTATACGCCTACACTAGGCGGAAAGCGTTATATTTTGGTGGCTGTGGATTACTTTACCAAATGGGTAGAGGCTGAGCCGGTCAAGAACATTAAGACAAAGGATTTCATCTCTTTCATTTGGAAGAACATCATCACCCGGTTTGGGGTACCTATGTCTATGGTGTTCGACATTGGCCCTCAGTTTGAAACTCCTCACCTTAAGACTTGGTTGGGAGATCAGTGAATCTCACATTGTTTTGCATCAATCGGCTGACCCCAAGAAAACGGCCAAGTTGAAGCCTTCAACAAGCTTATCTCAAACGACATTAAAAAGAAAATTGAAAGAGTCGGTGGCTTATGGGAAGAAGAATTGATACATGTCCTATGGGCCATCAGGAAAACTGCCAAAGGGGCAACCGATGAAAACCCATTTCTCACGGTGTACGGTGCTGAAGCCGTCTTGCCCATTGAACATTACGAGCCGACTCTTAAAGTCATGCTTTATGATGAAAAGGCAAATTGGGAGGCCATGCGGTTGGCATTGGACTCCCTCCCGGAACGCAGGGGCAATGCTTCCCTACGTCATGAGATATACCGTCTGAGAATGAAGAGAGCCTACAACAAGAAAGTACACAAGCGCCCTTTGAAAGTTGGCGACTTTGTGTTACGAAAAATGGAGGCAACCGGTAGGGCCAATGAGCTTGAAAAGCTAACCCCCAATTGGGAAGGGCCCTACCGGATCTATGAAGAAGTCAGGGATGGTACCTACTGTCTGGAAACCCCAGAAGGCAGACGCCTACCTAGAACTTGGAATGTAGATAACTTAAAAAAGTACTACTTCTGAGAATTGTAAATTTTTGTAAACAAAGAATCTATTAATGAGAAATCAAGCTTTGTTTTCAAAATTGTTTTGTTATCTTTATAATTACTTATCCGTCTGGGTAATACCCAAACGGCTTATTTTCTTAACCAACTAAGTTTGATACTTAGTGTTAAATTCAATGATCAAATAACACACGGCCAATTTCCAGATTGAAAAAACTAAGCACAAAAACGCATAGTAGCTATACAACCGGTCTCAAAGAAGACCAAAGCCAATGGCCGGATGGTTGCTTAATTTACAAAACCGCCTGTCCCGATATGGACAATGGCGTCCGGCGACACCCCTCTGGGTGCAATCGTCGCAGAGAGCAGACTCTTTGACAGCTCTATGTACCTATGCAGATAGCAAAGATTGAACGACCAAATTGGTCAACTCATAGCCGTCTTACCGGAATAGTCTACAAGAACGATTAAGTTTTTGAATACCGGATGCCCTGAGGCATCAGTCGATAACCGGCTGAAGTTCTTACTTAGACTATTTATTCCAAAATTGTACACTCTCTCCTAATTAGGGAAAAAGAGTTTTGTGTAATGGCTATGCAATAAACCCAGACGGAAAATTAACGCTTGGGTAAGAGGCTCGAAGCACCCGTTTAAATGACCGCATGTGCACTTGGTTTGGGGCAATCACCATTGTGATTGATTGGCCTTAAAACACCTCATACTTCTCCAATATCAAGTGTTTTCAAGCCAATCAATCAATATTGAAATGAAACCAACCACACAGTCGTCTAGGGGCAAGAACAGCCGGAATGCAAATTGCCGCATGCTTTGTTAAGTTAGGCAAAATATCAAAGAATTGCAGTATATACGCAAAATTTAAATTGAAAAAATTCAAACACAAATATGTATAAACAACCGATTGAGTCGGAATACTATATATAAATATTAAAAATGGCACTAAGGCCATAATAATTGGTAACCGGAATCACATCCGGTGAAGAAGCAAAAAATTATTGTTAACCCAACTCCACAATTGGTAAAAATACAACATACTCGGCTTACAAGCCGGAAAAGAAAGAAACTTGGCATACTGCCGCTGAATTTGGGGAGGCTGGCCTAAGGCTGAGGTGGAGGCTGTTGATACGGCTGGTTCTGACTGGTTGGGAGGGTCTCATATTAGTTATCAGTTGCTTGAGGCTGGCTGCCTTCATTCTGCTCATCCTCCGCCGGCTCCTCCTCATTATCTGAGACATCATATCCCAGCTCTGCAGCCCATTCCTTGGAGCGAGGCGGAGCTGCCTCTCTCAAAAATTGGGCATCATACACCACAGTGGCGTAATCATACCTAAGTTTATAGACTTCAAAGTCTATATCCGGATAGAGGAGACCCCAATTTATCTTTAGGCGGGATACATTGTCCCGCTTATTTTCCTCCATCAGCCAAGTCTGCTCCTTGGCGATTTCATCTGCATGCTGGTTCCGCACGTTGACGATCTCCACCCCAGTCGGGCGATGTCTGCCCGGAGCTTCGTGTTCTCCTTGTCAGCGTCTTCCAATGCCTTGAGCTCAGCTTTAGCATCATTCAGTTTTTGATTAAGGTCATTAGCCCGGCTCTTAGCTTCGTCGTTCGCAGCCGTCAAACTCCGAATAAGCTCCTCCTGTTTTAACTATTTCTTTAATCTCTAAATCACACATGTATAGGATAGCTCCCGCTTAACTATCGCCCAGCCCCCAGGGTGCGCACTCACTGCCGAGAAAGTAGCTAAGAAGGGCTCTCTAGCCTGATGAAGACAACCCGCATGGCTGACCAGGCTAGACCCTCCATAAAGGAGATAGTACGCCTATAAATAGAGAGTAAGGTACAGCGAAAAAGAGGTCAGACACTAAAGTTATTGTACTTTCTATATCTCTCTAAGTATACTTTCTCTCTCTAAACACTCTCTGACTTAAGCTTCGGAGGGGGGCTCCTCAACCCTCCCTCGAGGGCAGTTTACGTGTACTGTCGTGTGGAGGTTGCCGACGAGACCCAGCTCACCCAGCAGAACCCTTGGATCCATACTTGGAACAATTGGCGCTAGAAGGAGGGGTAGGATCATCTAACCTGAGGTTCACCAACTGAGCTAGGGACTAGTTGACAAACCACCATGGCCGAGGAGGAAGTTGTACAAACACCCATACCCAAAGCCAGCTTCACCAACCAAACACCATAAAAAACACCAGCAGCAACTGTCGATCCAAAAGGATCCGCCGAAAAACCCAAATCAACCATCTTACAAAAATCCAACCCCATCGGACCGACGTAAGCTGCAGCTAAAGCAGCGTCCAAACCAATCGATCTGACAGGATCCAATTCCATCTTCAAATACGGAATGTCGTTGGCAGGCGCGAACAGTGAACCTATTGTTTCAACACCCATAGCCTAAAAACCGCAGCCTGTAAACATGTCAGTCATTCTACAGAACCTCTCTAAGTGCAATAAGGAACAGCTGGCGGCAATGACGACAGTCCTTATCAATATGGGTAAGGGAACGAGCTCGCTACCAACTACGGCAGATGCGGAGCCAGCAGTAAAGAAATCAGCACCCCCAATCCTCACCCCCGAGCAGAAGGAGCTCGTTCAGCTGAGGAAGAAGGTACTGGAGTTGGAAGCTCGCAACCTGAACCGATAATGGAGTGTGGAGGAGATAGCCCAGGCTGGGACGAGCCCGGAGAGGCGAGTTCCCCGCAGCAGGTCACCATCCTCAGAGCGGGGGCCCAGCCCGGATAGAGACAAGCGAGCGCGGATCCAGGTTATTCCAGATGATTCCCTATTTTGTCGGAGATTCTAGAAGGACCAATGGAGAAGATAAAGATGTCGAGCTGTAGGTACAATGGAACCACAACACCTAAGAGCCACATATCAACCTTTGAGAACCACATAGTGCTCTATACCATAACGGATTCAGTTTGGTGCAAAGCGTTCCCACTAACCTTGGAGGGATTAGCTGCGGAATGGTATGGAGTCATCCCTAAAGGTTCCGTATACTCGTACAATCAGCTGAAGAGGATGTTCATGAAGCATTTCATAATTTGGTAGATCGAACTAAGATGACAACTGAGCTAATGTCACTAGTTCAGGGGAAGGATGAGCCCCTGAGGGAGTTCATCACCAGATTCAACAAGGAGGCAACAACCATCCCGAATATGAGCTAGGAGGTAGTATTGCTGGCCATGTAGAGCGGCTTGCTACCGGGCTCTTCTTGCCTGCGCTTTTCGTTTCCTTGTTGTTCATCATGTTGTATCCTCAGCCTGGGAATTTGCACCTCCACTAGGAGAACTGCATCAGCCTCATAGGCCAGGGTGAAAAGGATTTTACCAGTAGACTCTTTCTCAGTGGTTCTCTTTGCCCAAAGGACCTCTAGGACTAGGTCAACCCATAGGCCCTTGTGCTCCTCTACCTTTCTCTACAAGGCTGTTAGGATCAGCTTATTTGCTGCCTTGGCCTGACCATTGCTCTAAGGGTGGCAGACTGAGGCACTTTCATACTTGGTGCCCATGTCCTCCAGATAATCCTTGATTGTGTCGCAGTCGAATTGGCATCTGTGGTCAAAGACTATGCACTGTGGCACTCCGAATCTTGTGATGACGTTCTTCCATATAAACGTTCTCACTTGGGTGGCCTTTATGTACTTGGTCGGTTCAGCTTCTATCCACTTAGTAAAATAGTCTACCGCCAGTATGAGGTATTTTCTGCCTGCTAACCCACTGGTGAACGGTCCCAATATGTTCATTCCCCATTCGGCAAACGGAATCGGGCTGAGAATTGGAGTCAAGTCATTTGCTGGCTGGTTTATGACTGGGGAATACTTTTGACATTTGTCGCACTTTTTCACATATGCCAGCGCGTCTTCAACTAGAGTTGGCCAATATGCGCCTCTTCTTAGAACTTCTACTCCCAATGCTTTTCCACTAATGTGGTTGGCACATATTCCTGAGTGGGCTTCTTCCATAATGCTTTCCTACTCCCTCTCGGGAATACACCTCAGTAGTGGTTTTGAGAAGCCCTTCTTGTTAAGATCCCCGTTCATTACCACGTACCAATTGGCGTCTTTCTTTACCTTTTTAGCTTAAACTTCGTCGTCTGGAAGCAAGCCATGAACTTTATATGCCAGAATGTCTATGAACCAAGCTTGTTGTTGTCCAGTGCAGTTCACCTGCTCCTTTTCGACGATCCTGCTTTCCTCCATGACTTCCACCATCACCGTCCATGTTAGGCTCTGCAGGGTAGAACTGGCCAACTTTGACAAGGCGTCAGCCTGGGAGTTTTCCGCTTTGGGGACTTAGTCTATCTGGAAATGAACCAGATGGGCTGCCAGTTCTTTTACTTTAGTCACATATTTCAACTTGGTGGGCTCCCTAATCTCGTACGCCCCCTTCAGCTGACTGACAACAAGCTGGAAGTCAGTTTGCAGATGGACTTTCCTGGCTCCGGCTGGGATACTCATACGCAGGCCTGTCAGCGTTGCCTCGTATTCTGCCTCGTTATTTGATGCTTTGAATTTGAACTTTATAGCGTACTCAAACACATTTCCCTTTGGGGATTTCATTATGATTCCTGCCCCCCTCCCTGCTTGGGCTGAGGATCCATCTACTTCTACCTTCTAGATCCCAACGTCATCTTCCTTCTCCTCATAAGAGGCTTCCACAATGAAATCTGCCAAGGCTTGTGCCTTGATGGCTGCCTTGGGCTTGACCTCCAACTCATACTTAGAAAGCTCGATGGCCCATTTCAAGAGTCTACCTGATGCGTCCATCTTCTGCAATGCTTTTTCCAGTGGGTGATTTATGAGGATTTGTATTATGTGCGCGTCAAAATACGGTTTCAACTTCCTTGTTGTTACCACTGTGAAGGCCAGCTTCTCGACCAATGGGTATCTTTGTTCTGCCTCAGTCAGTACGTGGCTCACAAAGTATATTGGCCTTTGTTGCTTTTGCCTTTCTAGCAAGAGGACGGCTGCGATTGTCCGAATTGACGCGGAAATGTACAGATGCTACTTTTCCCTCATCTCCGGGCTGATCATTGTTGGGAGCTTAGTTAGATGCTCCTTGATACCCTCAAAAGATTCTCTTTTTGCGGCTCCCCACTTAAATTCTTTGTTCCCTTTCAACAGCTGGTAAAACGGCAAGGCTTTGTCTGCTAACTTGTTGATGAACCTGGTCAGTGCGGCCATTCTGCATGTCAATCGCATGATGTCTTTATTACACTTAGGCTCAGGTAGGCTTAGGACTGCCTCAACCTTCTCCGGGTTTGCGTCTATTCCTATTTCACTGATTAGGAAGCCTAAGAAAATTCCTAAACTCACCCCGAAGACACATTTCTTCGGATTGAGTTTGATGTTGTACTTGCTCAGAGTGACAAATGTTTCTTCTAAATCCATGATATGACCTGCCTGTGTAACGCTCTTTATAATTGAGTCGTCCACATATACTTCCACATTTCTACCCTTTTGGTGCATAAACATTCTTTACATTGTCTTCTGAAAAGTTGCTCCTGCATTCTTCAACCCAAAGGGCATAGCTATGTAATTGTACACTCCCCCTTCAGTGATGAATGCAGTTTTTTGTCTATTCGGGTTGTGCAGGCTGATCTGATGGTATCCTGAGAAGGCGTCCATGAAGCTCAGTAGGGCGTGCCCACTGGTTAAGTCTACAAGCTGATCTATTCGTGGCAGCGGGTAACAATATTTCGGGCAGGCTTTGTTGAGGTCGGTGAAATCAACACACATTCTCTACTGACCATTCGCCTTCTTGACCATGACTACATTTGCCAACCACTCTGGATAATCACAAGGTTTAATGAATCCCACTTCCAAAAGCTTTTCTACATCCTCCTGGATGGCCTGGTTTTTCTCCGTGGAGAAGCTTCGATTCTTCTGCCTTACTGGCTTAATGTCCCCCCTCACGTTCAGCCTGTGGACCATGATTGCGGGGTCAATTCCAGGCATCTTATCTGCTGAAAACGCGAAGATATCTTTGTTCTTCCTCAACAATTCTATGAGGTGCACACCTACAACTGGATCAATATCCTTCCCGATTTTCACCGTTCTCGATGGGTCGCCCTTGGTGAGCTCAACTGTAACGTGCTCCCCGCTGGGAAATGGCCTTGCCATCTCCTTTTTTGCGGGCTCAAAATTTTCCATGGCTAACTTTTGCTTATCCTTTTCCCTACGGTATTCTTCGCGCTTCCTTTTCCTTGACTTTCTCTCAAGCTGCTCAAGGGATCTTAGTTTTGAGATCGGCTGCTGCCTGATCCTGGCGGGCTGCTTTAAAGAAGTTATGTAGCATTGTTGAGCCTTTTTTTGGCTTCCCCTGAGCTTTGTTGATCGCCCTTCGTTAGTTGTGTAAGTCATGGCGAGGTGGTAGGTGGAAACTACTCCGGCGATCTTGTCAATGAGCGGCCTTCCCATGATCACATTGTAAGGTGAAGGAGAGTCTATCACTAAGAACTCTGCCCGAACATCACGTCATTTTAACCTTTCCCCTACTCGAACTGAGAGCTCAATTATGCCCTCTGGGGTCAATCCAAATCCATTGAACCCGATGACTTCATAACTCACCCTTTTCAGATTTTTCTTGTCTAACTTCAACTCTTTGAATGCGCTAATGTATATGATATTGGGTGAGCTGCCCCCATCTATCAGTATTCGATCCACCTCCCAATTCGCTATTCTCATCGTCACCACCAGCGGGTCATCATAAGGATAGACTAATGCATTCTTGATCGTATTCATCAAATGTAGCCCGTAGCTGCGGAGGAAGTGGTGGCCATCTACGCTTCTCATTGTAATTTATTTGATGTATCATTGCCCGCATGTCTTCTCGCGCTTTGTTCACTGTTCCCCCGTGCACTGGTCCTCCACTGATTACATACACACTTCCTTCTGGCTTATTGTCTCTGTCCCTCTCCTTAGCGGGACCTCTATAACCTCCTCTGCGGTCACGACCTGCTCTATCTTCATCCCTTCTTCTGGGAGGATCAACGTGCTGCTTGAACTGATTCAGGTATCCTCTCCTGACCAGATCTTCTATGTTATCTTTCAAGAGCGTGCACTCATCAGTGGTATGGCCATGGTCTCTATAGAAGTCACACCACTACCTGGGATCACGGTTCCTGTTAACCATACTCAGGGGTCTCTGCCACTTATCATCACCTTTGTTCACACTGAAAATGTAAGACCTCGAGTGGGTTAGTGGGTTATATTGATCGAACCTTCCTGGCCTTCCTCGTCTCCTCGGATCAGGCCTTTTTACCCCCACCGCTCTGTCCGCCTCTCTGCGACCTTGTTCAGCTCTGCTTGGCTGGTCAGCCCTGGCTACATGTTCTGTTCGGGTGATTTCTGCCCGCTTAACTAGGTCGCTTGGCGCCTTCCTGCTTAGCATTTCTCTATCAGTTTCGTCTGCCTTGATGAACTTGTACGCTTTACCCAGCGCCTCAGCCAGCGTTTTGAGGCTCTTACGCCCCATATACGCTCTAAACGGTGAGCCCGGCAGCAAGCCGCTCTGCATGGCCAGCAATGCTACCTCCTGGCTCATCTTTGGGATGGTTATTTCCTCCTTGTTGAATCTGGTGAAGAACTCCCTCAGGGCTCATCCTTCCCCTTAACCAGTGACATCAGCCCAGTTGTCATCTTAGTTCGATCTACCAAGGTTATGAAATGCTCCATGAACATCCTCTTCAGCTGATTATACGAGTATACAGAACCTTTAAGGATGGCTCCATACCATCCGCAGCTAATCCCTCCATGGTTGGTGGGAACGCTTTGCACCAAACCGAATCCGTCATGGTGTAGAGCACCATGTGGTTCTCAAAGGCTGATATGTGGCTCTTAGGTGTTGTGGTTCCATTGTACCTACAGCTCGGCATCTTTATCTTCTCCATCGGTTCTTCCAGAATCTCTCGACAAAAAGGGGAATTATCTGCAATAACCTGGATCCGCGGTCGCTTGTCTCTGTCCGGGTTGGGCCCCCTCTTTGAGGCTGGTGACCTACTGCGGGGAACTCGCCTCTCAGAGCTCGCCCTAGCCTGGAAGAAGCCCACTCATGAATATGTGCCAACCACATTGGTGGAAAAGCATTGGGAGTAGAAGTTCTAAGAAGAGGCGCATACTGGCCAACTCTAGCTCAAGACGTACAGGCATATGTGAAAAAGTGCAACAAATGTCAGAAGTATTCCCCAATCATAAACCAGCCAGCAAATGATTTGACTCCAATTCTCAGCCCGATTCTGTTTGCCCAGTGGGGAATGGACATATTGGAACCGTTCACCATTGGGTCAGCGGGCAAAAAATACCTCATAGTGGCGGTAGACTATTTTACTAAGTGGATAGAAGCTGAGCCGACCAAGTACATAAAGGCCACCCAAGTGAGAACGTTCATATGGAAGAACGTCATCATAAGATTCGGAGTGCCACAGTGCATAGTCTTTGACCACGGATGCCAATTTGACTGCGACACAATCAAGGATTATCTGGAGGACATGGGCACCACGTATACAATTGCCTCAGTCTTCCACCCTCAGAGAAATGGTCAGGCCGAGGCAGAAAACAGGCTGATCCTAACAGCCCTGCAGAGAAAGCTAAAGGAGCACAAGGGCCTATGGGCTGACCTAGTCCTAGAGGTCCTATGGGCAAACAAAACCACTAAGAAAAAGTCTACTGCTAAAAGCCCTTTCGCCCTGGCCTATGGGGCTAATGCAGTTCTCCCAGTGGAGGTGTAGATTCCCAGCCTGATGATACAACATTATGAACAACAAGGAAACGAAAAGCGCAGGCTGGAAGAGCTAGACTTCCTACCGGAGATAAGGCTAAAAGCAGCCTTAAAGTTGGCAGCCCAAAAGAGCAAGATTTCCAAAGCTTTCTTTAAAAGGGTCAAGCACAGGGACCTGCCTGGAGACTTGGTCCTCAAAAGGACAGCAGCAGTAGGAAGAGGAAATCAACATGGAAAACTGTCAGCCAATTGGGAAGGTCCTTTCAACATTCATGAGCAAGTAGGACCAGGTGTATTCCTCCTTGCAGATCAAGAAGGTCAGGTCTTAAGAAATAGTTTTAATGTTGATTTGTTAAAAAAATATTTTGTTTAAAAGGCAAGAAGTTAAGTAGAAACGGAGACAGCTATTTCAATTTTGCAATAACTCTGTTTAGTTCATGTTATGTTAACTAAGGCATATGAGTCATTTTTAATTTAATGAAATACAAGCCTCTACGTGAGAAGTATATTGCGTAAACCTATTTTGACATATCATGCTTTAGCATCATATACTAACATACAGAAGTAAAGATAAAAAAAATTAAAAAAAAGGAAAGAAGAGAGCAACAAAAATGCATGTGCTGAGGGTACTAAAGCACTCTAGGACAAAGCAACAAAACAACGTTAAGCTAAGAAGAAAGCATCCCTCCCAAAAACCCAACCTCACATGCTCCAAGTAAAACAGGGCACCACCTCGGGGACGCCTGAGGGGGAGCCCTGGCACATTCAACTTGAGCAGGAGAGGGCAGGGAAAACGAAGACGATGAGCTATGTGGGAAACACTAAGGTTCTCTTAGTCCCACCCAGCTCACCTCTTCGAGAAGGAAAGGAGGAGGAAGTAGATACATATAAGCCCTTACAAAAAGGAGTAAGTGGCACAAAACAGCAAGTCGCATCATAAACAAGCTGAACGACATAAATAAGTCACAGCAAAACAAGTTGAACGACATAAATAAGTCACAGCAAAACAAGCTGAACAACACTAAACGAGCGGTTAAAAAGCTGATTGACACAAGTAAGTCTCAACAGAGCAGACTGAGTAATGCCCAGAAAGTCAACAACTGAATAAACTAGTCAACATGCACACGAGTCTCTATCAAACCTAAACAAAGTACATAAGGCACAAGCACCCAAAGCAAAATCAAGAAAGTAGGAAGGCCCATCCTACGAGGCCTCGCCGAGCGCAACAAAGAAAATGCTAATAAAACACGCAGACTATGAGATAATCAACAGACAAGGTAGCAGAAATACATGCAATACAAAGCTGAACCCCTGCCCACCAAGGCAGGGTAAACATTCAGTAGGTTAGTTACAACATATGCAAAGCTGAGCCCTCGTCCACCAGGACAAGGAAACACTCAGCAAGTAAAGCCAGAAAGGCACAAATTCAAGTTAAGTTGGACAGACCCAGCAACAAAAGACAAAGTATTATGAGGAAACGCAAAGAAACATAATCTTTAGCTGCTATACACCCCAAAGATAGTAACAAACACTGGAGTAGGAAGGTGACAGCCGCCATAGCATTTATTGCCCACCAGCCAAGGACTCCATCCCAATAGCTTCAGCAACATCAAGACAATGGGGAACTTCCAAGTTCAGCACAGCATGCTTAGGAACCTTGTAACTGGCAGCACGAGGGTGGTCAGCAGGTAGCTCAAACAAACCAGCCTCGCCCGCAGCCTCTACTTTGGCCCAGAAGGTGTTGAAACGAGCCTGCTGTTCCGCACCTTCACCATATAAGCTGCTCACACACCGAGCCGCAGCATCGCATCCACCATCATGGCAATTAGCCAATAACATAGCAAAAGCAGGGGAGAGTGCAAAGGCATTAAGTGCCTCCTTCCTAGCAGTCTCCAGCTCAGTATCATGCCCAGCTCACAAGTCAGCTATCTCTGTTTCCAACGCCTACACGGCCTGAGAGGTCCCCAACTGTTCCTCGCAGCTCTTCAATTTGGTCTGGGTGAGCTGAAATTCTCCCAACTGGAGCTACAGGGCGTCCGCCCTCTCCCTCAGAGGTGTCACCTCACTGACCATAGCTTCCTTCTCATCCCGAGCCTGCTGAACCTCCAAATTCTTCTAAGAAAGGATCAGGCCTTGATTTTGATACTCCTTCTCCACTGCCAACAAGACATTGGATAAATCTCCAACAGACTTGACAAGCTGCAAAAAAGGGCAGAGAAAGAAAAGAGTAAGCTAAGATAGAAATCAGTGGAAGGAAAGAATAAAACAAGACATTGACAATGGAACGAACAAAGAAAAAGAGAAAAAAAAAAAAAAAACCTTCTGCAGGTCATGGCAAGCCGTAGCAGCAGGGAGGCTAACTGCATTGCACATAAAATTAGCTGGAAGACGGACTCCTTGAGTCAAACGGTACCCCAAAGTACTGCCTTTCTGGGGGTCGTCCACAAACAGAGACTCGTCAGCCCTCACGTTCATCTCAGGCCGAAATGGAGCATCCTCATCTCCAACAGGACAAAGGACAGGGCGAAGATGGACATCAATAGGAACCTCAGAAAACTCAATAGCCCCAGTAGGGCGAAAAGTACCTCCAGCAGAGATCGAGGTAGAAGACAAGGGGTTCTCAAAGGCATCACTCAAGAATTTGTGAACACAACGATTAAGTTCACTGCAATTCTGAGTGTCAATGCCCCCGTCAACATTCCCGCCAAGGAGCCTAGTGTTAGTAGAATGAGAAGCGAAGGGATCAAGGCCAGAGGAGGCACGAGCCTTCTTTGTAGCGGGCTAATCCTCAGCAGGGGCGGAGGTCACAGGATCATCCTCCAGGTCTATAACTGGCTGATCCTACTTATGAGCACCCCCTGCCTAAGCATACCCACCTCATGAGGCACTTCAGAGCCGCCCTCTCAGTCCAATAGGACGTGGCAGAAACTTAAGAAGCTCCATGATAGTCTCATCGGGAAGCTGGAAATCAGTAACTTTACCAGAAGGATCAACAGCGTCCTTCGCAGCAGTAACATTGTCAGCATCAGAAGGAAAGAGCAGAACATGCTCAGTAGAAAAATTGGGCTTTAAGCCCACAACGGTAGTTTCAGCCTCATCGGAGGGAAACTTAAGAACACTATCCGCAAAGTCATCAGCGGTAGTCTTTGGATCATCAGAAGCTTGATCACGTTGCCTTTTGGCAGCAGAGGTCTGAGGTGCCACCCGGCCGGAAGCCGTAACAGACTGCTTCTCAGGATAAGCACCATGTGCCACTAACGCCTCAGGCTCTGAAACCGCTCTCCGAGGGGCAGGCCGAGTCTCACGTCTACTCCCTATAGTGGAGGAAGAAGGCTTAACTTCAACACGGTTGGACCCTGCGCGGTCAGCAGCAGCCATAGTACCAAAAACAGCCCGCAGCTCAGCGGGAGCAAGACGCACTTCATTCTTCAGAGAGCCGGCATACACCTCTAGTGTGTCAAAGAGATCGGGAGGATTTTCAGGAGTAGCAGTTAAAGGGTCCCTCCAGTTATCAGCCAGCCCAATGATACGCTTGTCCAACTTGTCATAGCCTGAAAAGGGGGAAAGGCAAGAAAATAAAACAACGTAAAAGACTTAGACAAAGGAGAAAAAAGAAGAAGAAAACGAAAGAAAGGCAAGAAACTTACCAGGCTCATGTGTACGACACAAACGCATAGCAGAGAGCTGCTCGTTACCCACAATGTGTATGGAGTTGGGCAGCCAGATCTTGGGAAATTTGGAATTACCAGTCCCCGCACCCTGCAGAGCCTCAATAGCCTCAGTCTCACGGGGAGACTCGCAGAGGGAGACAGTAACTCCAGCCATGTTAGTACGGATTTCCCTAAATTTGCGCGGCGCAGCAAAAGTGGAAGGCACCTTCACCCAGAAAAATTTTCCAGTCCAACCCTGAAATGACTAAGTTTTGGGTAGGATAAGACCCTTCCCTCCTTAGGAGAAACATAGTACCACCCAGACTCGGTCCCAGAAGCAGCCCTTTTCAAGCTAATTAAAGACTTGAACAAGTGCAAGGACTCAAGGTACCTCCGAAAACATAAGAAGCACAACAGGTAAATTAAGGTATGAAGAGAAGCTAAATGCAGCAGGGAAATACAGATTTTGAAGGCACGAAACACCTTCTCCAGAGTAGGGTCAAGAGGAAACTGCAAACCCAAGTCCAGCTAAGACACAAACACAGCAATGTGCCCATCAGGGGGAGCAGAGAGCTTCGCACCATCAGCGGGCAAGACCAGCTCGTAGCCCTCCTCAAAACCATAAACTTCTGCCCAACAGAAGCAAGGTTCAACCTTCTAGCATCCTTGCGCGAGAGAGAGTCCAGCACACAATTCTTGGGCCCGTAGCACTTGTCATCCAAGAAAAAACTCAGTCTTACCCTCCTAAACAGGCTCCACCACATAGGTGGGCTGACAATCTAAAAGAGAACGATCACCTCGAGACTCAGTCATCCTGCTCGTTTGAATAGATGGAGAGGGCGAAGGTGATGGAGTATCAATATTGCCACCCCGCACTACATAATGGTCAAACCGATTCACATCAGCCATGTCACCAAGCCAAGCAAAACTGTTTAAAGGCTGAACATGGGGAATAGGACTAACAAGAGACACGTTAGGGGGATTAGCCTTAACGGCATCAGCTAACATCTTATGACGCATTGCGTGCAGCCTTAAACGGGTAAGGTGGGACAAAGGAATCCCATCCTTAATAAGCACTCGCTCGCAGTAGGGATTAAAGAAATCAGGGTTAGGCTCGCGCTGGAAAGGGCGAAAGGCACTACCCTCAGCAGGACGACTACTGCCCGACCCAAAAACAGCAGAAGTTGTGCAGTAGTACCCGTCCCGCTCGCAGCGGGGGTACAGGAAGAAGGCATAACCATTTGTATAGGAGTGGGGGAAGAAGAAAGAGAAACAGGAGGAGTGTGCATGGCGCTCACCTGAAGGAGATGATTGGGAAGTAGAATCCGATTCAGTGGCCACTTGAGGCTCACTTATGTTTTGACTATCAGAAGCGTCAGACATTATGAAATCTACAAAGACCAAACGCCTACGAAGAGAAGAAAAAAGCAATGGGGCGCCGCAAATTGAAGATCAATCTAAGGAAACAAGAACAATGAAGGAATAAAAGGAAAAGATACAAGAATGCAGTTACAACAACAAAAAAGGGGGGAAATTGGGCAAATTCAATTAGGGCGAATCAAAAGATACAACCTTGGTTAGCAAAAACGCAAAAAGAGGCAAAATTGGGAAAATACATACAACAGAAAGGTACAAAGTAAGTACCTTTAGGAGAAAAGTTGCAGAAGCAACAAAGTACAACAACAATGGCGGACACAAAAGCCTAAACAAAATAAAGTACGAAACTGCAGTCAAAAAAGACAGAAGAAGAAACAAATTAGTAAAGAAGTAAGAGCGGAAAAATAAAAGAGAAAAGCGAGTATGGCAGAAAGTTAAAGCAAAAACAAAGACGAAGAATGCGGAAACTTACCACAACAATGGAGGAACACGAGCACCTAAAGAGGAGAAATTCAAACTGACGGCCTGGATCATCAACACGTGTCCCACTCATGCAAATACTGTTCCCGCCAAAAAAAAAACAACAACAACACGCACTTCAGCGGGAGTGATCGAAATTCCTCCAAGCTCGTCATTTCTCATACTTCAGCGTGAGTGATCGAAATTCCTCCAAGCTCGTCATTTCTCAGACTTCAGCAAGAGTGATCGAAATTCCTCCAAGCTCATCATTTCTCAGACTTCAGCGGGAGTGATCGAAATTCCTCTCCGCAAGCTCGTCATTTCTCATATTTCAGCGGGAGTGATCCAAACTCCTCTCCGCAAGCTCGTCATTTCTCAGACTTTAGCGGGAGTTATAAAAACTCCAAGTCCCGGCCAAATGTGCGTCCAGTAGACACAAATAGAGCCAATACAAAATTCAAACGATAGCAAAGACATCGTCATCAAAAACAGGACCTACCTCCCAAGTCTCCGGATCGCAGCAACAACCTAGAGACTTGAGGGGCTAGGAGTGTGCAGGATAATTTAGCTATACAACCCGTTGAGCCACATCCAATAAGGCTACACGCTCAGAATAGCTGGCATGAATAAACCTCACGCCATCTCTTAAGGGGCTAGTTGTGGGGGATAGCTCCTGATGAGCTATTCCTTCCAGCTAGGCTCAGTTAAGAAGACAATGCTGCATATAAAGAGTCGGCATGAGTGATCTCATACCACCTCTTGAGGGGCTAGTTGTATAGGATAGCTCCCGCTGAACTATCGCCCAGCCCCCAGGGTGCGCACTCACTGCCGAAAAAGTAGCTAAGAAGGGATCTCCAGCCTGATGAAGTCAGCCCGCAGGGCTGACCAGGCTAGACTCTCCATAAAGGAGATAGTACGCCTATAAATAGAGGGTAAGGTACAACGGAAAAGAGGTCAGACACTAAAGTTATTGTACTTTCTATATCTCTCTAAGTACACTTTCTCTCTCTAAACACTCTCTGACTTAAGCTTCAGAGGGGGGTTCCTCGAGCCTTCCCCGAGGGCAGTTTACGTGTGCTGCTGTGTGTAGTTTACCGACAGGACCCAGCTCACCCAGCAGAACCCTTGGATCCATACCTAGAACAACACATATAATTAGCATATTCAGCAGAGTTGAGGTTTTCAAGGGCCCTCCGTTTGGCGTCATTTACCTCTTCTTGTTTCCGCCTGAAGAGGCCCTGGAGCCCATCCACCCTCAGCATTACCTGAGAAAAGGGCAGCCAGATTATGAAACACTTGGTGAAAAAATGAAGAAAAATATCAAAATTTAGTTGAAGAATCTTTTACCTCAGCTAGTTGGCCCATTATCTGGTCAAAGTCCACCACCTGCAAATCAGGTATGGAATTCTTCTCCGACCGGGTGAGGGTCCTCACCATCCGCTTGGCAAACCCAGGAAGATCCGGCTCGTCGGATGTCAGATCTGCACCAAAAGAAGTACTTGGTGAGAAGGATGCAGCGTAGTTGGCATTCATTCGTTGCCGGCTGGTGACTGAACCCCCTGAAGGGTCAACCTTAGTCTTGACTCTCATAAAGTCAAGTGGCCAAGGTATTTCATTCTTGTTCTTACCTTGGCTCTCCGGATGGGGCTTAGAGGTATCCTCCTCCCCAGTTGTTGCAGCACCGGTTGCAACATTGGGTGGTTGGCCACCCTTCGATGTCGTAAAGGCATCCGGCACTTTCTTCTGCGAGCGTTTTGAGCTTTCGCTCAGAATTTTCATGGCAGAAGGGGACTTGCCATCGGTCGTAGGACGATCCGGGTTGGCAACAGGAGTTGTCTGGGAAGGATTCTTTTTGGCGGCCTTGGCAGCCGGAGTTTTGTCCAGCTCCTCCCCTTGCCTTTTGAAAAGCTTGGAGACGGAGCGAGGAACACGTTTAGCGACATCCTGCAAATCAAGAACCAAATGTTATCAGCCAGCAAAAACCTTTGCAAGAAATTTAAAGAAAAAGCTAAAGTTAGGCGGTCTTACCCCGCCTTTCTTGGCCTCCTTGGCCTCAACAGCTGCTCTCTTAGAGAGCGCACTTTCTTTGCGCAACAGCGCTGCTGACTTAGTCGGAGTCTTAGCCGAGTCAACCATCTTCAAGGCGTCGGCTACAAGGAGAAAACAAAAAGTTAGAGAAAATCATAAAAAGTTGGAAGTACAAAACAAAAACTACAGAAAAGCCGAATGCAAGTGGATCTACCCTTGGGAAACATGGGGCTTAACCCACAGGTGGACAGAAAACATTCATCTTTGAAATAGTCCGGGTGGGGGATCCAGTTCTTTGGAACAATGATATGATTCCCATCCTCCAAGGGATCAGTAATGGTCTTGAAGAAACCCGGCTCCATTATTTGCCCCCGGGCCCTAGTAAAGAGCGCCGGGAAGGGCATTTCGTGCCAAGGAGAACCGGTTCCTGATTATACCGGTGTAGTGTCCGATTGTGTCTCAGGGTTGGTGAGGAGATTAAATAAAATTTGTCCTTCCACCCGGACCACTTGGACACCTTGTCCAAGGTCATCAAATACTGGGGCAAGGTGGTAAGAGTATACCATGCCCCATGACTGCCTGGGGCCTTGCTCAAGTAGTGCATATGAGCAAATTCAGAGAAGCTAGGAGCAACATTCAAGAGCTTGCAGGCGGCAATATAGCTTAAAATGTTCACCCAAAAGTTTGGGGTGAGCTGCCAGACTCCCAGATCATACCCCTTTAAGATTTTCCTAATCCCAGTATGGAGGGGTGACAGGAGGCCGGCTTCTATTACTGTCTCGTAGCAGAAAAAATAGTTGTCTGCATTCTCTATTTTGTTGTCTCAGACCATCACTGCGTCCCTAGGTGGAACGATAATATCCCACCCCTCTCCAAAGGGGTGCATTTCCTTGAAAGCCCTGAAGCCAATCTTCAGCAGGGCTATGTCACCCGGAAGCATCCTAATTTTCTTAGGGTCAGGGTTGTCAGCAACTTTCGCCGGCTGTTGATAGTCAGCCGCGAAATTATCTTGATCGAAGCTAGAAGCCTCGGCTCCCGATCTTTCAGCGGCCTCAGTACCGCCTGATCCTTCCCCAAATCCATTAGAGGAGGCGGCCTCCTCACCGTCTACCTCTCGTACGCTTGAGCTCCCGGAAGAAGAGGGAGCCTCTTCATCGGAATTGCTACTCTCCTCCAAACCCTCATGTTCCCCATCCGGAACAACCTCGTCGACAGGCACTTCCATAGTGCGCCAGCTCTTAGACTTTCTGGCCCTCTTTTTTACTCTATCCATTGTATCTTGCACAGACACAGAGAGGGAGGACTTCGGGGATGATCACAGATTCACAGCAGTTCCCATAGTCTAGAAAAGGCACCCCCTGTTCTAGATTCAGCCATTCCGGGAGACCGACTGAATGTCCTAGGTAGTGCCGAGTGTGTGGATTGAGAGCTCATTTTATTTTTAAGACTATGTATACAGACGGAAAAAAGAATGTATACAAGTTGGAAAAGAAAAGCTAAAAATGGTACAGGCGGTTACCTTGTGTTTAACTCTGGAAACTCTAAAAACTGCTACAGACGGTGACCGGGTGTTGCAAGGTTAGCACACGAAAATCTTGAGAATTTGATGCAGACGAAATCAGAGAATCTCTCTCTAAAAAATCTCTCTTTCTCTCTCTAGAAAGTCAAATAAAATGAAGTGAGAGAAGGGGGGTAAACTTCTATTTATAGAAGGTAAAAACGGGGGCATCCCATTTGAATTTTAAATTTTACTAGCCGTTGTTACTATTCACCTTTGATAGGTGGACACGTGTCACAGGCCCCACGTGACATCCACGTGACCCCTGTGAGGGGCAAATGTTTAGGGTAAAAATTACCCTAGACAGGTGTCCCAATAAGAGAAGGCCACGTGTCAAGACCAGGCTGACCCAAGTGGCCCCCTAGCCATCTAACACGTGGCTCCTTCAGATAGATTCTGAAATGGCGGCCTTCAAGGGCCCAAATCCCAAGAAAACGTCGTAATTTGGCGCAGCCCACTAAAATCTAGGTCAAGTGACCTAGATAGGGGCACACCTACCAATGACCCTATATATAGGGAGATATTTCCCCATTTTGGGGACACACATTCAATCATTTGTTACACCTACTTTCTCTCTCATCAGAGAAACACCTGAGCTTGGAATCCAAGCAGATCCCCACCTAAATTTTCGCACTCTTTATTCTCTTTCAAGTTACTAACTTGATCTTCAGAGGTGGAGCTCCTACCACCCGGAGTCTCCGTTGTTTTTGCAAGTACAGCTCAGCCGGACCAATCTTTGTGACGTAATTCTCCCGAGGGACAAAAACACCCAAAACAAACCGTACCCGTTATCAAGCCAAACTGATACAACCCGAAACCGAGAACAACCCGAACCAAGTACTTCCGAACCTGGTAGCAACCTGACCCATTGTAAATTGAAACCGTTTAAACCTGACAAAAACCTGATAAACCCAAATCGCTTACAACCTGTAACTAGTTAGGACCAAACCATTTATAGCCCATAATAAATAATGACCGAACAATTTACAACCCGTAACCGGTTATAACCAAATCATTTATAACCCATAAGTCCGTAACCTGTTATGACCATAGAGTTTTTTTTTCGTTAGTAAAACAAAAAGTTTAAATTTGAAATACGAAGTATTTATATTGAATAGGTTTGGAATTTTGATGTCAATGAAACTCTTATGATAAAATATTATCGTCCTTTTACGAGTAATGGCTTATGGAACACTAAATTGTATTTAAAAAAATCTAAATCAAAAGGTAAATCTAGATTTGTTATTATCATTTGATCTTGAAAATCATTATACAAAAAAGGGACATAAAGCTAAAGGACTAATTAATCCTTCGTATGATATACTAGAATAACTAATTAAAGAATGTTAAGGGTATACCAGAAGATATACGTTAACGAAACCCGTTTAAAACTGGAAAAATAAGTTGTCAAACCGACTGAGTTCAACTCGAACCGATTATGACTTGAACCGATTACAACCCGACCTGATTAGGACCCAATATGTTTTGACCTAAAACCCGATTTAAACTGATAAACCCCGTTTTAATACCGACCGAATTTAACCCGAACCGATTATGACCCAGACAAATTATAACCCGACCCGATTAGAATCAGATCCGAAAAGAAATTGTGATAAAAATAAACCAAACTGATATGACCCGAAATTATTTAAAACCAACCCAAACTGACCCGATAATAATTCCAACCCGTTAAAAACCGACCCGTTACAAACCGAAAACCGGTAAACCAAACCCAAAACCGAAGCGAAAACCTGATTGACACCCCTACTTAGTTCATTTACAATTGGTCACATAGTGTGGCCAGCTGCACACAAGACAGACTGAAAAAAGTATAGTAAGTGGGGTTGGTAAGAAAGAAAAATAATAAAATATTAATGAAATCTGACTAACTAATGAAGTGATGCAATTATTACAAAATGAAGGGAGTATAAAATTACTACCTTCGTTACATATTATTTACAACGATTTGATATAAAGTAGAGAGAAAAAATGTCTAATCGTTGCAAATAATATGTGACGAAGGTAGTATAAATAATGTGTCTTAGTCTTAGATTCTTAGCTACATTTGAACTTTATTATTATTATTATTATTATTATTATTATTATTATTATTATTATTGTTATTATTGTTATTATTATTTTTCTTATTGTTCTTATTATTATTGTTATTATTATTGCTCTTATTATTGTTGTTATTATTGTTATTATTATTACCTTTGGAGTTTGTACTGTTTTAGAATAGCTATTTATCACGGAGTACTCTTGTATATTGTCCATTGGGTTTTGCACAATGATTGGGCTTCTTTAGGCCTTCATCCTTAGACATGACCCATAGGCCCTATCATGATTACTGCTGCATTATGCCCAAATGGTTGTGTAGCATGGACCAGGTCTTGTCTTTAAGCTTTTGGAAACCAAATACTAATAATAACATAAATAATACTGAGTACTTGTAATAATTTTTCTGTTTTATAATAATTGACACACTAAAATTTTTTCATCAAAAATTATTAACTTTGATTATGATTATTTACCAACATATATTAAAAAAAAAAATTATCTAAGGTAAATTAATTTAAATAAGTAATGATATAGCATTTCATAATAATAACTTTTTTTTACCCTATATTTTTACTAATTATAATACAAAGTAATTTATACTACCTCCGTTACATATTATGTGCAAGTGTGCAACGATTAGACATTTTTCCTCTCTACTTTATGTAAAATCGTTGCAAATAATATGTAACGGAGGTATTATTTAAAATTAAAATAGTACATTGATAATTGTGTTAAATTTGACAATGTCAATCAGGAATAAAACCAAGTGATTTTTGGCAAGGGCCACGACCCTCCTGTGGCCCAATTGAGTTCAGTTCTACACTTGCACTGCCTATTTTATTTATTTATTTATTTTTAATATGTTGGTCTAATCTATCTATTAATCTATTAATTAATACTAAAACTGAACATACTGTTTCAAAAAAAAAAAAAAAAAAAAAACATGTCAAACTATCATTAAAAAATTTCCCGCCAAAACAATATAAGATGTCATCATTAATTTATTTATTTACTTTTTTGTTTTTGTTATTTTACTTAGCGTATTTTTTAAAAATACATTGTATAGTTATTTTTGGAAAAGAGATGCATCATTAATGCAATATAATGTATACTACTTTTAAATATTTTTAACACAACTGATCAACAATAATTTGTCTCAATTTAATTTTAATAATATGGCCTAATTATTTCAATTTTCTTATACACATTGCATTTGTGTCTTTTACATGAATTGTGTCAGTTTTTATATTATATCACAAATTAATTATGAAAAAAATTGTTACTACCGTGCGATGCACGGGCACTAATCTAGTAAAGTAATAATACAACAAATTTGGCCCCAATAATTTTTATTCCTAATTGTGCACCTAGTGTTAATTATTACTCTCTCCATCCTCTTATTAGAGTCTCATTTCTCTTTATTATGCGAATAATAAATGTTAGTAATGGAATTTTAATAAAAGGACGGATGGACTATGAAACAAGGTAATACTACAGTAGTAATAATTAACATACAATTGTATGTGTAATAAATGCTACACATATAATGGTTGTATGTGGTAGCCCACTTACAATACCATTATATGTATGCCACATTAAAAGGGAGGAAGAAAATAAAAGGGAAAAATAGGGGGAGTAAGATGGAAAAGGTGGACCCCAAAATATAAACCAATCAAATGTTGTCATCAATGGTTGTATGTGGACCACCACATACAACCACTGTATGTGTAGCCTTCTTCGTAATGATAGTAGGGTTAATAAGATAAAATGTACTCTACCAAATATGCTAGAATTCAACAACTGTGATTATACAAAGTATATAATACAGTGTGCTAAAATAGGCAGTTAAGCTGGAGATAAATGATCATGATTCCTATGAACAGTAATGATAACCTTAAGTTTATAAGGGGAGTGAGTAATTTGCTTTGGGGAACGAGAATAATTTGATACTTACCCTATTATTTAATTAATCGACTAAATAAAATAGTCGACAATAATTTACCTTTGCTGGCTTTATATGATACCCAAAAGATTTACTCTCAATTGTTTAGTTGTCTTAAGATTAGATCATATGAACCCAAATCTTAATTAAAGCCACCCATATATATATATATATATATATAGTAGCATCTCTAAATGCTTAGGGAACTAGCTAGCTAGTTATAAAATGACAAGCAAACCCCTTTGCTATTTGTGTGTTAAGTATGTGAATAACAAAAAACCTTGCATATATTTTTTAATAGATGCATGAGTTTTATGTAATTCATATATCCTAATTTGATCACATTTAATTATTAATACTACTTTTGTTTCAATATATTTGTAACATTTACATTAAATGGAAACTGCAAATATTGCAACAAATATTTTATTTCCTTTTTTTATCTAACATTTTTTTTCTACAAATATTGCTAAATGTCATATCGTTGTAAATAAAATTAAAAGAAGTGTATAATATGAAGCATTATTTTTCTAAATGATTTGAGTTATACGTGAATATTTTAATAATGTAGTTTATTAACTCATGAGTTCAGTCAAAATATACATCTATTCAGAAACGATTACAGTATTGTAGAAATTACAACCACCTTAAATCAATGATTGAGGTTAATTTTGGTAATAAAAATGCAAAAATGGCACATAGGCTTTGTTGGAAAATGGGAAGTCACATGGGAAGAAATTAACTCTCATGTGACCACATGGTTAAGGATAGTCCCATGTTAATAATATTTGGAAGTAAGAGGGGATAATGAGGAGGATGGAGTCAAACTACCAATGCCTTATCTCTCTTTGACTAATTAGTCATTATTATGTGGACATCCATTGACACCGAAGCTAACAAATACATTAAATCAAACACTTAAAAGAGGTCCTTTTCCTTCTCTCTCTCACACCTGGTTCCCTTGTCCTTTTGTGAATCTAGCTATAAGAATAAAGTACATGCTCATTCATTTTCTCTTCTCCTCCCTAGTTTTTTGGACATACACTTGACTCGACCACCAAATATATGTATCTAAGTGTTTTGATTTCCTTAAAAAATTAAAATATTGAGACACAAATGAATCTAGTCTCTAACTAGTTGACTTAGGCCCCAATCTTATAGTCTGAAATTTGTTGTATTAAATTAAACTGAAATTTGATGAACTGAACTCAACTAAATTGAATTGAAATTTATTGAACTAAACTGAATCGAATTAAAATTTGTTGAAATAAACTGATAAAGTATGCAGAGAATGTAAAGGATTTGATCAAATCATATTTATTGATATTCAATTTTTAGGTTGATAGTCGAAGATATCCCTTATTCTTAGCTAATGTACCTGAACAAGTACTCTAATATATCTAGTCGTATTATATTGCTTACTCATGTACTATATATACTCATGGAATCACATTAATATAATTAAGTTTTCCAACATTCTCTTTCTCATAACTCTATAATGGTATCATGAGCTTTTGAGCCATCTTTTCTTGCTTCCGCTACTACCATGGTTACATTATCAAAACCATTTGTTGACGCCGACAAATGATGGTGACCATATCAAACTTTCTTCTCGAAAAGCTTCAAACCAAAATCACACTTTTCCTCTCAACTCTTTAGCACCCCGTATTTCATATACCAAGAGATGCTAATTATCTTTTTTTTTTCTCCAGACCTCTTATGGAGAAACAATCCCTTTTTGACACCCTATAATTTATCTACCAAGTGTTGTCGGACATAAACTCAATTCTCCAACCCCTCCTACCCTATGGAGAAACAATCTCCTTTGGCCTACGTAGTCTATCTACCAAGTGACAAGTGTTGCCAAATATAAACTCACTTCTCCGAACTTTTATGGAAATCCTCAAACTCTTTTCTTTCAATGATACTAAATATAATTCTTCTCCTATAAAAATGATCAAAATTCTCAATTTTCCTCCCCCCTCCTTGAATTAAAGACTCCTACCCTGCTTCACGCATGCAATTCCTCCTCCTTCAAAAAAAAAAAAAAAAAAAGAGACATTTTTTCTCTTTTAACTCCCAATTTGGTATGTACAACTCTCAATTGAAGAACCACCAACATCTTAAAATGGCAATCAACAATTAAGAAGAACATTCATTTTACAAGATTGTACTTTCCCTTTGGTCGTCCATCTTGCGAGGACGTGTAAAGGATTTGATCAAATCATATTTATTGATATTCACTCTTTAGGTTGATAGTCAAAGATATCCCTTACTCTTAGCTAATGTACCTAGACAAGTACTCTGATGTATCTAGTCGTATTATATTGCTTACTCATGTACTATATATACTCATGGAATCACATTAATATAATTAAGCTTTCCAACATTCTCTTTCTCATGACTCTATCAGAGAAGTCCAATAAAATAGGGCCTTAGTTCAAAATAGGGCCTTAGTTCAAGTTAAACTGCTTTGTTATTGGAGTGGAGAAAAAAGATGTGAGATAATTATCTAGGCCTAAGAATCATACTCATCATAGTATGTCATTGAACTGGTGGAAATAAAGGATATATAGGTCTGGGTAAGTCTGCAATCTTAAGAATCATGGTTAAGGGGATTTGTATTTACATTTATAGTCTTGCTAAATGCTAAACCATAAAGGAAAAATAAAGGGAAAGAAAAAAAAAAATTCCTTGGAATATTGACACCTTAAAATCTTGCTAAATCACACAAAATAAGCTTAGTATATGGTCAAGTTTAATATCGATTAATTCACTCACGTGAAGTCACAAGTAGTGTACGATGGAGCGGGATCCCTTTACCCCATTTGAATTTGCAAAATAGAAATTTTCAATTATAAAATTTGGGAGTTTCTCATATTTTCTATCAAAATTTGATCATAATACGAGTAGTTAAGCAAATATATTTTGACCTCACTTTACTGTATGTCTAGATTCGCCACTAATTAACACAAACAAAAAAAATAAAAATAAATAATAATAAATAAATCTACTAGCTACGGGATACATTAGTCAAACAACTCATTGCAAAACGAGATCAAATTAAGCATGTAACATGAGTATAGTTCTTCAGTTGATGTCATCGTCAGAATCCTGTCGACTACACCAAGTAAGCTCAATAAACGTGTTTAGTTCAATGAGATGCTTCAATTAAAATATCCAAATCTAATGAAGATTAAGCAAAAATATCCACACTAGTATAGACAAATGTCGTTCATATAAAAGTAAGAAAGACACAGTAGTTAATTCCTAGCTTAGTTCTTCATCCTACCAATATTATTATCCTTTTTAAGGGAAGAATAATAAGGGTTGCCAACCCTATATATGGGTTTTGGGTTAGGGAGAGATTAGACGGTTGGGGTGAATAGACAGAATTGAAGCTGCCTAGTGCTGGAATCTTAGATAGGCAGACTGCTGCTATACATAACATTATAGTCCTGCCATACCAATATAAAGCAGACTCTGTACATATATAATAGTCCTGTCATACAACAAACAAATTTTAAAAATAAATATCATATGATAGGACAAATAACCAAATTTCAAATTTTATCCATATAATATTGCTCATTTTTTTAAAAAAAATTCCTCCCTTTTATTAGTGAATACTTCCTCCGTTTTTAAATATTTGCTCCATTTTTTTATGTGCGGAGTTTTAAGAGAAATTGGAGAAAGTAATAAAATATGGATGTAATGGGGTAGGTGAAAGAATAAAAAAATTGTAAAAAGCAAAAGTACTTGACAGAATTAGAGGAGATTTTATATGAAAGCCATTAATAAAATATGATTTATATTGGGTTTACTATACAAGAGAAATGGATTTAATATTGTAAAAGCTTTTCAAATAAGGAAATGGAGCAAGTATTCATAAACGGAGGGAGTACCTTTTTATTATCACGCTTGCCTACGCATGTTTTTAACGATTAGTATATCTGATTATCAACACTGTAAAATTATAAAAAGTGGATATTAAATGAAATGATTCAAACTAGATTACACATGAATATGTTTTATTGTATTTATAAACCATAAAAGCGAGTCAAAGCGTGTTGTGTACATAATGTAAAAGTCAAACGACATCAACTAAAAAAACAGAGGAAGTATCATTTATTTGATATAAATACATAAACTCCCTCAGTTACATATTACTCGCAACAAAGGGGTATTATTTGTGAGACATAAAATATTCATTTGTTGCGAGTAATATGTAATGGATGGAGTAATAATAATAATATAATATTGATGAATAGATTAGTAAATGCAAATTATATCTCTAGTTTACATTATGTTTACTGGTATGGTAATAGTAATACTAGTACTATTTTATCCAAGAGCAAATTAATATGATCGACATTTTACACAGTGCTGCCATCTTTACGGTTATAAATTCATTTTGAGTTTCATATTTTTTTTATATATTTTTTTAAAGGTAAGATGAAAGACCTTATTGAATCGGCATCTCTTACGGGTTAAGCCAGCCTAACTCGGTAAGTCAACGCTTGAGAGTGAAGAGAGGGGAGGTAATGGAATTCCCCTACTCAGGCTTATCGAGCGAGTCGATCACGAGCTGAGGGGTGTTCGACTCAACTCGAAAACTTTTTACATGTGCTCAACTTGTGCTCGCTAAAGTTTCGAGCAAATAGAACATGCTCGATTCTTTCTCGTTAAAGTTTCGAGTCGAGTCAAGTAGCTCACAATCAGCTCGTTAAAATTTTGGTCCTTCTATTCTTTATTTATTTTTTGTTCAATTTATATTGTGTTTCCTTATTATATGTAGATATTATTAAAAAAATTACTCTTTCTTTTTATGATATAAATTAAGGCTTAATAAGTGTCAAATTTGTTTAAAGATAGTAACTTTGTTTGCAAATTCTATATTAATAATATATTATCGAGTTGCTCACGAGCTTATCGAGTCGAGTTAGAGCTTGCTCAACTCGTGCTCGTTAACATCTCAAGTCGAGTCGAATTCGAGTTGAGCTAACTCGAGTCGAGTTTTGACCGAGCGTTGACTGAGTCGAGTATGAGTTGCTCACGAGCTGCTCAACTCAATTAGCACCCCTACTCCCGAGCAAATGTAGTTGGTGAAGCTCAAACTTGTGACCTCAATGTCACAAGGTGAGTTCCCCACTCACTCGTTGTTTCATCTTATTTATATGACTATACATGTCAATGTATTGTAAATTTGTAGTACAAACATGTTGGTTTTAAAATATTCCACCTTTATCATTTACATATATATAGATGCATTTATGCATTATTTTGACTAACACACTTGTATATGTATAATTTTGACCGTTAATATAATTTATTATCTATGAATAAATTACGGAGTACTTATATAATTAAAATATACACTGTACATTTGTACTTAATACAAGTATAACACTGGTTTAAAAAAAAGGAAAAATTGCTCCCATTAATCTGAACTTTGCCTCGTCCGCCGAAAATAATCCCAACTTTCGTTTATTATCTATCACTCCCAACTTTAGGGGGTATTAATTTTTTTTGCACCCAACAGGTCATCTAACCTGATGTAGCAAGTTACCTAGCCACATGTCAGCGTACGATTGGCTTAAATTTTTAAAAAAAAAAACAAAAAAAAAATAAAAACCCCACAAACCACCCATGCCCAGCGGCTGCCACCACACCCCACCTCCACCCCGCCGGGAAATCACCCCCACCCCCAAAAAACCCCTCTCCTGCTGCCAGAAACCACCGCCCAGCTTTCCCCCCTCCCTCAAAACCCACCCCTTCCCTTCCCCCACCCCCGAAAACCCCTCCTCTACCCCCGAAATCCCCTCCCCCACCCACGAAAACCCCTCCTCCACCCCTTCCCTTCCCCCACCATAGTTTCCAAATCACGAGCAAACTAAGGAGGCCACGAAATTGGCCGAATATGGCAGAAATTGGCTGATTTAGGGTTAACACCAACCATTCAGCCCAAAATCGGCCAATTTCGGCCGTTTTCACCCATTTCTATGGCCGTTTTCAGGGAGAAATGGGGGTGCGTTTCTAGTGGTTTTAGGGCGTTTCTGGGGTGGTTCCGGCGTCGAGGTGGGCCAGGGGTTGCGATGCCGAGGTGGGCCAGGGGTTGCGATGCCGAGGTGGGCCAGGGGTTCCGGCGTGGAGGTTGTGGCTGAGAGAAGCTAAGGGAGGTGGCGGTGGTGGAAGGTGGCTGAGAGAAGCTAAGGGGAGGTGGTTGTTGGGTTTTTTTTTAATTATGTTTTTAATTTTTTTTTCTATTTTTTCAACTAATTACATGTTGACACGTGTGAAAAAAAAAATAATTCAGAAATGTTTACCTGATTTACCGGTTGCAAGTCATTTGGGTGCAATAGAAATTAATACCCCATAAAGTTGGGAGTGATACATAATAAACAAAAGTTGGGATTAATTTCAGCGGACGAAGCAAAGTTTAGATTAATGGGAGCAATTTTTCCTAAAAAAAATACAAGTATAACACTAGTTATTTTACATGATACAGTAACATTTGTTTGGTATTCATTAATATAGTCATGAATTAAAAATTCAAAGGGATGCATTTGTAGAGATAAATGATTAATATAAGCAAAAATCTCATCTTCTTCGGAATGGTTGCAATAGGCCTAACAAACATAGGGTCTGTTCTCTTACGTTGAAATTCAGTTCAGTTCAACTCAGCTCAGTTCAGTTCAGTTCAGTTCAGCTCCTAATTTTCTTCTCTTATAAAATATTCAGTTCAGTTCAGCTCAGCTCAGTTTAGCTCAGTTCAGTTCAATTCAGTTCAGTTCAGCTGAGTTCAGTCAATGAGAATAGGCCCATAATCATACTTATGAAGATTTTTTGCTGTGCATGTAATTGTTAGTTATAATTGTGAAGATATATAATTAAATTAGTATGGGTAATGCTATGTAGCCCTAAGGGCTATATTAAAACATTAAATACACTCTTAAAAATTGTATAAATTAAGAATTCATGACAAAAACACGCGTAAATCAGTGTAATTAGTGTTTATATTCTAATAATTTCCTAATTGTTTATGATTTTCTAGTGATCAATAAAGTAGTTGTTAACTAGTTCTTATCTATGAAAATAAATATTTTTTTTCCTAAAAAACACAGGAAAAAAATTATTCATTGCCTAATTTTATTTTACAAAGCTAATAATGTTAGTTAAAATTTGATTTTCATATTGTCACTATTGCACATGAAATATATATGATGACTTAGATTATTGGTAAGGCAACTAGTATAATTAATGAGGTTACATGTTTGAATCCTACATCCACCATCATTACAATTTTTAACGTAATTGATGACATGAAAATAAATAATTTAAAAAAAAAATTAATAATAAAAGATGGAGAGCTTTTGTGGCACTTAAACTTCTTTTAAATGAATTTAAATATGGGTTAAGTATTGGCGCATAGCTGCTATTTACATACCAAGTAAATAGCAGCTATACGACAAAAGAGTGCTGAATTTTTTTTTTTTCTCAGTGGTACAATATTTGTACCACTGTTAGTCTGTTACCTAAAATAATTATAAATAGTACTATTAAAATAGCTTATAATTTAGTAGTACATTAAAAATTTCACAGTAAGTATAATGATACATCAAACATACCATTGTAGCATTAAAAAAAATCTCAAAAACTAAATGAATTTACCAATTAACCCTCTTATATGCATCCTAAAAATATAGGAGCTAGGAGTTATGCGCCTAGTTGCACTCTTAATACGGAGTACATTGCTTTACACTACCTCTCGTGTTGAATGATCTCTTTACATAACCTAGGGGTAACACTACTACTACTAGTAGTAGCAACGACAAAAAATGCTATGCTCTACTAATAAATAATGGTATTTAACAATTAAATAATATTAGCTTATTATAACCGCCTAGTCTGTTACTCTGAATCTGTGAAAGATCATCGTTTTGATGAGACGGAATTGGGCCCGTGGTATGTAAAAAAATCGACAATAAGTAATCAAAGGTGAGCTTGAAGGATGATCATTGCTCACAATGAGGGGGCGTTTGTTATAAATTCCGTAAACGGAATGAAAAGGATTTATATAAGTAAGGGAAATGATAATGATACATGTTACCTTTGATATAGTTTGGTATCTTTATGAAATGGAAACAAATTGAAGAGTTTATGATTGAGGGGGAAAACACATTTTGTTTCCACTAGTTGGGTAAGGGTAACAATTTGGGGAATTTTGTTACCCTTTGAAAATGGTATTTGTTACTTGTAACTCATATCAAACTAATAAAAAGGGAAACACTTATTTGTTTACGTTTCCTACATTACAAATTTCTATACCAAACACCCCCTGAGAGTTATCAAGATAAACTCAGATCATACAAAACATTAATTAAAGTTAAGTTCTTTCCAACTACGAAGTATATGTTTAATGAGTATATTACATACCTTTATCGAAGAACACTTAGGGATCGTTCTCTTCAGTTTATTTTTAGTTTAGTTCACTTTAGTTCCAATTAGTTTAGTTCAGTTTAGTTCCATTCCTAATTAATTTGCATCTCTCATAAAATATTCAGTTCACTTCAGCTCCAATAATCAGTTCAATGCAGTTTAGTTCAATAAATCAGAACATACCCTTATTATTGAACAAGACTTAGCTCATTTCAAAGATAATTATATCTCCCTTCTTAATCTTGTCTTTATTGATCTTTTCAATCTAAATGTAGTGTTCATTCTATATTTCCTAATTGCACTAAATTAATAAATATTTATCACTTGAAAACGTTGAAAAGTCATCAAAATATTTTAATTATATTCAAATATAGATGTTAGCTAGGATTAAAAAGCTTCATAGGAAGCTTCATAGTTTGGCTCTTAGCTCTACTTACTATTCTTGTTTGAAGATATTAAAATTCTCACATTGATCATGCAATTGTACTAGATCGATCATGAAGTACCAGATTCCATTTCTTTGGCATCACATTATAGTAACTACTATATGTTCTTTTGGTATTAGGAAATTGAATTTCTTTATCTTCTTAACTAAGTCCAATAATTCTCTTATTAATTATTTTCTAAGCTTTATTTCCACTTTATCCATGCACACTAAAATATAAAAAATTTATTAATTTGGTGGTTTATGGTTAGGGTATCTATCTCTTCCTTCATTCTATGATTTCAGCTTTTATTTTTTTTTAAATGGGAAATAAAAGCAATTTATTAATGAGCAGTGTCCAGTTAATTTCCCAGATAAACAAAATTTGTTTATTTGGGGGTATATTTGTCTTTTCAAATACCAGTTGAGGGGTACATGCGTCTTTTTATGTACTAGTTGAGGGGTACATGTGTAATTTTCTCACCAAACACTAAAATCAAGTTGCAAACAGTCATTGGACAGCTCACCAAAAGTACTGAATAAATGACCAAGTTTTTTCAATATATTTACATAAATGCCACCAGATTAACAATAATTCGTTTATCTGGCAGATAAACTTGTATTTGTTGTTAATTAATTACGAAATGAAGAATAGGAAAATTACACCCACACTCCCAAAAGAGTCTGACTTAAATGCCAGAATCAACCAAAAAAAAAAAAAAAAAATCAACAATCAACTAATCAAAATTTTCCTCTGATCTTCACTACATCTTCTAGCAACCTTAAAGCTGATTTATCGAAATAGAATAGCAGCAGTTATAGCTCTTTGGCCTTGGTTATAAATTTGATCATTCCTATACATCCATATATCATACAAGCACTCAACAAAGTACATAAGAAACAACTTATGGTTAGCAATACTCTTTTTAGCACTTTTAATAGCCCACTCTAGCTCACTAAATGTAGCAGGCCAGGTCTTTTGTTGAAACCCAGCATTCTAAAAGCCATAGACTAAATCTGAGATGAGAAATCACAATGAAAGAAAATGCTCAGCTATTTCAGGATTATTCTTGCATAAGCAGAAAGACACAGTAGGCACAATACCTTAAGCAGACAACCTGTCTCGAGTAGGCTGTCTATCATGAATAGCCATCCAAGTAGCAAACAAAATTCTAGGAGAAGCCTGGTTTTGGCAAAGGAATCTAAACCAGGACACTCTATCATGATCTCCATGCAAATACTTGTACATTTCTTTAATAGGGAAGGAGCCATTCCTCAAAAATCTGCTTCATCCACTAGCAGACAATATGATTTGCATACAGTCAAAAAATTTCCTTGGAGCCCAAGAGTTGTTAGCAGGGTAGTTAACAGTAGCAAGATCTCTGTTCTTAGTTTAATAAGCATCAATCCATTTTACCCATAGCTTATCCTTCTTGCAAGAAATAGCCCAAAGAAGCTTACATATAGCAGCTTTGTTCCACAAAACCAAGTCTTTAATGTTAGGAAGGCAAAGAGTATTCCAAGAGATAGGAGCTTTTTTGAAGACATAATGTTGTCAGTCCATAATAACATCCTAAATATTCTCCAAATTTCCTTGATGAACTTCTTAGGAATGATAAAGATTTGGCCAGTATGACTGCAAACTCAGGAGAATCACCATAACCAACCGCAGTCTGCTAAAGTATGCAAGGGTTTTAGTAGTCCAAGTCTTTGCTCTACTACCTACCTTGTCAATCAGAGGTTTACACTCATCATAGGAAAGTTTTTTTTAGCCAAGGTGTCGCGGTCCGGGGATTTGGACCCCGAAACGAGGGACACACTCTAGCCTTTTGGCGGCAAGAGCGCTAGCCTTGAGTGGAAGAGGGGCTTGTGAGCACAAAGCAACACAAGCGGAAAATTAAATCAAAGGAGCACTCACATCTATTTGGGAGACGGAGTGTGGGTGGTCGGGGCTTGTGACGGCCGATACTTCAAGGCGAGCACAAGCGAGTCCGAACCACGAGTTCTTAGTGTATCAAGTTGGTTTGGAGGGGAGCTATTATGCAAGTAAGACACAATACCTATAAAGGTCTAACAACAAACAAGCATAAAATTAAGGCAACACTTGGTAGAAGGCTTAAGATTTAATTAATCATTCACCCTCTAAAGAGCTTTAATTTGATTACAAGGAAAATCCCTAGTGAACACTAAACTGACAGTAACACAATAACGGGACCTCAATCTTAGAAAACATAAAGTAAACTCTAAGAAAGCATCTAAAGGGAATCTAATACATTAAAAGGAGTCGGATTCTAACATCCTCAACCACTTAAGCTATTGACAACCTCGTCGACTTACAAGAGTTACAATCAAAATTAGAAAATCCTAAACTATCTTGAGTCTCTGGTGCGCCGTTGATGCAGCTAACTTCTTAAATCTTTGTTAACTCTAGAGTTGGATCTTCATTGTTGTCGAGGAGCTTGTCTTTAGGGTTGTTGTGCTCAAACAACTTGTTGAGAGCTTCATCTCTAAATTTCCTCCTAGGAGTAGTGTCTGTTGAGCTTTGGGGGAGAACTGCTACCACGATCATCTGTTGGGGAGCTGCTTCCTTGAGATTGTGGTGGTGAGCATCAAGTTGTGGCTGGTGCCTCTTAGGTGACCATTATTTCTTTGATCCCCTACGCCTGACCTTCGTTGTTTGTTGGACCACTGTTTTCCCTCTCTCTTGGGAGGTTCTCCTTTGGTGCCTCTTTGATGTCTATGGGCTTGTTGCTCTTTGCTTCAAACTCGGTGCCTGATTTTGAGTTTGGTGGGGACGTATCTTGGATGTTTCCGACTCACTAGGCTTCATCTCTCGAGTCTGGGTGTCTCTGGCGCAAGCTTGTTTCTTCGATGTCGCCTTATTATCTGGATCCATCACTCGCATTGCCAATAGATATCAGACTTTCAGTTCTTCCTTAGGTGCTACCATTGTCATAGCACTCATTCGGTACATGGAACCCATCCTGCATGTGGGATCCTCATCGCTGCTAGTCTCTTTTAATGCCTCCTGAACAGACATGGATGACAATCTCTTCTGGATCTTGTCAAGCTCTTCTTTATGCTCTCACTCCCACCATTTGTGTGGGCCTTGACAAAGAATGCAATTTATTGTCCTTGTGTTTGCCGAGGATGTGTCGGCCTTTGAGTTTCTGGAGTTGTGGGAGGGGGTAGATGTTGATCTCTGAGCATCACCTCATCCACTTCTTCTATGGTATGTATTGACGGTGTTAGATGATACTCGAGAGCTGTTCTCTGTACCCTTTGGAGAGCTTGGTGTCGGGCTATGAGAGTGTGTTAACGTCCCACTTAAATCATTCTCGGATTGACGACCCTTCCTGAATGAGTAGTCCATCAATCTCTCGGCAGCACACATAGCAACAGCGAGGGTATCAATCTTCTACCTTAAAATCTCTCGCTGAACCCATTCCTTTAACCCATTGACAAAGTTGAACACACGATCTTTCTCGTTCATGTTTGTGATGTCCAACATTATCGCCGAGTATTCCTTCACATAGTCGCAAAGAGAGCCCTTCTAGCGGCACTCCAACAACTTCATCCGAGCAACAAATGTTGTGTTGTCGGGGTAGAATTGTTCTTTGAGTTCCTCTTTGAACTCCGGCCATGTATCGATCTTTATCCATCATGCTTCAATGTCTGTGTGCTTGGTGCGCCACCAAATCTTAGCATCTTCGGACAAGTACATGATGGAAGTACCCACTTTCCGATCGTCACTCAATTGACATACTCGGAAGTACTGCTCCATGTCAAAGAGGAAGTTGTCGACTTCTTTGGCATCTCTAGCGCCACTGTAGTCGCGAGGTTTGGGCGGCTTGACCTTCTCCGCACCAACACCAAGTGCGTCTCTGCCCACAGCGCGAATAAGGGTAGCACATTTCTCTAGTGCTGCATCAGCTTGACCTTGAACAAATTGCAATTGTTCGCAGAGAGCATCTCTATCTTTCATTAATTTCACGATTTGCTCAACTTGCTCGTGTACCATGACTTGGAGTTGGGACCATTCGTCCGCCTTCTCCTCGAACCAAGCGATCCTTTCTTCTATGAATTCCATCTTTGTGTAGCCCTCCTTGGTGCCTACACGGGTTGCTTACGACGAGATTTGGACCTCGGCTCTGATACCAACTGTCATGGTCCGAGGCTTTGGACCCCGAAACGTGCGGCGCGCTCTAGCCTTTTGGTGGGAAGAACGCTAGCTTTGAGCAGAAGAGGGGCTTGTGAGCACAAAGCAACACAAGTGGGCAATTAAATCAAAGGAGCACTCACGTCTATTTGGGCGACGGGGTGCGGGTGGTCGGGGCTTGTGACGGCCGATACTTCAAGGCGGGCATAGTGCATCAAGTTGGTTTAGAGGGGAGCTATTATGCAAGTAAGACACAATATCTATAAAGGTCTAACAACAAACAAACATAAAAGCAAGGCAACACTTGGTAGAAGGCTTAAGATTTTATTAATCATTCACCCTCTAAAGAGCTTTTATTTGATTACAAGGAGAATCCCTAATGAACATTGAATTGACGGTAACACAATAATGGGACCTCGAACTTAGAAAACATAAACTAAACTCTAAAGAAAGCATCTAAAGGGAATATAATACATCAAAAGGAGTTGAATTTTAACACAAGGGAACACCTAGGTACCAAAAGGGAAAGATGCCAGCCGGTATTAGCAAGTATCAATTAGATTGAATCAATCATAGTCATACAAAAATAATAATCCATATAATCATCCACATATCCATAATATATAGATGCATAAGTAATAACCCACATATTATATGTCAATTATGCGTTATCGCTCCATTGCAATCCATATAATTATTAAATATAACCACCATCACTTATTCGATTTCATTTATATGATATGGTCATTAGATTGATTACATACTCACTAGGAGTTAGGATTCAATTTGTAGCCATAAAATCACTAACATGCTTATTAAGCCATAATTGATTTATAATTCAAGTATCAAAGCAATAATAATGATCAAATTAATTATTCAAACATCCCTTTTATGTTGTAAGAATAAATCTTTCTCCATCTCTAATTGTTTGCTTCATTTTCTTTATTATAGTCAAAGTTCATCAACTTTTGAATTCACATTATCTTAGGAGAAAACAAACAGATTTATAATTCTAGATCTAAACAATCAATGATGATCAAATTAATTAACTAAATATAAATGTAAGTAAAATACGTCCCTTCAATCTCACATTGAGATAATAACAATACAATAATAATGTTTTATGGGATCTTCTCCTTTAACACAATCGAGATTATGTGATTTCGTTCCTGGATGTATTGTGTCGGTTGCGGCTCAACGGAAGCAGAACAAGTATAGGGCGCGTTGCAAGGCTATTGGCTATGATTTTGTTCCTTTCTCCTTTTTTCATTGGGGAAATTAGAGAAGCATGTTGTTGCGTTGTTAAAGCAGATTCAAGAGTTCGCTAGGACTCGGGATATTTGTGCTTGTGCAGCTGCTCACATTTTTAATATAATCGGCTATAGTTAGAGAAGTGGGAGCCCATATTGTATCTCGGCTCCATACTAAATTCTTGTAAATCGATTGACTTTATAAGATTTTGTTATTTTTATAATAATAATAATAATAATAATAATAATAATAATAATAATAATAATATAATAATAATAATAATAATAATAATAATAATAATAATAATAATAATAATAATAATAATAATAATGAATGAGGATTGGGGAGACTGATCTTATGCGTCGCGTCTCCAGTCTTTGGGGTCTTCAGGCTACGCTTCTTCGTAATTCTAGTATTGTTGGTTCGGTACCTGCCTTCGATGATGCTCTTAGTCTTTTTAACAAGACTGTGGAGATTTATCTTATGAGTAACCCTAGTGAGATCGCTACCCCTAGACTCATGAAAAAATTGGCAGATATATATTTCACGAAGATCACTGCATCTGCGGAATTCACTTTATCCTTATCTTCGCGTCAAGTTGCCTTATGGAAGTCCCAACAGGGGGATCACTCTTCGGCCTGGTTGCGAACGGTCCTGATATCGGGTTTGGGTTAGACTATGAATGGTAAGACTTACCGTAGTGTTCTTTGCTACCGACTGGGTGTTCCTTTGTTCTCCATTTTAACACCGTGTTCTTCTTGCTCATGGGTTTTTGATGGGGATATTTATGGGGATCATGCAGTGTCTTGTGCTGGGATGGTGGATTAAACATCGGCACAACGTTGTTCGTGACACCCTTGTTGATATTTGTTTTCGGTCTGGGATTTCTGCTCGAAAGGAGGTTAACGTTGGGTTTTCAGGAGGGGACGACGGGGCTCTACGACCAGCAGATGTGTTGCTTTATTCCTGGGATAGAGGCCTTGATGTATGTGTTGATTTGACGGGGTCTTCACCTTTGACGCAATCGGGGTTGTCTGATTTCGTTCCTGGTCATATTGTGTCGGCGGCGGCTCAATGGAAGAGGGACAAGTATGGGGCGCGTTACAGGGCTATTGGCTATGGTTTTCTTCCTTTCTCCTTTTCTTCATTGGGGGAATTAGAGAAGGATGATATTGCGTTGTTGAAGCGGGTATAGGTGTTCGCTAAGACTCAGGATATTGGTGCTCGTGTAGTTGTTCACATTTTCAGAGGACCGGATTTGTTATAGCTAGAGGGGTGGGGGCCCAGATTGTATCTCGGCTTCCCACCAATTTCTTGTAAATTGATTGACTTTTTAGGTTTTCTGTTAATAATAATAGTAATAGTAATAGTAATAGTAATAGTAATAGTAATAGTAATAGTAATAGTAATAGTAATAGTAATAGAAATAATAATAATAATAATAATAATAATAATAATAATAATAATAATAATAATAATAATAATGTCGACATTGCGGAAGTCGCAGCAGGGTGATCACACCTTTGCATGGCTTCAGGCAGTCCCTATCTCTGGATTGGGTCAGACGATGAACGCTAAGACATATCGATGTGTGTTGTGTTATCGGATGGGTGTTCCATTGTTCTCTGTCTCGACACTGTGCTTTGCTTGCTCTTGGGTTTTTACTGGGGATGTATTCGGCGACCATGCGGTGTCGTGTGCTGGCATTTTAGGTATTAAACATCATGTTGTTCGGGATAGATTTGTTGATATTTGTTACAGATCTGGGATTTCAGCAAGAAAGAAGGTTGACATAGGATTATCTGGAGGGAATGACAGGGCCCTCAGACCTGCCGATGTGTTACTTTATTCATGGGATCGTGATGTATGTGTCGACTTCCCAAGGTCTTCTCCTTTGACACAGACAAGGCTATCTGACTTTGTTTCGGGACGGGTTGTGGCTGATGCGGCTCATCAGAAGCGGGTTAAGTATGAAGCTCATTGTCTGGCGATGGGATATGGTTTCATTCCCTTCTCCTTTTCTACGCTTGGGGATTTAGAAAAGGAGGTTGTTGCGTTGTTGAAGCGGATTCAAAGGTTCTCGACGGCGCAAGACATTGGGGCTCGTGCTGCAGCTCATATATTCACTAGGGTAGGCTTTCCTATAGCCAGAGGAGTAGGGGCCCAGATTGTATCTCGGCTTCCCACTAATTTATTGCAGGTTGTATGACTTTTGTTTTTGAGATATAGGAGAATCTATATAGTCTACTGTAACAAGTTTTATATGGAGTAGTATATACTTCTTTTGTTTTTTTTAGTTGACAAATTTCTATTATTACGCTTGTCAACGCATGTTTTAAACGATTAATATCTTTGATTATCAACATTGTAAAATTATAAAAAGTGTATATTAAAAAAAATATGTATTGAAACATTTCAAACAAAATCTCACATTAATATGTCTTATCGTATCTAAAAACCACAAATACGAGTCAAATTGTATTGTGTGAATAGTGTAAAAGCCAAACGAATTCAACTAAAAAACAAGTAAAGTATATATTGACAATATAAGGCTATATGAAGCATATAGTACTCCGTACATGTTAGTCATATGCTAATCTTCCCCTCATTTTCATAAATAATGGATAGCTTATTCAACTCAACTCACATGTGTATTTATATTTTCTTGTAACAATAATTCTTTCTACAGCATTATTTTAATTTTTCCCAAATCATAATAAAGCTTTTTATATAATTCCATTATTTGGTTGAGAGTTTAAATTCAATTAATTGAAAAGTCATGCTATATTGCTATGCATATTTATTACATAATCATTCCTTCACAAGTTCTCTTATCCCTACCATGATCTCTACCAACTAAAACGGGTTTATCATTAATCAATATTAATAAGTTTCCATTTCTTTTTTTTAAAAAAAAAAGAAAAAATACAAATTTATCTTCATGATAAAAAAAAAAAAAAAAAAATATCTAGTTGCATTTTTTGTAAATAAATCAAAAACTTTTGTCAAATGTGAACCCCATTAATGTTGATGTATTTACAAAAATGTCAAACTAACTAAGATTTTAAATTGATTTATTTACGAAATTACTACTAGTAAAATATTTTTTTTTGTTTATCATGAAGATGAAATGGGACTCCTCAAATTATATAAATAAAATGGAAAATTTGCAAATTGTAGCCATTTAAAGTTTGTATTTTGTAAATTGCAGCCATTAAATTTTTTTTTTGCAAATTGCAGCCCAAAAATTCGTATAAATTGTAAATTGCAGCCCGATTTAATTTTTTCATCAGTTTATATGTTGAAAAATTTTCGGTTAAGGTTTTAGGGGTCATTTTACCCCTTAAGAACCCGAATTGAGCTCGGAATTAGCAAAAAAAAACTATTATAAGTATCTCATATTTACAGTTTCCCACAAATCGATACATTTTTGTTATGCAAAACGAGATACTTGCGTTATTTTTTTGCTAATTTCGAGCTCAATTCGGACCCCTAAGAGCTTAAATGGCCCCTAAAACCTTAATCGAATATTTTTAAACTTTTAAACTTATGAAAAAGTTGAATCGTGCTGCAGTTTACTATTTATATGAGCTTTTGGGCTGCAATTTGCATTTTTTTTAATGACTGCAATTTGCAAAATATAAACTTTAAATGGCTGTAATTTGCAAATTAATTACTACTACAAAACATTAATTTGTTGTTGAATAAAAATATGGATGAGAAATTGAAGATGATCTTTAAGACATGTCAATCAAGATAGAACTAGTTAGCAGGCGCGGTCAGAAATAGCTAGGTGATTAATACGAATATTGTAATAGGGACAGTAGTAGTATGATAATATGTAAAGTAAGACTAGAGTTACCGCAAGTACTAGCAGTCATAATTGCGTTTTTAGGTTGTTGCAAGTAAAATTCCATACATAAATGAAGTAAAGCCGTTGCTAATGTCCCATCATCACGTTTTGGAAATAGATTCACTGCTGAATTACGTCTATCCTGACTTAGGTGCACGTTCCTAGACACGAAGAAAATATGCACCAGTGAAATACGGTTACTCTCTCCGACATACGGAGTTATAAATACAGAGTACATAAAAGTCTAATTGAAAAATGAACTCATTGAGATTGTTGAAAATTACTTCCTGCATTCTAACCAGTTATAACTAGGGACTTGTTTATAATTTTTTTTAATGTTTTTAAATACTAGCTCGATCATTAGATCTAAAATATGAAGATAGCTTGACTAGGGGTACTTATGAATTTATGATGCAAGTCGAGTTTAATTTGAGTTTGGGGTAGCTGGACTAGACTCATTAATCATATCGAGTCAAACTTAATCGAGTCGAGTTTTGACCGAGTTGAGCTTTGACCAAATTTGACCGAGTCGAGCTTTGACCGAATCGATCTCAAGTGGCTTGTAATTTGATCCGTTTTAGTAAAACTCTCTATTTAGTGTAACATCTCTTCTTTCTTTTTAATTTTGTAATTTGAGAAATATACTTGTGATGGTACGAGTGTATAAATAATGTTTACTCTGTATTTATTAATTATCAATGAAAAAAAATATATTAAAATATTTTAATTTTTAGTAAATATATTATTATATAAGGGAATTCGAGCTTCTTAATTACGAGTTTTAGAGTCGAGTACTAAGCTACTCAACTCGACTAATTAACAGCTCGAGTCGAATTTTGACCGAGTCAAACTCGAGTAGCTTACGGGTTATTTCGTCTCATAAGCACCCCTGAGCTTGACCAAGAAAATGAGCTTGGGAAAACGAATTGGCCTGAGAAAAAATTGCCAAAAGAAGGGGAATGTTATATTAAATAAAAAAATCTTCCAACTAGTTTATTGAAATAGCTAGCTAATAACTAATTATTGGAGCACAATGTCACACAATTTTTACAATGTCTCAGCACAACAAGTCCTATAAGAGCAACATCTCTATGTCAATGTGTCTTTTCTGATGTATGTGTTTCTGGTGTAAGTTAATGTAATTACGTGTTGTTTCCTCTATTTATAAGCTAGTTATGCACATAAGGAAGGCTGACGTGGATCGAGTCTTAGATATTCAGGCACTGCGCTGTAGGAGATTGTTGCTCATCTTGTGATATGTACTATCAGAGTCATCTCAACATCGCTCATGGGGAGGTTCCATTCACCATCAATAAGGTCCACCATTTCAATTGTTGCGTAAGGGAGTCGTCACAGCTAGGTTTGACACGGGTATAAAGGGTTGGTGGGGCACTCAGAGTGCGGTGTGGATGGTGTGTCAACTATAGGAGTAGACGAGCGAGATCAGTGCGGGAACGCCTTTAGACAGGACTGAAGGGTATGTTCGTGGCTACTACTCGATCCAGTTGAGCAATCAGAGAAGGGACAATGGCCAGGAACACGAAAAGGCGGCAACAAGTAGGGTTTCAAAGAGGAGTTGCAATGTGGTGCTAAGGAGGGGGACCCATTATGCTAGCATCTAGCTTCATAGTTGGGCAAGCGTGTACAAATCACCTTAAAACTAGTTACATCGCAGATTCGATCAAATGATCGCCTTAATATATATAAATAACAATGCAAGAAATCTAAAATATCAACACAAGTGCAAATCACCTTAGAACTAGTTACATTGCAGATTCGATCAACGATCGCATTAATATAAATATTTATCCGAAGCAATAGAATATATGAGTTAGCACTAGTTCGGCTTGTGATCCACTGATGAATATTTATTTTAGCAAAAATACTCATATGGTCTTCTAGATACTTCCGTAGATCAATTTATTGAAAGCAATTAAGAAGTTTTTGGGGTTTAGCTTAATAGAATAACCACCATCTTAAGAAATCAACTTAATAGAATAACCACCATCTTAAAGGTGAGATTAATTTATTAAAAGCAATTAAAATTTTTTTGGGGTTTACCACTGGTAAAACACCGGTGGAAACCCCTACAAAGATTCATAATTGCGACTAGAAGAAAAGAGATGAAAAAGTAAAATTGAAAGGAGAAGGATGAAGGAAAACCTTCAAATAAATAGAAAATATCTAGCAATGGAGGCTAGAAAACCCTTCAAAGGAAAAAACTATAGAGAGAACCAGGAAAACTCTAGAGGGAGCCTAGCTCAAATCGATTATAGCTGTGCTAAAAATTGAATACTTATGACTTATGAAAATAAATAGGATATATTTCATTTTTCTAAAAATTATGAGTTCCAAGTTCCTACTAGATACCAACATGCCACATTGGCCAAAGATCCATGTCCTTTTTTCCCTCTTTTTTGACTTAAATATGTCTAGTTTTCATATCAAATGGATGAACTCATGAACCCCAAAAAAAGTTATCCTTGAACAAAGTATAATTGTGAAAAATAATCCTTAAAAGGAGAAAAAATTAGCATTATTTTATACATTTCAATATTTCATAATGAGAGAATATAAACATAATATGTACAATATCTTGTAATTTACTCCATAGTTTATTTGTAGAGACAGGTTTTGGTTGTGAGTTCAGAGTGTGTATTAATCTTTGCTCTTGGAATCAGTGTTGAATAGGAATCTTAGCATTTTCTTATTTGTTAAGTGGATCCATCATAACTCTCATTACCATGAATTAGGGAAAAGCATTTTCATCTTAACAATATATTATTCTTAATTATTTGTCTTTTTCTTTTTAATTATTATTTCTGATAACAATTAATATAACTAACCCTGCAACTCTACAGAAATCTGCATGGCAAAAGTGTACTGTCACAGAGATTGTTAAAGAGGTGAAAATTTTTTATATCAAAAAAATCAATCATAAAGATATAAAAAAAATGGTAAAAATAAATAAAAATAAGCAGAGCATCACTTGTCTTTTAGCTCCCAAGTGTGTCCATGTGCAGTTCTGTTCCCGTATAGTTAAACACAATCGTAGCTAATCTGTTTCGGCCTTACTAGACCAGTAAGTTTTTTTTTTTATTGGAACATAACGAATGTATTGTATACAACGTTTTTAATCACCATAATACAAAGAGACTTTTAAGTGATATAAAGAGACTAAAACGTGTTATGAGTACGTACAATACGTCCGTTGCATACACAAGAGTCAATACCTTAAAAAAAAAAAAAAAGTTAATACTCAAAGCATGATTTAAAACAGAGCTAAACCAAAAAACACCCAAAAAAACCATTTACTTTCAGTCTCTTCTTTATAAACTTGGAAAAACTACATTCACCCACCAGTAATCAACCCTTTTCTCCCCCCTCTCTTTCTCTCTCCTCATTTCTTACTCTCTCTTCCTAAAAAACAAGATCCTTTCATTATCTCATTATAGCACAAAAATCCCAAAAAATAAAGAAAAAAAAATGGTGTCACCTGAAAGAAGTAGATCAATGGGAGAAACAACAACAACGACGACGACGACGATGACGAGTCCGAGGATCTCATTTTCAGCAGAGTTTATGGATGATGACAGCTTCATCTCCATAAGCCCAGGCTCGTCATTAGATAAAGATGACCAAATAGAAATCGAAAGGGAAATAGTTAAGAATGCAGCAGCAGAGTTTGAGTTTTTATCAGGTAAAAATAGTTTAGATGCAGGTCATTCAACAATGTTGACAGCAGATGAACTTTTCTTTGAAGGGAAACTCCTGCCTTACTGGCAAATCAACCATGCAGCTGAGAAGCTCACTAGAATCAACCTCAAATCGTCCTCGCCCGACGAGGACGATAACCCAACCAACACTACCACCAGAGAGTCCTCCGGGAAAATGAAGCTAAAAAACAATAACATTACTACAACTTCCAGGGATCAACAGGCGAATTCGAGTGCTATAATGCTGGGGAGAGACCAGCAGGAGCCGAGGATATGGTTTGTAGACGATGACCCATCACCAAGGCCGCCAAAATGTACTGTATTGTGGAAAGAGTTGCTTAGGTTGAAGAAAACAAGGTCCTCTACTTTGTCCCCTTCGTCGTCTTCCTCTTCGTCGTCGTCGTCTTCGAGTTCATTAGGAGATGCTGCTGCAATGGAGGAGAAAGAGAAGGAAAAGGAAAGTGGGTTAAGTACTAGAGAGAAGCATATTAAGAGGATTAAAAAGGGATTAGAAAGAACTAGATCAGCAAGTATGAGGATTAGGCCAATGGTTAATGTACCTATTTGCACTCAGAGTGGTAAGAGCAGCTCATTGCCTCCTTTGTTTCCTCTCAAGAAAAACAAGATTGATAGGTAAAAATTGGAAATTTTTTTTAATTTTTTTTTTAATTTTTTATTTTTGATTTTTATTTTTAATTATTTTTTTTAATTTTTTGGGTTTTTGGGGTTTAGTTCTCAATCAGCTTGTGAATCTGTAGGATTCTTGATTGATTATGTTCATGAACTTGTCTTATTACTTTTTTTTTTTCATTTTTTCCTGACCCCCCTTTATCTCTATTTCCACCCCCTTTTTCTCCCTTTTTTGGAGGTATATTATTTTTTTTTCCACTTTTTTATTGATGTTATTCAGAAAATTTGGTTTTAGTGGATCTGATATCAGAAGTGAGTGAATCACTACCATGTACATGCCTGACATTGTCTATGTGTTGGATGCTATTCACAATTAATGTGTATTAATTACTAATGTCATTCATTTACTGCAACTGCATTTGATGAGCTTGACCAGAAGTCTAGGGTCTAAAAGAATATTGGAAATCTCAGAATTTTTTTGAATTTCTGTTCAGTCTCCTCACAATATTTGGAGGGGAAGTCAAAAGGTTACAGGAGACTGAATCTTAATCTTTGTTATTCGCTTTAGAAATGTTTAGTTGACCCTGAGAGTTACCGATCTTGGTAGAAAGGTGTAATAGAGAATGCAGGTCGAAAAACTCAGTTATCCGGATTTTGATAAATCCTAGTTAGAAACAGAACAAGAGTATATGGTAGAAGATTAGTCACTGCAGAAGTTCATATACACTTTTCTTTCTGAGAGCAGTCACTCTTTCAGAAAAGTTCACAGCCTATATAATGAATGTAAATTTGGCCAAAATCTCAGTTCTCAGATTTTTCCTGTGTTACAAAATAAAATAGATAGAACTATACTGAGAATGTCAATGACTGGCCTTGGAATAAATGGAGCATAAGATAGAAACATTGTTGATTGCAAGGTCTTTAGTGAATTGTCCTTAAATAAGCAAATATAGATGTTTGATTTATGGGAAAGGTGTTGTGTGAACTGTAAAGTGTAGTTTTCCTTATGCAGACAAGGCACAAGTAGATTGTACCAAAAGTAACTGAGTACATACCCTTGTTTTATCTACTCCCATAATCCAATAATCTCCTAAATGCTTTTGTCGATCCATCTAGGGCAAACAAATAATGTACTTTAGCTTTTAAATAGCTGTTTGGCCGGACACGAAAATGGTCCCGATGTGTTTAATTTTCAAAGAGTGCCCAACATTATTTGGTTGAACGTAGGAAGTAGATCACATATAGAGGAACTAGGTAATCGACTTACTCCGCTGAAAGAGTCAAACTTCCAAGGAAGTTGTATGTTTTCTGTGAACTAAACATTAGAATTGTCCACCTCTTAAGAACTTCAACTTCTTATGTAAATCTATGTCTACTAAACGACCTCTAAGGAACTAAGTCTAGCAATCCATTGACACAAGTAACAACAGTTTTGTATGTCATGCTTCTCAGGAAGAAGCTTTTGACAAGGGACTGGCTACGATAGCTTCATTTCTTCTGAATCTGACAACACAAAGCAACATTGATAGTACAGTACTACATCAATTAGGAATGAGTTAGTAATCTTGGCAGTTCAAACCAAAGCAACTAGGTAGTTAAACAGAAATGATCTAATTTGTTCAATTGTATTCCATGTAACAAACAGAAGAAAATATGAATACTTACAGAGTTAGAAGTACACAAACGGGTATTAACATTTACAGTAATTACTCTTCAGCCGAAAATAGCGAAATTGAAAAAAAAAAAATACTAGTATACGAACAATATCAAGTATTTCCTTCCTCCCTATGAGGGGCAGGGGACCATATACAGCTAAACAAAGTCAGAAGCACCTCTCAGAAAATTTTTTGTACAACAAAATGACAGCCTGACTTTCAGGCAGCATAGAGGAGCTTGTTTAATTATACCAAGTACTTCAAACACAGAAGCTTTTACTCATATTCAGACAACTAGTTCTGAGACGAAGAGCAGAAAATACCAAGAAGTTTCCAGCTGTATTTAAGTTGCCAAAAAATGAATCAAATACCGTTTTCACATCGTAGGGACAGCCAAGTAACATTCACTCATTGAGGACTAGGAAGGATCATGTATTCGGTCCGGCCGACTGTGAGAAACTGTTACCGGGAGTGAACCTGAAAAGCGGATCATATAAGATTGTTAGATTGAAAGATGAATGCACCTCAAGTGATTCAGATACGAAGATTTCACACTTACGAAAACTGCAGCCCGGGTTTTTGAAGAAGGCTTTTCGGAACAGTCCCATTTAGATTATTGTTCTCTACATGGCTGCAAATTAGAAGCATTATGTCATAATCACAAGGAAGGGAAAATTATTGAAAGAACCTCAAGAAATTAATAAATAATCACAACTAATACAAGTGCCATAATACTTTAATAAAATTTGAGCTTCTCTTATTAGATCATTATGTCCTTGGTGAAATACCAAACTAGCAACACCTAAATTTTTCTGTTGACCCTAACTAGTACCAACTCAGACCTTTGACCAATCTAAATCTCCCATGTGGAAATATTATTGGGACAAGATTGATTAAGAGGAGCGTCTAATACAGCACAAATTAGTAAAAAATGATAAAAGTGAGAGTAACGATCACCATTACAAGAGCACATCGACATATTTGCCACAGACTTGGTCAACTATTAAACAGAAAGTAAAGGAGAAGAAGTTAAAGCATTTTTATCAACACCATGCTCAATTAGCAAATTATACATCTAAGCAAATAGCAAGATCTTACTCTAATCTAGCAACAGTTCTCTGCACTTGGTCATAGGTCTCGTAGCAAGTAACTATATCAGTTTTGGCCACCTAAACCCATTAAGTGGGCAAAATTTCGAATATCAGTACAATGTTCTGATTCAAAAGTATTGCCAATCCACAATATATGTGCACGTTTAATCAGGTGTAGAGTTATAATTGCGGTTTTGGGGTTAGAAATTGTATATTTGAATTAGACCTAGATGTAACTATGAGTAGGTCCTCTTGGAGCAGTGGATTGATGATTTGGTCTAATATAGAGCATACCTGCATTTTGCTTCCTTATACCTAACCAAAGTAGGACTAATTGGTAGGCAATGAGGTTTATAGAAATCATTTATGCAAGCATCAACTAGCACTGTTATACAACAGAGGTCAGCTACTATCAGCAGTATTGAAAGAGTGGAACTAGATATCAGAGTGGAACTAGACTCCGGCCTTCAATCAGCCAGTCAGACTCAATCCAACCACTGATGAGAAAGGAATGCAGTCAGAAACCTCAAATAATGGTTGAGGCATACTGGATCTAAGCATCTGTCAGACCAGTAGTTTCTCATGCAGAACAAATTCCATGTGGCAAAAGTCGAAGGGAATACTAAGACAAGAAGAGAAATCATAATAGAGATGCCAAAATATTATTCGAGTCACAAATATCTGAAAACAAGTGGGTTTTAGGTCCAAAGATATACTGAAATAGGCTGGGATATACTACTGAAAAACAGGTATGTTTAAGCAGTTAGTAATGGCCCAACCTGGAGAATCAATTGTAAAGGCATCCTGAATAATCAACCAACATTATGTTAAGAAAAATGACCAAGATGCCATTTGCACAAATCAAATTTAGTAAATGCCTTATCATAATTGTCACCCAGAAGTAACTTGAAGATTTGATGAATCAACATATAGAGAAGCTTGGTTCAGTATATACTGATGTACTAGGTAAGCCACGTGGTACCCACTCCACAATAGCAAAGGAGGCCTTCATCCGAGTTTTTTTTTTTTACTGAATATATTGGTCTCGGATATAAGGAAACCAGTTATTAGTTGTAAGTGGAACTTGACAATCCATATCTAAAGTCAGAACTTATATACCTATGCAAAACTTAAATACCATGAACCATGTTTTTTCAAGGTGAATAACATAACACCTAGCTATATTGTACTATGTTAATTTATGGTTGAGTGGAATTGATGAGAGAAAATTGGTGGGACCTAAAGTTTGTGAGAGTAAGGTTGTAGTCCCTAATGGACATTTATAGGGTCAGTCTATAAGGGATGACCTAAAAAGGCAAATGGGCCAAACTTAAAGGAACGGAAGGAAAAGGCATGATGAGGAATTCCGGATTCCCGGAACAAAGTCTATACAATATAACACTGTGCCCACCTGGACATCTTGTGAATAAAAAGAAACTAAATTCACACATTTTGGTTGAGCAAAAAGTTAGAGAAAGGAAACAATTCAATTGGCTTTTGGTTGAGCATTCCTCTTAATCTATGTCATTAATACTACGCACTCTTTTCCACATAATATGTAGATGTTCTCATGGACGAGCATCTATGTCACCGCGTATTTCTCTTTCTCACAAGTAACTAACTACGAAGTACTTCAAAAATAAAGTATGCAACTCTATAAGATTAGTTAGTCTTCAGGGATTAAAGCTATAGATGATATAAAAACTTACAGTTCGCGCAAACTTCTTATTCTTGCAAGTGATGAAGGAATTGTTCCACTGAAGCGATTATTTTCCAAGCTCCTGAAAAAATGATAACATCATATAAGAGATATAAAAACACCAACTCATAGCATACAGACACAAGTGAAATCCCAGTAATTAGTATTGAAAGTATGTTAAGTTGTACTAACATTCTATCGATGGAGCAAGCTGTCACAATCACCAAAAATTTAACACATCTTTTATCATAATTCTATAAATCCATAATCATCATCAGGAATACCAGATTTTGAGACAGATTTGAAACATCCAGCACTTGAAGAAACAAACTCATAGATAAATAATGATTCCATGTTAAACGTGCGCGCACACACATGCAAACAAGAATAAAGGCTTACAATATTTTTAGATGATTCAATGTACCGAGCCTGGAAGGTATAGGTCCAGACAAGCTATTATTTCCAAGCATTCTGTTAACAGAATAAAACACTAGGATTAGTACCAACCTAAAAATGACTAGCAAAGTATCTTTAAGATCAGGCACCTACAATGTGTTTAATGCAGTCAAATTTCCAACTTCAGGTGCCAAGGATCCTTGAAGGCCCATATGCATCAGATTTCTGGTCACATAAGAAAAGAGTAAGTGCCAATGAGAATAAGAGATCACTTAAGAAAAGTATGTTGAACTTGAACAAGAACTCACATAGATATTATGCGAATCCTTGTACCATTAGAGCACGTGATCCCAGTCCAGGAGTACCCAATTGGGAAACAAGGGTCACCACTCCAATCTTCAGGAGGGTTCAGGAAACTGCGTTTAATTGTTTCCAACATAATCACTGAGGCAAGAAACAAAAGTCAATAAGTAAGTCTGAAAATAACAAGCCTCAAGCAATTTTCTATACTTTTAATCAATCTAAAAGAAAGAAAATTTCCAACCAGGTCACAACATACTCAGCTTTAAATGCATACAACAACACATTTTCTAAACCAAGTCGTCCGAACTAATATTATCTAGGACACAAAATAATATATATTTATCTGACATAGCTAATCAATCATTATCCTTTGTCTATTTCTTTTTCAAATGTTGCTGTAAAATAAGCTCCTCCTTACTAAAACATAAGGTTGACATGTTTTAATTCTCGTGCTAGGTGAATTAATTGTGGTGTCTCCTGCTTAAGTTCTTTGGTCAACGATTTAAAAATAGCTTATCAGCTTTATCCCTTGCTTAAGTGTAAACAATCAAATCACCTAGTTACATGACACGGTTCTTAGGAGGAGGGGGCGATAACCCTTTCATAATTCAAGTACAAAATGAGACCACAACACTTGTAAATTTCAGAGACGTACCATCATGCACGAGAGTTTTATTCCCAAGTGGTAAAACATTAAAAATCTCCCCGCCATTGATCAGGGGACTAGCATCTGATCCATCGACTGGGGTAAATCTCAGTCTTGTCAGACCGTCTAGGGGCCATTGGGTTGCAAACACAGCCACACCAGATGGAGTCACACTCAGGTTACGAACATATGGCACATTATTGATGCTAATGTCAAATGCCCGCCTTGATGAGGCACGGTCATCAGCAAAATATAAAGCAATGTAGTATGTTGAGCTTGGAAGAGGTAAAGCAGGCCACTGAAGATCCATTGGTCCTGCAGAAACTGTTAAGTGGGTCTCGAAGATTTTAGCAGGTGGAAGATTCCAAAACCCAGAAACAGACACATTTGGAGCTCGAGCAGCAGCTTGGTGAGGTCCAAAAGGCTCCCAGAAGCGATCAAATCGATCATCTGGTGACCTGAAAACCCAAAATTATCAAAAAATTTAAGTTGAAGCAAAAGTATAAGCTGAGTTACATTTGATTACAACTCTCCCTATATTACAGGTATTGTGCAACAGAAGTAACACTCGTGTTTCTAGGATTCTCTTAGTATATCACTAGCCTAGGGTGATTTCCAACTCCTAAAGTGATATGTTGAGTTAAACATGAATCAACTAATCCATTTAAGAGGCTAAGTAAACAAGTAGCCATGATAACACTACTCATTCACCAAGACAGAAAACATCTGAGAGGCAATCACCAAAAACAAAGGCATATAGCATTATAGCCACTTTTCTAAAAATAAGTCAATAGATTCAATGTTAAGATAACATGACATTATTAACAGGTTCATCACCAACCAACATTCATAGTTTTAACTTTCATCCGTAGAAAAGTTCTGAATTCCACCTGATTACAAGATTATACAGTAAGCCTATACCTAATGTCTTCTTCAAATCGCTAATACACTCAACATTAGACACTCTCCCATTGATGTTTCAAATACTTCGTATTAAATTGTAGCCTGTAAATGACTAATAAAACAAAACATACTATGTAAGTTGCCAAGAAATTTCACCATTTAAATGTTGACTTTCAATTAGCCTTTATCAAAATTTGTTCTTAAATTAATTATAACTATCTCATAATTAGGTGAAAAAAAACATCCCATACCAGGTCAAAGCCAACTTTTCAACCACACCATATTTTGTCAATTGATCCCAAAAAAGTATCAAGCAACCATTACACAAATAAAGCAAAAATCCAACAACCAAATACCAAGAAAGATCAACAAACTAGCTCAAACAAAAACTTAGACAAAACAATTCGAATTACACAAAAAATCGGTAAGTACTAACCTGACAGTCGATCTAGTATATCCAAAGTTATTCCTAGCAACCAAGCTCAACCCAACCTTTCCAAAATCGGTCGAATTGTAAACCGAACTCTCCAACAAAACCAGCTCAATAGCAGATATAAAAGGATCAGAATCAGTAAGCTCATTAACCCCAATACAAACACTCATTGTCTTTCCAACGGTTCGAAAAACCCCTTCATAATAAGATGTCATATTATGATCATATTCTTTTGTTGTATTAACCAAACCCCACAAATTATTATCAACAATTTGATCAAAAACAGGAGGGTTTTTCTTCCCATTAACCCCACCATAGAAATAAGTAGTCCTAACCAAGTAATTCGCATTACGAATCACAGGACCAATTTGGTAACAAAATTTCTTGTGGGTATTTCTCTCTTGCGCAAATGATCGAACACTTAATAGGAGTGGCAAAACCCCAGAATACGACACCGTTTTGTTCTCCCCAACAGAGATGAAATCTGAATCCGGAACCCATAAATGCCCTTCAAAGTTAATCACCGACGAACCACCGCAATTTATATAAAAATCTACAAAATTAACATACTATCAGAAAAACAGCATAAATTATCATAACAATTGAAATGAAAATAATTCAAAGAGAGTACGATGCGATGCGTACTGTAAGGAGCGAGGGAGAGGGAGGAAGGGAGGAAGAGGAGGAGAAGGAGGAGAGAGAAAGACATGGCGGCGAATAAGAGAGAAAATGGAGGTCAAGACATGAGAATGAGAAGGGGTTTTGGTTTTGGTAATGAGAATAAAAAAAAAAGGGGAGGAGAGAGAAAGAGTCATTGGAGAGGTTGAAGGAAGAAAGGAATAAGAGAAAGTGAAAGTTGGTTGAGAGAGAAAGGAATTGATGATTGAGGAGAGAGAAAGTGAATTGAATTGACTGAGTTAACGCGGGAAAAGATAAGTGAATGAAAGAACTAACCAGGTCAGAGTTTGGATTAGACGGCAGTTATTAATTAGGGAAACGGAACCGGTCAATTAGGGAAATTGATCGACGAAGTTGGAGGGTCTATTATGTATACCCAGGTGTACCATATACCCAGAATCATTTGCTAATTCAATCAACAAATGAATTAAAATACGGCTATTTCACCAAATGCCACTGAGTAATTTCGAAATTCACCAAATGCCATCGAACTTTTCCAAATTCACCAAATGCCACCGAGTTTTAACAAAATTCACCAAATGCCATTAATAACTGACAACAGTTAGTTGACCGTTAGTGGACCCCATCACTTGCCACGTGTCACTTTCTTATTGGTCCATTTTAAAAAAAAATTAATTAAACAAAAATTATAAAAAAAAAGTTGAAAAAATTTTAAAAAAATGGAAAATAGTAAAATACTTGAAAAAATTAATAAAATAAAAAAAACAAAAAAAAAATCTGCTGCCACCACCAGCCTGCCACCGGCCAGCCCACGAAGCCGCCGCCGCCGCACTCCAGCCAACGCAGCAGCAGGCAGCAACCAAGAACAATCGCAGCAGCAGGTGGCTGAATTTCCAGACAACGCAGCAGCCAACGATCGCAGGAAAAATGCGAGCCAACGCAGCCAGCCGAAACGTCAGTGGGTTCCAACGCAGCAGCCAGGAACAACTTCCAGCCACCAAACGCAACCACGCCACGGTGCCGCGACGAACAAGAACGATGCGACCCAAAATTCGAACAATTTCGAATAAAATCACGATTTTCTTGCGGTTTGATGTTCGATTTTAATCCCAAAACAAGATTTTGGTATCAATTATCAATCTTATTGAATTAATTTGATGATTTTCATTCAAAATCAAATTGGGGAAAAAGTTAGGGTTTTTTTAATTTTGAATCAAACTCTTTGATTATAAAACGAAAATAACAATTATTTACATGATTTTGCAATTGAAATCAAAAGAAAACAAAGCCCTCAATCAATTTCGACACAACTTGTCGAATTGAAGATCAAACTTTCGTTGTTCTTCCCCTTGTATGAACGAAAATATTCCCCTTTCGTTGTTCTGGTCGGATTTTGCTCCGGCAAGTGGTGGCTGGCTAGGGTTTCGTGGGTGGGCAGGCGCGCCGGCCGCCGGCGACCCTTCCCCTAGCCTTATCCCGTCGCAACCACGGAGGAGGTGGTGGCTGCCACCTCTTAATTTTTTTTTTTTTTGTAATTTTTATTTATTTTAAATTTTTTTTTACTATTTTTAAAAGTTTTTAATTTTTATTTTTGTTATTTTTTTAATTTTATTAAAAATATTTATATTTTTTTAAAACGGACCAATCAGAAGGTGACACGTGGCAAGTGGTGGGGTATAACTAACGGTCAACTAACGGACATTGACGGTCAACTAACGGAAATGGCATTTGGTGAATTTTGTTAAAACTCGGTGGCATTTGGTGAATTTGGAAAAGTTCGATGGCATTTGGTGAATTTCGAAATTACTCAGTGGCATTTGGTGAAATAGCCGATTAAAATATTATTTGCTCATTTGTTGATTAAATGAGCAAATGAAACTTAAGTGTACGGTGCACCCGAATGTATATAAAAAAAATTCTTACAAAGTTCAAGATATTGGAGAATCATCGAATGAGAGGAGAGAGAAGAGCGCAAAGACGTAAAGTAGTGGTTTTTTGGGTTACAAAAGTGTTTTTTGGGAAATTGTAAAATTGTTTCACTTTTTACACCGGAAATAAAATGGAGTAATATGTAGAAACGATGTTTTGTTACTTATTAACCAAAAGGATTCTAACGAAAATAGTAACTTGTTCTGTTTTCACCCCTTCAAAAAATTCATAAGAAGTAACCAAACACCCTTTAATGTAATACTCCCTTAAAGTCTCACATTATTTGTCATGTTTTGATTTTTTTTGCAATATTTATACATTAAATTTTAATTATATTTATTTGCTAATATAAATGGTAAATGTTACCGTAAATGTTGAATTTATTTTAAGGTGTATTTTTCAAATTTTAATCTTTATTAACTTATAATAATGTAGGTAATATAATTATATAGTAATAGTTAAATTGTACATTGTTAAAGGTGTTAATTTAAAATATTGTAAACTTTTAATGTAATTTGGGACATAATTAGCAACTTGTAAGATCTGAGTGAGTTTTTTTTGGTGTTTAGAGAGCCACAAGGGTGGGGGTGAGAATCGATTCCAAGATCTCTTGGAATCGGGAGGGAAGCTCTAAGCACTTGAGCTATCCTTCACTCTCTGTAAGATCTGAGTGAGTAGTTGGGCATTTAAATATTATGATCAAACCGTCCTATTTTTAATCAAAATGTTGATAATATGATCAACGATCATAATATGACATCCTATAATGAGGGAGTAAAAAAAGGCTTGTAAGAGGCGGCAATTAAAAAATGAGGAAATGAAGAAGGGGGTCAAAACTTGAAAGAAAAATAAAGAAAAAGTGAGATTGTTGGTGTTGTCGTATGTTGGTAAGGTGTGAAAACTTGTGAAAAACATGGAGTCGGTTCATCTGTACAACGATAGAACTAAACATTAGTGATGCGTAACGTGGGCCGCCAACTATGTTGAGGAGTCGTGATATTTTGTTGGTATCCAACTTTTATTGCCAGCACAAGCACTAGAGTTGTGAGTTTATGATTCAAATCGTTAAATTCGACTGTTTTGAACTGATTTGAAAGGAAACTAAACCGTTAAAAGCCCATTTTTTGAAAATCAAAAACCAACCGGACCGAATAACCCAAAACTGAATAGAACTGAATTCGTGTGAACCGTTACTAATCCAATTAGTTATCAAGACAAACCTTCATAACCCGAAACTGAATACAACCCAAACCGATAATGTCTAAACCCGATAGTAAGCCGACCCACTTTAAGCCGGAAACCGTTTAAACCCGGAAAAAATCCGATAAACCTGAACTGGTCCAACCGACCAGACCGAACCATTTATAACCAGTAACCCGTTATGACCGAACTGTTTCCAACCCGTACTCGCTGAGACCGAACTATTTACGACCCATAACCTGTTGTGACCTAATTGTTTACGATCGATAACCAAGAATCATCCCCAGTGGAGTCGCCAAATTGTAGGCGTCGCTCGAAGTGCGCCTATGTTAGCATGTGTGAATATGCTTGACACTCATAAGAAGTGGGAATTGACATAATACGATTAGGGACAAGGAAAGTAAGGAGCCGCCAACAAGTTTTTAAGGAACTTGTAAACCGTTCACGGATCATAAAAGGAAACCACGATTAAGAGACAACGAAGGCAACAACGATTGACTCGTGAAGGTTACACCCCATTCATAATCCATGATATTACTAACTCCATATGGTTCGGAACCACGAAAGGAGGATCGAGGATGATGGTACGAAGTGAGTCATGGAGTCACATTCGCCCGTATTGGCCTCTACTCGATTCTTATTGTGAAAAATGATTCTTGCGATCTCAAAGGCATACAAATAAAATATTCAATTTGCTCCAAACTATTATTAAGCTAAATTGGTTGAATATTAATGCAACACATAATTTTAAAATATTTGTGATCACTTGATTAAATAACAAGATTAAAAAGGAACCTAAACCGGTCGTCCAAATTATCTTATTAGGCGTGATTTTCAATTACATATTCCCTTTAAACATGCAATATGGTGATCATAATAATAATAGAATAAACATTAATATTGGAAGCAATTTAACAATAAATTGTTAGTCAAATCGAATAATAAATAAACCTAATCATGATACTAGCAATATTAAAAAAAATAAGAGTAATTAAATTAATTAATTACTCACATTTCGCGTGTTCCTTTAAATTGCTACATCATGAATAAATTGTTAGTAAGTTCAATAAAAAAAAATATAAAGCAAATGAAAATTAAATAAAATAAATGTTGATTTGATTTGGTCCAAACCCTCAGTTATTTGTACCTTTCACGCCTTGGTTTAAGGACGAAACCTCGGGTTAAGTATGGAATCCTTGGAGTGCTTAGGGGAAGAATGGTGTAATTAGGAATATAGGTTTAAGGCTTAGAATATGGGAGAGAATAGAATAATTTTTGGTGTAAAAGAGAGGAAGAGAGAAAGATTTGATGCCCCGAACTGCAGAAAGGAGGGGCTATTTATAGGGAAAATGAGTAGAAGGAACACACGGAACCCTAAAAAGATAAAAACCCTAAAAATTAACACCGCGACACGGTAGAGAACACCGTGACATGGTGCCAGGCACCGTCAGATAGGGGAAAATCCCGCGACGCGGGTAAAATTGGAGTGACGCGGGACATATTTGACCTACGGGAAGTGAAAACGCGTGAAGGGTTTACGCAGAAAAGACACGAGAAAATTCCGTGACAAGGTAGTGTCCACCGTGGCACAATAAAGTACACCACTAAACCGTGTCACAGTATGGGAAAACGCGGAAATTACACGGAAAAGCACCGTGACACAGTGAAAAATACCGTGTCACGGCAGCAGGCACCGTGTCACGAAAACAGGTATCGTGCCACGGTGGAATTTGATGCAAAAAAGCTTTGAAAATAGCATCGTGACACGATTTAAAGTACCGTGTCACGGCACTAGGCACCGTGCAACGTCATCAGGTGCCGTGACACGGTGCTTTTGCACTGTGCGCGGTAATTTCAGTTTTTTACACGTTTTTAAAATTGCGATAACTTTTGATCCGTAATTCGGAATAAGGCATATAATATATCATTGGAAATCTTATAAAGTCTACTTTCCAACCAAATTAAAATCAGGTAAAAATCATTAGTAGATTTTAATATATAGACGTTTTAGTGTAAGGATATCGGTTTTGGGCCGAGTTTAGTGTTTTGCTCATATCTTTTTTTGTTATAGCTCGGAATTGGGCTTATGATATATGATTGGAAATCTTATTTCAATGCCTATACAACCAAATAATAATTGGATCAAAATTATATATCCATAAAATCAGTTCAGCTCGGTTTTGCGATGTGGACACAAAAAGTGGATAACAAGTTATGGTTTAGGGAAATGAGCTAGGAAATGGATTGGTTTATGAAATGTATTGGATAGAACATGGACTTAAGCACTCCAAAGATTAAATACTCAACCCAAACAATAATGGCAGTGAAAGGTGTTCATCATCAGGTTTGGTTTTGGGGAGACATTTTTAGGTGTCTACAGAAGCCCCCACTTTGACTGAGTTTGTAGAAACGTCAGTGTAGGGAATAAATTCAAGCGTTAACCCCTAGCTTGAACCCCACTGTGATCATACACTAAAGTACGGTGGCGTCCAAAAGGGAATAAGATAGAGCAAAAGAGTCGCCAACAAGTTTTAGGAACTTGTAAACCGTTCACAGGGTGAAGGTTACACCCCTTAACGATCGAAAAGATCGTCAACTCCATAAGGTCTAGAACCAAATAAGGGTTCGGGGATGAAGGTATAAATCCAACCTAAAAGAGATTGAACCTGCCCTAATAATAGGCCTCTACTTTATTCACATCGTATTCATGTGCGCTTTCTAATTAACATACAATCAATATGATTAACCCTAAACATGTTTATCTATGTTGGTTGAATATTAATGCACAAATAAACTATTATTGGCGACCACTTGAATTATAATCATAATTAACCCTAACAAGATTATTAATTATCTTATTAAGCGTGATTACAAGTACCAATTCCCTTTAAACAGGCATAAAATGGGTGATCAAGCAATAAAAATAAATATCATCAACCAACATAATAATAAAATAAAAAACATGATCATAAAATTATAATCATAATCAAAACAATAATAATAACAAATAAAATAATCATCATCAAGATAATAATAATAATATTTATAATCATCATAAATTATAATAATCATAATCATGTTCATGTTAATATTAAAACATAATAATAATAGCAAGATCCTAGGCATGATACTAACAAGATTAATAACAAACCCTAGCATGTCACTAAGCAATAAAAATCAAAGCTTTAGCCCTAACATGATACTAACAATCATAAATATTAGGAAGAATATAGGAAGCATCGTAACAATCATATTTAATATTAAAGCTACCCTGGACATGATACTAGGAATATCATAATAACAATATAAACATGATTTCTACATCATAACATCAATTAAAAATCATTAAAGTACTTACTTTGATGCCTCGTACCTCTTTCTAATAACAAAATACACACGTTAGTAACTTCAAGGAAAATAATAATTAAATAATTGAAACAGAGATTTGGGACCAAACCCTCAGAAATTAAACCTTTCACGACTAGGGTGAAGGCAACTTCGAATATGGCTAGGTGTTTCTAGATCTAATGAATGCGGAATTTTGTATGTAAAAGCAAGTTTTAGAAAAAGAAAGAGAAAGATATGGTGAATGATTAAAGAAAACTTGATGAGAATTGGTGAATGAAAGAATAAGAATTGAAGAGAATAAGGGAGAATTGAAAACTGATTGTAAGTGAATATAGATGAATGTTGATTAGAATTCGTGAATGAAAACGGAGTTTTTAATACGTTATTTATAGAGAAAATCAGCTAAAAAGATAAAATTAACAAAATAGAGTCTGGCGCACGCAAAACAGAGCTGGTGCCAACCCTGGCTAACTGGCGCCAGGCGCCAACACTAGCGCCAGGCGCCAACACTAGCGCCAGGCGCCAATGGCTGGCGCCAGGCGCCAAGCCTAACTCCAGGTGCCAATGCCTGGAGTCAGGCGCCAAGCCCGTTTTTGACGCGTTTTAGAAAATAAGATAAGTTTGCCGTTCAGGAGGATAAAATCGTATCTTTTCCTCGAAAATGCTTTTTGATTTTAATTAAAACTCTGAAAAGTCAACAAAAGTCAATTTATCAATGCTAATTGAATTAGGAATGAAAAGAACCTTCTAGAAGAATCTAAAAGACTAAAACCATTCCTAATTGCATTAGGAATGATAAATCATATTAGGCCGTCCCCTAGATCATTGGGCCGCATATAAGACTCAAACCGGGCCCAGTTTGGTAAATTGGCCATAACTTCCTCAATATTCATCGGAATTAGGCTTATAATATATCATTGGAAAGCTCTTGCCAAGCCCTATCCAAATACACCATTATTGGACCCATATCATGGACCAACCAAAGTGGATTATCTGTTTTCTTAAAATAAGTTTTCAAAAACAGAAAGAAGAGAAAAGAAATTAAAACTTTCCGCAACACTAAACTTTCCACACTTTCGCTTCATTCGAATATGATTCGACGTGAAAGGTACTCATCACCGGGTTTGGTTTTGGGGAGACACAAATGGGTGTCTACAGAAGCCCCCACTTTGACTGAGTTTGGAGAAACACAAGTTTCAAAAACAAAAGTCAAAGTATCGATAGGGACAGAGAATGATTCAGAACATTTTGCGATCCTAAATCATTCTTGTAACGCCGATACCTGCAAACTAGCGTTAGTTAAACAGATAAAAGAGTTAAGAAATGCTTATCTTGCACCGTCGAGCACACGTCTCTGAAAGTAACCGATTGTTTTGATGACCTCCTGCAAGCTAGAGAATGCCATCCTGCTTGAAAACCGCTATGCCCGTAACTGCTTCCAATTTGGAAGATTGCTTCGCCTGAAACGATCCTCATCCGCATTGATAATATCCAACGTCCAAGGGAATACCATTGAAGGTTGCTTCTCTTGAAACAATCCCCATCCGCATTGATAATATTCCACGTCCAAGGGAATACTATCGAAGACTGCTTCACTTGAAATAATCCTCTGTTGTTTGTTACAACTCTCCACAATCTAGGGAACGCCACCTTGCTGTTTCGATGTTCACTCGTCTCTGAACAAAGAGCTTCTTTTTGATATGTTCACGCGTCTCTGAACAAAGAGCTTCTTTTTGATATGATCTTCTGAATGATGTGTCCACGCGTCTCTGAACGAAGAGCTTGATAATAGGATGCCTACGCGTCTCTGAGTGAAAGAGCTTGTAAATAGGAGATCTTTGATGATATGTCCACGCGTCTTTGGAGGAAAAGAGCTTGATGGAAATGTTCACGCGTCTCTGAACAAAAGAGCTTGAATAATATGCCCACGCGTCTCTGGAGCAAAGGAGCTTGATGGAAATGTTCACGCGTCTCTGAACAAAAGAGCTTGAATAAGATGCCCACGCGTCTTTGGAGAAAAGAGCTTTTGAAAGGAATGTCCATGCGTCTCTGAACAAAAGAGCTTGAATAAAATGCCCACGCGTCTCTGGAACAAAGAGCTTTAGTACTTGAGCGTTCGTTGCGATAATATTCTGAAGGAAAATTTCCGAAGACCAACGTTTTTCGATCTCTAAAGCTCGCCTGAACTTTGCTTCCGCTAAAACCAGTATGTCGGTGCTTCCGTGATGAGCCAATTCTTAGGCGCTTTAAGCTAAGTGAGACAATCTTTCATCAGGTCGACCACTTATTGTGATTGTAATCAAGCTGACTACTTAATCATGACAAGTTGCTTATAGGGGCTAACTGGCGTACCAAGGAACCCAAAATTGCTGTATGAGGTCGAAATCACCTTTCAGAGAGGCTTCGAGCTCTGTCGCTGCTAAAATATCTCTGACGCCAAGAATTGACTCTGTCGCCGAACGCTGTGATAGGGTCTTCCCTATTCTGCTGCACTTGTATTTATTTTTGACTATAGAACTTTGCCAATCTTTTTAATTATCTTAGGGTTGACCTAAGGCTTTGAATTATCTTAGGGTTGACCTAAGGTTTAATGTTGCTTGACTCATCGACTTGACACGACTCAAGGTATAAACTTGACTCGCTATGATTGACTCGAGGTTGACTCGACTCGAAGTGTTTGACACGTGTGACTCATGAACCGTGTGTGCATAGTGTTGACTCATGAAACTCGATATGTATATGACTCGAAATGCAGAAAAGCAAAAATTTCCGTCATTTTTGTGGAGGATACCGACTTTCTCCCGAAAAAGAAAGACGTGAAAAAGAAAGAAGCAAAGTTTGAAGATGCATGTTGAATGAGCTTAGTCAAATGTCATTTGATACTATTTCTCAAGGTGCAAGGATCAATTCATCCTATGCTATCTCAATTGACTCAATAATGAAAGTATTTGGGTAACTTAGGCACGGAGGCTAAGTACTTCATACTTCGTGATGCAATGACAATTATGAGTGATGAGCGATGTTGATATGACAAGGCATGTTTCAATGTTGTGTTAAGATTCCATGACAAAGGGTTCCTAAGGGAAGTATATTTGGTCATGTATCTGTGATGTGTGTGATAGTGATTCTAAAGTTAGGATGCAAGAGCTAAGTGTGTGGGAAAATATTATTTCAAGAAGAGTCAAATGATGGTGGCTCTTAGGCTAGGTAAGCTAATGATATAAGGATCAAGCCCCCAAGTCTAGCTCTAAGTGAATAGGGATGAGCATAGGCGATCCCTTGATATGATGATGGTGTAAGTGTGTGAATGTGAATATGAATATGAATGCATGTTTATTACGGCCGCACCTCGATGTGAGGTTGCCTACGTATCCGTTAGGAATCAGGCCGAACGTAGCTCTAACCGAACCTCGCACAAGTGTATATACCTCAAAAAGGTTTTTTAAGGGTTGTAACATGGTTAGGCTAAAGTTTATAGAAGAAGGGGATAAAGGCTCAAGACCCTAGATAAGCCCCCAAGGTGTGCAACTTTGCTTTTGAATCTTTATATTTTTTTCTTCAGGTTTTACTCTTTCTTTTATCTTTTGCTTTAGCATCTATTCTATTTTTATAAGTGTGGGCAATCCCGATCATGCGGTCCATCACTCACTTGACATTCATGTTTCTCAGGCACGGTACCGAGCACTCGATAAGAGACGAAATCTGAGACGTGTTCATATCAAAGACATTTTCATATCAAAGATATTGGAACACTTACCCTTTTGTACACTCTTATTTATTTGTTTGCTTTTGCTTATCTTTGCTATTTTAGTCTTTTGAATCACTCAAGCTTTTGTTCTTTTTTAGAATTGCACAAGTTACACACCATCCCATCCCAAGGTTAGGTAGATATAGGTTGAAAAAAAGAAAGGTCTATAGTTAGACGAGGCTCAAAGTGGTTTATGAAGAAAGGATTGTAAATTAGAAAGGTGAAAGGCAATATGATGTGGCTACAAGGGGTGCCTTAAATCATTGGTATACCTTGTTCTTAGTTCGACATGGATTTTTTTTATTTTTTTTTATTTTTATTATTTTTTTAATGAAATGAAATGATCATATATAAGGAAATAAATGCTCATTTTTTTTAAAAGAAAATATATAATGATCCTACAAAATAAATCTAAGGAGAATAAAAAGGTTCCTATGCTAGACTTATTGGGGAAAGGGTAAATAAAAAAGAAATAGAAAAAAGAGGTCACGAAATCTTGTCGTTGAAGCTCGCCTCTTGTCTTGTATTGTTTGCTCCGACATCATCTAGTCTTCTCGCTAGCTAGAGGCAATGAGATCTTATTTGCCTATATGAGATCTTGAATGAGGTTTTGAAACCTGTAGCATTCATCAGTAGTATGACCACGCCCTCGATGGTACTTGCAATAGGAGTTTGGATTCCATCTCGAAGATCGATTTTCTGGTGTTGGATCCTCGGTAGGGCCAATAGGTTTGATTAACCCTCGATCATAGAGACAATCGAAAACAGCATCGTAGATCATTCCAATGGGTATGAACTCTCGCTTGGGTTTCCTTTTAGATCCTTGATTGTCCATGGCTAAGACACCATTATGGTCAAAGGTACTAACATTATTACTAGAGTGGGCATTTTTGGAAGAAGAACGATTGTCGTTCTTCTTTCATTTCCAGCCACCGTGGCTACTATTGTTAGTAGCTTTTTGCTTTGCAAGGTCGTCTTCGATTTCAATTCCGATGTCATAAACGGCATTGAAAGTATTCAAGTTGTGTTGATATTTTAAATGCTTTGAATACTTCTCTTGGAGATTCTTGATAAACATCCTCAAAGACTCCTTTTCGGTGGGGACCTCAATCATCTTAGCGGAAGTTTCCCTCCATTTATTAAATAAAGAATTAAAGCCTTCATTCTCTTTTTGTCTTAGCATCTCAAGTTGTCAATGATCGGTTTCAACTTGAATATTGCACTTGTATCTATCAACGAAAGCGTTTACTATCGATTCCTAGGTAGAGGTTTTCTCTTTGTCAAGGGAGAAGAACCATTGTTGGCAAACGGTTTTAAAAGATAGTGGGAACAGAGAGGGGAAAACCTTGTTATCGATACCCTTAATGTTCATTATAGTTTCGAAAGCTCTTAGATGGAAGTAAGGGTTATCTGTTGCCTTGAACTTAGGGATGTCAGTGGCGTTGAACTTATGTGGAAGAAGTTTCTTGTCCAGCGAGACCCTTTGTGAACTCATGCCCTGAAATTTATAGTCGCTAGATAGCTTGCTTAGACTCTCTTGCATGAGGTTCATTTGTTGTTGCTTCACGGGATCATCGATCTTGAGTGTGAGTAGCTTCAGTGTCTCAGTCACGGTAACCAATTGGTTCCTAAGCTCATTGACTTCTTCTTGAGTTGCCATTATCTTCTTAGCCTTCCTCTTTTGACGAATCGGTTTATCAAAAAGCGAGACCTGAATAAAGAGGTTGTCCTTGATTAATCGCCCTTCTCTCCTCGACCAAGTACTGTGGAAAAGGAATATGGGGATATTTATTGTTAAGTATTTGACTCAAACTTTATTCAACATGCAATGAATGGAGGAAGTGAATAAAAATTGGAATAGAATGTGAAGAAGATTTAGATGGAGGGGTATGAAGAATTAGGAGTAGAATGTACCCCCTAACTCAAATGAAGGAAAAGACCGACTCATGCATGAAACTAAGACATGGTCATGGTGACATATACTCGAAGTGTGTGCTGAGACTAGTGAGTGTAGGTGATATATTAAGACTCGTGTCATGACCATGTGGCTAGACTATGTGACTAGATTCGACAAGGTATGATTGATAGCGAAAATTAACCAAATTAATTAGCAAACTGATTAATTAAACACTAGGTGAAGACTCAACCAATAATCCGAACTGTCGGCCAAACGACAGAACTGGCGTCACACTGTGCAGCTTGGCGCCAGACGACAGAGCTGTCGCCAGGCGCTACACTCCACAGTGTAGCGTTACAGCTCAGACTTTGGCGCCAATATCGGAGCTTCAGTCTGGGACTATTTTCGGTGTTATTAATCAACTGGGGTATGCCTAAAGTCGTACTAGGTCAATTTTGATTAAAATATTACTTTATTGACTCAAATTAATTAATTAATTAGGCAAAGTTCTTTAAGTCATTAATTTATTTAATCTCAACACAAGTCAAACAAACGGTTAAGAGATCATAAAATATATGCACAACAAATAATGCACAATTAGTCAAGTAGGCACAATATGATGCAATGAGTTTGCAACCTAACCATGGCTCTAGTTCTCTAAAGTTCGGGATATGGTTTAGTCAATGGAGGGTCCATGGTTAATTGTCCGAATGCACCGCGCGGAAGCCTAACCGTGAAGGGTTGGCGCGAGTGGATGGGACACCGCGAGTTTTAGAAAAAACTCGCTTCCATGGTTGGTGAATTCAACTTCTCGGATGTACCCTTTGTTGCACAGAGCGTTCAGTCAGGTAGATGGAGCATGAATTCCCAGAGGGTTATGTCCATATGTAGAACACATATGGGTTTTAGAAAAGTGAGAAAAAATTCAATCAGGAAGTAGGATCGAGCAAACAATACGAAAAACCGATCGAAATTAGAACGCATATTTCTGGCTCGGTATTGGGGGAAGTTGGCGCCAGCAATCAAAGACCGGCGCCAATTTTTAACTGTAGCGCCTGCGCGCCAATACTGGTGTCTGGCGCTACGGCTAAAAGTCTGGCGCCAAGCTCTGGCCCCTGGCGCTACTTCCCACATGCCTTAGCAGCTTTCTGTGCTCGATAAAATTTTCCAATTTCGCACGGTGTTATTTCGGTCCTAGTTGTGAAAGATATTTCTCAAATTTCCTACGTGTAAAATCCTATTTTTTTAACTCATTACGGATGGTCTTTCCAATGAGATCTTTTTTATGCATATGACAATAATGTTAATCAAAATTACGCACATGAAATACTTAGAACGTTTCGAGTCTCATCCACTCATTCTAAATCATTGCCGAAACAAATTCAGGAATTAAAATAGAATTCCTCCCAAGTGGAGTTGCCAAAAACTGTAGGGAATAAATTCAAGCGTTAACCCCTAGCTTGAACCCCACTGTGATCATACACTAAAGTACGGTGGCGTCCAAAAGGGAAGAAGATAGAGCAAAAGAGTCGCCAACAAGTTTTAGGAACTTGTAAACCGTTCACAGGGTGAAGGTTACACCCCTTAACGATCGAAAAGATCGTCAACTCCATAAGGTCTAGAACCAAATAAGGGTTCGGGAATGAAGGTATAAATCCAACCTAAAAGAGATTGAACCTGCCCTAATAATAGGCCTCTACTTTATTCACATCGTATTCATGTGCGCTTTCTAATTAACATACAATCAATATGATTAACCCTAAACATGTTTATCTATGTTGGTTGAATATTAATGCACAAATAAACTATTATTGGCGACCACTTGAATTATAATCATAATTAACCCTAACAAGATTATTAATTATCTTATTAAGCGTGATTACAAGTACCAATTCCCTTTAAACATGCATAAAAAGGGTGATCAAGCAATAAGAATAAATATCATCAAGCAACATAATAATAAAATAATAATCATGATCATAAAATTATAATCATAATCAAAACAATACTAATAATAAATAAAATAATCATCATCAAGATAATAATAATAATATTCATAATCATCATAAATTATAATAATCATAATCATGTTCATGTTAATATTAAAACATAATAATAATAGCAAGATCCTAGGCATGATACTAACAAGATTAATAGCAAACCCTAGCATGTCACTAAGCAATAAAAATCAAAGCTTTAGCCCTAACATGATACTAACAATCATAAATATTAGGAAGAATATAGGAAGCATCGTAACAATCATATTTAATATTAAAGCTACCCTGGACATGATACTAGGAATATCATAATAACAATATAAACATGATTTCTACATCATAACATCAATTAAAAATCATTAAAGTACTTACTTTGATGCCTCATACCTCTTTCTAATAACAAAACACACATGTTAGTAACTTCAAGGAAAATAATAATCAAACAATTAAAATAAATAATTGAAATAGAGATTTGGGACCAAACCCTCAGAAATTAAACGTTTCATGTCTAGGGCGAAGGCAACTTCGAATATGGCTAGGTGTTTCTAGATCTAATGAATGCGGAAATTTGTATGTAAAAGCAAGTTTTAGAAAAAGAAAGAGAAAGATATGGTGAATGATTAAAGAAAACTTGATGAGAATTGGTGAATGAAAGAATAAGAATTGAAGAGAATGAGGGAGAATTGAAAACTGATTGTAGGTGAATGTTGATGAGAATTCGTGAATGAAAACGAAGTTTTTAATACGTTATTTATAGAGAAAATCAGCCAAAAAGATAAAATTAACAAAACAGAGTCAGGCACCAAGCCTGTTTCTGACGCGTTTTCGAAAATAAGATAAGTTTGCTGTTCAGGAGGATAAAATCGTATCTTTTCCTCAAAAATGCTTTTTGATTTTAATTAAAACTTTGAAAAGTCAACAAAAGTCAATTTATCAATGCTAATTGAATTAGGAATGAAAAGAACCTTCTAGAAGAATCTAGAAGACTAAAACCATTCCTAATTGCATTAGGAATGATAAATCATATTAGGCCCTCCCCTAGATCATTGGGCCGCATATAAGACTCAAACCGGGCCCAGTTTGGTAAATTGGACATAACTTCCTCAATATTCATCGGAATTGGGCTTATAATATATCATTGGAAAGCTCTTTCCAAGCCCTATCCAACTACACCATTATTGGACCCATATCATGGACCAACCAAAGTGGATTGACTGTTTTCTTAAAATAAGTTTTCAAAAACAGAAAGAAAAGAAAAGAAATTAAAACTTTCCGCAACACTAAACTTTCCACACTTTCGCTTGATTCGATTATGATTCGACGTGAAAGGTACTCATCACCGGGTTTGGTTTTGGGGAGACACAAATGGGTGTCTACAGTCAGTTTCGAAAACGATAGTCAAAGTAGTCGATAGGGACCGAGAATGATTTAAGACGTTCTGCGATCCTAAATCACTCTGTATACGCTGATACCTGCAGAAAAATATTAGTTCTACAGATAAAAGAGTAAAGGGATAGAATACGTATTTGACACCAGTGTATCGGTGACAAATGAGTTTGGTAGTTTCCTATGCTTGAAGGAATCTACAGGATGATGTTCGCTGAAACATTTTCCATATTTGAATAAAGTCGACTGATGAGTTTGGTAGCTTTCTATGCTTGAAGAAATCTACCGGGTGATACTTTCCATGCTTGAGGAAAGTCGACATATGAATTTAGCGGCTTTCTATGCTTGAAGAAATCCACCGGATAATACTTTCCATGCTTGAGGAAAGTCGACATATGAATTTGGCGGCTTTCTATACTTGAAGAAATCCACCGGATAATACTTTCCATGCTTGAGGAAAGTCGACATATGAATTTGGCGGCTTTCTATGCTTGAAGAAATCCACTAGATGACACTTTCCCTGCTTGAGGAAAGACTTGTCTGATTTTGGCAGGTTCGATTGTCCCCGAACGTGGGCTATAAATGGTTTGCTTGTCCCCGAACGTGGGCTGTAGATGGTCCGCTTGTCCCCAGACGTGAGCTGTAGATGGTCCACTTGTCCCCGGATGTGGGCTATAAATGGTCCGCTTGTCCCTGGACGTGGGCTGTAGATGGTCCGCTTGTCCCCAAACGTGGGCTGTAAATGGTCCGCTTGTCCCCGGACGTGGGCTGTAGATGAGACCTGCAAAATAAAATTTTCCAAGGGACTCGTATATACTGTGATTGACTTGACCAACTGACTTGACCAAGTTTGACTTGACATGACATGGCATGTGTATAACTTGTGATTGTGTGTGTCTTGAGTGAGTGTGTGCACTGACACAAGCAATTTAAAATACAAAAGCAAAAATTTTCCGTCATTTTTTTCATGAGTGGAGGGTACCAACTTTCTCCCGAAAAAGAAAGACGTGAAAACTGAACTTTTATTCTCGAACTTCCCTCAAAATTAATGTATGCGTGATGTATGTTCTTAGGCTAGGAGGCTAAGGACAATTACGTCATGTGACACGATAGATGAATGAACTTAGGTCATGGAGCTAAGCATCATATATGGTGTAAAGAAACAATCTTGAATGTTACTTAGGTCTGGAAGCTAAGCACGTATATAGAGAAGTGATCGATGAGTATCGCATAATGAATGTTACATAGGTCAAGGAGCTAAGCACGATATGCGATGTATGAAACAATGAACATTGCTTAGGTTTAGAAGCTAAGCAAGTATACAATGTCTCTTTTGATGTTGTCTTGAAAGATGACGAAACATGCGCAGCGTTGAAGTAAGATTTCATGATAGAGGGTTCCTAGAAGGAAAGGTGATATGGATATGTATGTGTGAGTGAAGTGTGTGAATGTGATAATAAGGCTGGCTGCAAGGGTTATGGTGATAGAAATATATGTGAGAAGAGTCAAAGATGATGACTCTTTAGTCTAGGTAGGCTAATGTGATGTGGGTTCAAGCCCCCAAGTCTAGCTCTACATGGGTAGGGGTAAGCATTGGATATTCTTTGACTCGATCATGCATATAAATGTGGCCGCACCTCAATGTGAGGTTGCCTACGAATCCGTTAGGAATCAGGCCGTACGTAGCTCTAACCGAACTTTGCACAAGTGTATGTACACCTCAAAGAGGTCTTTCAAGGGTTTTAATGTGGTTACGCTGATGGTTTAAGGAAGAAAGGGGTAAAAGGCTCAAGGCCCGTGAGAAGCCCCCAAGATATGCAATTATGTATTAGACTTTGCAAGTTTTATTTTCATATATTTTTTTTTGAATTTATTTTCATATTTTTTTTTCTTTCATTCTTTTGAATCAATGTAGGAAATCTCGGATCATGCGGTCCATCACTCACTTAGCATTCATGTTTCTCAGGCACGGTACTAAGCACTCGATAAGAGACGCAATTCGAGACGTATTCGTATCAAAGACATTGGAACACTTGCCTTTAGACATTGTTTTATTGTTGCTTTGCTGCTTTTTTTTTTTTTACTTGCTTTTTGAATGTTATACAATTTCACATCTTCCAATCCCAGGGTTAAGTGAATGTGGGTTGAAGAAATGAAGGCCAAACGTTAGACGAGGCTCAAAGTGGTTGATGAAGAAATGGAATGTGATTGAACGGTTAATAGGGAATGGCAGGGTTGCAAAGGTGCCTCAAGTCATTGGTGTACCTTGTATTGATTAAGTATGGTAATTGATTTTTTTTATATTTGAGAATGAGTGAATTAAAAATGCTATGATCGAGATGTAAAGGAAATTTGCTCATTTTATTAATGGAAAAGGTGAACGAAACACATGAAACATGTAAGAATTCGAAATGGAAAACCTATGCTAGACATGAATGGGGGAATGGAGATGAATGATAAAGAAAAAAAAATATGGAATCTTACACGAAGGATCTGCTGTGCGCCTTGTGTTCATTACTTCTTGCCGCCTGGAGGGACAAGAAGTTTTTTTGCATCCACCAAGTCTTGAATGACGTCCTTCAAATTCCAACATTGGTCCATAGTGTGGCTCCTTCCTTGATGGTACTTGCAATGGGCATTGGGATTCCATTTGGAGCTCCTTTCTTCAGCTTTTGGCTCTGGAAATGGCCCAATAGGTGTGATCAAGCCTTGACCGTAAAGGCGATCAAAGGCCACATCATAAGTCATTCCTAAAGGAGTGTAAGTTCTTTTTTTCTTGGGAAATGGAGCATCAAGAGCTAAAACTTCATTGAGATCAACTTGGCTTATATTGTTGGTAGTATTTTTGTGCTTAGAAGATGAAGAAGAAGGATGGTCGTTCTTCTTGTTTTTCCAAGTGTTATTATTGTTACTACCAGCAGTCTTTATTAGCTCAACCCCGATATTGATGCCGATGTCGTATAGCTTCGAAAGTGTTTAGTGGAAGAAATTTGAGATGTTCCCTATATTTATGAGTCAGATTTTGAATAAAGAGGTGAACCATCTCTTTTTCTTTGGGAGGATCTACCAAGAGTGAAGTCGTTTCCCTCCACCTGTTCAGATAAGCGGTGAAGCATTCATTCTCTTTTTGTTTGAGAATGGAGAGTTCACGTTCAGAAGTATTAATTTGAATGTTACACTTGTAACGATTCCTGAAACTATCGGTGACATCTTGCCAAGTCGCAGTACGCTTGGCATCTAGGGAATAAAACCATTGTTGGCAAGCATGTTCTAAGGAGAGAGGGAACACTGTAGGGAAGAGTGTTACATCTAATCCCTTAAGAGCCATGGTTGCAGAAAACGCCTTCAAATGGAATATTGGATTGTCTAGGATTGAACTTTGGAATATCAGCAGTGGAGAACTTTTCAGGGAGTCTGTCCTTCACATCTAAAGGAGTGGGAGGCCGTTCCACATAGGAGAAATCCTCAGAAATCTTGCTCATTTTCTCTTTGATCTTGTCCATTTCAGCCGTAGTAACATTGTTTTGATCTACTCTGTTGATTCTGGTAGTGAGTGCTTGCAACATGGTAGAAATTTTTTCAATGGACTTGTTAATGCTCTCAATATCTTCCTTAGTGGCCATTGGGACAAATTGAAAGTATTTTGAAGGTAATGAGTGATGTGGAGATGGTGAAGTTCTCTTTAAAGCCTAAGAGGTTGAAGTAGTAATGACTCGTACCGTACCAATCTACCCCTGCTCCTTGACCAAGTACTGTGAAATGAAATAAATTCACTTAATTGTTTGACTCATTGCTCAAGATAGGAAAGGAAGGAAAAAATAGACATTTGAAAACAGGTGAGAAAACTCCACTCATTTTTTTTATTATGACGAAAAAAGGGTGCATGAACCTAGTATACGATCATAAACGACCTGGTGCACGACTCAAGTCGGAACATAAAGAAAGTGTGTGGACTATACTTGACTCGTGAGTGATAAGTGATGTTATAAGACTCGTGGTATGATCGTATGGCTAGACATGTGAACGGTAACCAAAATGACTGACGCGAGGACCAAATTAACACGGAAGACTTTAAAAAAAGCTGACTGGACTTATTTCCTTGGCATCGTGACATGGCAAACTGTACCGTGTCACGGTACAAGCTGCCATGACGCGGCATTGACTGCCGTGACACGGTGATCATTTCCATTTTCTTTTGTTGGAAATCCACCGTGCCACGGTGAAAATTGCCGTGACACGGTAAACATTCCCGCCGCGCGGTGGATGCTGACGTGGAATGACTGTAGACACCCATTTGTGTCTCCCAAAAACCAAACCCGGTGATGAGTACCTTTCATGTCGAATCATAATCGAATGAAGTGAAAGTGTGGAAAGTCTGGTGTTGGGGATAGTTTTATTCTTTTCTTTCTCTCTGTTTTTGAAAACCTATTTTTAGAAAACAACCAATCCAGTTTGTTTTGGTCCATGGAAAGGGTCCAATAATAGTGTAGTTGGATGGTCTTGAAAAGAGCTTTCCAACGACATATTATAAGCCCAATTCCGATGAATAATGAGGAAGTTATTGCCAAATTACTAAACTGGGCCCGGTTTGGTCCTTATATGCGGCCCAATGATCTAGAGGAGGGCTTAATATTGATTTATCATTTCTAATGCAATTAGAATTGATTTTAGTCTTCTAGATTCTTCTAGAAGGTTCCTTTCATTCCTAATTCAATTAGCATTGATAAATTGACTTTGGTTGAATTTTTAGAGTTTTAATCAAAATAAAAGAGTGTTTTTAAGGAAAATACGACTTTTCCCTTTTGTACGGTTAAATTTTATCAAAACTAAGAAAACGCGTGAAATTAATGACTAGCGCCTGACGACAGGGATTAGCGCCTGGCGCTAATTCTTGGCGCCTGGCGCTAGCCTTAGCGCCTTGTGCTAATGACCAGCGTCTGGCGCTAATTGAGTTTTATTCTCGTCGAAACTCTGATTTGTTTTATTTTATTTTTATTTTTTTTATCATATCCGACTGATTTTCTCTATAAATAGCCTTCTAAAACCTCTGTTTTTAATCATCAATTTTCATCAATTCCCAAGTTTTCTAATTCTCTCTAAGCTAAAGCTTATTCTCTCTCTCTCTCCTAGCTTTTCTTTACAAAATTCCGCATTCACAAGATCTAGAAACACCTAGCCAAGTTCGAAAGTTGCCTTTGCCCTAGACGTGAAAGGTTTTAATTTCTGAGGGTTTGGTCCCAATTCTCTCTTTCAATTATTTAATTTAATTGTTTTGTTTTATATTTTCCTTGAAGTTACTAACGTGCGTATTTTGTTATTAGAAAGAGGTACGAGGCATCCAAGTAAGTGCTTTAATTGTTTGCATTGTTATTATAATATAGAAATCGTGTCTAGGGTAACAGCTATAATTTCTAATATCAAATATGACAATTGTGTTTCCTGCGATGCTTCTTATTTTCTCTTCCTAATATTCATGTTAGTATCATGTTAGGGCCATATATTTGATCTTTATTGTTTTGTGACATGCTAGGGTTTGTTATTAATCTTGTTAGTATCATGCCTAGGATCTTGCTATTATTATTATGCTTTAACATGATTATGATTATTTTTATGATTTATGATTATAATTGTCATAATTATTGTTATGATGATTATTATACTTGTTATTAGTATTATTATTATTATGATTATTATAATTATTATTATAATGATGATTATTATGTTGCTTGATATTTATTGTTATTGCTTGATCACACCTTTTATGTATGTTTAAAGGTAATTTGTACTTGTAATCAGGCTTAATAAGATAATTAATAATCTTGTTTAGGGTTAATTTGATTATAATTCAAGTGATCGCCAATAATAGTTTTATTTGTGCATTAATATTCAACCAACATAGTTAAACAGGTTTAGGGTAACCTATTGATTGCATGTTAGTTAGAAAGCGCACATGAATACGATCAGAATAAAGTAGAGGCCTATTATTAGGGAATGTTCAATCTCTTTTAGGTTGGATTTGTACCTTCATCCGCGAACTACCAGTCACGGTTCCTGTAGACACCTAAAAATGTCTCCCCAAAACCAAACCCTATGATGAACAACCTTTCACCGCCACTATTGGTCGGGTTCAGTATTTATTCCCGAGAGTGCTTAAAAAATTGTATTTAATTAAATTCAATTTTTGAATAGTCCATGGATTAGTCTTGATGTTTGGTCAGAGCATAGTTTTAATTTCAGCCCAAACTTATTATTTAATTTTAGCCCAAACCTTATTTTATTTTACTATTTTATTATTTAATTTGGCCCAAACTTTTAATTTATTTTAGCCCAAATAATAATAAAATCAGAAAATGGCCCGAAATTATCAATCGACACTTAAAATGCTGAACGAAATTAGGGTTAAAAATGAATTTAGACGGAAAAGCGGACTGAAAATTCCCGCGTCACGGCAACAGTCCACCGTGTCACAGGAAACTTTCCCGTTGACTGTAAGATTCCCCGTAACAAGGGAAACCTGCTGTGACACGGGAATTTCTTTGTCCTTTTCACGTAAACCCTTAACCCGTTTTCTCCCCCGTTTACTAAATATTTCCCGCGTCACACAACAAGTACACCATGTCACGGGAATGTTTCCCGTGTGACGGTGGGGTTTCCCGTGTCACGATATACTTTCCGTGTCGCGACATAGTTTTTTAGGGTTTTTATCTTTTTAGGGTTCCGTGTGTTCCCTCAGCACATTTTTTCTATAAATACCCCCTGATTTCTGATGTACGGGGCAGGAATTAATTCTCTATTTTTCTCTCTTCTATGCTCTAACCTAAACACTAGCCTACCCTTATTCTTTCAAAATTCCTTCTTCAAGCACTCCCAGGAGTCCATACTTTACTCGTGGTTCTGTCCTTGAAGTTACTAACTCGTTTATTATTTTGTAGTTGCAAACAAACATAATCAAAGTAAGAATTATGTTCCTTTTATTTCTATTATTTTTCTAACGATTTTATATTGTTAAATTTCTTCCAATATTAATGTTAATTCTATTATTGTTTTTATGATCTCCATATTGCATGTTAAAGGGAATACATAATTGAAAATCACGTCTAATAAGATAATTTGGACAACCGGTCTAGGTTCCTTTTTAATCTTGTTGCTTAATTCAAGTGATCACAAATTTTATAGAATTATGTGTTGCATTAATATTCAACCAATTTAGCTTACTAATAGTTTGGAGCAAATTGAATATTTTGTTTGTATGCCTTTGAGATCGTAGGAAACACTTTTCACTATAAGAATCGAGTAGAGGTCAATACGGGCGAATGTGACTCCATGAATCACTTCGTACCATCATCCCCGATCCTCCTTTCGTGGTTCTGAACCATATGGAGTTAGTAATCTCATGGATTATGAATGGGGTGTAACCTTCACGGGTCAATCGTTGTTGCCTTCGTTGTCGCTTTATTCGTGGTTGCCTTTTATGATCCGTGAACGGTTTACAAGTTCCTTAAAAACTTGTTGGCAGCTCCCTACTTTATTTGTCCCTAATCGTATGTGTCACGGCAAATTTCCACCGTGGCGTGGTGGACCTGCAGCAAAAAAAAAAAATCCCGTGCCACGTCAGCATCCACCGTGCCACGGGAAAGTTCACCGTGGCACGGTGGATTTCCAAAAAAAAATAAAAAAAATAATGTCATGCCACGTCAGCATCCACCGTGCCACGGGAAAGTTCACCGTGTCACGGCAATTTCCACCGTGACACGGTGGATTTCCAGCACCAAAAAAAAAAAAAAAACTCTCGTGCCACGTCAGCATCCACCGTGGCACGGGAAAGTTCACCGTGTCACGACAATTTCCACCGTGGCACGGTGGATTTCCAAAAAAAAAAAAACCCACCCCGTCATGGCAGCTTGTCTCGTGACACGGTACAGTTTTCCGTGTCACGGTGCCCTTGAAATAAGTCCAGCCAGCTTTTTTTAAGTCTTCTGTGTTAATTTGGTCCTCGCGTCAGTCATTTTGATTATTGTTCACATGTCTAGCCATACGATCATACCACGAGTCTTATAACATCACTTATCACTCACGAGTCAAGTATAGTCCACACACTTTCTTTATGTTCCGACTTGAGTCGTGCACCAGGTCGTTTATGATCGTATACTAGGTTCATGCACCCTTTTTTCGTCATAATAAAAAAATGAGTGGAGTTTTCTCACCTGTTTTCAAATGTCTATTTTTTCTTTCCTTTCCTATCTTGAGCAATGAGTCAAATAATTAAGTGAATTATTTTATTTCACAGTACTTGGTTAAGGAACAGGGATAGATTAATACGGTTCGTGTCATTACCGCAACAATCTCTCAGATCTAGTAGACGTTCAAAGAGAACTTTTCCATCTCCATTACTCATCACCTTTCAATGGCCACTAAAGAAGATATTGAGAACATCAACAAATCCATCGAGGCACTATCTGCCATGATGCAAACCCTTACCACTAGGGTCACTACCATGGAACAAAACAAGGTCACTATTTCCACCCTTGACAAACTGAAGGAATAAATGAGTAAGATTTATGACGATTTCACTTATGTGGAACGGCCTCCCACTCCTTTGGATGTGAAGGACAGACTCCCTGAAAAGTTCTCCACTGCTGATATTCCAAAGTTCAATCCTACTGACAATCCAATATTCCATTTGAAGGCGTTCTCTGCAACCATGGCTCTTAAGGGATTGGACGTAACACTCTTCCCTACGGTGTTCCCTCTCTCCTTAGAACATGCTTGCCAACAATGGTTTTATTCCTTAGATGCCAAGCATACTGCGACTTGGCAAGATGTCACCGACAGTTTCATGAATCGTTACAAGTGTAACATTCATACTAAAACTTCTGAACGTGAACTCTCCATTCTCAAACAGAAAGAGAATGAAGGCTTCACCGCTTACCTGAACAGTTGGAGGGAAACAACTTCACTCTTGGTAGATCCTCCCAAATAAAGAGAGATGGTTCGCCTCTTTATTCAAAATCCGACTCATAAATATAGGGAACATCTCAAATTTCTTCCACTGAACACTTTCGAAGCCATATACGACATCGGCATCAATATCGAGGATGAGCTAATAAAGACTGCTGGTAGTAACAATAATAACACTTGGAAAAACAAGAAGAACGACCATCCTTATTCTTCGTCTTCTAAGCACGAAAATACTACTATCAATATAAGCCAAGTTGATCTTAATGAAGTGTTGTCTCTTGATGCTCCATTGCACAAGAAGAAAAGAACTTACACTCCTTTAGGAATGACTTATGATGCGGCCTTTGATTGCCTCTACAGTCAAGGTTTGATCACACCTATTGGGCCATTTCCAGAGCCAAAAGCTGAAAAAAGGAGCGCCAAATGGAATCCCAATGCCCATTGCAAGTACCATCAAGGAAGGGGCCACACTACAGAGCAATTTTGGAATTTGAAGAACGTCATTCAAGACTCGGTGGATGCAAACAAACTTCCCGTCCCTCCAGGCGGCAAGAAGTAATGAACACAAGGCGCACAACAGATCCTTCGTGCAAGATTTAATGATTTCTTTCTTTATCATTCATCTCCATTCCCCCATTCATGTCTAGCATAGGTTTTCCATTTTGAATTTTTATATGTTTCATGTGTTTTGTTCACCTTTTCCATTAATAAAATGAGCAAATTTCCTTTACATGTCGATCATAGAATTTTTCATTCATTCATTCATTCTAAAAAAAAATAATAACAAAAATAATTCAATTACCAAACTAAACCCAAGGTACATCAATGACTTGAGGCACCTTTGCAACCCTGTCATTCCCTGTTAACCGTTCAATCACATTCCATTTCTTCATCAACCATTTTGAGCCTCGTCTAACGTTTGGCCTTCATTTCTTCAACCCACATTTACTTAACCCTGGGATTGGAAGATGTGTAATTAGATAACATTCAAAAAGAAAGTAAAAAAAAGCAGCAAAGCAATAATAAAACAATGTCTAAAGGCAAGTGTTCCAATGTCTTTGATATGAACACGTCTCAAATTTCGTCTCTCATCGAGTGCTCGGTACCGTGCCTGAGAAGCATGAATGCTAAGTGAGTGATGGACCGCATGATATGAGATTTCCTACATTGATTCAAAAGAATGAAAAAAAAATCAAAGCAAAAAAAAAAATGTTGAAAATAAACTTGCAAAATTCAAAATTTTCAAATTCACAATTACACATCTTAGAAGCTTCTCTCGGGTCTTGAGCCTTTTACCCCTTTCTTACTTAAACCATCAACTTAACCACATTACAACCCTTGAAAGACCTTTTTGAGGTGTACATACACTTGTGCAAAGTTCGATTAGAGCTACGTTCGGCCTGATTCCTAACGGATACGTAGGCAACCTCACATTGAGGTGCGACCACATTCATATTCATATCTATGCATGATCGAGTAAAAGAATATCCAATTCTTATCTCTATATCCCTACTAATTTAGAGCTAGACTTGGGGGCTTGAACCTAAATCACATTAGCTTACCCAGCCTAAAGAGTCATCATCTTTGACTCTTCACACATATATTTCCATCACCATAACCTTTGCAACCTCACCTTAGTATCACTTTCACACACTTCTTTCACGCATACATATCCATATCGTCTTTCCCTTAGGAACCCTTTATCATGAAATCTTGTTTCCCTACCGCGCATGCTTCATCAGAAGAAACGTTGTATACTTGCTTAGCTTCTTAACCTGAGCAATGTTCATTGTTTCATGCATCGCATAATGTGCTGAGTAACATTTCTATATCAATGATTTGTAATAATACAAAGCATATTGTTCTTAGCTCCTTGACCTAAGCAACGTTCATAATCACTTCATCTATATACGTGCTTAGCTTCCAGACCTAAGTGACATTCAAGATCGCTTCTTTACACCATATATGATGCTTAGCTCCATGACTTAAGTTCATTCATCTATCTTGTCACATGATGTAATTGTCCTTAGCCTCTTGGCCTAAGAACATGCATCATGCATACATTATTTTCAGGACAAGCAATTAAATCCATACGATTCATTTCGTCTTGCTTAAGGAGGAAGTTCAAAACTTCTATCCTTGTTCATTATTTTATTTTGGGGAAGTTCAAAAACTTTTTCAAAATTTTTATCGAGGGAAGTTCGAAAATAAAATTTCATTTTTCACGTCTTTCTTTTTCGGGAGAAAGTCGGCACCCTCCACTCGTCTCATGACCCCCTCCACTCGTCTCATAACAAAAGTGATGGAAAATTTTTCCTTTTGCATTTTTGGTTGCTTATGTCTGCACACACACACACTCAAACTATACACACACAATCACAAGTCATACTCATGTCATGTCATGTCGTGTCAAGTCAAACTTGGTCAAGTCAATCATAGTCTATACGAGTCCCGTGGAAAATTTTACTTGGCAGGTCTCAATTACAGCCAACGTCTGGGGACAAGCGGACCATCTACAGCCCACATCCGGGGACAAGTAGACCATCAACAGCCCACGTCCGGGGATAAGCGGACCATTTACAACCCACGTCCGGGGACAAGCGAACCATCTACAACCCACGTTCGGGGACAAGCGAACCAACTACAGCCCACGTTCGAGGACAATCGAACCACCATCATTTCACGACGCAAGGTTCTTGATACACAGAGACTTGCAATCTCATCATCTGTCGACTTTCCTCAAGCATGGAAAGTATTATCCGGTGGATTTCTTCAAGCATAGAAAACCGCCAAATTCATATGTCGGCTTTCCTCAAGCATGGAAAGTATCATCTGGTTGATTTCTTCAGGCTTAGAAAGTTACCAAATTCATCAGTCGGCTTTCCTCAGGCATGGAAAGCGTTTCAACAAACGTCATCCGGTGGATTCCTTCAAGCATGGGAAGCTGCCAAACTCATTTGTCACCGATACACCGGTGCCAGATACGTATTCTATCCTTTTACTCTTTTATCTGTGGAATTAACATTTTTCTGCAGGTGTCGGCGTATACAGAGTGGTTTAGGGTCACAGAACGTCTTAAATCATTCTCCGTCCCTATCGAGTACTTTGACTATCGTTTTTGAAACTGACGTTTATACAAACTTAGTCAAAGTTGGGGCTTCTGTAGACATATAAAAATGTCTTCCCAAAAGCAAACCCGATGATGAACAACCTTTCACCGCCACTATTGGTCGGGTTCAGTAATTAATCCCGAGAGTGCTTAAAAAATCGTATTTAATTAAATTCAATTTTTGAATAGTCCATGGATTAGTCTTGATGTTTGGTCAGAGCATAGTTTTAATTTCAGCCCAAACTTATTATTTAATTTTAGCCCAAACCTTATTTTATTTTACTGTTTTATTATTTATTTTGGCCCAAACTTTTTATTTATTTTAGCCTAAATAATAATAAAATCAAAAAATGGCCCGAAATTATCAATCGGCACTTAAAATGCTGAACGAAATTAGGGTTAAAAATGAATTTAGACAGAAAAGCGGACTGAAAATTCCCACGTCACGGCAACAGTCCACCGTTTCACGGGAAAATTTTCCGTTAACGGTAAGATTCCCCGTGACATAGGAAACCTGCTGTGACATGGGAATTTCCGTGTCCTTTCCGCGTAAAGCCTTAACGTGTTTTCTCCCCCGTTTAATAAATATTTCCCGCGTCACACAACAAGTACACCGTGTCACAGGAATGTTTCCCGTCTGACGGTGGGGTTTCCCGTGTCACGGTATACTTTGCCGTGTCACGACATAGTTTTTTAGGGTTTTTATCTTTTTAAGGTTCCGTGTGTTCCCTCATCACATTTTTTTCTATAAATACCCCCTCATTTCTGATGTACGGGGCAGGAATTAATTCTCTATTTTTCTCTCTTCTATGCTCTAACCTAAACACTAGCCTAACCTTATTCTTTAAAAATTCCTTCTTCAAGCACTCCCAGGAGTCCGTACTTTACTCGTGGTTCTGTCCTTAAGCCAAGGCGTGAAAGGTAGAACTGTTTGAGGGTTTGGCCCCAAATAAATTCTATTTAATTTAATTTAATTTAATTATTGTTTTATTATTATTTCCTTGAAGTTACTAACTCGTTTATTATTTTGTAGTTGCAAACAAACATAATCTAAGTAAGAATTATGTTCCTTTTATTTCTATTATTTTTCTAACGATTTTATATTGTTGGAATTATTGTTAAATTGCTTCTAATATTAATGTTAATTCTATTATTGTTTTTATGATCTCCATATTGCATGTTAAAGGGAATACGTAATTGAAAATCATGCCTAATAAGATAATTTGGACAACCGGTCTAAGTTCCTTTTAATCTTTTTGCTTTATTCAAGTGATCACAAATTTTATAGAATTATGTGTTGCATTAATATTCAACCAATTTAGCTTAATAATAGTTTGGAGCAAATTGAATATTTTCTTTGTATGCCTTTGAGATCGCAGGAATCACTTTTCACTATAAGAATCGAGTAGAGGCCAATACGGGCGAATGTGACTCCATGACTCACTTCGTACCATCATCCCCGATCCTCATTTCGTGGTTCCGAACCATATGGAGTTAGTAATCTCATGGATTATGAATGGGGTGTAACCTTCACGGGTCAATCGTTATTTCCTTCATTTTCCCTTTATTCGTGGTTGCCTTTTATGATCTGTGAACGGTTTACAAGTTCCTTAAAAACTTGTTGGCGGCTCCCTACTTTATTTGTCCCTAATCGTATGTGTCAATTCCCACTTCCTACGAGTGCCAAGCATATTCACACATGCTTTAACGTAGGCGCACTTCGAACGACGCCTACAGTTCCAGACCTATTGTAGTTGACGATCTCCTAGATCATTAAGGTGTGTAACCTTCACCTCGTAAACGGTTTACAAGTTCCTAAAATTTGATAGCGACTCTTTTGCTCTATCTTCTTTCCCTTTGGACGCCACCGTACTTTATTGTATGATCATAGTGGGGTTCAAGTTTGGGGTAATGCTTGAAATATTACCTACAACGACAATTATGTTTTTTTGGATGGAAATCCACCGTGCCACGGTGAAAATTGCCGTGACACATTAAACATTCCCGCGGCGCGATGGATGCTAATGTGGCAGGACAATTTTTTATTTTTATTAAGTTTGCGCTAATTACTAAGTGAGTACGTTCCATTAGCAATCATTAGTCTTAAAATAATCCACCATAGACAAAGAAAGATCATTAAGGTTAGGATCAAAACGATCAAATATACACACATAGAACACGTAGGCATAATGATGAAAAGAAGAGTTCGCAACCTAAAGTCAAGTTCTATGTTTCATTATGGCCAGGTTTTATTTGGTGTCAAAAGGGTACCATCTTTAAGAGTTTGGACGCGTTAACGAGGCAGCCTCCCTTGTGGGTGTATGCCAACGGGCGGCTCCACAAGTTTGTGATGAAATCGAACTCGACTCCATGGTTTGGGTAGATTTAATAACTCGGATGAACCCTTATTGCCATGAGCGTTTTTGGGTTGATAGAGCTTAAACCCCTCGGGGCTAAGACGCATGTAGAACACACACATTTTTTCAGAAACATTAAAAGAAGCTGACTGTGAGAAGAGAAAATAAGCCACTGGATTGATTTAAGGAATGTCGTGACACGGCAGAGTGCACCGTGTCACGATGCTTCACATCGTGTGATGGTGTACTGCACCGTGACACGACAGATTCTGCCATGGCGCGGCCTTCAGAAAATCTCACTGGTGCCCTGTTTTCCTTCGTACGCAATCAAGTTATTTAATTTTTCCTACGGGACAGACCTAAATGCGACGTTAAAACGTCTATTCTTATGCAAAAATTCCAAATTAATCACAGGAGTATTTTTTAAGAATCTTTCAAGCCTCATCCACTCATCTTAATTAAATACCGATCACTCAAATTGATAAATAACCAAGAATCCTCCCTAGTGGAGTCGCCAAATTGTAGGCATCGCTCGAAGTGCGCCTACGTTAGCATGTGTGAATATGCTTGGAACTCATAGAAAGTGGGAATTGACATAATACGATTAGGGACAACGATTAGGGACAAGGAAAGTAGGGAGCCGCCAACAAGTTTTTAATGAACTTGTAAACTGTTCACGGATCATAAAAGGAAACCACGATTAAGGGACAACGAAGGCTACAACGATTGACCTGTGAAGGTTACAACCCATTCACAATACATAAGATTAATAACTCCATATGGTTCAGAACCACGAAAGGAGGATTCGGGATGATGGTACGAAGTGAGTCATGGAGTCACATTCGCCCGTATTGGCCTCTACTCGATTCTTATTGTGAAAAGTGATTCCTACGATCTCAAAGGCATACAAATAAAATATTCAATTTTCTCCAAAGTATTATTAAGCTAATTGGTTGAATATTAATGCAACACATAATTCTAAAATATTTGTGAAATCGAATAATAAATAAGGGGGCTAGCTGCCAAGGGAGGGAGATAAGGAGAGGGTGGTTTTTTTTTTTTTTTTTTTGAACGGGAAGGAGAAGGTGGTTGACTGGTGGTGGTGAGGGTGTTTTTTTATTTTTTTTATTTTAATATATAAATCAATTTAATTATTACAATAGTTAGTGAAAGTTATGACTAATTAGAAGAATTAAGGGTAAATTAGTGGTTAATTGAGTGATTAGAAATCTTAGGTTGTCTTCAACAAAAATATTTTACAATCTGGTTTCTCCTTGCCAATAAATTTTTATAAGATTTTTTCCAACAAAATAGTTGTTATAATTGGTTTTTTTTTGACAAAATTTTCCTTAAATATATTATTGAAAAAAGATTACCATTGACATATGTGTGTAAGAAAAATGGAGTAAGTATTTAAAAACAGAGGGCGTAGTGTAAGGAGGGTGATCCCATCGTAGGGGGTCCTTTCTTAGATGCCCATGACCATTTAGAAGCCTAGGACTTTACACTTGTTATGGTGTATTAGGATTTGAATTCCTGACTGTTTGGGGGACCTTGAATTAGAATTGATTCTATCATCACGCTTTTTTGTAAGAAATAAGTAGGAGTCGCCAATGAGTTTTGGGAAAACCCATAAACCTTGTTCATGCCTTTCTCCCATGTAGAGTTCATGGTATATTTAGCACAAATCATAATTTTACCCATTCCCAAATTGGTCTACATAAACCAGAAATGTGTTCGGGAGCGAGGGTACTAAAATAACGCTCCCTTTAAAGGAGAATCGCCACTCTAGCCCTAGTGCGACCTCTACTAGCTCTTCCTTTTTTACAATTTCATCACCAAACAATATATGCAACGCAATACTGTAGGTGTCGTTCGAAGTGCGCCTACGTTAAGCATGTTGTGAATATGCTTGGCACTCTTAGGAAGTAGGAATTGACATATACAATTAGGGACAAGAAAAGTAGGGAGCCTCCAACAAGCTTTTAAGGAACTTGTAAACCGTTCACGGATCATAAAAGGCAACCACGATAAAGGGACAACGAATGAAGGCCACAACGATTGACCTGTGAAGGTTACACCCCATTCATAGTCCATGAGATTACTAACTCCATATGGTTCGAAACCACGAAAGGAGGATCGGGGACGATGGTACGAAGTGAGTCATGGAGTCACATTCGCCCGTATTGGCCTCTACTCGATTCTTACAGTGAAAAGTGATTCCTGCGATATCAATGGCATGGAAGCAAAGATTCAATTTGCTCTAAACTATTATTATGCTAAATTGGTTTAATATTAATGCAACACATAATTCTAAAATATCGTGATCACTTGAATTAATAACAAGATTAAAAAGGAACCTAAACCGGTTGTCCAAATGATCTTATTAGGCATGATTTTCAATTACATATTCCCTTTAAACATGCAATATGGTGATCATAAAAATAATAGAATAAACATTAATATTGGAAGCAATTTAACAATAATTCTAACAATACAAAATCGTTAGAAAAATAATAGAAATAAAAGGAACATAATTCTTACTTTGATTCTGTTTGTTTGCAACTACAAAATAATAAACGAGTTAGTAACTTCAAGGAAATAATAATAAAACAATAATTAAATTAAATTAAATTAAATAGAATTTATTTGGGGCCAAACCCTTAAACAGTTCTACCTTTCACGCCTTGGCTTAAGGACAGAACCACGAGTAAAGTATGGACTCCTGGGAGTGCTTGAAGAAGGAATTTTGAAAGAAGAAGAAGGGTAGGCTAGTGTTTAGGCTAGAGAATAGAAGAGAGAAAAAACTAGAGAATTAATTGATGCCTCGTACATCAGAAATGAGTGGGTATTTATAGAAAAAATGTGCTGAGGGAACACATGGAACCCTAAAATGATAAAAACCCTAAAAAAGTATCCCGTGACACGGGAAATCCCACCATCAGACAGGAAACATTCCCGTGACACGGTGCACATTTTGTGTGACGCGGGAAATATTTAGTGAACGGGGAGAAAACGCGTTAAGGGTTTACGCGGAAAGGACACGGAAATTCCCGTGTCACGGGAACTCCCACCGTCAGACGGGAAAGTTTCCCGTGACACGGTGGACTGCTGCTGTGGCGCGGGAATTTTCAGTTCGCTTTTCCGTCTAAATTCATTTTTAACCCTAATTTCGTTCAGCATTTTAAGTACCGATTGATAATTTTGGGCCATTTTCTGATTTTATTATTATTTGGGCTAAAATAAATATAATAAATAAAAATTTTGGGCCAAAATAAATAATAAAACAGTAAAATATAAAAAGGTTTTGGGCTAAAAATAAGTTTGGGCTGAAATTAAAACTATGCTTTGACCAAACATCAAGACTGATCCATGGACTATTCAAAAATACGAATTGAATTAAATACGATTTTTTAAGCACTCTTGGGATTAAATAATGAACCCGACCAATAATGGCGGTGAAGGGTTGTTCATCATCGGGTTTGGTTTTGGGGAGACATTTTTAGGTGTCTACAAATACCTAAAACTAAGTTAGTTGATTTTATTTACAAGCATTAATCACGTAGGAATTACATTGCAAAGTCGTTATTCTTTATTTAATTCAAATTCTTGAAGATAGCAAAAATACACAAGAATCGCCTTGGCTTAGGTGATCAATTAATCAATTAATTATTCAATTATAATCTTATTTAACACAAGATACTACGTGAAATTAATTAATTAAATTTCCTTTTAAAGTGGTCAAACAACATTATTTTATTGATTAAAGCTCTTTTAAACAAGAAAAGTAATTGTGATTTATCTAAGTGCTCGGGAATTCACCACTTCTCTTTGCTAGATCTTCGTTTAAAACACTTATGGACTCCTTCTTGTTCGGGAACCTCCACTGTAGTAACCAAGATTAAGAGGGGTGAGTGTTTAGGACAAGAGGGTTTGGAAGCACAAGTTCACAAGAGTTTCTGCCAGGATTTTAGGTTAATTTCTATGTGTTTAAGCCTCGTATTAAGCCCCTATTTATAGGAAATAGGTGCAATTAGGGTTTTAGGCATTCTGCCGCAGCAGGTGTCGCGCGCATCTGGATGAGTTACTCGTGGCAACCCAGCACAAGTGATTTAGTTGTGCTGCTATGGGCAGCGTAACTGAATGTCTTGCGTGCGGTTTTTTTGGTAAGATTCGATTCTATATTTTATAAAATTCTTAATCTTTCGCAAGCGCATCTCTAGAAGTTGCGCTGGGTGTTGCGCGCAACGAAATTAGTTGCGCGCGCCAAAGCAGCGCGACTCATTGAGATGCGTGCGGATTTTTCTGCGGCAGCTTTAATTTTAACCTAGGAGCTTCTAAATCCGTCATTATTGGGTCTTAAGAACGGGATTAAGCCTAATTGTGATCGGGTTTAGTTAATTAGACCTTGTTTTGTATTGTTTTGGGTTAGGCTAGTAATCCATAAGCATTCTTCACTTCGATCCAACACGAAGATGGCTTTGTTTATCGTCATTGCACTTTCTGTCGGGATGGGAGGCCAAAAGTATATGTCTACAAGTAGTAGTTTAGATCCCGTATATTGTACGGATATTAAGATATATATATTTATACTAAAATTCAAAATATTTTATTATGATAGATAAAATGAGTCAAAAAAATTGGCATATGATTATGTCTCACAATTTGTGCATGAAAATAAAATTAATTAAATAATAATATAAAATAAGAGGAAAGAGAGAATATTAGAGAGAGAGAGAGATGTAGATGGTAATTCTGTTGTATTCATCCATTTTATTAGGTCATCTATATATCCATGATAAGAACAATGTAACCTATATGGACAATAAATAGTCCATTCAAGAGGGGTTACAATGTGAACTACTAGTTGTAGGGAATAATTTCAAGCCTTAAAAATCCCACTAGCTTGAACCCCACTATGATCATACACTAAAGTACGGTGGCGTCAAAAAGGGAAGAAGATAGAGCAAAAGAGTCGCCAACAAGTTTTTTAGGAACTCCATAAGGTCTAGAACCAAATAAGGGTTCGGGGATGAAGGTACAAATCCAACCTAAAAGAGATTGAACCTGCCCTAATAATAGGCCTCTACTTTATTCTGATAGCATTCATGTGCGCTTTCTGACTAACATGCAATCATTAGGATTAACCCTAAACCTGTTTATCTATGTTGGTTGAATATAATGCACAAACAAATCTATTATTGGCGATCACTTGAATTTATAATCACAATTAACCCTAAACAAGATTATTAAATATCTTATTAAGCGTGATTACAAGTACAAATTACCTTTAAACATGCAATAAAAGGTGTAATCAAGCAATATAATAAATAAGCATCAAGCAACATAATAAATAATCATGAACAAAATAATAATAATAATTATCATAATAACAATCATATTAACCATAATAATAATCATGTTCATGTTAATATTAAAGCACAATAAAAATAGCAAGATCCTAGGTATGATACTAACAAGATTAATAACAAATCCTAGCATGTCACTAAACAATAAAAATAAAATCTTTAGCCCTAACATGATACTATCAATCATAAATATTAGGAAGAACATAGGAAGCATCGCAGGAATCATATTTAATATTAAAATTACCCTAGACATGATACTAGACATGATTCTACATCATAAAATCAATTAAAACCATTAAAGAACTTACTTTTATGCCTCGTACCTCTTTCTAATAACAAAATACACACGTTAGTAACTTCAATGAAAATAATAAACAAACAATCAAATTAAATAATTGAAATAGAGATTTCAGACCAAACCCTCAGAAATTAAAACCTTTCACGTCTAGGGCGAAGGCAACTTTGAATATGGCTAGGTGTTTCGAGATCTTGTGAATGCGGAATTTTGTATTTGAGAAAAGGCTAGTTTAGAAAAAAGAGAGAGAGAGAGAATAATCAAGAAAATCTTGATGAGAGTTGGTGAATGAAAACGGAGTTTTTAATACGATATTTATAGAGAAAATCAGCCAAAAAAGATAATTTAACAAAACAGAGTCTGACGCTCAAAAAACAGGGCTGGCGCCAACCCTGGCTAGCTGGCGCCAACCACCAGCCTTAGCGCCAGGCGCCAATGGCTAGCGCCAGGCGCCAGGCCTGGTTCCAGGCGCCAAGGCCCGGGGTTAGGCGCCAAGCCTGATACCAACGCGTTTTCGAAAATCCGATAAGTTTATCGTACTGGAGGATAAAATAATATAATTTCCTCGAAAATGCTATTTGATTTTGATTAAAACTCTGAAAAGTCAACAAAAGTCAATTTATCAATGCTAATTGAATTAGGAATGAAAAGAACCTTCTAGAAGAATCTAGAAGACTAAAACCATTCTTAATTGCATTAGGAATGATAAATCATATTAGGCCCTCCCCAAGATCATTGGGCCGCACATAAAGCTCAAACCGAGCCCAGTTTAGTAAATTGGCCATAACTTCCTCAATATTCATCGAAATTGGGCTTATAATATATCGTTGGAAAGGTCTTTGCAAGCCCCATCCAACTACACTACTATTGGACCCATTTCATGGACTAACCAAGCTGAATTGGCTGTTTTATTAAAATAAGTTTTCAAAAACAGAGAGAAGAGAAAAGAAATAAAAATTATCCGTAACACTAGACCTTTCCACACTTTCGTTTCATTCGATTATGATTCGACGTGAAAGGTACTCATCACTGGGTTTGGTTTTGGGGAGACACAAATGGGTGTCTACAGAAGCCCCCACTTTGACTGAGTTTGGAGAAACGCAGGTTTCGAAAACAAAAGTCAAAGTAGCGATAGGGATGGAGAATGATTCAGAATGTTCTGCAATCCTAAATCAATCTTGCAACGCCGATACCTGAAAAACTAGCATTAGTTAAACAGATAAGAGAGTTAAGAAACGCGTATCTTGCACCGTCGAGCACACTTCTGTGAAAGTAACCGATTGTTTTGATGACCTTCTACAAGCTAGAGAATGCCATCCCGCTTGAAAACCGCTACGCCTGTAACTGCTTCCAAATTAGAAGATTGCTTCGCCTGAAACGATCCTCATCCGCATTGATAATATTCCACATCCTAGGGAATACCATCGAAGATTATTTCTCTTGAAACAATCCCCATCCGCATTAATAATATTCCACATCCTAGGGAATACCATCAAAGATTATTTCTCTTGAAACAATCCTCATCCGCATTGATAATACTCCTCATCCTAGGGAATACCATCGAAGATTATTTCTCTTGGAACAATCTCCATCTGCATTGATAATATTCCACATCCTAGGGAATACCATCGAAGATTATTTCTCTTGAAACAATCTCCATCCGCATTGATAATATTCCACATCCTAGGAAATACCATCGAAGATTATTTCTCTTGAAACAATCTCCACCCGCATTGATAATATTCCACATCCTAGGGAACACCATCGAAGATAACTTCGCCCGAAATTACCTCCAGTTGTTTGTGACAACTTTCCGCAAGCTAGGGAATGCCACCTTGCTGCTTTGACATTCTGAACAAAGATCTTCTTTTTCCGATTGTGATAGTCTTCAAAAAGATCACTGCTTTTTAATATTTCTATGCTAGTACGTCGGCGCTTTGCTGCTTGTGAACCAGTATGTCGGTGCTTTTGTTGTGATGACAATCCTCTTTTCTTTGGGAATAGTTGCCAACACAAATCTTGTATGATGTATGACAATCCGATTTAGGGAAAGTTGTCAATGCTTCGTAACAATCCATCCTTGGAAATATTTTCATGATGAAGCGACAATCCGTATCTCGGAAAATCTGCCAAAAATCCAATTTTTGGAAAAGTTGCCAATGCTTCATAACAATCTTTCATAAGAACTTTGCTACGATCGACAATCCATATCTTGGAATATAACTCTTGAAAGCAATCCATCTTGGAAATTTTCCAAACGCTATGCGACAATCCTTTTGGGGAAAATATTGCCACGATTGACAATCCGTGTCTTGGAACATTTGAAAAAAAGAGTCGACCGACAATCCACTTCGGGAAAATTTGCCACTTGCTGAAATGAATGACAATCCACGTTGAGGAACTTTTGCCGAAATTTATGATGAATAGAAACCTACGACAATCCTTTGGGAAATTTTGCTATAGGGAACTGGGTGTATGACAATCCAATCTCGGAAAACTTGTCAACGAGCCGATGAATGTATGACAATCCGAACTTAGAAAAACTTGCCAATAAAGAAGGAGCACGACAATCCATGCTTGGAAACCTTGCCAGAGATGACAGTCTAATCTTGGAAAAATTGTCGTTGAAGAAGATACACGACAATCCATTTTTGGAAATATTGTCAGTTGGGGACGACAATCCAATTTTGGAAAAATTGTCGTTTAAGTGCTTGCTAAGTGAGTGTTTTAGGCGCTTAAGCTAAGTGAGACGATCTTTTGTCACGTCGATCACTTATTGCAATTGTAATCAAACTGACTACTTAATCATGTCAAATTGCTTATAGGGGCTAACTGGCGTACCAAGGAACCCGAAATTGGTGTATGAGGTCGAAATCACCTTTCTGAGAGGCTTTGAGCTCTATCGTTGCTGAGATATTTATGGCGCCAAGAATTGGCGTAGGGTCTTCCCTATTTTGCTGCACCTGTATTTATTTTAGACTATAGAACTTTGCCAATCTCTTTAATTATCTTAGGGTTGACCTAAGGTTTAGCATTGCTTGACTCATTGACTTGACACAACTCAAGGTATAAACTCGACTCGATGTGATCGACTGACTCGAGGTTGACTCGACTCAAAGTGAAACGACACGTGTGACTCGTGACCCGTGTGTGCATTGTATTACGATTTGTGCGACTCAAAAATGCAAAAAAGCAAAAATTTCCCGTCATTTTTGTGGAGGGTACTGACTTTCTCCCGAAAAAGAAAGACGCGAAAAAAGAATCGAAGTGTTTGAAGGTGCATGTTGAATGAGCTTAGTCAAATGTTGTTTGATAATATCTCTCAAGGTTCAAGGATTAATCCATCCCAGGCTATCTCAATGGTTGACTCCATGATGAAAGTATTTGGGTAACTTAGGCACGGAGGCTAAGCACTTCATACTTCGTGATGCATTGACTATTATGAGTGATGTTGATATGATAGGGTATGCTTCAGCGTTTTGTTAAGATTCCATGACAAAGGGTTCCTAAGGGAAGTATATTTGGTCATGTATTTGTGCAACGTGTGAAAGTGACACTAAAGTTAGGCCGCAAGAGCTAAGTGTGTGGGAAAATATTATTTTTAGAAGAGTCAAATGATGGTGACTCTTAGGCTAGGTAAGCTAATGATATAGGGATCAAGTCCCCAAGTCTAGCTTTAAGTGAACAGGGATGAACATTGGAGATCCCTTGATATGATCATTGTGCAAGTGTGTGAATGTTAATATGAATGCATGTTTATTACGGCCGCACCTCGATGTGAGGTTGCCTACGTATCCGTTAGGAATCAGGCCGAACGTAGCTCTAGCCGAACCTCGCACAAGTGTGTATACCTCAAAAAAGGTCTTTTTAAGGGTTGTAACGTGGTTAGGCTAAAGGTTTAAAGAAGAAGGGGATAAAAGCTCAAGACCTTAGATAAGCCCCTGTAGGGAATAATTTCAAGCCTTTAAATCCCACTAAATTAAACCCCACTGTGATCATAAACTAAAGTACGGTGGCGTCCAAAAGGGAAGAAGATAGAGCAAAAGAGTCGCCAACAAGTTTTTTTTAGGAGCTTGTAAACCGTTCACAAGGTGAAGGTTACACCCCTTAACGATCCAAGAGATCGTCAACTCCATAAGGTCATGAAACAAATAAGGGTTCGGGGATGATGGTACAAATCCAACCTAAAAGAGATTGAACCTGCCCTAATAATAGGCCTATACTTTATTCTGCTCGTATTCATGTGCGCTTTCTGATTAACATGCAATCAATAGGTTAACCCTAAACCTGTTTAATCTATGTTGGTTGAATATTAATGCACAAATAAACTATTATTGGCGATCACTTGAATTATAATCACATTAACCCTAAAAAGATTATTAATTATCTTATTAAGCGCGATTACAAGTACCAATTCCCTTTAACATGCAATAAAAGGTGATCAAGCAACAACAATATAAAATATGATACATATCAAGCAACATAAATAAATAATCAACATCATTAATAATAATATCAATCATAATAATTTTAAAGCATAGCAAGATCCTAGGCATGATACTAACAAGATTAATAACAAACCCTAGCATGTCACTAAGCAATTAAAAATCAAATCTTTAGCCCTAACATGATACTAACAATCATAAATATTAGGAAGAAAATAAAAGGCATCATAGCAATCATATTTAATATTAAAAATACCCTAGACATGATACTAGGAATATCATAATAACAATATAAACATGATATCTACATCATAATATCAACTAATCATTAAATTACTTACTTGGATGCCTCGTACCTCTTTCTAATAACATAATACACACGTTAGTAACTTCAAGGAAAATAATAATCAAAGCAATTAAATTAAATAATTGAAATAGAGATTTGGGACCAAACCCTCAGAAATTAAAACCTTTCACGTCTAGGGCGAAGGCAACTTCGAATATGGCTAAGTGTATCTAGATCTTGCGAATGCGGAATTTTGTATTTTAAACAAGGTTTTGAAAAGGAAAGAGAGAAAATAATCAAGGAAATCTTGATGAGAGTTGGTGAATGATAGATGTAGATAATGAATGAAGAGAATTAATGAATGGTAATTGATGATGAAAACGGAGTTTTTGATACGATATTTATAGAGAAAATCATCCAAAAAAGATAATTTAACAAATCAGAGTCTGAAGATCGCAGAAACACATTGGCGTCAGCCCTGGCTAATTGGCGCCAGGACCAGTGGCTAGCGTCTGGCGCCAATGGCTAGCGTCTGGCGCCAAGCCTGGTTCCAGGCGCCAAGGCCTGGGGTTGGACGCCAAAGTGGTTTTCCACGCTTTTCAAAAATCTGATAAATTTCCTGTACTGGAAGATAAAATAATATAATTCCATCAAAAATGTTATTTGATCTTAATTAAAACTCTGAAGAGTCCTAATTGAATTAGGAATGAAAAAGAACCTTCTAGAATGTTCTAGAAAATTAAAACCATTCCTAATTGCATTAGGAATGATAAATTATATTAGGCCCTCCCCTAGATCATTAGGCCGTACTTAAAGCTCAAACCGGGCCCAGTTTAGTAAATTGGTCATAACTTCCTCAATATTCATCGGAATTGGGCTTATAATATATCGTTGGAAAGGTCTTTGCAAGCCCCATCCAACTACACAACTATTGGACCCATATCATGGACCAAACAAACTGGATTAGCTGTTTTATTAAAATAAAGTTTTTAAAATCAGGGAGAAGAGGAAAAGAAATAAAACTTTCCGCAACACTAGACCTTTCCACACTTCGTTTCATTCGATTATTATTTGTTGTGAAAGGCACTCATCACCAGGTTTGATTTTGGGGAGACACAAATGGGTGTCTACAGAAGCCCCCACTTTGACTGAGTTTGGAGAAACACAAGTTTCGAAAATGAAAGCCAAAGTATCGATAGGGACGGAGAATGATTCAGAACGTTCTGCAATCCTAAATCAATCTTATAACGCCGATACCTGCAAAACTAGCATTAGTTAAACAAATAAAAGAGTTAAGAAACGCGTATCTTGCACCGTCGAGCACACGTCTCTGAAAGTGACCGATTGTTGCTGTACTGTTGTTTTGACGACCTCCTGCAAGCTAGAGAATGCCATCCCGCTTGAAAACCGCTACGCCCGTAACTGCTTCCAAATTAGAAGATTGCTTCGCCTGAAACTATCCTCCTCCGCAATGATAATATTCCACGTCCAAGGGAACATCATCGAAGATTATTTCTCTTGAAATAATCTCCAGCTGTTTGTGACAACTTTCCATAATCCAGGGAACGCCACCTTGCTGTTTCGATGTTCACTCGTCTCTGAACAAAGAGCTTCTTCTTGATATGTTCACGCGCCTCTGAACAAAAGAGCTTGAAAATAGGAAATCTTTGATGATATGTCCACGCGTCTCTGAACAAAAGAGCTTTGAAAGAAATGTCCACGCGTCTCTGAACAAAAGAGCTTGAAAGAAATGTCCACGCGTCTCTGAACAAAAGAGCTTTGAAAGGAAATGTCCACGCGTCTCTGGAGCAAAGAGCTTTGATGGAAATGTTCACGCGTCTCTGAACAATAGAGCTTTTGAATGATATGCCCACGCGTCTTTGAGCAAAAGAGCTTCAATGAAATGTCCACGCGTCTTTGAAAAATAGAGCTTCGGTGCTTGAATGTTTGTTGCGATAATGTTCTGAAGAAAAATTTCCGAAGACCAACGTTTGTCGATCTCTAAAGCTCGCTTGAACTTTGCTTTCGCTAAAACCAGTATGTCGGTGTCTCCATGATTAGGCACTTTAAGCTAAGTGAGACGATCTTTCATCAGGTCGATCACTTATTGCAATTGTAATCAAACTGACTACTTAATCATGTCAAATTTCTTATAGGGGCTAACCGGCATACCAAGGAACCTAAAATTGTTGTATGAAGTCGAAATCACCTTTCTGAGAGGCTTTGAGCTCTGTTGTTGTTGAGATATTTCTGGCGCCAAGAATTGATTCTGTCGTCGAACGCTGTGATAGGGTCTTCCCTGTTCTGCTGCACCTGTATTTATTTTTGACTATAGAACTTTGCCAATTTATTTAATTATCTTAGGGTTGACCTAAGGCTTTGTGGCTTGACTCATCGACTTGACACGACTCAAGGTATAAACTTGACTCGATATGACTGACTGACTCGAGGTTGACTTGACTCAAAGTGTAATGACACATGTGTTAGACTCATGACCCGTGTGTGCATTGTAATGTGATCGTGCGACTTGAAAATGAAAAAAGCAAAAAAATTTCGTCATTTTTGTGGAGGGTACCGACTTTCTCCCGAAAAAGAAAGACATGAAAAAGAAAATCAAAAGTTTGAAGATGCATGTTGAATGAGCTTAGTCAAAGGTCATTTGATATTATCTCTCAAGGTGCAAGGATTAATCCATCCTAGGCTATCTCAACTGTTGACTCCATGATGAAAGTATTAGGGTAACTTAGGCACGGAGGCTAAGCACTTCATACTTCATGATGCAATGACAATTATGAGTGATTTTGGCGAAGCATGCTTCAGCGTTAAGATTTCATGACAAAGGGTTCCTAAGGGAAATATATTTGGTCATGTATGCGTGATGTGTGTGATAGTGACACTAAAGTTAGGCCGCAAGAGCTAAGTGTGTGGAAAAATATATTATTGAAAAGAGTCAAATGGTGGTGGCTCTTAGGCTAGGTAAGCTAATGATGTAGGGATCAAGCCCCCAAGTCTAGCTCTAAGTGAATAGGGATGAGAATTGGAGATCCCTTGATATGATCATGGTGTAAGTGTGTGAATGTGAATATGAATGCATGTTTAACATGGCAGCACCTCGATGTGAGGTTGCCTACGTATCCGTTAGGAATCAGGCCGAACGTAGCTCTAGCCAAACCTCGCACAAGTGTGTATACCTCAAAAAGGTCTTTTTAAGGGTTGTAACGTGGTTAGGCTAAAGGCTAAAGAAGAAGGGGATAAAGGCTCAAGACCCTAGATAAGCCCCCAAGGTGTGCAACCTCGCTTTTGAATCTTTATAATTTTATGCTTGAGTTTCTACTCTTTTTTTAGCTCTCTTTTATCTTTTGCTTTAGCATTTATTTTATTTTAATAAGTGTGGGCAATCCCGATCATGCGGTCTATCACTCACTTGGCATTCATGTTTCTCAGGCACGGTACCGAGCACTCAATAAGAGACGCAATTTGAGACGTGTTCTTATCGAAGATATTTTCACATCAAAGACATTGGAACACTTGCCCTTTTGTACACTTGTTCTCGTTTTTTATTATTGCTTATTTTTTGCTATTGTTTTATTTTGAATTTGCTCAAGATTTCTTTAGAATTGCATAAGTTGCACGCCATCCCATCCCAAGGTTAGGTAGATGTAGGTTGAAAAAAGAAGGGTCTATCGTTAGACGAAGCTCAAAGTGGCTTATGAGAAAAGGATGTATATTTGAAAGGTGAAAGGAGATATGATGTGGCTACAAAGGGGTGCCTCAAATCATTAGTATACCTTGTGCTTAATTCGACATGTTTTTTTTTTATTTATTTTTTGATGCAATGCAATGTGATGATCATGTGCAAGAAAATAAATGCTCATTTTTATTAAAGGAAAAGGAAAAAAGAATACAAAAATAATCTAAAGGAAAAGAAAAGGTGCGTATGCTAGACTTATTGAGGAAAGTAAAAAGTGAAAAAGAAATAGAAAAAGAGGTCATGAGATCTTGTCGTCGAAGCTCGCCTCTTGTCTTGTGTTGTTTCCTTTGTCATCACTCACTCTTCTTGTTAACTGAAGATATGGGAAGCTTGTTGTTATCAATCAAATACTGGATGGCCTCCTTTAGCTTCCAACAGCTCTCAGTAGTATGACCCCTACCTTGGTGGTACTTGCAGTGTTCGTCTGGATTCCAACTAGGCGACCTTTTCTTAAGTGGGGGATCTTTAGTAGGTCCAATGGGAGTAATGATTCCCTTGGCATGGAGTCGATTGAAAGCATCATCGTAGATAATTCCAATAGGGGTAAATTCCCTTTTCGGTTGTTTTCGATTATCCATGGCTAGGATCTCACTAAGGTCGAAAGTACCAACACTATTACTAGAGTAGGTGTTTTCGGAAGAAGAAGAATAGTCGTTCTTCTTCCCTTTACAGCCACTGTTGCCATTGTTACTAATCTTGGCCTTCTTGTCGCGCGGAGGAACATGAAGGAGATTTGAATCAATGAAGTCTTGAACACGATCCTTGAGGGCAAGACACTTTTCAGTAGTGTGACCGCGACCTTAATGATATCGACAATAGGAATTTGGGTCCCAATTAGGAGAACATTTTTCAGATGGAGGGCCTTGACTAGGACCAATAGAGTGAATGAGACCTTAATCGTGAAGACAGTCAAAAGCTTCATTGTAAGTCATTCCTGTTGGTGTGTATTCTTCAATGGTTCGTTTTGCTTGTGGCTTAAGAGCATTGAGTTCTTCATTAAACTCTTGGCGAGAACTTTGTTCTATGGCCATTACCCGATTTGCTAATCCTTCTACCACATTCAAAAGCATGGCAATGACGTCTTGCAGTTTTGGAATTTCCTCTTTTAGACTTGACGAGTCTTCTAAGTAAAGACTTCCATCCTCCTCAATTATGGCCACTTCATCGAGAGAGGTCATATAAGCTGTCTCGATCATAGGCTCTCCTACAGGTGTGATAAGAAGTGATGGATCAAAGGATACTTGGTCATCTTCGATAGCTAGAATCTCGGAAGTTTCATTGTTATCGATCAGATCTTGAATAGCTTCTTTGAGTTTCCAACACTCTTCAGTGTCGTGACCCTTTCCTTGATGATATTTGCAATGTTTATTAGGATCCCATTTAGGTGGTCTGGCTTCTAGAACTGGATCTTTGATGGGCCCTATGGGAATGACTAATCCTTTGTGATGTAGCTTCTCAAAAGCCGTTTCATAACTCATGCCAAGTGGAGTGAACACCCTTTTGGATCTTTAGATTCGTGGTTTAGAGGTGTTTGTAGCATGTACCTCATTAGAGGAAGAAGAAGGATGGTCGCTCTACTTTCCTCTCGCACTATTATCTTTCAAAAGGTCATCTTCAATGTCAATGCCTATATTATAAACAGCTTTGAAAGTATTCAAGTTGTGTTGGTACTTTAAGTGCTTTGAATACTTTCCTTGGAGATTCTTGATAAACATCCTCACAGATTCTATTTCGGTAGGAGCCTTGACCATATTAGCAGAAGTTTCCCTCCATTTATTGAAGAAAGAAGTGAACCCTTTGTTTTCCTTTTGTTTTAACATCTCAAGTTGTCTGTGGTCTGTCTCGTCTTGGATGTTGCACTTATATCTATCTATGAAAGCGTTTGTTATCGACTCCCAAGAAGAGGTTTTTTCTTTGTCAAGAGAAAAGAACCATTGTTGACAAACAGTTTCGAGAGATAGTGGGAACAGAGAGGGAAAAACCTTCTTATCGATACCCTTAATGCTCATTATAGTTTCAAAAGCACTTAGATGGAAGTAAGGGTTATCTGTCGCTTTGAATTTAGGGAAGTCAGTGGCGTTGAACTTATGCGGAAGAAGTTCTTTGTCTAGTGAGACCCCTTGTGAACTCATGCCCTGAAATTTGTAGTCACTAGATAGCTTGCTCAAGCTTTCTTGCATGAGGTCCATCCGTTGTTGCTTCACGGGATCATCGATCTTGAGTGCGATTAGCTTCAGTGTCTCAGTCACGGTAGCCAATTGGTTCTTAAGATCATTGACTTCTTCTTGAGTTGCCATTATCTTCTTAGCCTTCCTCTTTTGACGAATCGGTGTATCAAAAAGCGAGACTTGAATAAAGAGGTTGTCCTTGATTAATCGCCCTTCTCTCCTCGACCAAGTACTATGGGAAAGGAATCTGGGGATACTTATTGTTAATTATTTGACTCAAACTTTATTCAACATGCAATGGATGGAGGAAATGAAGAAAAATTAGAATAAAATGTGAAAGAAGATTTAGGTGGAGGGATATGAAGAATTAGGAATAGAATGTACCCCCCAACTTAAACGACGGAAAAGACTGACTCATGCATGAACCTAAGACATGGCCATGGTGATGTATACTCAAAGTGTGTGCTAAGACTAGTGAGTGTAGGTGACATGTTAAGACTCGTGTCATGACCATGTGGATAGACTATGTGATCAAGACTCGATTAATGACTTAACAAGGTGTTATTAACAGCGAAAATTAACCGAATTAATTAGCAAACTGGTTAAGTAGACCCTAGGTGATGACTCGGCAAATAATCCGAACTGTCGGCCAATCGACAGGACTGGCGTCACACTATGATGGTTGGCGCCAGACAATTTAGTTAATGTCTGGCGCTACACACTATAATGTGGCGCTACAGCTCAGACTTTGGCGCCAATATTGGAGCTTCGGTCTGGGACTGTTTTCGGTATTATTAGTCAACTGGGGTATGCCTAAAGTCGTACTAGGTCAATTCCGATTAAAAAAAAAACTTTATTGACTCAAATTAATTAATTAATTAATTAATTAGGCAAAGTTCTTTAAGTCATTAATTTTGGACTCAACCCAAATCAACAAACGGTTAAGAGGAACATAGAATATATATGCACAACAAATAATGCACAATTAGTCAAGTAGGCACAATATGATGCAATGAGTTCGCAACCTAACCATGGCTCTAGTTTTCTAAAGTTCGGGATATGGTTTAGTCAATAGGGTCCATGGTTAATTGTCCGGATGCACCGCGTAGAAGCCTAACCGTGAAGGGTTAACGCGTATGGATGGGACACCGCGAGTTTTTAGGAAAAAACTCACTTCCATGGTTTGGTGAATTCAACATCTCAGATGTACCCGTTGTTGCCAGGAGCGTTCAATCGGGTAGATAGAGCATTAATTCCCAGAGGGTTATGTCCATATGTAGAACACATATGGGTTTCAGAAAAGTGAGAAAAAATTCAATCAGGAAGCAGGATCGAGCAAACAATACGAAAAACCGGTCGAAATTAGAACGCATATTTCTGGCTCGGTATTGGGGGAAATTGGCGCAAGCAAACAAAGACTGGCGCCAACTTTTAACTGTAGCGCCCGGCGCCAATACTGGCGTCTGACGCTACAGCTAAAAGTTTGGCGCCAAGCTCTGGCCCCTGATGCTACTTCCCACATGCCTCAGCAGCTTTCTGTGCTCGATAAAATCTTCCAGTTTCGCGCGGTGTTATTTCAGTCCTAATTGTGAAAGACATTTCTCAAATTTCCTACGTGTAAAATCCTATGTTTTTGACTCATTACGGATGGTCTTTCCAATGAGAACCTTTTTATGCATATGAAAATAATGTTAATCAAAATTACGCACATGAAATACTTAGAACTTTTCGAGTCTCATCCACTCATTCTAGATCATTGCCGAAACAAATTCAGGAATTGAAATAGAAATCCTCCCTAGTGGAGTCACCAAAAACTGTAGGGAATAATTTCAAGCCTTTAAATCCCACTAGCTTGAACCCCATTGTGATCATACACTAAAGTACGGTGGCGTCCAAAAGGGAAGAAGATAGAGCAAAAGAGTCGCCAACAAGTTTTTTTTAGGAACTTGTAAACCGTTCACAAGGTGAAGGTTACACCCCTTAACGATCCAAGAGATCGTCAACTCCATAAGGTCATGAAACAAATAAGGGTTCAAGGATGATGGTACAAATCCAACCTAAAAGAGATTGAACCTGCCCTAATAATAGGCCTCCACTTTATTCTGCTCGTATTCATGTGCGCTTTCTGATTAACATGCAATTAATAGGTTAACCCTAAACCTGTTTAATCTATGTTGGTTGAATATTAATGCACAAATAAATTATTATTGGCGATCACTTGAATTATAATCACATTAACCCTAACAAGATTATTAATTATCTTATTAAGCGCGATTACAAGTACCAATTCCCTTTAACATGCAATAAAAGGTGATCAAGCAACAACAATATAAAATATGATACATAACAAGCAACATAAATAAATAATCAACATCATTAATAATAATATCAATCATAATCTTGTTAAAGCATAGCAAGATCCTATGCATGATACTAACAAGATTAATAACAAACCCTAGCATGTCACTAAGCAATTAAAAATCAAATCTTTAGCCCTAACATGATACTAACAATCATAAATATTAGGAAGAAAATAAAAGGCATCATAGCAATCATATTTAATATTAAAAATACCCTAGACATGATACTAGGAATATCATAATAACAATATAAACATGATATCTTACTTGGATGCCTCGTACCTCTTTCTAATAACATAATACACACGTTAGTAACTTCAAGGAAAATAATAATCAAAGCAATTAAATTAAATAATTGAAATAGAGATTTGGGACCAAACCCTCAGGAATTAAAACCTTTCACGTCTAGGGCGAAGGCAACTTCGAATATGGCTAAGTGTATCTAGATCTTGCGAATGCGGAATTTTGTATTTAAAAACAAGGTTTTGAAAAGGAAAGAGAGAAAATAGTCAAGGAAATCTTGATGAGAGTTGGTGAATGATAGATGTAGATAATGAATGAAGAGAATTAATGAATGGTAATTGATGATGAAAACGGAGTTTTTGATACGATATTTATCGAGAAAATCATCCAAAAAAGATAATTTAACAAAACAGAGTTTGAAGATCGCAGAAACACATTGGCGCCAGCCCTGGCTAATTGGCACCAGGACCAGTGGCTAGCGCCAGGCGCCAATGGCTAGCGTCTGGCGCCAAGCCTGGTTCCAGGCGCCAAGGCCTGGGGTTGGACGCCAAAGTGGTTTTCCACGCGTTTTCGAAAATCTGATAAATTTCCTGTACTAGAAGATAAAATAATATAATTCCATCGAAAATGCTATTTGATCTTAATTAAAACTCTGAAGAGTCCTAATTGAATTAGGAATGAAAAAGAACCTTCTAGAATGTTCTAGAAGACTAAAACCATTCCTAATTGCATTAGGAATGATAAATTATATTAGGCCCTCCCCTAGATCATTAGGCCGTACTTAAAGCTCAAACCGGGCCCAGTTTAGTAAATTGGCCATAATTTCCTCAATATTCATCGAAATTGGGCTTATAATATATCATTGGAAAGGTCTTTGCAAGCCCCATACAAATACACCACTATTGGACCCATATAATGGACCAACCAAACTGGATTAAATAAAGTTTTCAAAATCAGGGAGAAGAGGAAAAGAAATAAAACTTTCCGCAACACAAGACCTTTCCACACTTCGTTTCATTCGATTATGATTCGACATGAAAGGCACTCATGACCGGGTTTGGTTTTGGGGAGACAAAAATGGGTGTCTACAGCCCCCAAGGTGTGCAACCTTGCTTTTGAATATTTGTATTTTCATGCTTTAGGTTTTTTCTACTCTTTTTTTTAGCTCTTTCTTTTGTTTTAGCATTTATTTCATTTTTATAAGTGTGGGCAATCTCGATCATGCGGTCTATCACTCACTTGGCATTCATGTTTCTCAGGCACGGTACCGAGCACTCGATAAGAGACGTAATATGAGACGTGTTCTTATCGAAGATACTTTCATATCAAAGACATTGGAACACTTGCCCTTTTGTACACTTTTATTTATTTATTTTTTCTTTGCTTATTTTTTGCTCTTGCTTTCTTTTGAAATTGCTCGTGCTTTCTTTAGAATTGCATAAGTTGCACACCATCCCATCCCAAGGTTAGGTAGATGTAGGTTGAAAAAAGAAGGGTCTATCGTTAGACGAGGCTCAAAGTGATTTATGAAGAAAGGATTGTAAATTTGGAAGATGAAAGAAGATATGATGTGGCTACAAGGGGTGCCTCAAATCATCGGTATACCTTGTGCTTAATTCGACATGGAATTTTTTTTTATTTTTTTTAATGCAATGCAATGTGATGATCATATATAAGGAAATAAATGCTCATTTTATTAAAAGAAAAAGGAAAAAATCCTATAAAATTAATCTAAAAGAAAGAAAAGGTGGCTATGCTAGACTTATTGGGGAAAGAGTAAATAAAAGAGAAATAGAAAGAAGAGGTCACGAAATCTTGTCGTTGAAGCTCGCCTCTTGTCTGGTGTCATTTGCTTCATCATCACCCAGTCTTCTCGCTAGCTAGAGGCAATGGGATCTTATTTGCCTTTATGAGATCTTGAATGAGGTTTTAAAACCTGTAGCATTCATCAGTAGTATGACCGTTTCCTCGACGGTACTTGCAATAGGAGTTTAGATTCCATCTCGAAGATCGATTTTCTGGTGTCGGATCCTCGGTAAGACTAATAAGTTTGATTAATCCTCGATCGTAGAGACGATCGAAAGAAGCATCATAGGTCATACTCACTTCCTTTTTTCTTTGTGAGTTTCGGGAATATCCCCATTAATAGGTCCAAGATCCGCATTTATGAATTGAATGGATGTGAACTCTCGCCTGGGTTTCCTTTTAGATCCTTGATTGTCCATGGCTAAGACATCATTATGGTCAAAGGTACTAACATTATTACTAGAGTGGGCGTTTTCGGAAGAAGAAGGATTGTCGCTCTTCTTTCCTTTCCAGCCACCGTGGTTACTATTGTTAATAGCTTTTTGCTTTGCGAGGTCGTCTTCGATTTCAATTCCGATGTCATAAACGGCCTTGAAAGTATTCAAGTTGTGTTGATTTTTTAAATGCTTCGAATATTTTTCTTGGAGATTCTTGATAAACATCCTCACAGAATCCTTTTCGGTGGGGACCTCAATCATCTTAGCGGAAGTTTCCCTCCATTTATTAAAGAAAGAAGTAAAGCCTTCATTCTCTTTTTGTCTTATCATCTCAAGTTTTCTATGGTCGGTTTCAGCTTGGATATTGCACTTGTACCTATCAACGAAAGCGTTTACTATCATTTCCCAGGTAGAGGTTTTCTCCTTGTCTAGGGAGAAGTACCATTGTTGGCAAACGGTTTCAAGAGATAGTGAGAACAGAGAAGGGAAGACCTTCTTATCAATTCCCTTAATGTTCATTATAGTTTCGAAAGCTCTTAGATGAAAATAAGGATTATCTGTTGCCTTGAATTTAGGGATGTCAGTGGCGTTGAACTTATGTGGAAGAAGTTCCTTGTCCAGCGAGACCCCTTGTGAACTCATGCCCTGAAATTTATAGTCATTAGATAGCTTCCTCAAACTTTCTTGCATGAGGTTCATTTGTTGTTGCTTCACGGGATCATCGATCTTAAGTGCGAGAAGCTTCAGTGTTTCAGTCACGGTAGCCAGTTGGTTCTTAAGATCATTGACTTCTTGTTGAGTTGCCATTAGATTCTTAGCCTTCCTCTTTTGACGAATTAGTTTATCAAAAAAGCGAGACCTGAATAAAGAGGTTGTCTTTGATTAATCGCCCTTCTCTCCTTGACCAAGTACTGTGGAAAAGGAATTTGGGGATACTTATTGTTAATTATTTGACTCAAACTTTATTCAACATGCAATGGATGGAGGAAGTGAAGAAAGATTGGAATAGAATGTGAAGAAGATTTAGATGGAGGGATATGAAGAATTAGGAGTAGAATGTACCCCCAACTCATATGACGGAAAGACCAACTCATGCATGAACCTAAGACATGGTCAAGGTGACATATACTCAAAGTGTGTGCTAAGACTAGTGAGTGTAGGTGACATGTTGAGACTCGTGTCATGACCATGTGGCTAGACTATGTGACTAAGACTCGATTAAGGACTCGACAAGGTGTTATTGACAGTGAAAATTAACTGAATTAATTAGCAAACTGGTTAATTAGACCCCAGGTGATGACTCGACCAATAATCCGAACTGTCGGCCAAGCGACAGGACTGACGTCACACTGTGGATCTTGGCGCCAGACAACATAGCTGTCGTCAGGCGCAACACTCCATAGTGCGGCGCTACAGCTCAGACCTTGGCGCAAATAGTGGAGCTTCGGTCTGGGACTGTTTTCGGTGTTATTAGTCAACTGGGGTATGCCTAAAGTTGTACTAGGTCAATTCCGATTAAAAAAAATTAGACTTTAATGACTCAAATTAATTAATTAATTAGGCAAAGTTCTTTAAGTCATTAATTTATTTAGTCTCAACACAAGTCAACAAACGGTTAAGAGAAGCATAGAATATATATGCACAACAAATAATGCACAATTAGTCAAGTAGGCACAATATGATGCAATGAGTTCGCAACCTAACCGTGGCTCTAGTTCTCTAAAGTTCGGGATATGGTTTAGTAAAAAAGGGTCCATGGTTAATTGTCTGGATGCACCGCGTGGAAGCCTAACCGTGAAGGGTTGGCGCGAGTGGACGGGACATCGCGAGTTTTAGATAAAAACTTGCTTCCATGGTTTGGTGAATTCAACATCTCGGATGTACCCTTTGTTGCACGGAGTGTTCAATCAGGTAGATGGAGCATGAATTCCCAGAGGGTTATGTCCATATGTAGAACACATATGGGTTTCATAAAAGTGAGAAAAAAATTCAATCAGGAAGTAGGATCGAGCAAACAATACGAAAAACTAGTCGAAATTAGAACGCATATATCTGGCTCGGTATTGGGTGAAATTAGCGCCAGCAATCAGAGACTGTTTAACTGTAGCGTCTGGCGCCAATACTGGCGTCTGGCGCTACGGCTAAAAGTCTGGCGCCAAGCTCTGGCCCCTGACACTACTTCCCACATGCCTCAGCAGCTTTCTGTGCTCGATAAAAATTTCCAGTTTCGCACAGTGTTATTTCAGTCCTATTTGTGAAAGATATTTCTCAAATTTCCTACGTGTAAAATCCTATGTTTTTAACTCATTATGGATGGTCTTTCCAATGAGATCTTTTTTATGCATATGGCAATAATGTTAATCAAAATTACGCACATGAAATACTTAGAACTTTTCGAGTCTCATCCACTCATTCTAAATCATTGCCGAAACAAATTCAGGAATTAAAATAGAAATCTTCCCCAGTGGAGTCGCCAAAAACTGTAGGGAATAATTTCAAGCCTTAAAAATACCACTAGCTTGAACCCCACTGTGATCATACACTAAAGTACGGTGGCGTCCAAAAGGGAAGAAGATAGAGCAAAAGAGTCGCCAACAAGTTTTTTAGGAACTTGTAAACCGTTCACGAGGTGAAGGTCACACCCCTTAACGATCCAAGAGATAGTCAACTCCATAAGGTCTAGAACCAAATAAGAGATTGAACCTGCCCTAATAATATGCCTCTACTTTATTCTGATCGTATTCATGTGCGCTTTCTGATTAACATGCAATCATTAGGATTAACCCTAAACCTGTTTATCTATGTTGGTTGAATATAATGCACAAACAAATCTATTATTGGCGATCACTTGAATTTATAATCACAATTAACCCTAAACAAGATTATTAAATATCTTATTAAGCGTGATTACGAGTACAAATTCCCTTTAAACATGCAATAAAAGGTGTAATCAAGCAATATAATGAATAAGCATCAAGAAACAAATTAAATAATCATGAACAAAATAATAATAATAATCATCATAATCACAATCATGTTAACCATAATAATAATCATGTTCATGTTAATATTAAAGCACAATAAAAATAGCAAGATCCTAAGTATGATACTAACAAGATTAATAACAAACCCTAGCATGTCACTAAACAATAAAAATCAAATCTTTAGCCCTAACATGATACTAACAATCATAAATATGAGGAAGAACTTAGGAAGCATCGCAGGATTTATATTTAATATTAAAATTACCCTAGACATGATACTAGACATGATTTCTACATCATAAAATCAATTAAAACCATTAAAGCACTTCCTTTGATGCCTCGTACCTCTTTCTAATAACAAAATACACACGTTAGTAACTTCAAGGAAAATAACAAACAAACAATCAAATTAAATAATTGAAATAGAGATTTGGGACCAAACCCTCAGAAATTAAAACCTTTCACGTTTAGGGCGAAGGCAACTTCGAATATGGCTAGGTGTCTCTAGATCTAGTGAATGCGGAATTTTGTATTTGAGAAAAGGCTAGTTTAGAAAAAGAGAGAGAGAGAGAATAATCAAGAAAATCTTAACGAGAGTTGGTGAATGAAACGGAGTTTTTAATACGATATTTATAGAGAAAATCAGCCAAAAAAGATAATTTAACAAAACAGAGTCTGACGCTCAGAAAACAGGGCTGGCGCCAACCCTGGCTAGCTGGCGCCAGCCACTTGCTTTAGCGCCAGGCGTCAATGGCTAGCGCCAGGCCTGGTTCGAGGCGCCAAGGCCCGGGGTTAGGCGCCAAGCCTGATACCAACGCGTTTTCGAAAATCCGATAAGTTTACCGTACTGGAGGATAAAATAATATAATTTCTTCGAAAATGCTATTTGATTTTGATTAAAACTCTGAAAAGTCAACAAAAGTCAATTTATCAATGCTAATTGAATTAGGAATGAAAAGAACCTTCTGGAAGAATCTAGAAGACTAAAACCATTCCTAATTGCATTAGGAATGATAAATCATATTAGGCCCTCCCCAAGATCATTGGGCCGCACATAAAGCTCAAACCGAGCCCAGTTTAGTAAATTGGCCATAACTTCCTCAATATTCATCGAAATTGGGCTTATAATATATCGTTGGAAAGGTCTTTGCAAGCCCCATCCAACTACACTACTATTGGACCCATTTCATGGACTAACCAAGCTGAATTGGCTGTTTTATTAAAATAAGTTTTCAAAAACAGAGAGAAGAGAAAAGAAATAAAAACTATCCGCAACACTAGACCTTTCCACACTTTCGTTTTATTCGATTATGATTCGACGTGAAAGGTACTCATCACTGGGTTTGGTTTTAGGGAGACACAAATGGGTGTCTACACTAGCATTTGGGGGTTACAAAGGAAGATACAAAGATACTTAAGATAGTCATATTGAAGCAAGAGAGAGTTACGAGCTATAATGGGCATACATTATTATTTGTGACACTCCCCCTTGGATGCCCATTATCTAAGAGAGATTTAATGCGCTTATATGCTGCCTCATTAAAAATCTTTCCAAGAAAAACCATGTGGGAAAAAACCATAGATAAGGGAAAAAGAGTGCAGTGCGCAATTACTCCCCCTCATTAATATATCATTGAAGATCTTTGAGAACGCCCCATCCAATTTGATAAAATAACTTTTTAAATGTTGCGGTTGGAAGAGCCTTAGTGAATATCTGCTAAATTCTCACTTGAATGAATCTGCAAAGCATTTATATCTCCATTCTTTTGCAGATAATGAGTGAAAAAAAAATTAGGTGAGACGTGCTTTGTTCGGTCACCTTTGATGTATCCTTCCTTAAGTTAAGTAATACAAGCTGCATTATCCTCATATAGAGTTGTCGGTGCCTCTTTCCCGGATGATAAACCACAAACTTCTTTTATATGTTGAATTACCGACCTTAACAAAATACATTCACGACTAGCCTCGTTAATTGCTAAAATCTCATAATGATTCGAAGATGTAGCTACAATGGTTTGTTTCATGGAACGCCAAGAAATGACGGTACCACCATATGTAAACACATATCCAATTTGTGATTGAGCATTCTGTGGATCAGATAAATAAACTATATCTGCAAAATCAACCAAATTTTCTTTGGACAACTTAGGGAAAAATAAAATCATATCCTTCGCACCTCGAAGGTAACGAAGTATATGTTTAATCCCATTCCAATGCCTTCAGGTTGGACATGAACTAAACCTTTCTAATAAATTAACTGAAAATGATATGTCGGTCGTGTATGACTTACAAGGTACATTAGTGCTCCAATTTAACTTATGTATGTGTAACACCTCCAAATCTCCCTCTACGGAAATACCAGGATAATACGTATAATTATACCGTAGAGATAGAATTAGTCTTATTATCGCCGCGTGATTACGCAAGGCTACTCATACTTACCAAATAAACCAATACTTTGCAGCGGAAACTTCAAAACTCTTCTTTATTTAATAATAGACTAAAAATAGTAACCATTCTCATGAGTACTCAAAATTAAATACAAGAACCAACATATCTTAATCTAGGTGAACCATTCCCGGGACTCCAAATGCTCATTTATGAATTCACTTGAAATTAGTCAACACTGCTTGCCATTAAGGTAAACAGGGTGTAGACACCCATTTGTGTCTCCCCAAAACCAACCCCGATGATGAATACCTTTTGTGTCGAATCATAATCGAATGAGGTGAAAGTGTGGAAAGTCTAATGTTGCGGTTAGTTTTTATTAAAAAAAATATTTCTTTCTGTTTTCGAAAACATACTCTTTTTTATGAAAATAGCCAATCCAGTTTAGTTTGGTCCATGAAAAGGGTCCAATAATGGTTTAGTTGAATTAGGCTCAAAAAGAGCTTTCCAACGATATATTATAAGCCCAATTCCGATGAATAATGAGGAAGTTATGGCCAAAATACTAAATTGGGCCCGGTTTGGTTCTTATGTACGACCCAATGATCTAGAGTAGGGCCTATTATGAATTATCATTCCTAATGCAGTTAGGATTGATTATAGTCTTCTAGAATTTTCTAGAAGGTTCTTTTGAATCCTAATAGGATTAGGATTGATAATTATGTTTTATGAGTTTTATTTGGAATAAAAGAAGTGTTTTAAATAAAATTACGATTTTACCCTTCTGTAGACACCCATTTGTGTCTCCCCAAAACCAAACACGGTGGAAAGTCTAGTGTTGCGGATAGTTTTAATTTCTTTTCTCTTCTCTCTATTTTTGAAAACTTATTTTAAGAAAACAGCCAATCCAGTTTGGTTGGTCCATGATATGGGTCCAATAGTAGTGTAGTTGGATGGGGCTTGACAAGATCTTTCCAATGATATATTATAAGCCCAATTCCGATGAATATTGAGGAAGTTATGGCCAATTTACCAAACTGGGCCCGGTTTGAGCCTTATATGCGGCCCAATGATCTAGGGGAGGGCCTAGTATGATTTATCATTCCTAATGCAATTAGGAATGGTTTTATTCTTCTAGATTCTTCTAGAAGGTTCTTTTCATTCCTAATTCAATTAGCATTGATAAATTGACTTTTGTTGACTTTTCAGAGTTTTAATTAAAATCAAAGAACATTTTTGAGGAAAGATACGATTTTATCCTCCTGTACGGCAAAATTTATCTGATGTTAGAAAACGCGTCAGAAACAAGGTTAGCGCCTACCGCCAGGCATTGGCGCCTGGCGCTAAGCCTGGAGCCTGGCGCTAGCATTGGCGCCTGGCGCTAGCATTGGCGCCTGGCGCTAGCATTGGCGCCTAGCGCTAGCATTGGCGCTTGGCGCTAATGATGGCGCCTGGCGCCAATCAGCTAGCGTTGGCGCCAGCTCTGTTTCACGTGCGCCAATGCTCTGTTTTAATAATTTTATCTTTTTGGTTGATTTTCTCTATAAATAACGTCGTAAAAACTCTGTTTTCATTCATCAACAACCAGTTTTCATTCATCAATTCTCTCATTCTCCTTAATCATTCATCCATCTCTCTCTTTCTTTTTCTAAACTAGCTTTTTACATACAAAATTCCGCATTCGCAAGATCTAGAAACACCTAGCCATATTTGAAGTTGCCTTCTCCCTAGACGTGAAAGGTTTTAATTTCTGAGGGTTTGGTCCCAAATCTCTCTTTCAATTATTTAATTTGATTGTTTGTTTATTATTTTCCTTGAAGTTACTAACGTGTGTATTTTGTTATTAGAAAGAGGTACGAGGCATCAAAGTAAGTGCTTTAATGTTTTTATTGATGTTATGATGTAGAGAGCATGTTTAAATTGTTACTATGATATTCCTAGTATCATGTCTAGGGTAATTTTAATATCAAGTATGATTGTTACGATGCCTTTTATTTTCTTCCTAATATTTATGATTGTTAGTATCATGTTAGGGCTAAAGCTTTGATTTTTATTGCTTAGTGACATGCTAGGATTTGTTATTGATATTGTTAGTATCATGCCTAGGATCTTGCTATTTTTTATTATGCTTTAACATGATTTATGATTATAATTTTATTATTGCTATAATTATTATTATTATGAACATGATTATTATTATGATTAATATGATTGTTATTATGGTGATTATTGTTATGATTATGATTATTATTATTATTTTGATTATTTTATTTTTGATGATTATTATTATTTTATTTATGTTTCTTGATATTATTTATTTTTATTGCTTGATCACGCCTTTTATTGCATGTTTAAAGGGAATCTATACTTGTAATCACGCTTAATAAGATAATTAATAATTTTGTTTAGGGTTAATTATGATTATAATTCAAGTGTTCGCCAATAATAGTTTTATTTGTGCATTAAAATTCAACCGACATAGATAAACAGGTTTAGGATTAGATCTATTGATTGCATGTTAGTCAGAAAGCGCACATGAATGCGATCAGAATAAAGTAGAGGCCTATTATTAGAGCAGGTTCAATCTCTTTTAGGTTGGATTTGTACCTTCATCCCCGAACCCTTATTTAGCTCAAGACCTTATGGAGTTGACGATCTCTTGGATCGTTAAGGGTTGTAACCTTCACCCTGTGAATGGTTTACAGTTCCTAAAAACATGTTGGCGACTATTTTGCTCTATTTTCTTTCCGTTTGGACGCCACCGTACTTTAGTGTATGATCACAGTGGGGTTCAAGCTAGGGGTTAACGCTTGAAAAATATTCCCCACACCTTCGTACGGACTTTACGACTTGATTTTATCAAAGTAGATTCCGCGTTGAAAACGCATGGAAAACCTTCTGCATCGCCAAATGACAGGTTTGTCGCCTGGCGACAAAGCGTGTTGCCTGGAGAAAATTTCGTCGCCTTGTGACAAGCCCTGTTGTTGGCGACAGAAGCGTGTTTTATTCCTTTTTGAACTCTGATTTGTTTCTATTGATTTTGGAATATTTTCTTATAAACAGGGTCCCTGGACCTCCGTTTTCAATAACCAATTCTCAACCAGAATTCTCTAATTTTCTTCTCTCTCTCTAAGCTAAAGCTTATTCTCTCTCTCTCTCTTTCTAGCCTAGCCTTTTACAAACACAATTCCTCGTACATTAGCACTAGACACACCTAGCCAAGTTTGAAGTTGCCTTCGCCCTAGACGTGAAAGGTTTGATATTTCTGAGGGTTTGGTCCCAAATCTCTATTTCAATTATTTAATTTAATTGTTTTGATTTAATACTTTTCCTTAAAGTTACTAACGCGTGTATTTTGTTATTAGAAAGAGGTACGAGGCATCCTAGTAAGTACTTTAATTGATATTATGATATGCTTAGATTATTTTATTGATTCCAAGTATCATGTTTTGGGTTAATTAATGTTTCTAATATCAATTATGATTTCTATGATGCTTCCTATTTTCTTTCCTAATAGCATGCTAGTATCATGTTAGGGTTGAAGCTTTGATTTTTAATGTTTAGTGACATGCTAGGGTTTGTTATTAATCTTGTTAGTATCATGCCTAGGATCTTGCTATTAATATTATGCTTTAACATGATTATTTTTATGATTGTTATTTCAATTATGATTATTGTTATTATTATGATTATTATTATGTTGCTTGATATATTATTATTGTTATTGCTTGATCACACCTTTTATGCATGTTTAAAGGGAATTTGTACTTGTAATCACGTTTAAGATAATTAATAATCTTATTTAGGCTAATATGATTACAATTCAAGTGATCGCCAATAATAGATTTATTTGTGCATTAATATTCAACCAACATAGATTAAACAAGTTTAGGGTAAACCCAATGTTTGCATGTTAGTCAAAAAGCGCACATGAATACGAGAAGAATAAAGTAGAGGGCTATTATTAGGGAAGGTTCTTTCTCTTTTAGATTAGATTTGTACCTTCATCCCCGAACTTCCAGTCTGGGTTCCAGACCTATTGGAATTGACGATCTCCTGGATCGTTAAGGGATTTAACCTTCACCCTGTGAATGGTTTACAAGTTCCTAAAACTTGTTGGTGACTCTTTTGCTCTAGCTTCCTTCCCTTTGGACGCCACCATGCTTAAGTGTATGATCATAGTAAGGTTCAAGTTTGGGATAGTGCTTGAAATTTTCCCTACACAGGGAGAACCAAAACAAAATAAGAAATACGGATTAGCAAAATATGCTAAGTACGATAAGTGTGAGATAATTAAACTCAATTTATTCATAAACATGCTTTTGAAATCAATTCCATCCATTCCAATAATAAGTAGATGTCTACAGTTAGCCCCAACTTTGATCGAGTCTAGGATTGACGAGGATCAAAGTAGCCAAGGAAATAAATCCGAGACTTATTATGCGAAGTTCTCAAAGAATATAGAATCTTTCAGAAATTCTAAGGATGTCGAAACGATCCCTGATTTGCTAATTGTTTGAAACAAGTAGCTATTAAGGCTAGAAAAATTATTTTATATGTCTTAACGCGCTAAAGAATCTAGATTGATCCTTTGCAATTGTAGAACGCTTTTTGATATGTCCATTTTATATAGTATTTTACCCTCGTTCATTGATCATAATTGGTAGTGTTTTTGGCTCTTTAGAGCCACTTTTATTACTAATTGGTATTTTCTAGTGTTTTTGTAGTTTTGGTTGAGTTTTGTAGGGTTTTGCACCTTTGGAGCATTTTCCCGGGATTTTTATAGAGCAACTACGAGCATTAGAGGAGCACGACCAGTTTTTAGGGACGGTTAGAGTTGTCAAACCGCTGATTAAGGGTTTGGTGTATGTGAAACCGAGGCATTTGGACCGAGTATTCCAGACCCAAAGAGAAAGTCCAGATTAGGCCGAAGAATTGGAGCCCAATCGAGAAGTCCAAGTTGCAAAAGAGTGTGGCCCGGCAAAAATAGGCTCCGCCCGAAGGCGCGCCCGGCCGGGTGGGGAAGAATACCTTTCACCCTATCTTGCATCTGGCCGGGCGTGAGAGACGCCCATGATGGAATAAAGGTTGGCCCCGATCAGGCGGTGTGGCTCCCGACCGACGCGTGTTTCTGAGTAGCTGACTTCGGCAATTTTTGTTAGTTTTAATTAGGATTAATTAAGTGTTTAATATAAATAAATTTTAGAGTTTTTTAGTCGCTCTCTCTCTCTCTTCTTTTATTTTTTCTCTTAGATTTTCTCTCTATACTTAGTTTTTAGATTATTTTCTCTCCCTACAACTTTCTTCTTAATTCAACTCTTTAATTCCGATTACATTGGTAACAATTTCTTCTCCTTTAATCTCAGGTATTTATTTTATTTCTTTCATCATGACTTGTTTAATTTCTTTGTTTAGTTTGGATTTGATTATGTCTGAGTAGTTTTCTTTCTAGGGTTCTTGGGGATCCATAATTAATATGAAGGGATAATTTGTTATTATTGATTATTGATATTGCATGATAATTTCTTATTGAATTGTTTTAACGCTTTACAACCGAATTATGAATCAAGCAGATGTGATTTTCTTGTAAAAGTATAGCAATATTGATTGATGAATCGATCAGATGTTAATTTGATATTAAAGGCTATTTTCAATAGGAACTTAGATCTAGTAAATTGTAAGAGCCTGTTAGATCTATGTTGATTAGTAAATTGCGAGAGCCTTTTAATCATGTTATATGTGCAATGTTAATTATTGGTTGTTATGTTTTATCCCGGATTATTAATTATTGGCGAACCTGTTACCTAGGCTTCCTTATTAGTGATTTTCTCCCTAAAATTGATCTCTGTAGTATAGTCCCTTTTTACAACTACAAATTGGTTACTTGATAATTTAGATTACTCTTAATTAATTAGTAATAGAAAGACTTGTTTCCTTGTGGATTCAACCCTATTTCCTTATCTAAATTAGTGAGAGGACTTAGGTAATTCTTTTGATTAGGTGATACGACTTTAGCCTGTCAAAATTTGGCGCCGTTTCCGGGGAAACGGTTTTATTTTTTATTTCTGATTGTTTTCTGTAGTCTAGGTCATTTCTTCTTGTCTCAGAGAACGTTAGTTCTTTGAGGCAAGTCTCATATTTTCTTTTTAGTTCTTTGTTTATGCCCAAGTGTTCCAGATTAGGTTATATCCCATTCGATCTTGAGATCGAACGCTCTTTTCATATACAAAAGAATATTTATAGCCAAATCCTGGCGGGTTCTGGGGATAACAATAACCGCCGAGACCCTCCAACTGATTCTAGTGATTCAGAAGTACCTTCAGATTCAGAATCAGAGATGACGACACCTAAGAAGCTCAGTGACTATTCGCAGCCGACGCTGACAGATTTTCCACACCTTACTCCCACTCTGACTCTTGATGGGGTGCAATTCGAGATTAAACCCCAATTTATCACGATGATAGAAAGGAAGAAATTTAGTGGAGCTAAGAGCGAAGACCCAAATCTTCATATTGCAGACTACTGTCAATGTTGTAATACCATCAGGCAAGCTGGGGTCACATAGGACCAAATCAGGGAGATTCTCTTCCCTTTTTATTTAAGTGGAAAAGCCAAATTATGGTATAATGGATTAAATAGAACTGCACTTGGTATAACTAACTGGGAGACTCTTGTTTTAAATTTCTATAATAAATATTACCCTACAGAGAGGACAACTTTGCTAAGAAGCGTAATTCAAAACTTTGCCCAAGAGCCAGATGAAACTTTGTATGAGGCTTGGGAAAGATTTAAGGATCTCCAAAGAGAGTGTCCCCACCATAATTTGGCACAATGGCAGTTGATCTAAGCCTTTTATAATGGGATTGGAAATTTATTTAAAACAACATTAGATTTTGCAGCTAGTGGGAGGTTTATGAACCTTAATGTTGATGATGCAGGTCAAGTTATCGAAGATATGGCAATCCACAATTCCTAATATGGGAATCCTAGAGGCTTTGCTAACAAAGGAAAACATAGTGTCGACTCTGTATCCTTTTTACAACTTCAACTAATCTCTATTAGTCAAAAATTAGATAATCTCAGTACTGCAAAAATAGCTAATGTTTCTGCAATTAATAATAAATCTAATGAGGTCATTGGGAGCAAGATTGCAGGAGTTTCGTGGAACGAGTCAATTCCTTTCAAGCTTATAGGCAGAACGACCCATACTCCAACACTTACAATCATGGGTTCCAAAATCATCCATATCTTTCTTACCGAAGCACCAATGTTCAAAATCCGCAACCTCCACAACAATTACAGGCACCACAACAACCACAACAGAAATATTACCACCCCAATGCTGGCCAGAAGAACCAACCACAACAACCCTCCTCATCTTCCGACCTTGCTTTAGCAGAAATTAAAGCGATGCTGGCTAGTATGTAAAAGCATATGGAGAGTAGAAATGCTCAAATTGATTCGATCATAGCACATAATAAAATTGCACAAATTTCTTCTACTCTATAAGCCCATCAACAGGGAGCCCTGCCAGCACAATAGGCCTACGGATCAAACTTTTACAATTACTCTAAGGAGTGGTTCACACTATGAAGGGCCCCCTATGCCTAGAGATGATGAACTTGTTTTAATGAATAATGCTAATCTTGATTCCATTAAACCTAACAATGTTGCTAATAGCTCTACAGAGCTAAAGAGTAGTACTAATATTTTTTATAATACATTGTAGGGTACAACTCCAGGGAAGGTAGCAGCTCCAGATAAGAGCAGTAATGCTCCAAAGCCAGTTATCAAACTTCCATTCCCCAATTGTCATTTAAAAACAAATTTGGATAAGCAGTTTGGTAAGTTTGTGGAGATGGTTAAAGATTTGCAGGTAACGGTTCCCTTCACATAACTAATTACACAAATTCCTGCATATGCTAAATTCATGAAGGAAATATTGACTAGAAAGAGATCTATTAGTGAGGTAGAGACACTCGCTTTTACTGCAGAATGTAGTGCCGTGCTACAAAATGAATCTCCACCTAAACTGAAATATCCGGGCAGTTTTTCTATCCCTTGTCATATTAGAAATCTAATGATTGATAATACATTATGTGATTTGGGTGCTAGCATTAGTGTCATGCCATTGTTTGTGTGTTCCAAGCTAAATATGGGTAAATTAAAAGCTACTAATATTACTCTACAAATGGCCGACCATTATTTTAAATACCCCTTAGGTGTTCTAGAGGATGTTCCTGTTAGAGTAGGTAAATTTTATATACCCATTGACTTTGTTGTTCTTGATATGGCTGAGGATTTGCAAACCCCAATTATTTTGGGTAGACCATTCCTTAATATTGCAGGAGCAATTATAGATGTGAAATATGGAAAACTGACATTATCATTAGCGGATGATAAAATTACTTTCAATTTGAATAATACCCCTAAAAGCCCCATGACAGAGGAGAAATTTTTTAGTGTTAATGTGGTTGATAATTGTTCTAATAAGCCCCAAGATCTTGTAAAAGATCCCTTGGAGGCGGTATCTTGTGTTGCATCTTCTACAGATGAAAAAGAAAGAGCCCTCTATACTATCGGTCTTGGCTTTGAAGATGAGAAGCTGGAAACAAACAAGCAAGTTGCAGAAATTGAACCCATAATGAGTGTTCCACCAGATCGAGTTGCAATTTCTCAATCCAGTGACAACTTGAAGGAACCATCGGTCAAAAAGAGGTCTCTTGTGAGTAGTAGTAAAGAACCCCCAGTTCACGACAAGGAGGATCCACCAGATAAAGTAAATTAGCGTTCCATAGACATATCAGGAATCCGCGTCGTAGTCTAAACACCGCTCGACCGGGTGAGAAACCACCCGATCAAGCGGTAAGCCCAGGGTCCTAATTTTTAATCTTGTGGTAAGAGGGTCGTGCGGGACCTAGATAAACCAGCGATTTGCGGGAGGCAACCCGTATTTTCTTGCTTTTTAGTCTAGCTTTCTTTCTTTTTCTTGTGAGGGGAGAGAGGAGGGAGATTAACGAGTTTATTGAGTTTTTGTATAGGTTTGAAGGAAAAAGACTTAGTCAAATTAGGAAAAAAAAGAGAGAAAGACTCTCTCGTACCAAATATGTCTTGGGCCCGACCAGGCGCGAGAGTAAAGGTTTTAATTCAGCAATTTTTGCCCGACCGAGCGCGAGATTTGACGAAGTACGGTATTTTCATCGCCCGACCGGGCGCGAGAGTTGAAGAAAATCGAGCGTATTTGTCGTCCGATCGGACGAACGCCGCCCGACCAGGTGCAAGACCAATACAATTTCCACCGTTTAGATCGCTCGACCGGGCGAGAGGCTGCCCGACCGGGCGTGAGCCTCTCTGACCCGACTGTTCTTCTTCCTCCTTCTTTCTTTTCTCATTTCCTTTTCTTTCCACCATTCTTTCTCTCTCTAAAACCTTAAACTCTCTAACTTCTCTCTAAGATCTCCTCTCCAGTTCTCACCCAAATCCAATAATTCTTACATATTTTTAATCCTCTCTTCATCCTCTACATTTCTATGCCAAAATTCCCCAAATTCTAATAAAAAAAAAAATCATACCCATTTTTCAAGTATGGCATCAAAGAGGTCAAGGACGATTCTTCGGAGGAGTTCTAGCTCAAGTCAACAATATGATCCGGAATTGCAACTTCCGCAATGGCCAACCATCCGAATTGCAACCCGGGAGCAAAAAGAACGGCTTGAGCAACTCTACGGGCGAGAGGTAATCCCTTCACGGTGGTTACACCGCTCTACTCTTGAATCTTATGGTTTATATGATTATGTTAAACGTTTTTTGAACGATATAGAAATGAGGAAATTTGTCGATATGCACTACCCTTTGTAAATTAACGTGTGAATTCCTTTCCTCTTTGTCTGTTGTGAATAGTAAAAATGGGCCGAAATTGATGTTTAGGTTGAATAATAGGAATATTATTTTAACTTTTGTTGATTTTTGTAAAAAATTTTATTTGAATTCTGAATTACCCATGCAATGGCATGAATAATATAAATTGGAAGATATCTATCATGTTTTGATTGGTTTACTGGCGCTTCATGCCCAACATGCTAGTGCCAAACCTATCCATCACCCTATACCTAAAACCTGGCAAAGATTTGCAGGTGTTTGTTTTCTATGTAGGAATGAGCCGCATAACGCCCAAAATAATGAGAAGTTGTAATGGGACATTATGTGTTTGGGTACGGTAAACTAAACATTGCTAGATACATCATCTTTCATCTTAGTAGACATGCCTCGGCTAGTAACCATACCACTACCCCAATTTGTCTAGGAGGCCTTATTACTAGGATAACAATTAAGAAGGTTGGGTTTGTTGAGAGTGGACCTCACGGTCTCACTAACTGTGGACCAGACACCTACATGACTGCTAGGTACCTTGAGGATTTGGGTTGGGTACGTTTGGATAGCCAGCGAGTCCCCTACTGGTGCATTAGGACAGGAACAGAGCAACCATTGCCTATCTTTCCCCTGCCTAGTACCGAGTTAACCGTTTTCCCCCCTGGGCAAGAGTCCTACAGATATGATCTTTTAGTTGCCGACGCCCAGGGGCAAGCACCACCAGTTCCACCACCACCCACCCTAAGCCCGAGGTAATGCTTTCAACACCTCGCATGTCTCATACAGCCCCACCTCCTCCTCATAGCGACTCTGAGATAGACTAGGACCTTCAGAGTATAGGTCAGGCCATAGGACGTATAGAGTATTCACATAGCGACCTAAGGAGGATGGTAGGCTCTCTTGACCAACGATTAGGGTACCTTGAGAGGAACCAGGGTAGAGCCTTTATCCTATGTATGATGATTATGCTCGTCGGGGTAATATTCCCGACGATGCTATTTACCCTGATTGGTTTTAGCCCCCACCCCAGTGATATGATAGAGATCCAACCGCCTGTGGTATTTATACTGACTATTCATCTCTTCACGGGAATGGCCAGGATATTCCTTTTGGGGGACCGACTAGGGGGGTTTTTAGCCTAACTATTTTGGTGGTATCTCTTCTGGTGCAGGTGGTAGCGGTGGAGGATTTGGCTCCATGGATAAGGATGATGATGATTAGCCAGCTAGGCTAGTTCTTGAGCTAATGAGGACATTGTCTGATTCTAGCTTGGGGGAGAGTTTTGGATTTGGTATCTTTCTTTTTCCCCTTTTTCATTTATTTTTGGTATGTTTTCTTAGATTAGATTTATTGCTTTTTAGTATAGTTTTATTGCTTTCTTATATGAAAAATAAAAAAAAAATCCAAAAATACATTCCAATGAAGTGTAAATCATGCTTCCCTGTGCCCCATACTGAAAAAAAATATTGTTTTGATTCTTGGTACATGATGATGAGCATTGTGGATTTGTTGATCATGATTTGATGTTTGATTGCTTGGATGCCTTAACATGCGTCAATTTTGTCCAATTGCTTGTGAATATAGTGCTTGACTAGTTTATTTGGTAAGAAATGTGTGTTAGTTCCTAGTATGTCAATGAATTTGAGTATTTATTTGCAACTATGAGTAGTGTTTCATGTCTCATTATTATGCACATTATGGAGGACGAAGGCATTTGTTCTTTTAGGTGACCTTCAGATGATTTTAGATACATTTGTTCCCTTCTTGCTACCCATGTTGTTGCTTGTGCCCTTTTTATTGTTTATTTGGCCACATTACAAGCCGATTTTCCCCATTGATTACTAGTTCCAAGCTTAGCTTGGGGGAGTTATTAGTGAGTGAGGTGAGGGAGTTTGTAGTGTGCTTATTATTTGCACAATTTGGGTGGGTTTTGAAAAGTTATCTTGTTCTTTATCGTAGTTTATTTTTGATGAGTTTGAAAGTTTAATTTTCTTGAAAAAATAAAGTATGATGATATGAGAAAAAAAAAGTGGAAAAAAATAAGTGAACTTCAAAAGAGAAAAAAGGAGCAAAAGGAAAAAAATTGTTTAATGTTCAAGTGTTCTAGTTGGAATTTGATCAAAAGAAACAGAAAAAAAATTGAGTTTCAATGAAAATCAAGTTTTGGAGAATAGAGTTTGTTTATTCACTCAAGTTATACATTGTTATACTTTTGTGAGTGATATTGTAAGTGTTGGGATTGTTTGTGTTGTTTGGAGTTATATTTGGTGAACTTTTGTTGGAGTTGAGTATGTTGGAGATGATTTGGTCATTATTTTTTACCTTGGTTTTGTTAGGTTTTGGCTCCCTTTAAGCATGGCTTTTCTCTCACATTTTCCCAAATATTTTCTACCCTTTTACCCTAGCCTTACATTACAAGCTTTAAAGACCTTCCGACTTTGTGCATGAAGTTGCGCGAATGTGAAAGTGTTGTTTATAAATGCAAGGAATGACTTGACATCTAATCCCACATGGAAACCTAAAGTTTTCATAGACAGGGTGTACAGGGATTGGTACTATAAGGCTTGGTTTGCCAAGGCAAGGGCCAAGTTAATTCAATATGGAGATTCTGCTGAGGAGTATGCAAGAGTGTTTGATTATGGGTTTGCGATGCTCAAATATAACCCAAGATCTTCAGCAATTGTTTTAATTGAAGGGATTAAAAGGCCTCCACCCATTTTTCAGAAGATGTATGTTTGTTTTGAAGCCTGTAAAGTTGGATTTAAAAGAGGGTGCATGCCTGTTATTCGATTAGATGGGTGTCATTTGAAGGGTGCTTTCTATTGGATGATACTTGTTGCTGTGAGTAAGGATGACAACAACAGTATCTACCTAGTAGCTTAGGAAGTGGTAAAGGTGGAGAACAAGGAGACATGGATTTGGTTCTTGGTGCTACTAATCAAGGACATTGAGAAACCAAAGTAAAAAGGGTTGACCTTGATGTTAGACAGACAAAAGGTACATATCTAATCCCTTTATATTGTCTACTTATGTTGCTGAATAACAAACTCACATGTTAACCATCTATATTGTCTAATGCAGGGACTATTGGAAGCTTTTGCTGTTGTGACTCCAGATGCTGAAATTAGGTCTGTAAAAGGCACATTTAGGCTAATTTCAAGCTTAAGTTTGGTGGTGAGGCTTTCAAAGAGCATTTTTGAAGTCAGCAAGGTCAACTACAAGGGTAGGTGTGTGACATTTTCATTTGTTTAGTAATATTTCTCACCTTTGCATTGTCATCTGAATGAAAACATTACATTCATTATTATGCTGATTTTTTGACTTGTCTCTAGATGTATTCTAGTATTTAGCTTCAATTCCTCCTAGGCATTGGGTGAAATATGCATTCTCCACATATAGCAAGTCTTATATGCTGTTAAACAACATATATGAAAGCTTTAATGCTTTGTTGAGAGATGTAAAAGACAAACCAATAATTACATGCCTAGAATGGATTATGAGGTATGTGATGATGAAGAGAAACACTGAGAAATGGAATGTTATGCAAAGTGTTGAAGGCAGATTTATGCCTTATGTTGCCAAGGTCTTCAAATTTGTGTCACAGTTGGATAATAATTGGGAAGTGATTCCTTCAAGGCTGGACATTTGGGAAGTTTACTACTACAATGACAGATACGTAGTCAATTTGGGGAAGAGAACATGTATTTGCTTCAAATGGGAACCAACTGAGATACCATGTGCACGTGCTTGGGCTTACATAATTAAGAAAAGACTCAAACTTGAAGACTTTGTTGATGACTTCTGCAGCAAGGACAAATACTTGGAGGCATACACACCAAGTATCAACCTTATGACTGGCATGAAACAATGGGAGAAGTGGCCTGACATGATGCAACCTAAACCACCTGCCATCAGGAAAATACCTGGCAGACCCTCCCACACGAAAAGGAAGCAAGAAATTGGTGAAAGGGAATAGGTTGTAGAGTGCTAAAGAGTTAACAACAAGCCAAAGTGCTTAAACTGTGGACTACTGGGGCATTACAATAACATGTGCAAGAATCCAGCACCACCCAAAGAGGTTGATAAAGGAGGTTGTCCTCCATTAATGAACCCTTGGAATGTACTGCAAAGGCAAAAGAATTGGGATAGAGCTGTGAAGAAGGTATGTGGAGATAAGATTTAGCTTCTCTATTTTAATGTTACTTTTTATACCTAAAATTGTTTTTGTTGGTGTTTCTGTCTGTCAGGGAAAGATCAACCCTGCAACTGGGACATCCACATCCTAAGTTGATTCTTCTCAATCAAGTCTCACAAGGTGCAGGTTTTGATCCACCACAACCAACTCAAGCAACCCAACCCACCCAACCCCTATCTCAAACAAGTGACAAAGGCAAGTCCAAGGCAACACCATCAAAAGCTAAGCTACCAATCAAGTAAAAAATGAAGCATTCACTAGTTTAGAAGCCATAGATTATTATGTAAAATGGTTAATGTCTGCAATTTGTGTTAAGAGCAATCTTGATATCTTTTGTGGGCTACATGTACTTCAACATTGCTTATTACTTTATTGTAGCCGTTTATATTATGTAGTGTAGATGAACAAATCAACTATGGGCTTGTATTTATTTTGGATTATGAAATGCAAGTATTTTCCACAGTCAATGTGCTCAAAATTTGTGACTGAAATTGCATTATAAAGGTATAAGTAATCAAAACACCATTATATTTAATTGTCATCAAAATATTACAACCTGAAATTGAGAAAGGTGATCATTTGCACTTTGATTACATGCCAAAATCTGTGACTAGTGCAATTAATACAATGCAAATGTAATCCCAATCAATTCTAATTGCCTACTACATCAATGTCCTTCCCAATACACTAACACCATTTCAATAACAACAACTATCACCACTTGAATTAGTCTTGGAATGCCATCACAGTCACCCGCCTTTTCCTTCTTCATAGCAGCAGATAGTGTTGCATTTCTTGTTATGTCTTTCTTTTTCAATATCCACCCTTTCCTTTTGGTCTTAAAACATGGATACCTGTTATTTTAGTAAACCAATCTCATTTTGCATCAGCTTTTTGTCCAACACAAGCTGATTTGTAACAACCCTCTACCACTCAAGTATTTCTTTATCCATCCATTTGAAAAATTTGCAACCTCTTCTACTAGATGCATCATCATAGAATTTACACGCTAAAAATCTTCTTCCAGCGTTTTGTTTGTAGTCCACGACGTCTCCAATTTTGGAGGAATGTCACAATTGCACTTGTTTGGATGATATTACATAGCGGAGTGGTATGAAGAATTGGACATCCTACCAATTACAATGTGAATAATTAAAATGCATCAAAATTCTATCTCAAAGCCAAAATAACCGATTTCTAGAACTAAATTGAACCACCAAACCCTAGAAATCAAAACCCATATTTAATTGAACCCATAAACCCTAATTTGGAACAACAATTTAAACCCTAATTCTTTTAATTTCATTTAATTAAAACTTATAAACAAATGCGAAAAATAATGAATTAGAAGGAAAGTGTGAAAGATTACCTTAAGTTGTGTTCAATTGCTTGATTTCTTCAATCGGATTTTTTGAGTGAGTATGGAAGGAAAATAAATTAGAGAGGAGAGAGAAGGAGAGAAGGTAGTTAGGGGAAGGGGAGTAAATTAGGTGGGAAAGGTTAAAAAGTGGCCCAAATAACGTGGAAATTGGACAAAACACGTTAATGGGTAGTGCTTTCCAAACTTTTTCCATCTTGCGGGTAGTTGTAAACAAATAAAAAAAAATGGGTAATTGTTCACACATCACCCTATCTTGCTGGTAGTTCTAGAAAAAATTTCCTATATATAATGGTGTATTATCAATTTTGTTCTTTTTAATCAATACTTTATTTTGAAAAATTGTAAATGTTATAAACATTAGCATGCATTAATAATTTAGAAATATAATCTTTCCATATTAAACTAAAAAAAGCATGCATAAATAACTTAATCTATCTTAGTGCATTATGAGCCCCAAATTAAAGATATATGATAAAGAATTCAAAGAATCATTAATTAATAACGAGCGAAGAAACAAATGTTGATACTACTTGGATTTCATCCATATCATCTGTCAACGCTCAACATATACTCCATATTATCAAAAAAGTGCAACAATTTATATGAATTGTATCCTTTCACCATAGTACAAAACACAATGATTAATTACTAACAAAATTTACCAATCAAATAATTGGATTGCAAAATATTTGAAATAGGATATAAAAATCTACTCGTATCAAAAAAAAAAAAACAAAAATTGTAAACTATTAAAAAAAGGACAAATATGGAGAAAATAATTATAAAAAATTGCAAATTTGACTACATTAGTTTATAATTTAAAAGGAGAAATATTAGAAAAATTACTTGTAAAGAATAAATATGCATTGTCACCAATATTAACAATTTATCAAATTAATATTATATTTAAATCAAAATACAAAATCTCTGGAAAAAATAGTCTTCAATTTCACCACAACAAAAATGTGAATGCAAAATTGACATTTTTTTATTAAATTAAAAAGCGTTCAAAGATAAAGTTGTGAGTTCATAGAAACATACCTTAAAAATTTAATTGGCAAATACAATTGTAGATGAAAGAAATTGAGTATTATTTATTGCAAAAAACTAAAATTTGGGGTGGAAGAGGGGAACAAAATGATTCGAATCACAAGATTGAGGAGTATCACGTGTTTTATGAGATTTAGAAATGGTAGTATTTCATGATTTGTTTTTTAGAAACCGTACAAAATGAAATCATTGTAAGTAAAAATAACATAAAAAATATATAATAATAAATATTATGATATACCATAAGATTAATCTCAATGTCTAATTTAATACTACGTAGTGCAATTAGTGTAAGATGGAAGGAGTAATAATATTTTATTATTATTAATAAAAGCACAAACTTAATAAAAAAGTACTCATTATTCCTGTTATTCTTGTTGATAAAAAAAAAAAAATTTGACAATTACTACCTACAATTATTGTTGTTTTAGCAATTACCACCTACAATTATTTTTTTTATTGAATTTTACCACCAACTATTTTTAAAAACCTCAAAAACTTCCCAACTACTTGGCTCTCAACTCAAATGTGATGTCATGTACGGCCCATTAACTACCTTTTTCTTCCCTTCTTTCTTTCTAACTAGATTTCTCATTCCCATGTATTGTACTCATCTCAAAATTGGGGAAAAACTTTAATTCGTGAAATAATTAACATAAATATGTAAATTAGTTTGAAGTTTTTCTCCGATTTTGAGAAGAATACAATATAGGGGAATGAGAAATTAAGAGAGAAAGAAGAAAAGGAGGCAAAGAAGGTGAGAAGGTAGTTTGTGGGCCCCACATGACATCATTAGTTCACAGCCAAGAAGGTGGGAAGTTTTGATATTTAAAAAAATAGTTGGTGGTAAAATTCAAAAAAAATAAATAAATAAAAAAGTGTTCGTGGAAATTGCTAAAATAGCAACAATTGCAGGTGGCAATTGTAAAAAAAAATCCTAATTATATTAATAATAAAACTTTTTAATAACATCCTTAGTATTTTATAATATTACGTAACATTTCTTATTCTTTACCACAATTTTTTTTAAAATTTTATTTAAATTTTTATCTTTGTACATCATTCCCTAAATAAAAGGCCAAAACGTCTCTTAACAAACTTCTTTTGATAACCAAAACAAAAAGTAAGAATTTTTTTTTGGCAAAAAATCATTTTCTAAGGTAATGACATGTGTATTTAGGGTATAATTATGGGGATTACTTTAGTATACAAGTATGGATAAGAACTTTGTATATATTGTGCTTATTGCTAATTAGAATTTTTCTTTTTGAATAAATTAAAGATCTTATTATTCAAACTTTTGTGTTTCACGCCTAAAGTAGGACACTTTTAAAAAAAAATTGATAAGTACTTTTCCCGACTTAGTATGCATTTTATAATATACTAGTTTTTTGTCCGAGCAACGCTCGGATATTCACAGGAAAAAAAAATTATATTATATATTACTGTAAGTTTGTATTTATCATAGATTTTGTATACATTAAATATTTTATTTATTTAAAGTTGTTAATATTCTATTATTTAGGATGTATATATAATTTTTTTTATCAATTATCTTATTATTTTTTTAGGAAAAAAAATTTGGCGGGAAATTTTTTAATTAATGTGGATACGACACATGTACTTCTGGATAATCCTGGTGATTACTTTCATTTAGTAAGGAAAATTTGCCAATTACTACCGCGTATTAAAGCGTATTTGAAAATTATTGGCGTAAAATAAAAAACTTGTGACTTACTACCATAAAAACTTCCAAAAATTTGTGTTTACTACCAAACTCCAATTTAAATCCTTTATGACGTCACTAACCCACGTTAAACCCATGGTTAACCTATTTAACCACTTAAAAATAAGAGAAAAAAAAGGACCTAACCCATGGTTAACCCCCCCTCCAACTACCCAATTCAATTTCGCTCCTCTTTCTCTCTCATACTCTCTCTCTCTCTCTCTTATTTACTCTCTCTGTGAACTCCATTGACGAACAATGTGATAGTGACGCTTGATCTATGAAATCTTTTTTGGCTTTGCATAATTCACCATACAGTGACACGAGCTATGAAGGAGGAAAAGGGGATCACTGAAGGAGGAGGACCCAAAAAGAAACAGCTTACAGTACCATGCATAATTGGATCCAAGTAAGTGAACCTAATTTCCTTTTTGACTAATTACATTACTGAATTAGTATATACTGCGTAGTTGGTGGTGTTGATGCTGTTAAAATTGGTGAGCTAAGCATGTAGTATGCAAAGAGTGAATTTTTAATTGAAATGATTTGTTTATGATTATTTGAGTAATTTTTAATTGATTATTTGAGTACATCAATACATGCATTAAATTAATAGTAGATTTCAATTTAGGTTTGTTGCTGATAAACTAAGTTCATAAACACAGGCCGGGTTGTAGAAGTTAAATTTCCCGCCTTTATTGGTATGTGCATGTGTTATGGGGGGAAGTTTGAAACTAGGCATAACATTGTTTATTGGACTAGAGGGGCTATGATTTTAGAGGGTCAAATGAGTACTAGTAAGTTCAACATGAGTTTTTTAAATAAGTTTGTGATAAGAAACTTTAAAGTGAAGTTGGGGGAGTTTAAGTTATGGTGCAGGAGGTTTGGGAAGAATCTAACTACAGGGAGGAAGGTGTGTTGGGGTTTGGTGAGTCCGACTCACCGCGGAAACAACCCCGACCCAAGGAACCACTCGTAATTAATAAAACCATAAAGCATAAATAAATAAACACAAGAAAAGGAAGAACGAATCATACCCTTGAAGAGAGCTTCGCCCTCTCAAAACGGGCTCTTACTTGAATGTCTTGACCACCGCATGAAAATGCCGTGCCTCCAACGGTATCCACCCACAAAGGACGAACACGACTTTTTAGGTCTGCTACCTTGGAGTTACCAAGGTCCGACCAAAACCCAAGTGTTAATGGAGTTTAAGAGTTTTTCTAAAATATGGAATGCTCTTTCTAACTCCCACTCAAGCACTTTACTCCAAATCCCAAGGTTGGTATTTATAGAGGAAAGAATGAGTGGGAATTTCTATCCCGTCAATGTGGGATTCATGAAATTCCACAAATTAATTTAAAGCTAAATTAAATTAAATATATAAGCAAGTAATAAATCAACAAGTGTCCTAGTCATATGAAAAGAGGAGCATGGACCACTTTGAGAGGAGGGGACCATACTTGCTCCCCACTCCTTCCTCTCCTTGTGACACTTGTCCACACCAAAAAGCAAGCATACTTACTAGCTTCCCCTTTCTACCCGACCTAGGCCCACGGCCCAGCTAGCCTCGCATAGTGCGGGCTGCTAGCTGCCGCCAGCTCAGCACAGCACGCCCACGCACATCAGTGCGGGCTGCTGATGCCGAGGGCGCTGCTAGCTAGCCACGCACATGTGCGGGCTGCTAGCAGCAGCGCACGCTAGCACGCCACCCACTACTTGCGAGCTGCTGGTCGTGTTGTGCTAGCATGTCTCGCACTATGGTGCGGCCAGGCTGCTAGCCACGCCTTGCTACCATGTCTCACACATAGTGCGGGCTGCTAGCCCGGCTAATCCCTTAGCACTCGAGATTCCGATGCTAGGGGTATTTTGGTCATTGTTGATTTATTACTAATTTGTCGTCTCGTCTTTTTATTATTTTTTACTCGACTTCCGACGCTTGGTTTCGACGCTCTAAGCTCGAATTTCCGACGTCTAAATATTTAACACTCGGGCGACGAATTAATTTCTTCCGAATGAATTCGTCGAGTCGGTTCGTATATTTTTCTTGGGTGTGACCCGAAGGGTTCAGTCAAGATTAAGCTGTAATATTAATTATATTAATATTACTGATCGGAAGCGGCCTCCACCCTGGCATTCCGATCACTTGACCTTACTGAATATATTAGCTTTCTAATAATTCTGAACCCGCCATCAGAATAATACACTTGTTCGAAGGACACCATTCCTTTCAATCTTCCACTTGTCCTTCCGGACAAGTGTGCATTTAGTGTATAACCCCTTTCATATGTCTCTTCATGTCTCTTCATGAACTACAAAGTAAGATTAATCGTCATCTCTGTTACGTCCAGAAGTGTTTCTCGAAATCCGAGGTTGACTGTCAATAAGCAGATGATTTCTAAAATCCATCTGAGCACGACCATGCATTTTCACAGTCTCACTCTTCGAGAGGCCTTGTAAACAACAAGACATGTTCCCTATTGTTAGTGGGGGGGGGACATTTCCAGTCTTGTAATGTAGCTTCTCTTACTAAGAGGACCTAGCCGCCCGATATCTGTCGTTATAATCCCCAGTTACGGCAGACGTTTGGCGGTTACCAAAGCGCACTAGTACTCAAAAAAGAGACCTCCCACTACTAGGGTCAAGGAAAAGAGTTCCAATAGTAATAATGAGAAAAATACTTATGACGATTTTAAATCTCTTAAAGTATTCTCATAGGTCGATCCAGTATGGTTCTAAACCAATACCTGTGCAAATGATTTATATCCTCATAGCACAAGAAACGGTGCTATAAATCATACTACACACTAATCTCTAATGGTCATTAATCGTCCACAAAAAATATGACCTTGATTAGGGATAATTTTCGATTAAAATATTCAATGTTCACTTAATAGGTGTTTCTTTATCCAAGCCATTGACTTGATACCCTATTTTGAATATTTATTAAAATCGAATGGACTCATTATTTAATTCTAAATCACAATTAAATATTTTGTGGAATATTTAGAAATCTTTTATTCCACTATGAAACTTCACAATGTTTCATCTTATGATAAATGGTTTTTCCCAAATGTTTTAAGAGTAGTACTCTTCATAAAACATTCATAGAAATCACACTCATATTTGATATGCTTGATTTCTTTCATGCAATTATGAATGTTGTCGTTCACTTATTGCATAGGTTTAGTTATAATTACTTTGCAAACCTTAGCATCTTCATTATCCACCATTTCCATAATAAGATGATAAAATTTTGAGAGTGTTTATGGATTACATGTGATTCAGGATTTATTGTCCAAGCAATGGCTCCAACTCATTTTCATGATTTGAGACCTTCTACTTGACAACCTACAATCATCAATGTTCAACAACGAACTTTTCCATTTAACATCTATCTTATTATTGCCTTTAAGGAAACAATATTCTCAACATATATTTTAGTAGACTCTTCGATGATGCCTTGCATGGATTTCACTCCAAACGACTCACAATGATTTGGAATACTCAAATCACTTACGATCACAGAAATTTATCTTAAATTTTCGCACATTATACATGGATGCATATCCATGTTACCATTCTCAAGCCACGGCACTTCTTGCCTCGTGCTTATAAATGGCTTCCTTGCTAAGGATCTAATCCTTGTTAAGGTTTGTGCTTGCAACATCAAAACTCAAGTTGTATTTGTTTCCATGCGTCAAGAACTCATCCAACTACTTATTTAAGTGCTATGGATGTTCTTGACTATAATCTAATGATCTAATACTTAGATTAATGTCGATTGGTATTATATACGTACTTCACATGCTCTAAGCAAGTAAGTCGTCTGACGATTCCATATCATAGCTTTACATGATGGATTTAATTCTAGAATGATTCTCAATTTTATTCCATCCATGTGACATTTAGCTCATTCAGTTACACCGAGTCTTGCCAAAATGTTCGCTATGTGATATGGTTGAAAGTCTCTTACTAGAGTCTTTCTTGGTTGACTTAGTATTTAGCCTAGCTTATACTTAGTTCAAACATTTACTTAGCTTCATACGTATATGGGTCGAAAGCCTTTCAAAGTCCTTCATGTTTAACATGGTAAATCATTTAAACATTTAATTAAGTCTATACCATAGAACTTAATTCCCAACATGTACTAAGTATCGTCTTTAGCTTGGTCCATTGTCGAAAATACTTTCAAATCTATGCATTTAGCATTTGATAGTTGTTTCACAATAGAGTTCGTAAACTTCTCGTTGCACCTTTACTTTTGCTCCCATTAAACTTCATGTTCATCAGAATTTCTATGTTTCTCCATAAGTCAATCCTCTTATTAACTTTATGAGAAAACACGTTCTAATTCCTTCATGCAATGCTTCCTTTAATCCCATGACGGATTCCATGTGCTTGCTTTCAAATCTAGCATTATTTAGATTTTCAAAACCCTTAGACTATTCCATAGTCACTTCTAAGATCCTATTTTGGGAAGGAGGTTTTGGTATCTATTTTGCCATATTTCATATGTGCAATTTTTCTAGATCAATCACGAAAAGACTTAAGCATTCCGATTGGTGAATAGGTTTTTATTAAAATCAATTCCTTGAAATTAATTATATCCTTTTCAACCAATCTAGCTATGTATGCATATACATTTCCACATTTTTTAGTTTTCTCCTTGAAAACTTATTTGCAATTGATGGATCTTTCATCCTTTATGCAAATTAATCAAGTTTCGAACATAATTTTCAAACATGGAGTCTATTTCGGATTTTCATGGCCTCTAACCATCATTCGGAATTTGAATTTGTCGTAGCTATCTTACAAGACATTATTCCTTTGCTTGTAAGTCTTAGGTTTATTTCTAACTTAATAGAAAATTTATAGAATTCAATCCAAGGCTTTGGTGAATTCTATACCTATACGGGGTAATTGCATCAAACACTAAGTTCTAAGGCGCTTTCAAAGCCCTTTTTCATGTTGATCTTACTCCAACATTTTTAATGTTGTGAGTAATGAATTCTCTTTTAAGGCACTTGTAAAGTCCTTTTGAGTATTCTTGATCAAGAATTCTCATGAAGTCCTTTAAGGTCTTCCGAGATTCTCAGTTCTAGTTTGTTGCTAAGCTCGATAGTCATCGAGTTCATTTTCCTCCCACTTGTCGTTTTGGAAACGTGTTACTTTCCAGAAAGACACCACTTAGAGCAACAAACATTATGTTCTCAATTAGGATGTGGAGGTAATGCTCGTAGTCTCACTTGAATGCTTACAAAGAGACATGTATATTGTCTTTGGGTAAAAGTTCATTGTGAAACAAACAGTTAGCTCCCACTTGAGCTATCTTTAGTCTTTATTGAGCCATTCAGCTCCCACTGAGCCACCTAGCTCCCACTGAGCCACTTAGCTCCCACTGAGCTAGTGAACTCCCACTGAGACTAAGAGCCTTAGACATATACTTGAAAAGACTTTTAGAAGTTATTTCTATCCATAACTAAATATGGCGTCCTTTCTTAGCTTCGACATATTGTTTAGTGTAACATTAGTCATTTGTGCAAATCTTTAAGAACTTTATAGGAAGGGTTGTGAACCATCATCGTTTGAGTCATTTTCCAATGACATCGAGGTCTCTGTGAGGACACACTATGTTCTTTGTGGAGTTCTTTATGAAAATTTCCATTCATAACTTTGAGATGGTCACGCTTGGCTCAAACAAAAATTGCTCGATCTAATCTAGAAGTTTTGATATCTTGCCAAGTCGATTCTGTACTTCACTGGACTCTTGAGCTACTCATGTCAAGTTTGTTCACATTTGATGAATATAGCCATATCCTTTCAAATTCTTTGTGAAACGTTGAAGTAATTGATTCCTCTTTAGCCTTCGGAGTCAATTGTCTATACCAAGAACAATAGCTCTCTGCTTTATCGGTTTCAACAACTAAGACTTTCTTGTCTTAGAATGATTCCAAATCGAGTAAATATCAAGAGCCTATCTAATAGAATCTTGAGTACGTTCTTGTCTATATGACATTGCTAAAGATGTTTGGAACGCAAATCAAGCTCATGACTTGAACTTAGTGAGTTAATCATGTTAGGGAAATGTTTGTTTATAATCAAGCATTCTTGACTCAACGCTTGGATAACCATGCCATTCAAATAAATCTCGTAACTATTGCTCATTACTTTGAATGTGAGTCTTTCCGTGTGTAAACGGATCAATTGCTGATTATGGAACATAATAACCATTATTTGTTCCAGCCTTTGGCTTAAAAGGTCTTTAAACAAAACATACGACCTTACAACTGATGTAGCTCTTCTTCCTTCATTCTAAGCTTGTAAGTCGATAACTTAGCTTAACTTCAATAGTTTGAGGTCACTATCATAGTGGAACACTCAAGCAGTATCCGATACTTGTGAAGATAACGAATTGCTAAGTTAACTACAATAACAAGAACTCATGAGTTGAAATGGAATCTAATTCCTTTTCTTTGTTCCTTCTTTCCTATATTTCTTATCATACAATATCTCATAATCTTACTTTAAGAATTATTTCTTTAAGTACCTTGACTCTTATACTTTGTTAGGCATAATCAAGCACCTAGTGCGCTGTAAAACAAAGTTCCATCTTTTCCATTAATTCTTACTCGAATTACTACATCAATGAGTCCTACTCAATTATGTATGATGCGAAAAGATACATTAGTTGTCAAACATTGACAATCTTGAGTTTGCAACTCAATACCTCATGTTTTATCAAAATTACCTAGTATTTTGAATACATGATGTCCAACCGTCCTTTCGGACTTAGTTATAAAAGTCATTTATGAGAATTGTATTTTAGAAATGCTTTTCCTGTCTTTGAGAACTATTCTCAAGGATTTCCTTTACCAATCATGGAAAAAATATTATTTGATTTAGAATACTATAAATATAAGTGCAAAGTATAACCATTTATCAAGAACATAATTAGTTTAAAATTTAATAGCATTCATGCAAACTTCAATCTTATTAAACGTCTTATTTACCCATAAAAATTGTCCCTATTTGGCGAAAATAAGGCGATTCCAAGATCCGAAGAAACAAAGAGTGGTTAAGCATGCTTTGGCTTGTCTTAACACTCAATCTTCTAAGGTAAGCATTTCCTTTCTAATGACTCTAAGCCACTCTTGGTTAGATAATCGTCACATCTAATGCATCTTTGACGATGTATCTCTTTTGCCACGGTATGTGAGGACTCCTCACTCATACCGATGAGTTCAACCAAAACCAACATGCACACCCGGTGCCTTATGAGCCTTGGAGTAGTGATGGAACCTCGCTTTGGCGTAGCCTACCATCACCCTCGTTCGGTTGGTAAGTGTTGTTTTGGAAAGGCAAATTTGACTCAATATTATTAGGGACCTAGGATTTCTATGTTGGTTGATATAAGTGAACTTAACTCATCATCGCAACATAAAGAAAACCTAAACATGCATCTAACGAATAATTCACATGTATATAAGCATAAAATATAAAGCGAAATAATAGATGCATATTGGCAACTAGCATGACCCCTTGAATTCTTCAAGTCTTCAAAAGGTCTTCATTTTCAATTCAAGGCTTTGTCTTCCAAGATACGCCGTCTTCAAGACTTAACCAAACTATGCAAATACTAGTGTCTACGACTAGGAATAATCTAAATATTAAGGTACAAAAATACTTAACGGTGCGTAGACCGTATTTAGATGTACAAAAATACATAACGGCACACAATCCGTATTTTCTATCCTAATCGGGTCCCACTAGTTGCCATTTCATAAAACCTGTGAGAGAGAATATATATTCCATTCATCCATTCACTATTTGTGAATGGCCCATGCAATTTACAATATCAAACAAGTAAAATGCATTTAAACAACGCGCGCACTAGTAACTAATCTAGGTGGTTAATCCGATTAACACACCTAATTAAAACTAGTCAAAGTTGTTTAACCGATTATGTAATTGACGTCATTAATAATTGAAGCTCCCACTAAATTTCGCATTTCCCTTGATTAATCCAATTAATTAAGTCGGTAGCACCCAAACTTGTCAAAATAAAATTTTTTCAATGCCGCTCAAAACCGAGGCCTAGCCTCCCAAAATTTTAATTAAAATAAACAAAATTAATTAAAATAAATAAAACGGCAAAGTAAGCAAATATTAAGGCAACCGAATTTCAAGTGGCTTTCGCTTTAAGCGTTTTGCCAAAGAAACTCGAATAATTGCGGCTCGTGCAAACCAAGCACACTACGGCCATTCGCTTCACCGCACCAAGCACATACACACACAAAAGCTCCGCACACATGGCCCGCGGCAAGCAGCCTTGAGCTGCTGCCACTGCCGTACACACGCGCGCGCACATCCATGGCTGCTGCTGCGTGGCTGATGTGGCCGTGTGCTGCTGCCGCGCATATGGCCGCACGCAAGGCGGGGCAGCCACCTTGGCTAGCCAAGTGTGGTTCTTTGCCTCGTTTTGCGTGCCATGGCCTCGGGATTTGATCCCATTTCGCGAGACATAATTAATTAATTCTAAATTAATTTTAGAACTAACTTAATGAGCAAAAATGAAAAAATTTTAAACAAGTCCAACTTAATAAAATTTCAAAGTGCAAGTAACCAAAATAATTCCAAGAACCATTCTTAATTAAATTGGTTTAGCTTGGTGCAATAACAAAGTTGAGGCAATTTCTCACTTTTACTTTAATCAATTTAAATTAAACTTGAGAATTTGACAAAGTAAGGGGAAGTTGAAAAAATATGAACTTTAATGTTCAAATGAAAATTCCAACATCTAAATTTTATGAATCCTTGAAAATTATATCTTCCAACATGAAGATAACCAAATTTTTATCACAAAAATTGAAACTTTATGTTTCCAATTAACTCAAAATGATTAAAACAACAAAGTTTAACATAAAATAACATGGAATTTAGTGGTTTTTAAAGTTTCAATCACTTATCACAAATAAAGATTGAATCTTTAACACTTAGGAAGCCTCAAAACAAAAATTTTCACACTAAAAAGCAATTAGTTTGCATATGTGAAAATAAATCAACCTTTAAGCATCAAATACTACCAAGTAAGTGTGCTTTAAGGGGACTTAAAAATGCAGAAAATAATGCAAATAATCAACCACATAATCAACAAGTTATGCCATTAATTTCAAGTTTAGAAAAGACTTAAAAATTTTCGTCAAAAACGAAAAATCCCTCGAAAAAGGCATTTCTGGTCAGAATTTGGCTAAAATAAACCAGAAAAATAAGCCAAAATAAACCTTGAAAAACATGATTATAAAAATAAACGAGCGGGGCTCCGATACCGCTGTTGGGGTTTGGTGAGTCCGACTCACCGCGGAAACAGCCCCGACCCAAGGAACCACTCGTAATTAATAAAACCATAAAGCATAAATAAATAAACACAAGAAAAGGAAGAACGAATCATACCCTTGAAGCGAGCTTCGCCCTCTCAAAACGGGCTCTTACTTGAAAGCCTTGAGCACCGCAAATGTCGTGCCTCCAACGGTATCCACCCACAAAGGACGAACATGACTTTTTAGGTCTGCTACCTTGGAGTTAGTAAGGTCCGACCAAAACCCAAGTGTTAATGGAGTTTAAGAGTTTTTCCAAAATATGGAATGCTCTTTCTAACTCCCACTCAAGCACTTTACTCCAATCCCAAGGTTTGTATTTATAGAGGAAAGTATGAGTGGGAATTTCTATCCTATCAATGTGGGATTCATGAAATTCCACAAATTAATTTAAAGCTAAATTAAATTAAATATATAAGCAAGTAATAAATCCACAAGTGTCCTAGTCATATGTTAAGAGGAGTATGGACCACTTGGAGAGGAGGGGACCATACTTGCTCCCCACTCCTTCCTCTCCTTGTGACACTTGTCCACACCAAAAGGCAAGCATACTTACTAGCTTCCCCTTTCTACCCGACCTAGGCCCACGGCCCAGTTAGCCTCGCACCGTGCGGGCTTCTAGCTGATGCCAGCTCGGCCCAGCACACCCACGCACATCAGTGCGGGCTGCTGATGTCGAGGGCGCTGCTAGCTAGCCACGCACATGTGCGGGCTACTAGCAGCAGCGCACGCCAGCACGCCACCCACTGCTTGCGGGCTGCTGGCTGTGCTGTGCTAGCATGCCTCGCACATGGTGCGGCCAGGCTGCTAGCCACGCCTTGCTAGCATGTCTCGCACATGGTGCGGGCTGCTAGCTCGGCTAATCCCCTAGCACTCGGGATTCCGATGCTAGGGGTATTTTGGTCATTGTTGATTTATTACTAATTTGTCGTCTCGTCTTTTTATTATTTTTGACTCGACTTCCGACGCTCGGTTTCGACGATCTAAGCTCGAATTTTCGACGTCTAAATATTTAACACTTGGGCGACGAATTAATTTCTTCCGAATTAATTCGTCGAGTCGGTTCGTATATTTTGCTTGGGTGTGACCCGAAGGGTTCAGTCAAGATTAAGTTGTAATATTAATTATATTAATATTACTGATCGGAAGCGGCCTCCACCCAGGAATTCCGATCACTTAACCTTACTGAATATATTAGCTTTCTAATAATTCTGAACCCGCCATCAGAATAATACACTTGTTCGAAGGACACCATTTCTTCAAGGTGATGACTGGAGATAGTAAGGTAGAAGAGCTTTTAAAAAGCATGGACAAGGAGCACATGGTAACTTTGTGTGTGGTTTTTGAAGGAGATACTTGGGAAAATTTAAATGTGGGGCCATTGGAATCTAATTCAATATTGGTAGGTGGTGGAGAAAAAACCAATGCTAATGAAAAAGCCTTGTCATCCCCAGCCAGATTGCCTCCCTTAGTAAATCCCACTAAAAACAAATCACCTCATCACCTTTCTATCATAACAGAAAAGCATCCAGCTTTAAATAACCCTAAATTCAAGCTTCCCAAACATGATTTCAGGGCAAAACTTCTAACAATGAGAAAACTTATACTTGATTCCTCTAACTCTTCACAAAGTGTTCCTGGTATACTAGAAGAAGTAGTTATGATTACAAAGAGGGAGTATTTGAAAAGGCTAGATGCATTGAGAAGGAAAGAGCAACAAGGAGTGGCAAATTCAGCTAGTGTAGAGACAGTAGCAAGTACTGAGGAGCTGGAGTTGGGTTCATGTTCGAGGAAAAAAGTTACCACCCCTAGATCAGCTTTAAAGAAAAGGAAGCACATAGCTACTAAAGGTAAGGGAAAGGATAAGGGGGAGGACAAGGGAAAGGATAAGGGGAAGGGGAAGGACAAGAGTAAGGGTAAGGGGAAGGGGAAGGGCAAGAGTAAGGGTAAGGGCAAGGGGAAGGGCAAGGGTAAGGGGGAAGGGAGGTGTTTTGATCTTGACTATGACATAATACCAGAAGAAGATGAAGGGAGTGGGTCTGATGCTCCTTTGGAGGATGAAGATGTTGAGGAACATGTTGATGAAGATTTGTTTGCTAGGGATTTAAGGGATGAAATTCTAGAAAGAGTTAACACTTCACTAGGCCAAGCAGCTGAAGCTTCAACAAGAGTCACTAGAAGTTCAGCAAAGCTTAACAAAGACCTTGAGGGTGGGTTAAATTTGGATGCTGAGCTTGAATATGATTCAGAAGAACCTGGTAGCCTTGATGGGTCAGATGATGAGGTCAACAACTTTCCTGTATTTAATGCAGAAATAGATTTCTACCATCCAATTAGGCTGAGATTGGGTTTAAGGTTTGCATCTGTTGAGATCTTCAAAAAGGTACTTAGGAAGCATGCAATTGAGAACAAGTATGATTACTACTATCTTCATAATGGCAAGAAAGTAGCTACCACTTACTGTAAGCAAAGGTGCAAGTGCCCTTGGGACCCTAAAAGATCTAAGAAGCGAGATTGTACTTGTGGAGTACTTTGTGACTTCAAAGTCTTAGGTAAAAATAAAAGGTTAGAGGACACATTTGTGATCATAAGAATGAGGCTCAAGCACACATGTAGAATTGATGAAAGGAATAGGAAGGTATCTGCACAATTTTTGGCTGAAAAATATGCTGAAGATTAGAGAAGTGAGCCAAATTGGCATCTAACTAAGGGTTTTTGTGAGAGAGTGTTGAGGGAGAAAGGAGTGTTCTGTGGTTACTACAAATTGTGGTATGCCAGGGCAAGGGAAAAGTTAATGTTGTATGGTGATGGGGTGGACCAATGTAAAGTTGTTTGGGACTATGTTGGTGCCATTAAGAAGTACAATGAGGGAAGTATGGCCATATGCATGTGTGACAACATAGGCAGGCTAACACCAATTTTTCAAAGGATGTTCATTTCCTTGAAACCTGTCATGGAAGGGTTTCAAATGGGCTTTAGGCCATTGATAGGTTTATATGGGTGTCATTAACAGGAGCATTTCCAGGCATATGTTTAGTTGCTGTAGCAACTGATGGGAACAACAACATTTATCCCCTTGCTTGGGGTGTTGTTGAGGTGGAGAAGACAGATTCATGGATATGGTTTCTGGATTTATTGGCTTCTGCACTTGGCACAATTGATGGGCATGGTTATACTTTCATGTCAGATAGGCAGAAAGTAAGCATCTAACTGTTCTCTCTCTCTCACCCTTTTATTTCAAAACTTTTTTCCTCTTATCTTAGCTAACCCTAATCTGTTGTTGATTTTTACTGGGACTGCTTGAAGCATTTAGAGCAGTGGTGCCAAAAGCTGAAGTCAGATTCTACTGGAGACATATCTAGAACAACTTTAAGCAAAAATGGAATGGGATTGCATACAAGGAGCTACTATGGCAGCTGCTAAAGCAACAACCAAGGTATGCCATCTAACTGCCCCTAACTCTGATGCTTCATGTTTGACTTACTGTAGTACATGAATGTAGCTTTATTTTGCAAAATTATTTGTATTTGTTGACATGTGATTGTGTTAGATCACTTTTTGATTATCTTGGGTCAAACTCTGATGCTTATGTATATACCTATTATCATCAGTTGGAGTTTGATGCACACATTCTCACTCTTAAAACCATGTCAGAGGACGCACATGCTTACATGGCTACTAATCCACCTCAATGTTGGAGTAGACATGCCTTCTCTACCACTCCTAAGTAAAAAATGCTACTAAACAACATGTGTGAGAGTTTTAACAATGTATTAAGACATGCTAGGGACAAGCCTATTTTAACACATATGGAGTGGATGAGAAGGTATGTGATGCAAAGAAACTGTCAAAAGAGAGAAGGAGTGCAAGCAGTGACTGGTAGGGTCATGCCATATGTGAAAAAGCAACTTGACTGGGCTGAGAGGCTAAGATAGTACAACATTGTGACTAGAAGCACTGAGGATCTATTTAAGGTTGAGAACAACACTCACAGGTTTCTAGTTGATCTTGGGACACACAAATTTTCTTGTTACAACTGGAAATTAACTAGAATTCCTTGTCATCATGCTTATGCTTGCATCTTATACATGAGAAGTGATCCAAAAGACTATGTTGATGATGTGTACTCCAAGAACAGATACAGAGCTACATATGATCCAGTGATACCTCCCATGTCTGGTCCAAAGGAGTGGGAGAAGACTCCTTACCCAGAACCTATTCCTCCACCATTCAAGAAGATGTCAAGAAGGCCTTCAAAGAACAAGAGAAAGAAACAGGCAGGGGAAGATGCTGAGAAGGCTACTGAAGAAGCTCAGCAACAGTTGAGGATGGCTGGGAACCCTAGGAAGTGTTCCATCTGCAAGCAATTTGGTCACAATGCCAAAACTTGCAAGAATGAGTATCCTGACCCACCACCTCCAGAACCAAAGAATAAGGGGGGCAAGCCATTCTCAACTGACCCTTGGGTTGTTCAAGATAGGCAGAAAAGAGCACAAGGGAAAGGGAAGGGAAAGGCAACTAATAAACAGGTTTGCCAATTGGCCTTTGAATTATAAATATGTTTTTTGCCAAAATCATTTATTGACTTTGTTTTTGTTTTTGTTTTTGTTTTTTTTTTGTTTTTGTTTTTGTTTTTTTACATGTTCTAGCAGCAACAATCAACAACACAACAAGCAAGTCAGGATGCTGTGGTGGATATGTCTTCTCAAGCTTCAAACATTACCTCTACAGGCCCCTTACAATACCCAAGCAGCCCAAGTCATTATGTAGGAAATTAGGTTTATTAATGCAAGTGTAGTTTTTGGAATTTTTTTTTTTTTTTTTTTGTTTTTTTTTTTTTTGTTGTCATTTGCAAACTTGTTGTCCCTAATTTGTGATGTTAGTTATTGACAATACATTCATCACATTTGTAAGAATTTGCATCTTTTGACTTTTGTAACAACCATTAACTACTTTTATGTATGGTTTTAAGAATTTGATTATTGATGCAATTTGTCTATATCATTCTATGCTACTGTTTTAAGCACCAAGAAACACAAAATAACCATAAATATGTCAATAATCTTTCTTTCATTCAAAACCAAATCTTTTACAGTTATTTTTGGCCTTACCACATAACTAACTTCACCAACATTACTACCAACTAACAACAGCATAAACTATCTCCTAATAACAACATAAACCAACTCCCAACAAGTATTACAACCTACTTCGCAAGACACCAAACAAACCCAATGACAATAACATGTAAGCTAATGCATAAAACAACACCTAAATCTACACCCGTGTGCCTCATTTTCAGCATCACATACTGAGTGTTCATCTTCCTTGCGTTGCGATTAACATCATCAATTTGTTTCTTCAGACTCTCATTCTCCAAGAAAATTGTTTTCTTCTCTTCTAGCAGCCTCAAAATTAAGTCTCTTTGCCAAATTGTCATTTCTTCATCATACCACACAAAATATTTGCAACCTCTTGTATTGTTCTCCGCATCAAAGTCCGGACAAGCTATAAACCTCCTACCAGGGTTTTTTTGGTCCAGGACTTCATAATTGAAGCGTTCAACCCACATTTGCATTTCCAACCCTAACCTTGCCCCCATAAACATCTCCATGTCGATTCAACAACAAAAACAGAAACTTCTATCTCTTTTTATCTTTAAATCATAGTTTAATTCAAAGAAGTATACAATACCCCTAAATTTGTCAATAAAAAACGCAATCCAAAACCCTAAATTACGAATTCCAGAAATTTCGTTAAACCCTAAAATTCTAAGACAGCCAAACAATATGTTTGGGAGCGAAATTAAACAAATTGAGAATTTACCTGAATCGATTTGAGGATAGCTTCGAGGTATTACTTTTCAATTTTGAGAAACAGCAGCAATTTGGAGAAATTTCTAAACTGCTCTATTTTCTGAAACAGGGGAAATGAGTGAAAGAGGGAGGTTTAGTTATGTTAGTTGGGGGGTTAACCATGGGTTAGGTCTTTTTTATATTTCTTTTATTTTTAGGTGGTTAAATAGGTTAACCATGGATTTAACGTGAGTTAGTGACGTCATAAAGGACTTAAATTGGATTTTGGTAGTAAACGCAAAATTTTGGAAGTTTTTATAATAGTAAGTCACAAGTTTTTTATTTCACGGTAGTAATTTTCAGATACGCTTTAATACGCGGTAGTAATTGGCAAAATTTCCATTTAGTATATATTGTATTGATTAGTATTGATTATTGTTCCATAACTTTAGATTTGTTTTTGTTACAACGGATGCAAGAAATAATAACAAATATTTAATGTAAAATTAACAAGAAAACACAAACAAATTTACGTTGTTCACCAACAATGTGTTGGCTACGTCCACGGGCAGGCGAGAGTGATAATTTTATTGATCTTGGGAAAAAAACAGAATACACAGATTCAGAACAGATTTGAGACCAATTACATAAGACATATTTATTTTCTCTTCGATTTCTAATGTTATCCCTCTCTCTCAAATCTCACAGATGAGAAATATACAAAAGATTTTCAGATTTCTTAATAATCACTCAATCAACCAATGATTGTATATATATATATATATATATATATATATATATATATATATATATATATATATATATATATATATATATATATATATATATATATATATATATATATATATTATAAACGTAAAAATATGTGGTATTACAGTCTACCCTCTTAACCTAAAACTTAAGCGCAAAAATAGTAAAAGTTTTATTTGAAATGCTTACCTACTTACCAAAAATTTTCTTAATTCTCATAGTGGTTGTACTTTTGGTAACCTTTGTTATCCTCTTTCTTACGAATTTCTTTCTAAACTTTGTATAAATATGAGCAAAATATACTAAAAATGCTCAAGTATACTAGGAATGAAAGGAAGAAGTGCAAAATCCTAACGCACTCTACCCCTTAAAGAGAACGAGGTATGACCCCGTAACTCAACTAACCTCAAACACAACTCTAGGTATTTATTTCTCATTTCATCCTCGGCTCCCATATTACTTCCTCATTTTCTTGATTCCACCATAGAACCTTCTCTATCTTAACATTTTTCTTGCTTGTACTATGCACTTTACTATCAAGGAACATTTTTTCTCATAGGTCAGACTTTGGTCTAGTTTTATGGTCTTAGTTTTCATCACATGATACTTATTTGGGATGTACCTTTTCAATTGAGACACGTGAAATACATCATGCACCTTACAAAGATCCATTGATAATGCCAATCTATAGGATATCTTCCTTATTTTTTGTAGGATCTCATAAGGTCTTATATACTTTGGACTCAATTTCCCTTTCTTACCAAACATAATGACTCCTTTCGATGGTGATACCTTAAGCAATATCTTGTTACCAACTTGAAATTCCTCTTATATATCTACGCTTTATATACGCATAGCTTCTTTGTCTATCCCGAGCCACTTGAATCTTAGCCGGAATTTCTCTCACTTGCTTCGTTGATTCCTCAATTGTTTGAGGACCTAGAATAATTACTTATGTAACCTCAACATAGTGGACTTTACACTTTCGTCCATATAAAGCCTTAAATGTTGCCATGCCAATGCTTGCATGGTTACTATTATTGTAACAGAATTCTATCAAGTTTAAGTTGTCTTTCCATCCTCCTTGATAAAAGAACACATACGACCTTAGCATGTCTTCCCAGGTTTGGATAGTTCTTTCTGTGTGTCAATTCGTTGTAGGGTAGAATGTAGTACTTATTTTCTATGTCATAACAAAGTTTACACATTTTTCAAGAATTTTAAAAGAAACTTAGAATATCTATTTGAAACAATATGCTTAGAACTCCATGTAGTCATATAACATGCTTGATTTAACCCTTCGCAAGTTGTTCCATTTTCCAAGTCTCTTTCATTGGTATAAACACTACTGATTTGGTAAGTCTATTCACCACAGCCTAAATGGTATCATTTTCATTCTTTGACTTGGGTAAACTAGTGCCAAAATCCACAAGATACAATCCCATTTCTATCTTGGGATATCAAGTGGTTGCACTGTTCCTTGAGGTATCTTGTGTTTTATCCTAATTTTCAGACAAGTCAAGCACTTTGCTACAAATTCAGCTACTTCCATTTTTATCCTAGGCCACCAATATACCTTTTTCAAATCCTTATAAAGTTTATCTCCACCTAGATGTATTGAATAGGGTGTATTGTGCCTTCCTCAATCGATTAATTTCTTTTTTAAATCCTCACTCTTTAGTGGTACATACCACCTTCCCTTGTTTGAAATTTATCGCCTTTCTTTATATGACCTTATCTCTTATGCGATCTAACTTTACATCCCCTACTTGGTTTTCCTTGATTTCATAAAATATCATTGGTTGGATGCTCAAATTATTAACCATTCCTTCAAATGCTCCTTTTTGCGCTACTTTAAGGTTTAACTTCTTCATCTCCCTACAAAGTTCATTAGCAACTACCAAAGAATTCACTCCATGAGTCGCCTTTTAACATAAAGAATTCACGGCAACATTTGCTTTACCCTCGTGGTATTAGATGTTTAAGTCATAATCCTTGATAAGATCTAACCACCTATGTTGCCTCATGTTCAATGCCTGTTATGTTAAGTGAATATCCTACATTTCAATCCATATAAATAATGCCTCCATATTTTCAACGCAAATGATTTTTCTACAAGTTCTAGATCGTGAGTAGAATAATTAGCTTCATGTGGTTTTATTTCTCGATGCATAAGCAATAACCTTGCCATTTTGGATCAAAACACAACTAAGTCGTTCTTAGATGCATCACTATACACATCATAAGAACCTGTAATACCCGGAATTTTTGAAATGTATTTATAATTAATTCATTAATTAGTATTCTATTAAAAAGGGTATTCTAGTAATTTATTTTACTATTTGAATTTTGGAGCCAAAATGATATTTGAATTTTGACGCCAAAAACATTTTAAAAATTAATTATTATTTTGGATTTTGGATAAGATTTATTATCCATTTATTTTATTTAAAAGCCGGATTATTTATATATATTTCGGATATTTTACTTAAACAAAATTATATTATTTAATTAATATGTCCGAAAATTCCTAATGATTGACTAAGAATTTTGGATATTTCTGGTGTGGAAAATCTTATTTTTCTAGGTTAATTTATCTAGTGAATAATTGGTATCTTTTTAAATAATTATTTTATACAATAGATATTATTTACACAATTATTTTTAATCCATAAAATCTAGCAAATATTTCCCTAAAACTATAAGTGGAGGTCCAAAAATATGAGCATAGATATGCTTAATATTTTTGGCCACCATATACTAATTTTGGGTCAATTATTTTGTTAGTTTTGTATTTTAATTATCTTCCTCAAATTCCTTATTTCCTTAATTCCTATATTTTCCGTCTCACAAAGATTTGATCATCTTATTTTCCTACCTTATTTCATCTTTGATTATTCCCCAAGTAATATCTTTCGCCATATTAGTTTCATGATCTGACAAACACACTTTCCTAAATTCTATTATTCTTAATCACCTTAATATCAAAAGTTTCCATATTTCCTTATTCACTTCTCCAAGTAATTCCTCAATTTTTTTTACCATAATTCTTCCTACATTCTCCTATCATAATTATCGAATTCATGAGCCTATAAATACCCCTTCATACCGCTCATATTCTTCACAACAAAAACCCAATTCTCTTCTTCTCTCTTCTTCTTTTTTTCCCTAAACCTTTTCATACTTTTCTTCTCCTCTTTTTACACAAATCATCCCGTTTATCTTTGTAGCCAATTTTCGGGCACTTCTGGTCAGTTTTTGGGGTATTGACGTTAACAAGAGATTGTTCCTCTCAAAAATACTTGAGGTTAGGCTCAAGAATCACCCAATTCGGAGTTATATTGAAAGACTTATGGCCTCTGCAAGTTCTACCTATTCTTTCCAACGAAAATTTAATTCTCTTTAATCCTATTCCTTTATCTTCTTCATGGTTAGTTTTCTAAAATACAAGTACCTATTTCAAAGTTATAATTTTATATTAAAATATTATTTTAAAAGAGTTTCATAGTCCATGCACATTAGATTGAGTTTGTGTTGTGATAACCTTATGGTTATGTTATTTGCAAGGTGTGTTCGTAATTGAACTTTAAAAGTGCGAATTGTTGATTGATATTCTCTACTGAAAAAAAATGCCTTAGAGAACTGTTAGAATAGGCTTTATAGATCGTCTTAAGGGCGTTCTTCTGCTAAGCGATGTATAAAGTATAGAGAACGGGTCGTTTAGGCGTTTTATATAATAACAAATAGAGAACGGTTGTTAGTCACAACCGTTCTCTTTTCCCTTCTTAAATTCGTACACCAAGGAAGGAATAAAGAACGGTTTAGGCCACTTAACCATTTTATATTGCATAACAATAGAGAACGGTTAAGTTAGATAACAATTCTTTAATGTTTTTTTTTAAAAAAAATCTGGCCATAATTATTTGAATTACCCTTTTACGTATTTTATACTTCGTATTGTATTAATCCTGTAATTTAATAAACTATATTATTTTTGTATTTCATTTTAGACCTGTATTTGTTGTATTCCTGTTTTGTATCTTGTACATTTATCCTGTAAGAAAATCCATGATCCTGTATACGTGCAATATAAATTTCTGTATAATAAAATTAACAAAAATATTTCCAGATTTGACGAAAGCCATCAAAATATACTTCATATATATAATTTAATAGCGTCAGATTAACTCCATCCAATCCTTTAAAGACATGAAACACAGGTCCAAGCTCTAGTCCATCAGAAAGGCATACATAGATATAGATGTTTCAAGAGAATAAGTATATTACTAAACTCTTCTTCAGAAGCTTGTCACAATTCACAAATACAGAGATAGTCAAAAGTCAAAACAACAGTGAAAGATATTATAATCACATACGTACGTTGAGAAAATAGTATCAATGTGAGATGAAACCAAAACAGAGTTTTCCTTGGCTTCAGATTCATATTTAGGGGTGATCCTCAAGATAATATGATTTTAGATCAGCATAAATAAGTGTTTTACCTACAAATAAGCCGCCATTAAGATGATTTGCACCCTCCTTGACATAAAACTCTTCCACCTCAACATCAACTTCCCAATGAGAATTTTTTTTTTTTTTTTTTTTTTTTTATCTTTTCTGCAGCAAGCAGTACATACGGCCCAATAGGAAAAGGAAAACCATAAGAGAAAGATTGAAAATGATGTATTTAGAGCAACTGTATTCAATAAAATAATTGCAGACAAATTCGCAAGGATCACTTAAGTGAAAGGCGAGTGATGCAAAAGCCATGAGAAGAGGCTTACCAAGTATGCAAATTTTAATAGACAGAGGGCATACAAAATTCCAGATAGCTAAGGGCCAACACAATCAGAGTATCAGACAAAAAACCAAGAGAGAAATAGAGTGTGAAAGTCAAACAAAAAACCAAGAGAGAAACTTTAATACCCAGGATCCTTCAAATTACAAGTATCAGATTTCAAACATACTGCTACACATATTTTTTTTGTCAAAACAAGTTAGCTATTTCTAATTTCGAATGGAATTTTTTACTTTCAAGTTGTGAGTCACTGATAAAACATCACAACTATTTAGACTTTCTAATTTGCACGAATGCCAGGACTAATAATTTCCAACATCAGAACCAACAGAATGAGGACCCAACTGAGTCAATTCCTTGACATATTTCATAGCTTCAAGGAAATTCGACTCAAAAATCGACCCAAAAACCCTAGAAAATCGACCCAAAACCCCAGAAATTCGACCCAAAAACCCCTAGAAATTGCGACCAAAAAACCCCCACAAATTCAACAACCAAACCGCAATGTTGACAACACCCATAATCGGAAAAAATTCAGGTTTACAAACCCCCAATTTCGAGCAAAACAACAAAAAAAACCCTAAGAAACCCCAGGAATTCGAGCATTAATTCGAACAAATTCGATTATGGGCAAATTCGAGCTAAAAATTGAGCAAATTCGAGCATTAATTCGAGAAAAAAAATCGAATCAAAACCCCAGGAAATCGTTGAGTATATTCGACAAAATTAAGGGTAATTTGATTGAACTTACTGCAATAATTTGGCTGAAATATTTACATACAAACAATCGATGAATCTATCCCAAAAACAAGAACTTTGATCAAGGTTTTTTCAATCACCTAAAATTCGAATTCTACGAACTTACTTTTGTTTCCTCCATAATTCGAATGATTCATGCAATTAGATTGACAATTATCAGAATCCAATTACTCTACCACAAGAAAAATTCGAACCAAGAAAAAAATCGAGCCTACCTCAATTTACTGGTGGCTCAGACAGGTGCGGTACTGTAGACGTGGAGCGGTGGTGCAGTAAGCGGCTGATGAAGGATTTGCTATGGAGGTTTGATGAAGGTTTCACTTTTTTTTTTACTGATGAATGAGAAAGAGGTTTCACTTTTTGATGAAAGTGAAAGTTATGAGCGCTTCAATTTTCCCTTTTAGTATTATGGTTAAATTTTTTTTGACGGAAATTTCGGTATTTTTTTTTTAAAACATGGGTAAATTATTACTGTGTATGTACGTACATAATTTCCTCCTAATTAAAAATAAAAACTATTTAATATAATAAATAATATAATACAAAACGGTTGTCAAGATGACCGTTCTATATCATGTATAATAAATAATTATTATTTTTAATTATTTGAGTAAATTGAAATACAGAACGGTTAACTATGCTAACCGTTCTACATGTATTAACATACAGAATGCCTCTTATATTAAAACGATCTATATTCTTCTGGAGAACGTCTACCTTTAATAACCGTTCTATATTTTGCGATCTCTAATCTAGTTTTTGGTGTAGTGATTCGAAATCAAAGTTCTTGAGGTTCTTTTTGTGTGGTTTTGCTAGCAAGTATCAAGGTTAATTTAGAAACGCTCCTTACCCCAGCGTTTGCAAAACAGCTTATTTGATTCTTTTGCATAATTACACAAATGCCCAAAAACTGACTGCAATAAATCATGGTTCTCCTTGAAATCAATTAATAAAATTTAATTAATCAAAAACCTATTAATTAAAAAAAGGGTAAAAATAACAATTAACCATTATTTACGGTAAAAAAAATAAAAAAAATAAAAAAAACCTTTAATCTACAATTCTACATGCAGAAGAATTTCTCCATCTTTCACCATTTAATTCTTGATCTAGAATTGAGAATAATATTGAAGTTGAAGGATAACTAAATTTTACCTTCATAGTTGGGAGTAGTCAGATTCGAAAATAGATGTCAATAGTTTTGATTTCCTTTCAATTGTTTTTGATAAAGAGATAGGATGATGGAGCATTAGCATGATTGATTTTTTTTTTTCACAACAAAAAAAAGGAGATAAAAATTGTGAAATTGGTTTGGGAAAGATGAAGAACAGAAGAAGGGGTTATTCATTCCGTATGAGAAAAGTAATGGGCTGGGTATTGTAGTTTATTGATAAACTGAAGAGTTGGTAAATTGATAGCTTTTTAAAATGTCTATCCAAAATCTTAAATTGAATAAATAAATAAATAAATAAAAACACTATCAACATGAATTTTTAAATCTTACAAAACTAGTTGTATTAGTGAATTACGTACAGTAATACACTAATATAGAAATAAAGAGATTCTCTTGATAAATTAAATACTTTTAGTGGGATTAATAATTTCTTCAATTTTATATAAATATATGTCAATGGGCTTATTGGTCATTTCACATACTCAATCACCTTTAAGCTATCAGCTATTTACCAAACACTTTTATATAATCAGTTAATACAATAAGTTAGTCAAATCAGTTAATAAAATCATCTAGTTAAAATCAGCTAACCCAATCAGCTTCAGCCTTCAGCTTTCAGCTTTCTCCCAAACAGGGCCATTATTCTCAAGTATTTATTTAAAAGATTTTGATTTTGAAAGTATGTGGAATTATTAAAAATGAGTTTGAATTATATTGGAATTGTTGGATATTAAAAAGATTTATTGAACTATTAAATTATTATTATTAATGTTTTATAAGAATGTTGGTAATCCCACTATTCGAATTTGGTTTATTTGATAGGAATTTAGACTTTGTATGACCGAGTCTTTCCTCGAGAATAGCCTTGTAATATAAGGAGACTAGCTTGGGGGTGTGCACACTTGGGTGAGGAATTGGATTAAAGGAAATTAGTTCTTAATAAAGGAATTGGTTTTATTAACTATTATTTTAAATATTGAATCATCGGAATCGGTTTTGGAATAATAAGTTTGAGATTATTGGGTTAATTATTGATTTTACGGAAATTTCACCATATACCACTGAGTTTAAGCTTAATTGACCGTATACCACCAAAAACTTTCTAATACACCAAATACTACTCAATTATTGTACATTAACATGAAATGCCTTTTTGGCTAACTGTCGTTAGTGAGCTGTATGGGGTAATTTACCATTTCACCATGTACCATTTTATGTAAAAGTTTTTTCACCATATACCATGTTTTAAAAGTAATTTCACCATTTACCCATTTTTTTTTTGGAATCGGTAATATTTTCAAAAAAATAGTCGTTGAACACTAATTACGGCTAGTTTGTTTGTTATATAAATGGAGTATTTGAGGGATTCACGTAGTACTTCACACTTCCAAAAGAATTTCTAAAAGATGTCCACACACTCAAGATCACCATATTCCTCTTTCGATTTTTCGTATGTAAAAGTACCTAACAAAGCTTGTTGTTGTGGTAGGAAGTTTGCAATAAGGAGCTCAGATTCGGCAAGAAATCCACAACGGTTGTACTATAAGTGTGATGTATGTGAGACATTCAGATGGTGCAAGGGTTATGTGGAGCAAAATGTCGTATCGGGTTACGATAATCAAAACAGGGGAGGGATAGACACACAATTGTTTGGAGGTGAGAGCTTGTTGAAGCAAGAATTGAAGGACCTCAAGAGAAGAGTAGCAAGACAACAAAATATAGTAGACATAGCAATTAAAATAGGAGTACTTATGTTTTGGTTATTGTATTTTTAGCGTTAAAATGATTATTGTAAACAAAGTATCCCACTACAACAAAATAAAGCAAAGGTAACAGTGAAAAACCATTGCCTAATATAAAAAAGGTGTTGCCTTGTAGCTAAGGCAACACATCTGAGGCGTAGTATATGCCCCCGTTGTCTATTCATAAGGCAACACATTTTTATTCAAAAACAATAATTTTGAAAACCAAGGTAAAATGATATATAAGGCAACACTTTTACAAAGGCAACAAATGAAAAATGTTTCCATCTAAGGAGACAATTCAAAAATGTTTCTAAATGTTGCCACTCCCAAGCATTTAGTAGGTTGTAGGGCTCGAACTTGTGACCTCAAAGTCATAAGGTGACTTCACCACCCACTCCACCAAACCCATATACATATATATACATATATATATATACATATATATATATATATATATATATATATATATATATATACACACTTCGCCATAAAAACAACATCTTAAATTATGTTGTCTTTTTAATATAAATGTTGTCGTAGATGGCAACATAGATATTAATGTTACATTTTCAAGCAATAGTTTTGTTATTGTTTTCTTTTCATGCAACAATTATTATGTTTATTGTCTTAGATTAGAATAAGGTAACACTTTAAGCGAATGTAGCCTTATATAGTCTAGAGCAACACTTTTTTATCTGTTACTTTAGTTCAAGGTTGTTGGACTCAATGATTTTGATGATGACACAACCTCACTTACTTACAAACTAATAAGTGCTTGATTGTTTAAGTGTGTACTCAGTTACAAAGACTAGGAGAATGAAGTGTCTTGTAAAAATACCATGAGGAACAAGAAGGCCAGAAGCAAAGCTAATCATATAGAAGAGTTCCATCACAGGAACTGGCGCTTCAGAAATGAAGACTTGAGAAGAGAACTTCCTTGCAAGGAACAGAAGCCTCGGAGTAGAAGCTTCAGCAGAGAACATGAAGACTAAATATATTTTTATATTTTGGGATTTATGTAAGTATAAGATATTAATTTGCACTCGAAAAATCTGTGTGGAATTGGTCTAAAAAGATAATTTTGTGCTAGCTAAATTTTGGGGAAGTTGGTTTCTAAACGATTATCTTTTTAAACAAAAAGAGGATTTTATTTTTATTCTGATTTTCTAAAAATATCTTTTGCAAATAAAATCTCCCACGTTTTCTAAAAACCTTGCTGCCTACTCCTCCATGATCTTCTTTAAGTCATGGTCTTGCACATTGAGGAGTTCATGTTTCCTTAATTTTAGGAACATGATCTTCTTAGTGGGTATGAGTAGTGGCGTAATGGTGTTGCTGCACAAAGAGGTTTTTTCCAATTTGTTTATTGCTCAATAAATAGTCTTAATTTAGTGGAAAAACTCACCCTTACTCACATAAGTTTTCAAGCTTCAAATCGAGTCAAGTGTCAATTCCACACAAGTTCATTAGAGTGTTCTTAAACTAGAGTTTGTTTTTCTTTCGAGTTGTAATTGGGAATGGGGAAGTTCAAGTGAACGTTTGTGTATGAGAAAGAGAAGAGAGAGAGAGAAGAGAAAGAGAACAAAGAACAGAGAAGTGAGAAGAGAGAAGAAAGAAAGAGAAGAGAAGAGTAACAAGTTGGGTGACTTATTCCTCAGGGTCTCAAGTTCGTAGAGGAACTTGAGTTTGAGTCATTAGCTTGTAATAGGTTAATTTGCCCTTTTATAGTGAAGATTCTTTTCCCAAAATCCCAAGTGGTCGTGGTTTTTCTCCTTGTTAGGGCCAAGGAGTTTTCCACGTAAAATCTCTCTTGCATTCTTTAGTTCCTTTAGTTAATCTCTCAGTTCCTTTAGCTAACTTAAGTTTAATTCCACAAAAAGTTTGGCTAAATTCTCATACTACAATTCAATCCCCCCTTCTTGTAGTATTCATTAAAACAACAATTGGTATCAGAGCCTAACTTCTAGGAAAATCAGGAAACCCTGAAGAAGAAAGGTCTTGGAGAAAATGAATACTCATGAGAAGCTCGAGGAAGGATACTCAACACAGAGGCCTCCTATGTTCAACGGCAAGTTCTATACTTACTGGAAGAACCGCATGGAGATCTTTATCAAGGCAGAGAACTACCAAGTCTGGAGGGTCATCGAGGTTGGTGATTTCGAAGTCACCAAATCTAATGCTCAGAATGAGGTAATCCCTAAGCCTATGTCTGAATATGAAAAAGAGGATTTTGATAAAATGGAAATAAATGCTATGGCTGTGAAATTGCTCCACTGTGGACTTGGACCTAACGAACACAATCGTGTTATGGGGTGCAAGAACGCTAAGGAAATCTGGGATTTGCTGCAGATTACTCATGAAGGAACTAATGAGGTTAAACGCTCAAAAATTGATCTACTTATGTCTAAGTATGAAAGATTTGAAATGCAGCCTAAGGAAACCATTCAAGAGATGCTAACCCGTTTTACTAACATCATAAATGAGTTGGTTTCCCTTGGTAGACAGATTCCTACAGATGAGCAGGTTAGGAAGGTTCTTAGAAGTCTTCCATAAGATGAGAGGTGGAGAGCTAAGGTGACAGCCCTTCAGGAAACGAAGGACTTTACCAAGTTCAATATTGAACAACTAGCAGGTTCTCTCATGACTCATGAGCTACACCTTGGAGTCAACAATGAACCCATGAGGAACAAGGGATTGGCTCTTAAAGCTGATGAGGAGGAAGACTCAGAAGTGGATGAGGATGAGGCTGCCCTAATTGTGCGAAGATTCAAAAAGATGTTCAAGAAAGGCCGAACCTCAAGGAAATTTTGGAAAAAGACCTCAAATCCAAAGCCTGACTACAGCTGCCACAAGTGTGGATCCCCAGATCACTTTATCAGAGACTGTCCCCTTTGGGAAAATGATAAAGGAAAAGGGAAGAGAAAAATTCAGCAAAGCAAACTATCAGAAGTCAGACATGAGGAAGGCCATGATAGCAGCCTGGGGAGACTCGGAGAGTGAAGAAGAAGATGATGACCAGCCAGAAGAGGAGACGACCAATCTTTGTTTGATGGCCAAATCAGATGATGAAAAAGCTTACCTTGAGGAACTCAAGAAAGAGGTATTTCTTGATCCTAAACAGCTTAAAACTCTCTCTAAAGATGTCTTAATAGATATATGTCTTGAAGAAGAAGAATTCTTTAGAGATACATGTGTAAAGTTGAACAAATGTGAAAAAGCTCTTAAGGTTTGCAAAGAACATGGTGCTTGGTTGGAAAAATCCTATGCCAAGTCTCAAAGCAAATTAAGAGAGCTTGATTTTAAATACAAACACATAACTGAGATAGCTGATAGGATTAAGAATGAAAGTATTCTTCTGAATGTTGAATTAACTCAGTATAAGCTCATAAATTCTGATATCAGTTCTAGCAGTTCCTCAAGCGATCAATTGCTTAAATTCAATGTTGATTTTGATAATTTGAAAAATGAGCTTTCTACTTTAAAAACCCAAAAGGATCAACTTGAATCTGAACTGAATGCTAGAAAGGATAGAAGTATTGACCCAAAAGTCATACCTAAGTGGATAGCTGAAGCTCAAGGAAAAAGAACTGAAGGCCTTGGCTATATGACCAAGAGGAAAGGTAAGCAAAAGAAATATGTTGAGCTTCCTAGCATGAAGGTATGCACTTTTTTGTGGTAAGTCTGGACATCTCTATGGACAGTGTAGGATAAGAGAAGAAGCTGATAAAAGAAATGTAAAACAAGTGTGGGTCAAGAAAACTGATATTGCATCCACGTCTAAGGAACCCAAGGAAACCTGGGTTCCTGATCCTAATGCTTAGTTTTCTTGTAGGTCCTAGTGAGGGGGAACAACTCGTGGTATCTTGACAGCGGTTGTTCAAAGCATATGACAGGTGATAAATCAAAATTCCTCTCACTAGAAGACTACCCTGGAGGAACAGTAACCTTTGGGGATAATAAGAAGGGCGAGATCATTGGAAAAGGCAAAATTGGTAGATCAAAATCTCATTCCATTGATAATGTGTTCCTGGTCGAGGGCTTAATGCACAATTTGCTCAGTATATCACAATTTTGTGACAAAGGAAACTCTGTAAGTTTTACTTCTGACTCTTGCAACTTCATCAACAACAAGTCAGGAAAGGTTGTTCTAGAAGGAACTAGAAGAGGAAACACTTATATAGTTGACCTCAACTTAATCCCAAGGAACAACCTTACATGTCTGAGTGTTGTTGAAGATGATCCCCTGCTATGGCATAAACGTTTTGGACATGCTAGCTTTTCATTACTGGACAAGCTAAGGTCAAGGAACTTGGTTGTGGGACTTCCTATTATCAAGTTCCTACAAAACAAAGTTTGTGATGCATGTGTGAAAGGCAAGCATGTTCGCTCATCTTTTAAATTGAAGAAAATGGTGAGCACTACAAAGCCTTTGGAATTAATCCATATGGATTTGTGTGGTCCCATGAGAATTCAAAGAAGGAGTGGCAAGAAATATGTTTTGGTTATTGTTGATGATTATTCTAGATTCACTTGGGTTATTTTTCTTGCTAGTAAAGATGAAACTTTTAACGAGTTTGTTGCTTTTTCCAAGAAAATACAGAAAATCAGTGGTCACTCCATAGTCCATCTCAGATCAGATCACGGAACTAAATTTGAGAACTCAAGATTCGATGAGTTTTGCAGGGAAAATGGCATGAATCATAACTTCTCAGCTCCAAGGACTCCCCAACAGAATGGAGTTGTAGAAAGGAAGAATCGAACCCTTGAGGAAATGGCTAGAACGATGATGATTGCAAGTGGATTGCCAAGGAACTTCTGGGCTGAAGCCGTGAATACATCATGTTACATCCTTAACAGGGTAACAATCAGAAGTATCATCAACAAGACTCCCTATGAACTATTTAGGGGAAGAAATCCAAACATATCTCATCTTAGAGCCTTTGGTTGTAAGTGCTTTGTACATAACAATGGTAAGAAAAACCTAAGGAAATTTGATGAAAGAAGTGAAGAGGCCATATTTCTAGGATATGCCTCTGATAGCAAAGCTTATAGAGTTTACAATAAAAGCTCAATGTGTGTTGAGGAAAGCATTCATATAATCTTTGATGAAGTTAACCAGTTTGTGAGTGTACAGGAACAAGAAGATGATAATGATTTTGAAATTGGATTGATAAGAGACAGGGATGAAGAAGAAACCCAAAAGCAAACCAAAGAAAAGCAGCCTGCTCCAGAAGAGGATCATCAAGAAAATGGAGAGGTTCCTCAACTGTATGAACATGTGAATGAGGAACAAGCAGAAGAAGCAGAAGGAACAGAAACAGAAGCTCCTCAAATTGGAGTTCCAGCAAGGGAATTCCAACCCAGGCCATTCAGTTATCGAGGTTCCCATCTAACTGATCTAATTATCAGTGATATAGGAAAAGGAACTCAAACAAGATCACAAATGAGGAACTACTGCGCATTCCATGCATTTCTGTCCATTCTAGAACCAAGAAATCATCAAGAAGCCTTGGGAGATGCTGATTGGATAGTGGCCATGCAAGAGGAACTCAATGAGTTCGAAAGGAACAAGGTCTGGCACCTTGAGCCAAAGCCTAAGGGAAAGAAAATAATTGGGCTCAAATGGGTGTTTAGGAACAAGCTTGATGAACATGGCACCATAGTAAGGAACAAGGCTAGATTGGTTGTGAAGGGCTACAACCAACAGGAAGGTATTGATTTCGATGAAACCTTTGCTCCTGTAGCTAGATTAGAAGCTATTAGAATCCTAGTGGCTTTTGCTTCTTTTATGGGTTTCAAACTCTATCAAATGGATGTGAAATGTGCTTTTCTAAATGGTTTCTTAAATGAGGAGGTGTTTGTTGAACAACCTCCAGGTTTCGAAAATCCTAAATTTCCAAATCATGTTTTTAAGCTTGATAAAGCTCTCTACGGGCTTAAACAAGCTCTAAGAGCCTGGTATGAAAGGCTTTCAAAGTTCCTACTAAAAAATGATTTCAAAAGAGGAAAAGTAGACAAAACTCTTTTTCTTAAATCTCGAGGAACTGATTTGTTAGTTGTGCAGATCTATGTAGATGATATTATATTTGGTGCTACTAACAATGGTTTGTGCAAGTACTTTGCTGAGCTAATGGGTTGTGAATTTGAGATGAGCATGATGAGTGAATTAAATTTCTTCCTTTGACTTCAAATAAAGCAAATAGTTGAAGGAATAATGATTCACCAACAGAAGTATGTCAAGGAACTTCTGAAGAAGTACAACATGGAGAATGCCAAGACAAATCATACACCTATGGGAACAACAACAAGACTTGATGAGGATCCACAAGGAACAAGTGTGGATCAAACCACTTACAGAGGTATGATTGGTTCATTGTTGTATCTAACAGCCAGTAGGCCTGACATTTCTTTTAGTGTTGGATTGTGTGCTAGATTTCAGTCTAATCCTAAAGAATCACATCTAACGGCTGTTAAGAGAATTTTGAGATACCTCAAAGGAACAGATGACCTGTGTCTGTTCTATCCTAGAAGTGATGACTTTATGCTTAAAGGATTCACAGATGCTGACTATGCAGGTGACCTAGTCAATAGGAAAAGCACCTCAGGTATGGTTCAGTTCCTTGGCTCTTGTCTAGTTTCTTGGGGTTCCAAGAAACAAAATACTGTTGCGTTGTCTACTGTAGAGGCTAAGTATGTAGCAGCAGCTGCTTGTTGCTCTCAAGTCCTCTGGATTAAACAACAGTTGCGTGACTTTGGTATTAAATTTAATTGCATTACTATCTACTGTGATAACATAGTGCAATTTGCATATCTAAAGATCCAGTCCATCATTCAAGAGTTAAGCATATTCATATAAGGCATCATTTCCTTAAGGATAATGTTGAAAAGGGTTTGATTAAATTAGATTCCTGCCAAACTGACAATCAAATTGCAGATATATTAACAAAACCCTTGAATAGAGAAAGGCATGAGAAGATGAGAATGGAACTTGGGATGATTAAGTTATACTGAGAAAAATGCATCAAGTTCCCTCAGGTATGAAACTCAAACTGACATGCTTAATCTGTTGTATACTGTACACAAGTGTTATATGTTTAATTACATAGTTAAGACAGGTTGTGAGCAGGAGTAATATTTACTAAAGGCATGTAAATTTGAAAGTCATAGAATATGAAGAGTCCAAAATTGGTTGCATGAGCCTTGTTGATTTGTTCCGTGTATCAAGTTGTATTTGCAAGTGTTCTACATTGATAAAATTCAAGAGATAAAATTGTTGTGTTTATCTATTTTTCAAAATTCCTAATTCTTTTTATCTAAACACAAAAATCGGATGAATGCATCTAAATTCATCATTATCTTTTGTTCAAAAAGTAGCCCACTTAAATTACTCTCTCAAAACACGGTTTGTGTTTCCCTAAGCAATAAATATGAGTGTCAAATCAAATAAATTCACATCACCTCCCAAGCGACACCTCACTTCACCAAATTACCTCCACCATAAAAGATGTCAGCCTCACAAAAATTTACGCCACACAAAAATTACCTTCTCTCTCATCACTCCGATCAAAACTATTCTCCAATGTCTACCTCTCCAAAAACCCAAATTGAAGCCGACCTTAACACAAACCCAATTCCAGAAATTACCATGGAAATCCCACCGGAAATTAACCCCATTGATGACCAAGAGCCTCCAAAAGTGGATTCAACCACAGAATCCCAGTCTTCTCGAAAAAGGAAGTCCGATGACATGCAAGGAGAAGAAGAAAGCGCTCCGGAACTAGGGGTCAATTACCGTGACAAGCTAGAAGCCATGAAACGGCAAGAGAAGATCAGTGATCACTTTGTGATAGGTTTGGCTATTAATATTCCTTGGTGCAAGTCTGTTAAGTTGTATGAATTGATCGATTTAATTGAGGCTCAAAATTGGGTGAATTTGTTGAGTCAATGCTTTAATCGGAGTATGTATGTTGATGCTATGAGGGATTTTTGCAAAAGTTTCAAATATTCTAAAGGAGTTATTCGTTGCTGTGTGTATGAAAAAGAAATTGAGTTTGATGCGATGTACTTGGCTGAGTTGTTTGATGTTCCTAATACTGGATATGACTTGTATTTTAAGAGTAATGTGATAAGGAACCCTCTTCCTGATGCAAATATTGATGAGATAGTAGAGTTTCTAGGTGGAGACCCGGAGGAAACCTACATAAATCACAATGACCTAACCCCTCTTGACAAAATTCTGCTAAAATTTGTTTTCAATGACATTATTCCTCGAACCCAAAAGAGAGACAATGCCAACAAGCTTGACTCTGTTCTCATCTATTGCCTAGCCAAAAAGATCCAAATTAACTTTCCCTCCATCATGATCCAACACCTTTCTCACTGTGTTCCAAAAGGATGGAAGATGGGATATGGTAACCTACTTACCTATGTTTTCGAAAGCTTTGGCATCTCCTTTACTGATAAAGAACCTCTACCCCTCAAAAACACCGAATACATGCAATCTATTTTCCTTGAAAATCATAAGATGAAGGTTGTGGATGGATGTTTTGAAGTTGTGCTGGAGGAAAAGGAGAAAAGGCCTAAGGAAGTAGGTGGACTAGCTGAGGGGGAAGAGGAGAGAGCTACTGGGATCATAGAGGGAGTAGTGCAGGATATTCAGGAGGAGGAAGAGGAAAAGGTGGTGGAGGAAGTGACTGAGACAGGGGGAAGGAAGAAAAGGAAGAGTTTGAGGCTGATGAAGAAAAAGGAGCCCTCTGCACCCATTTGCATTAATATGACTAGGGTGCAAGAGGAATTGCAGAAAGTATCAATCTCTCCTAGTCTAGGCAAGTATGCATCTGCAGGAACAGGTTTCGCAGCTTTCAGTTCCCCAGCAAAGGTTCCCAGCGAGGATGTCAAGGAGATGAAGGATATGCTCCTGAAGGTGTTGAAGGAACAAGAGGATTCAAAGCAAAACATGGCAGAACTGAAGAAGAGCATGCTCATTCTGAGCACTGAAGTCAAGAAGCTGGTCTCAAGCACTAAACAAGGGAGACAATCCATTGTGAAGGACATAGTGTCTCAAATCAGCAAGAAGCTGGAGGATCTTGCTGTTGATGATGACCAGAGCACTACATCTTAACCTGTCTTTCCTTGCAGCCTCTTTATGTTGATGAAACTTATGTTTATTTGCGTTTGGAAACAATTTTTTTTGGTCTGTAATATTTTGGGCACTTTTTAATTGCTTTTGGTAATCTTGCAAGTTTGGTACATTTGGCCGATGTTTTAAATTGGTTTTGGATGATTATAATCTATGTTTCTTTTGCCTATATGCTTTGTGAATGTTTTCTCTCTATGCATGCTTCTTGTCTTAACACTAAACCACTAGATGGTGCTGTGTTATGGTATGCTATATATTTGTGTGTTAGTTTTTGATAATGCCAAAAGGGGGAAAAGGATGCAAACTATCAAGGAAACTTAATCATTCTATGGTCTCTGTTCGAAGTCTTCAAAGCTGCCTAATCTCTACAAGCAGGTATAATGTATATATAAGTTTTTTTCAAGTTTTTCAGTTTTTCCTAAAGTTATTTATTTATGCATTGTTTTTATTTTCTTAACTTAGTTTCCATTCTGCATTGTATTTTGTTTTTGCATTTAATTTCTTTAGGAATAAAATGGATTATCTCTGTTTCCTTGTAAGTAAGTTTGGTTTGTTTGTCATCATCAAAAAGGGGGAATATTGTTGGACTCAATGATTTTGATGATGACACAACCTCATTTACTTACAAACTAATAAGTGCTTGATTGTTTAAGTGTGTACTCAGTTACAAAGACTAGGAGAATGAAGTGTCTTGTAAAAATACCATGAGGAACAAGAAGGCCAGAAACAGAGCTAATCATGTAGAAGAGTTCCCTCACAGGAACTGGCGCTTCAGAAATGAAGACTGGAGAAGAGAAGTTCCTTGCAAGGAACAGAAGCCTCGGAGTAGAAGCTTCAGCAGAGAACATGAAGACTAAATATATTGTTATATTTTGGGATTTATGTAAGTATAAGATATTAATTTTCACTAGAAAAATATGTGTGGAATTGGTCTAAAAAGATAATTTTGTGCTAGCTAAATTATAGGGAAGTTGGTTTCTAAACGATTATCTTTTTAAACAAAAAGAGGATTTTATTTTTATTCTGATTTTCTAAAAATATCTTTTGCAAATAAAATCTCCCACGTTTTCTAAAAACCTTGCTGCCTACTCCTCCATGATCTTCTTTAAGTCATGGTCTTGCACATTGAGGAGTTCATGTTTCCTTAATTTTAGGAACATGATCTTCTTAGTGGGTATGAGTAGTGGCGTAATGGTGTTGCTGCACAAAGAGGTTTTTCCAATTTGTTTATTGCTCTATAAATAGTCTTAATTTAATGGAAAAACTCACCCTTGCTCACATAAGTTTTCAAGCTTCAAATCGAGTCAAGTGTCAATTCCACACAAGTTCATTAGAGTGTTCTTAATGTTCTTATACTAGAGTTTGTTTTTCTTTCGAGTTGTAATTGGGGAATGGGGAATTTCGAGTGAACGTTTGTGTATGAGAAAGAGAAGATAGAGAGAGAAGAGAAAGAGAACAGAGAACAGAGAAGTGAGAAGAGAGAAAGAGAAGAGAAGAGTAACAAGTTGGGTGACTTGTTCCTCAGGGTCTCAAGTTCGTAGAGGAACTTGAGTTTGAGTCGTTAGCTTGTAATAGGTTCATTTGCCCTTTTATAGTGAAGATTCTTTTCCCAAAATCCCAAGTGGTCGTGGTTTTTCTCCTTGTTAGGGCTAAGGAGTTTTCCACGTAAATTCTCTCTTGCATTCTTTAGTTCCTTTAGTTAATCTCTCAGTTCCTTTAGCTAACTTAAGTTTAATTTCGCAAAAAGTTTGGCTAAATTCTCATACTACAATTCAACCCCCCCTTCTTGTAGTATTCATTAAAACAACAAAGGTAACAACTAAATATTGTTGCTTTAGATTACTAAGAGTATCATTTCTGTAAGTGTTGCAATCTTGAGTGTTGCCTATTCTCATTTTTTTGTAGTAATCATTGCTAAAAGTAATATGCATTAGAATTCTTAGCTATATTTTGGTAAAAGAGCACTTTTACATACGAAAAATCGAAAGAGGAAGATGATGATCTCGAGTGTGTGGACATCTTTTAGAAATGCTTTTGTAAGTGTGAAGTACAACGTGAATCCCTCAAACACTCCATTTATATAACAACAAACTAGCCGTTATAAGTGTTCAACGAATAGTTTTTTTTTTTAAATATTACCGTTTCCAAAAAAATGGGTAAATGGTGAAATAACTTTTAAAACATTGTATATGGTGAAAAAACTTTTACATAAAATAGTACATGGTGAAATGGTAAATTACCCCAAACGGCTCACTAACGACAGTTATCCAAAAAGGCATTTCATGTTAATATATAATAATTGAGTGGTATTTGGTGTATTAGAAAGTTTTTGATGGTATACGGTGAATTAAGCTTAAACTCAGTGGTATATGGTGAAATTTCCGTTGATTTTAAAAGCATGTTTGCAAATAAATTGAGTTTGCATTATCTTGAACTTATCGTACTTAGCATAATTTGTTAATCTGTATTTCTTATTTGTTTTGGTTTGCCCTGTTTACCGTAATGGTAAGCAGTGTTGACTATTTTCAGGTGGAGTCATGAACGAGCATATGGGAGTCCCGGGATTTGCTTCACCTAGTTTAGGAATGTTGCTCTTGTCTTTATTTTGAGTACTCATAACAATGTTACTATTTTTATAAGTATTGATAAAAGAAAGTTGAGTTTTCGCTGCAAGTTTTGTAAATGATTTAACTATTTTGCATAGCCTTGCGTAATCACACGGCAGTAATATGCCCAAGTCTATCTCTACGGTATTATTATTTGTGTTATTCTGGTATTTCCATACAGGGAGATTTGGGGGTGTTACAGAACCACTCCCATCCGGTAAAGTTAACACTAGTGTTGTTGTTAAACACTTTTTCAAGGTTTAAAAGGCTTTCTCACATTGATCACTCCAAACAAACTTACAACCCTTTGTCATCAACGAAGTCATAGGTCTAGCCGTCCTTGAAAAGTCCTTTATAAATCTCCTAAAATATCCTACTAAGCCTAAGAAACTCCGAATATCTGACACATTCTTGGGTGTAGGCCACCCTTTTACAGCCTCAATCTCTGTAGGGTCTACTTCCACTCATTCCTTAGATACAAAATGTCCCAAAAATGCTACTTTCTCTAACCAAAACTCACACTTTGAGAATTCGGCAAACAACTGGTTAGTCCTCAAAGTAGCTAACACTGACCTCAAATGCTTAGTATGGTCCTCTTTACTCTTAAAGAATACCAGGATATCATCTATAAACACCACTAAAAACTTGTCTAGGAAAGGTTAAAACACTATATTTATCAAGTCCATGAAAATTATAGGTGCGTTAGTGTCGGTGTTGTTAAAATGTCTATGTAAGCATGTTGTGATATGCTTGGCACTCTTAGGAAGTAGGAATTGACTATACAATTAGGGACAATGATTAGGGACAAGGAAAGTAGGGACCTACCAACAAGTTTTTAAGGAACTTGTAAACCGTTCACGGATCATTAAAGGCAACCACGATTAAAGGACAACAAAAGGCAACAACGATTGACCCATGAAGGTTACACCGTACCCCATCATAATTCATGAGATTACTTATTCCATATAGTTCGGAACCACAAAAGAAGGATCGGGGATGATGGTACGAAGTGAGTCATGGGGTCACATTCGCCCGTGTTGGCCTCTACTACATTCCTATAGTGAAAAGTATTTCTTACGCTCTCAAAGTCATACAAACAAAGATTCAATTCGCTCCAAACTATTAGGCCTTGTTTGGTTGGGTGTAAAAGGTTTTCAATGGAAAATGATTTTCCATGAAAAACCTTTTCCATTAGAAAATGTAATTTCCTACACATTTTCCCTTGTTTGGTTACATGTAAACTGATTTTCCTTTTTAAGCATTTTCCGTCGTTTGGTTCAATTGAAAATCAACATCTTTTTTTTAAAAAAAAAATTTATTCTTTGTCTTTCCTATATTATTTATAAGATCTTATCAGTTCTTTCTCATATCGTACTACTACTACTAATAATAATCATCGAACTTTATCTAAGCTAACTTTGAATTTTTTTTTAAGGGATAACTTTGAATTTATTTTTGTAAATATTAAATGCAGTTCAGAAATAAAAGGGTAAAAATTAGCATATAAAATTATATAAGTAAGATAAAATGTTGTAGACTAGTACAAAGTAGCAGCAACAACTCAAATACCAAGACATTACAGAGTACTTTACTTTCTATGTACTCATAGTAGTAGACATTTATAGTAAGTAGTTGTAGACAAACAATAAAACATACTCATTCTAATTTTAACGATTAAGGGAATTTATGAAGTTTCGGATCCAAACTCTTCGGAGAGGTTTACTCTTTGTCAAAAAATCTTTGGCAAGCATCTCCCGCTCAACTAAGTGGTCAATTGCCGCATCAAGAACTGCTTCTTCAAAATCATCCATCGTCATTATCTCTTCATAAAGTTTCTCCACATCAAGTTGGTTGTTTGATTTTTTCAAAGCACTAACCACTTCTCCTAGTTGATTAGATATTTGTTGCAAGTCACAAGTGTCATCTTAACCTCGAGTCCTCTTACGATGTTGTCTTGGCTCTGAAGAAGTGGCACTATCTGATTTCTATGTCCCATTTTCTATCATACTTGTAGGCTGCCTTTGTCCACTCTCATTGCTAAGTTCAATGTCAGCAAAACTCTTAGAAAATTCTCCATGAGCCATATCTTTTAACATCCACGATTGCTATTTCTTCATACATGTCAATTTTTCGGTTGAGATATTTCTCATGAGAAGGATTTTCCTGTATACAAAAGGAGAAAAATATTAGAGAAATACTTGAAACATACTTGAGTTGAAACATGACTGTTGTGTGTAACATTCACTGCCCTCATACAAAAGCATAGCAAAACCAAGAAAATCATTTATCATGTATTCCCATGCAGATGATCAGAAGTACATCAATCTTTTAATTTCATTTAGAAATCAAAGCACCCAAAAAAATTAAGTTAGAATGATACCTGAATATAATTATTGTAAGGATTAGGAGATGTTGTTACCATCTTCACAATGTCATTCCACCCAAATCTAGAGTTACCACGAACCAACAAAGAGACAAATACCTTCTGGAATTTTGAAACCCTTACTTAGCGCATCATTAAGGATTCTTGAATTATGTGCAGAACCCTCTCAGCCAGCTAGAACATAAGTGAACTTGGCATCAAAATCAACAGCGGCTAGCACGTTTTGTGTTGTTCCGCCCTTTCTACCACGAAATCTACCTTGTATCTCAATGGGAAAGGAGGCACGCACAAGTGTTCCATCTATAGCCCCTATGAAATCCTCAAACCATGGAAAGAACCTAGGGTTGTTTTGAATTTCTGGCTGAATTGAAGTTGTTGGCGGTTTCACAACCTCTAGATACAATTGAAGGATAGCTTGAAGTACAATATGAAAATAGTACTGTACGGTCCATGTTGATCGAAAAAATCTTCCCCCAATCACACGAAACCTTACATTATGACCCAATAAGTGTAAAAATATAATTACTTGCTCCTTAACACTCATCCGAACACTTTCCTGCAAAAGAACTCTTTCAACTAGAACATTACATAAGCTATGAAATACAGCAGGCCTCATACGAATTTGTCCTAGACCATGAGTGTCACCACAATATAAAATAGTATTGATATTTTGCCTCCCTCAAACTATCTCTATTCACATAAGGTTGCCTAATTATTCTAGGCCTTTTATTCCTAAACATATACTCTTCAACAAGAGAAAGAACAGAAGCAATTATAGCTGCCACAGAACCAAGAATCATGCCTTTCATTTCATGGGTCCTCTACAAGAACATATACAACAAATTATATAATAAGCCATAACATATACAAAAATAGAAAATTATCTTAATAATTACAAAATTAAACTAGTTGGGTACTAAAAAAAATTCCAAAAACTAGAAACCCACATCACAAAATACAAATGACTAGCAACAATATATAAGGAAACAAGCATAGCACCATCCCATCAGCAGCCATGGAAAAAACAAAGAACTTTAGTATAAACTTGAAGTTTATATATGAGATTATAAACTTGGAGTAGCACTTATTTGAACTTATAGTATAAACTTATAAGTAGATCCCACTAGTTTTAGGAGATGTAACCAATTATTCTACATAACAAGCTAATTCAGAAAATCATCTAGTAACATAATACACACTATAAATCATATGCTTTAAGTGAATTTCTGACAGAGGAAAATAGGAGAGCTCCAAACAAATTCACCACACCATATGGTGATACCCAACAGTTTGGGAAGGCATGGTAAAGCATTTAGCATTGACCCCATATTCCCAAATCTATACAACATACTAGCAAATTTTCTCTCCCTTCAACAAGAAAAACCAACCAACCCATAACTAGCATTCAATTATTGTATTAATTAATTTGTTTAATTTACTGAAACAAAATGCATGTGAATGTGTTATAGATTTATTCTACAATATGTAACATACTAATGAGTATTACAAGAAAGAATATGATAGAAATTTTCTTACATTCTCTATATAATGAAGCAAGTAAAATCAGACCATTAGAGATGTATTATATATATACCAGAAGTGAATTTTGAGATACTACCCCTTGGTCCGACATCATACTAGGTTACAATCTTAAAAAAAAATCAAAAAAATAAAACAAATTTTAGGTGAGGCAATTTATCAAACACTTTGTGGGCATGATAAAAACATGTAAAATATATGAATATAAATAAAATTTGCAGCAAGTTGAATGAATCTAACAACAATTTTCCAAATTATAACCATCGTTAGAAAATTTAATTACATCAGAATAGTAATTTCGAATAGAATTAACAAATTTTATGCAAAAATACCCTAAAATAATCAAAAATATGTACAAAAAATACCCTAAAATAATCGAATTTTTAAAACAAGTTAAACCCTAGATTAATAATCAAGACAGGAAGAGAGAGAATATTACCAATTTGTAAAAAGAAATCGAGTGAGGAAGCTCTACCTAAGTTCATAGCAAAGCAGCGTAAGGAGAAGGGGGGAGATGGAAGAAGAGTGAAAACACAACTTCCCATCTAATTTGGGGGGAAATGTTTTCTTGTACAAAGGAAAATAGTTTTTCAGCCCAAATTTTTCTTTTCCTATCCGACCCAAACCAAACAACGTAAAATGAGGAAAATAGTTTTCCTGGAAATGGTTTTCAGCCCAACCAAACGGGGCCTTATTATGCTAAATTGGTTTAATATTAATTCAACATATAATTCTAAAATATTGTGATCACTTTGATTATGTAACAAGATTAAAAAGGAACCTTAACCAGTCGTCCAAATTATCTTATTAGTCATGATTTCCAATTACGTATTCCCTTTAACATGCTATATGTTGATCATAATAACAATAGAATAAATATAAATATTGGAAGCAATTCAACAATAAATTTTTACTCAAATTAAATAACAATAATAAATCTAATCATGATACTAGCAATATTAAAATAAAATAAGTAATTAAATTAAGGGTTTTTCCTAAGCTATGCCCCTAAGGTAGTCGAGTTTCTAAGGTGTACCCATGCTTTTTCAAATTTCTAAGTTGTGCCCCTCAACTCACTACCATTAATGAATGGTGCCCTCCTTGGGACTTCCACGTCACCTAAAGTTAAGTATAAATTTAATAAAAAGATGATAAAAGGTAAGGAAATGATACGAAAAAGAAATCTTAGCCACAACAATCCTAATAACGAAAACTATAGCCACGAAATCACACTTTCAATCAACTTTTAAATAACTAATAAGGGTACATTTTAGTATTAATAAGAAGTTGAAGGGCACGACTTAGAAACTTGAAAAATCATGGGTACACCTTGTAAACATAACTACCTTAGGGGTATAGCTTAGAAAAACCCTTAAATTAATTAATTACTCACATTTTGCGCGGTCCTGTAAATTGCTACATCATGAATAAATTGTTAGGAATTTAAATAAATAATAAATTAACATGAAAAAATTAAATTAAATAAAAAGTAGAGCTGATTTGGTCCAAACCCTCAGTTAATTATAACTTTCACGCCGTGGTTTAAGTATAGAACTACAGGTCAAGTATGGACTCATTGGAGTGCTTAGGAGAAGTATTATATAAAAATAGGGTGGATAGGGTTTAGGATAAAGAGGGAGAATAGAATGATCCTTTGCATAAGGAGAGAGATAATGATTTTTTTGTGCCCCGAACTGCAAAAATGAGAGGGGTATTTATAAAAGAAATGAACAGGGGATTCCACAAAACTTTAGAAGAGATAAGAGCGCAAAAAACCCTAACTGGGCACCGTTTATGGTGTGTGTACCGTGACAAGGTGCTGTACACAGTGGCACGGTACAACACACTGTGTCGCGGTGTACAATTCTGCCAAAAATGTGTCCAAATTCATTTTAGCGCATGAGAAAAAACGCGGAATAGACATGGGAAAGCACCGTGACACGGTGAAGAGTGTCGTTGTCATGGTACAAGGCACCGTGACACGTATGCTTTTATTGTGACGCGATATTGAAGCTATTGCACGGTAATTTCAGTTTTTTTACGCATTTTCAAAACTATGATATCTTTTGATCCGTAACTCGGAATAAGACATATAATACATCATAGGAAATCTTATCAAATCCACTTTCCAAAAAAATTAGAATCAGGTCAAAATCATTTGTATATTTTAAGATATGGTCATTTTAGTGAAAGAGTGTCAATTTTGGGTCGAGTTTAGTATTTTGCTCATATCTTCTTCGTTTTAAATCGGAATTAGACTTATGATATATCGTTGGAAATATTATTGAAAGACCTATCCAAAAAATAATGATTGGATCAAAATTATAGGGCCACAAAATCAGTTTCTCCTGGTTTTGTGATGTGGACACGAAAAATGGAAAGTAAGTTATGGTTTAGCAAAATAAGCTAAGCATTGAGTTGGTTTATGAAATGTATTGGGATTTAATATGGATTTAAGCACTCATAATATTAAATACTCAACCCAACTAATAATGGCGGTGAAAGTTTTTTCATCATCGAGTTTGGTTTTGGGGAGACATTTTTAGGTGTCTATAGTTAGTTAACCCAAAAAGCATTACAATAAATTCATAGTGTCCATACCTTTTCCTAAATTTCCTTTTTCGCAATTCACAGTTGATGATACCCTGACCTCAAATTGATCTTAGAAACTATCATTGCACCTTTCAAGTAATCAAATAGGTCATTTGGGAAATAGTGCAATCCCGCGTCGATTAAAAATGATTTCTTTACCTTCGCCTGAGATTCTATTACCTGAGGCAAACTTTATTACATTATTCAAATCCATATAATCGATGCATAGCCTCATGCTACCAGCCTTTTTATTCGCAAACAACACGAGTACTCCCCAAGGTGATGCACTCGGTCTAATATTCCCCTTCTCCAAAAATTTAAATCTTACAACTGTTCCTTAACTCACTCATCTCCGCGGGTAATATACCTCATATTTCCTAACAAACCATACAGATTGGCACCATAGAGTAAAAGTCTCAAATTTTAAGTCCAAATAATCGATCCCAATACTTATAGGCTTATCATTCCCTCAATGCAATCAAGAACTCCTTAGATCAAACAAAGAAACATCGATCTAACCACTTTGGTTAGTTTACTTAAACTTATTAGACTTTAACTCTTATATGTATGGCTAAAACTCTGCAGTAGTAGTAATTTTATTCCATTATTAACCTGAGAGCTCTTCTAATGACTCTGTTCTTCCTACAGCTCTTAAATTGATTATTCCCTTGACTCCCTTTATTCTTGGAATAATACTCGAAATGTTCTTGTTTGTTACGTAGATTACAAGTGACTAGATAACTATCGTCGTCCTTCCCTTAGTGGCTGTTAGAACAAATTTTGCAATGGTACACTCTTAGTAGTTAGTCTTTAGATTGAAAGTTACTCCTACCTTGGTTATTTTAATTGTTCAAGAAGTTATTGACTTAGTGGATGTTAAAATTCTGCTTCTTAAAGTTATTCTGGTTCCCAAAAGGTCTAGAACTGCTCATGGGCTCTTTTTTTATTCTTCTTAGCTTCCAACTCCGCTTTCTCAGCCTTTTCTTTCAATTCCAATGCATGAAGATCTATCGCTCTACTATACAACTCATCCATTCTATCAAACACTTATCCTGATAACTTGGATTTTAGGGAAGAGGTAATCCCTTCTCAAACCTTCTAGCTTAATGCCTATTAATAGCCACAATATCATCGGTAAATCTAGACAACTCAATGCCTATTAATTTGGTGTAATACTCTGTCAATGTGTATTCTCCATCTAGAGCTCTAGGAACTCATCAGCTTTCTACTTTTGCAAGAATATTGGGTAGAACTTATCCCTCACTTGTTCCTTGAACCCTAACTATCCAAAATCAGGGAATGCTCTCACAACCTAATCATTTTATTGCCACCGCAATGCAAGTATGCTTCACCCCTCAAGTAGTAAGCTGCACGTACTACTCAGTTTAGACTTATTTGAACATGCTACCACCACAAAAAAATATCAAACTATCTTAAGCAGATTTTAAGTACAGTCGGGTCAGGTTCTTCCTGGTACATAGAAGGTTTGAAATATTTTTAAGCAATTCCCCAGTAGGGTTGGGATTGTTATTGTTACCCCTTTCAGCTAGCTTTTAAGCTACAAAAGCTAGTTGCCTCACTACTTCATTCAGGTCATTGTTATTGTTTTTTGTCCCTACCATCCTAGTCCTCTTGAATAAACGAAATGATCACTATTAGGTTGGTCACAACTCTCTTGTAACTAGACAATAACCAAACTACTAAAATCAAGCATAAAAGAAAATCATTTTAAATTATATTTGGGACACCTACGCATTTCCCTTACTAAATGGTTAAATCCTTAAAAGTAGAGTATGAAAGAAAGGGAAAACTAAAGCATGGGAAGCAAAGAGGAAGCACAAGGGTAGTTGCATAATTTTTTAACATCCACTACACTTAAATTTTTCAAAAATCAAAGTAACATATATACTCTAATTACCTAATATTCAGAATCGTTTGTAATTTCCACAAAGATTCAATTTTAGAATAAAATTTTGATTCAATGCCTTTACAGGAGAGAGAAGGTACTTGGTATTATTAAGGGGTAAGGGGTAAGAAAGATTAAATGAAGGAAAATAATATGAAAAAAAGGGTTAGTGAAATCACGTGACTGATGAATGCCATGTTTTTGATGTCAAACTTGAAAATCTGAGGAGCGGCATGTCCTTGCAAAAAAAATTATTTAAATGGTAATTTCTCACAAAAAAAATATTATAAGGTAGGTTTTGACAAAAAAATGTCCTTTAAAAATTAGTTTATGACAAATTTTCCTTATTTAAAGACTTAATTTCTCATGTTTTAACTGTTGTATGTAACAAGGTTTACAATAGTAAAGTGAGGTTAACAACCCTCATTGCTTTGAACATAACTCTGTCCATGCGCCTAATTTAATACCGCTAAACAATCAATTAAAACAATATTAACTAAAGGGTAAAACAAACTTGTAAGTTATAATGAACTAATTAATCACTACTATCATAGTAGTAGTTTTCTGTATCATGGTTGCTATCACCTTCATTCATGTCATCTTCACCCCGAAACCCCCGACGAGGACAAAGTGGTGTGCTTGGATACTTATCCTTCTTCCTCCTGAGGCGTTTAGAAGATGAAGGTTTGAATCTCTTCTTTTCACTCTTAAAATAGGGAGAGTTTGCTTAAGTGGTGAAGTCGAGACCTTTTGCTGGTATCTATTTAAGAAATTAAAATACAATTAACTAACACTTGTATTAATAAAATATAATGAAATCTATATAATCTTAATTATACATGCACTAAAAATTTGTTTATACAAATTTAATTAAATTTGAAAGAGTTGTTGTTTAATTTGTTGTGTATTAAGATTTTTTTTTTTAAAAAAATTCTTTTAAAAATTTAATTCCCATGTAACGTCGGAAGTAGCTCACCCAACTCTCCTTGATGTCCAATATTTATTTGTGAAACAAAAATGCATGATAATCCTCAATACGACTAAATTTAAATTTCTCTCTTAATGTTGAAAGTTGGAGGTCTGCTATCCCTTTTTAGCTCTTTTTTCATCTCAATTTTTATTCTTTGTATAAATCCAACACACCTAGAGCTTTAGGGACTTTGATTTCTCTCCATCATCTTAATATTTGCAATTTCATGTCATCTATAATTTTTTTTACATTCTTTTTCTTTTAAGGGGAAGTGTTAAACTATTATTTCGTTGCTTTGTTAGCAGAGGATCCACAAGGTTAGAAGACTTTATATCCTTTTTGTTTTAGATCTAATAGGGATATACATATTATAGTAGCCTCACTAATTTGGTTAGTCTTAGTTTGTATTTAATTATTTTTTTTCAAAATTTTACATAAGTATATGAAATTTGACAATATGAATAACATACACTTAAATTACTATATAGTTCAATTCTAATCAATTTAAAAAGTAATTAGATTATAAATTTAATCAATGGATTTATCTATCATTTAACACCAGCAGTAATATTTCTATAAAGATTAAGTTGATAAAGGGATCTTTGGTCATCAATGTGAAGTTTAAATCAAATTAATTGAAATAACGATAAAAGGGAAAACTTTACTTGTTTTGCGTCGAGTTATTGTCATTCAATGTTACATTAGCATTCTTTTGTTCACTGAACTGTGCCAAGGTTTTTCCCATCTGTGAGAAAATTGTAACATGTAGTGAATGATATATAATTGAACACCATATATAATTTAATGATAAATAATGTATACTTTACAAGTATAGTATGTAGTGAATCAAAGAAAAATAGAATGATAAATAATGTATACTTTACAAGTCTTATAGATCTCTCATATTTATCAATTCAAGGCTAGAAAATTTTTTTTTTCAAATAAAAGGTAATATTAATATGATATAAATAATGCATGTGATTTTGAGTGGTAAAAATTTGCTTTTACAATTGTGCATTTGACAATATACCTTGATGCAAACCTATATTCCCCTTAAACCTCCCCACCACCTTTGCCAATTTCAAATCCTAATGCTCATTTTTTTTTACGATAGCAAAATATATTAATAAAATCAGAGTTTACAAAATATGAAACAAAAACTAAAACTTACCACTACATGGATTTTAAAGTCTTTAAAACTTTTGACACTTAAAACAATAGGAAAATTTAACATAAACAAGCAAACCATTGGGTGCTACTCTCATATTGGACTAACCTTTAAATCTACCCATATTAGACACAAGTTTAACATTTTTCTCCCAAAAAGGACCAAACAGGTTACCTTACCTGTTATACCAGATAAAATTCCATTTATCATTAAATCGTTGGTCAACTTGTTTGATAATTTTTACAAAAAAAAAAAAAAAAAAAAAAAAAAACAAAACAAAAAACAAAAAAAATACCCTTTCCCACCACAATCACTCCCTTCCCCTACCAACGGCCAACTTGGTGTCGGCGACCTTCAATGCCACCAGAATTATCGCCACCAACACCATAACCTTCACCACCACCACTTCCACCCATTTCACCACCACCGATGTACACCACCAGCAACGAACAACCACCACAGAAACAACCATACCAACAACCAAAACCACCGAAATCACCATACCTACCAACCAACCCACCAATAACAACGAAACCACCATATCAACCCACAGAAAACACCTATACCAATCCACCGAAGACAGTCAAAACATCATACCAACCACCAACCAACCCACCAAAACCATCCAAAAACCCATACCCAAAATCTACCATAATCATCCTCACACCACCACCATCAAGTTCCGAATTCCACCCCACCCAACTCCCGTCCACACTGTGAAACTATCTCACACTCATCCCATAACAACCAGTGCACCTTTCCTGCAAAATAATCTCATCTTCCTTTAAATTCTCAATCTTCCAATTCTGCTTTCTTTATACATCAATTTCTCACTTTGTTTTTCAATTTAAGGGTTTCATGGGGAGCGGGGTGTGGTCTGAAAATGCAGTGGGAGATGTTAAAAAATGGGAGAAGGGGGAGAGGGAGTAGGAGTGGTGGCTGGAAAGGGAGGAGAGGTGGAGGAGGTTATGGTTAGTAGTAGGGTAAGGGAAAGTATTTTTTAATTTAAAAAAATAATTTAAGGTTTTTAAATAAAAGAAAATTTAAAAAAATGACCGGTTGTACAAGTCACTTGTCATTTGGGTTTATTTTGGGAGAAAAATATGCAAATTTTGGTGAATTTTTTTAAAAGATTTAAAAGTTCGTCTATTTTGAGAGAACGGGGCAAAGCTTGATTTGTTGTAGTTAAATTTTCCAAAACAATATTATATAACTGGGGTTGGCAGGACATGTTTCAAATTAGGAACTCCTTATAGGCCAAAGAACGGATACCTACTACAAAACACAAACAGAGCAGAGATTACCGAAATTGCTCAATCATGGGTAGTTTAACCTTACCTAGTGGGATCAACTTATCACCAAGTAAGGCCATCAAACTGGTCCATTGCACAAGTGACCTTTCGTTCACAAGTTGTTCTTGTTGGCAAGAAAGCTTTGACAACGTCGAGGTTCGAGAAACCCCAAAATAAAGTTTGGGCGCCTACTTCGGATAGAAAATTTTAAGAGTAATGATCACTACAAAGAAGGAAAAGGAATGACAACAATAATCATTCCAACATAACACACACTTCACCCTAGCCACGATCAACTTTTTGTTTGTCTCCCAAATAACAACACCACCTGTTAACTCTCTCAACAATACAATAAAACCAAATCCCTTAATGAGAAATCTAAACTCCCTCCTCACACAACCATAAAATTAAATACACTATAGTCAATACTACCAAAAATACAAGACAACAACAAAGAAAGACTTAAATAATCCTTACATAATTTAAAAAGTAAAGCAAACTCTTAATAACACCAAGAAAAAACATACTAAGGTAACAAGACCAAATCGAAGAGCGCCTTTCGAACCCAAAATCCAAAACCATAATAGCAAAGAAACTCAAAACCCTAACCCAGCTTCGTCGTTTATGTCACGAACCAATCCTGACGCCGGCGTTAGGCCTAGCCCTTTAGTGCAAGGACCTATGAAACCCTAACCTTAACTTTACCGTTTCCGTCACATTCAAATTTACCAATGATCTTTGACAGTGGCGTTAGGCCTAGTTCTTAGACTTTGATTCGCCGACGAAATACTTTGAACGTGAACCTTCCCCTCTAAGGTGGGTAATACAGGGGCTTTTCGAAATCTTCTTAGGCGGGATAAGACTCACAAAGCACCTTCTAAACTAAGAATAATTGATCTTTAAGAGAAAAGACGAGGGCGTCAACTCGTAGTTTAATTTGTGAGGATGAAGATGCCTAAAAGCAAAAAAGGGGAAAGAAGAAGAGGAGAAGGGAACAAAGTAAAAGAAGAAGAGGAGGAAACTTGCAAGAGTGCGGTTGTGGCGCCGAAACTCCGGCGAGTTCCTAGGGTTTTATGAGGTTGGGGGTCATAGAGAGTTCGGAGAGAGAATAAATCCAAATGCTCACAAGAGTGATTTTATGTTAGGTTCATCAATGGGCTCATTGCATTTTAAAAACTGTTTAAATTTTTTTTTGTTGCTAATAATCTTTATTTTTTTTAGGCAGGTCTACACTATTCTTCTAATGTATAGTCTTCCCTACTATATTATGTCTAACATTATATATAAAGGTAAATTTTCTGTAAAGACATATTCCTTAACTTTATAAATATATGATACTATAAAAGTAATTTCATGGAATAATTTATTAATATTGTCATTATAAAATATATTATAAATCTTTTGCCTATTAAATTGCATGTTAAAATGATTGGTTACTTTTACATATAAGACATATAGTGTAATTGTTTGGTTTATTTAATTTTATAGAGAGTATATATTTTTGTGTGTTCTCTAAATTAAAAGTCAGTATCTTTCTCTAGTTACCATATGTACATATAATTTTAATTAATTAAGATCTAAATCTAAACACCAATTAGTATGTACTTATATGAACAATATAATTATGCAATAACCATACCGTTTTATGAAGATCTTCTATCCGGTGGAGCATACGTTTGTTCTGCCAATCATAAACAAAATAACTGACTAAGATACTAACATGTTAAAGTAAATTAAAAAACATGAGTTTTTGTACTGATTTGAAAAATTAAAAAATAAATACCTTCATTGATCGAACTTGGCGTAGAGAATTTTCCAGGTGGTTTTCATACTGCTCTAAGTCCGTCATACTAAAATTTGACAAATCCTTCGTTGGTGAATCCTGGTAGATAAACAATAGATAAATACGTGATATATATATGTATTTTAAAATAATTTCTTCGTAAAATAGAATATTATGTAGTATTAATTTAAAATTTTAGATAAGATAACTATTAGTGTTTAAAGTAATAATTTTAGAGCCCCCTCAACATATTAACAAAATACAATGATTACAATTTAATGTTACCAAACTTAGCTTAATACTTATATAAGCATCACACCCCGAAAATACTCAAAATAACTTTTTTCCCCATTTTTTTTTTTTTTTTTTTGTAATTTTGGGGTTTTGGATTTAAATCCTTAAAAAAAAAAGCACTTTACTCCATATATTGTTTAAAATATCTTGCTGTAACGCAAAACTTTTTTTTTTAAAAAAAAAAAATTTAACACTAAATTTTTTAGTGTTACTCGTTTTAATTATTTCTCTTTACCTTGTAGTTTTCGGAGTTGTTACTCACTATGTTAGATTTATAAAGTGGCACACAATAGTGGGGGCTAATTAGTTTGTCCAGCCCCTAGGATAAGCCTAAGTTACATTTATATATTCTACTATAGATATTAGTGAAATAATACATAATGGCCCTCAAGATCCACATTTTCTATTTGGTGGACAAATAAAATGTCATAATTTTTAATGGCACTAAAGATTGGTATAATTCTAATTAGTGATCTTTTTTCATTATATGGTTAGCCATTTGTGATTTTGAGCTCATTTTTTTTAACCATAATCCAATAAATTACTAACCTACCTCCATATAATTTAACCCAAACCCCATTTGTGATTTTGAGCTCATTTTTTTAACCATAATCCAATAGATTACTAACCTACCTCGCCGACTCCTAATATTTTAACCCAAACCCTTATTGACTTACCACCACCAGTCCACCACCCAGCAGCCACTGCCACAACACCATCTAGTGACCTAAACTACCCTTTCTCTCTCCTCCATCCCCAACCACGAATCCCCTTCCCTTCACACTCCCCCTCTATCCCCTAGCCACCTGGACAACGCCTAACCTCCCCTTGCCACTCCTTAAATTCAATACAAACCTTACCAATAATCCCAACACCTGAGTTAGTGAAGGATTTTAAGGGTAGGGTAGTTTGGGTTTCTAAGGGTCGTTAGATATCGAGAAAGTTTCTAGGTAGGGTGGCCAGAATTCAGAATGGAAGAGGAAGGCCAGGGGCACGATATGGTATCTAAGGTGATATGGAAGTGATCGCACGATCTAGTTGTTGTGCGATCTGGTGTGTGGCGTGATATGGTGGTTTGCGTGAAACAGTGGTGCGCGCCTTGTGTGGTATGGTGGTTTAGACTCGCGTGGTGTGACAGAAAGGGATTAGTTGGAAACAGAAAATGGTTGAAAATCTAATCGGGGTTTTCGTGGGTTTTAAGGTGGTCGTGCGACGTCATTGTTGTTGTTGGTGCTTAGTGGTGTGGCGAGGAGAGAGGGGAAGGTGGAGGTGCCGGAAAAAGAAATGGGACGGGATGGGAGGTGGTCAGAAAGTTAATTGAGGCAAGAGGGGTGGCCTGAGTTATGATGGGGAAAGGGAAGAAGAAGAAGAAGAAGAAGAAAGGGGAAAAAGAAAAAAAAAAGTATTTTTTTAATTCATGGGTAAGTTAGTAACTTAACTATATTGAGCTAAAAGGTTAGCCATAATTTGTTGGTTAAGTCCAATTTAATGAAATAAGGGCACTATATAGAGTTTTACAAATATTCAACGCCACTAGAAATTATGGTATTTTTTTGTCCACCAAATAGAAAATGTGGACCTTGAGCACCATGTAGAATTTCCCTAGATTTTAAAATAAATAAATAAATAACCTATTACATTACTTGGTATGTGTTGACTATTGCATATTGTATCAACTGAAAATCAATCAATTCAAGACTCTTCATATATATTGTGAGTGCATACATCAACCGAAGTAGTATTTATAAATATTGTGAGTGCATACGAATTTTGCAACTATTGTCCTATATATGTATGTAGAAAGGAGGTTTAGAAAATCATACTAACGATATAAAAATGATAAAAGCTACTATTGTTCTACTCAGTACTATTTATAAGCGATGATAGCAAAGTTGGATAATGACCAACATAAGATTTAAGCAATAAGCCAATAATTTTAGCATCATTGTTATATCATTCAAGAGGTAATGTATTGGTGTCCCTTCTAAAGACCATTATGCCCCTCATTACCCATTATTAATACAGGGAAAAATCAAGTTTTGTTTAAAGAGATATTTATTAGTTGTAGACTTACCAAACAATAAACATAATTTCGACAAAAGCAATGATTGCAATTATTGATACAGAATCAAATAAATGACATGTAATGAAAAGAAAACATGTTAAAATTATAAAACAAAAAATGTGTAATAAATTAGCATATAACATAAAAGTTTCAAATCACATGAATGTATTTAAAATTAAAAATAAAAATATTAAAATATTAAAAAAACTACTTTTTAATAAAATATTAGTTTAAACTATAAATAAATACGATGCTAATTAGGGGAAAATTACGCAGTATTGATACATTTATGAAGATTTATTATAATTTTGGTACTTATAGAATTTGCACAATCGTGAAAAATAAATAATTGTTAAAATCATATTTGATGACAAATTACAAAATTCTTTGTACACTTCTAATCATCTACATGATTTTTATATATTTTATTTCTATCGCTGGGTCAGGGTATTTTCACAAAGTTACGACATAGATGATACATAATAATAATTAATAAAAAGTCTTATGCATAAAGGACTAGTAATTAACTAAACTCAAGATTAATGGTCAATGTTCATATGGCGAACTCTTATTCATTTTTTAATCATTACTTTTGGACTTGACCAATATTATCTCTAAATTGAAATCTTTATCATAAGTAAGATCGCAACCTAAAATAGCTAAATCCAAACGTGTTTGGAATAGAGATTAATTAATCAAAGACAAATTAATCACAAAGAACAAATTTAAAAATTAACTATATCAAATCAAATTATGACCCTAATTTAAGATTATAACCCTAATTAAAACCTTAATTAAGATCGACGTTGCTAGTAATAATATGTAATTTGAAGTAGAGCGAATTTACATACTACAAATCACGATTAGCTTATAATGGTGAAACTAAAAACCAATTGAACTAGAATATTAAACCAAAGTTTAGGTTCTCGTAATCAATTTGATGCGAGTGATACCAAAATCAACCAAAACTACAAGATCATTAGATTTAGAGTATTAATAAAAAAAATTTAAGAAGAATAATATAATTAAGAAGATGGTTTTATGCTCACAATGACTAATTTGCTGCCGAGTTGAACCCTTGAACACCCACCTTCTCGCTTCAATTCCATTGATTCACAATCTTCTTAGTACTTCTCCTTCTTTATTCTGAGTAAATTTGCATAGCCCAATTAGGTAGAAGGGCTCTAATTTATACACAAATATTTATGATATTTTTGGAAGCAAGGAGATAATACCCAAAATTAATTGGGTAAATAATTTTCTTTCTTAATTTTAAATATTTATATTGGCCAATATAATTTATTGTGATTCAGTGGGATTGTCCATGTGAATCCTTTGAAAATTTGATTCCCTTCCTTTTTTGGCATGATTGAGTAAGAGGATCAATTTTGGCTAAAGAAGAAATTGGAAGCTTTTTTACTCCTCAATTTCCCTTTTATTTCTTTTTTATTTGGAAGAGTAAAGTGACTATTTAAGTCAGTGACAGAGAATAGTGGGCACAAGTTGATTGGGCCAAGAAGAAACATGGACTTCCTTTCAATGTTTTCATATTATTTGGGTTACCTAATATAGAATAAAATAATAATAAGTAGAAGTATACTTAATTTTATCCTATAATTTCAATGATCTTTCGCATGCGAATTTCAGGGTTATGCTCGACATCCTCAAATAACTTTAATTTGTGAGTCGTGCTTGGAAATCTGATGGCAGCAAGCCTATTTGAAAAAGCAAGGTTCCATATTTTAACGCGTTTTGGTTCGTTATTAACTGAGTTCGTATTACATTTTAAAGTATTTTGGGCCTAAATAAAAAGTATATTAAGTTTGTTTAAGGACAAATAATTGATTTTGGTTTGAACGGGGTTTTAAAGGCATTTTTCCTTTGCATTTTAAAGTTACATACACTTAGTGCGTATTTTCTTATTAGTGTACGTTATCGGTTTTTTGCTGATTCATATTTGTATTTGTGGCTATCATAGCCTTGTGATAACCCATTTATATGGTGACCCGTATGACAAAATAAAGAGAAGTGACAGGTAGAAGAAGCATGAATAGCATGTTGAGATTGAGTGTTGTGAGCTATCTATTACCTTTTATTTTTCTCTCATATATTTATTTTGATGGTATGTATATTTTGATGTTAGTGATGTTAGTATTAACAACTGTTTTGTATTTTAGCATTAGTTTTGGATTTTTTTAGAGTTGTTATTGGTTCTAATAAAGACACTAATAAATAAAGTTGAGTTTCGTAACTGGGCTATGAGGCAGTGGCATTCTAATGAACTTTTCATCAAGTGTCATTCCATATGGACAACAACTATGTAAAATAAAATGGCAGAATAGATGTTCATCCATTAGGGTTAGCTGTTTTAAATACCCTAATTTTCTTTTAAAAAGAAGACATTACAACGGGCTTTATGTTGTCGTAATTATTATCGGTTATAAAACCGTCGTAGAATAATTATTTTACGACGGTTTTAAGCCGTCATAACAACTTTTTTTTTTATATTTTTGACATCTTTGTTTTTAAAATTATATTCAAATAACCTCTGCGACAGTTTTATTGGCCAAAAACCATCGTAATTTTGTGATGGTTACTAAATCCATCATAATATTAGGACGCCTCTAGAAAATCATCGTAAACGTCCAATATTACAACTTTTTAATGGCCGTTATAGAAAAAATGTTGTAATTTGATTAATTTTTAGTAGTGGTAGACTCTACGACAAAATCTGGGTATTTTGTTGCAGTTGAAGCAAAAAGGGAACTGTTTAGATTAAAAAGTTTTTAATAAAAGCAAGCATTGCACCTTGAGCTATACTATGATAATAATGGTGTCATTTCCCAGTTAATGGAATCATGCAAGCCTAAGCATGTAATGAGGAAGTATCACCAGGCCTCATTAGAGAGATTGTTGACAGGTGGAATGTTGAGATTTGCAAAGTTCACATGGATGAGAATATATTGATGATGCTCTTACTAAACCTCTACCTTAGCCTAAGAATGAAGACCGCACAAGGGCTGGTGGTTTGAAGCAAGTGCTAGAGTGGAATTAGAATTGGACAAGTTTTGAGAAAACATATTACAATTGTTATACATTATTAACTTGCAAATTCATGTTTAATAGGAATTTCATTTCTCTTATTTAAATATGGTTTGATATTAAATAAAAATGACCAAAAATAATCATGAATTTCAATGGGATATCAAATATGATGATTTGGTAAGTGAAACACAAAAGTAAACTGAATTTATATATTATTTACAAGCTCCTAGTTTGAAATCATTAAACAAGGAATAAATAATTTCAACAAAGGACTAAAATATAAGATTGATTGATAGCACAATTTCATGAATTATGGCTTGGGACATAGAGATGTCTAATCAATCACATGGATCTGTATGACATTATGCATATCAAACCTAGACCTACCTTGAAGTAGTTCAAGTTAAGATCTTCTGATTATATTACTGGATTCCATAGACATGAGTAAAACACTATCTTTCCTCAATGATTAGTTTAACTGTGATTGTATTCCAAAGTTATACCGTAAAAGGAGACATAAAGTGTAATACCCCACATTTTTACAATATTTTATATGTAAATTATATATTTTATTTTATACATTCAAATGATACATTTTATATTTAATGAAATAGATTATTTAATTATAAAATAAGTGTGTATAAATTAAAATGAGAAATTAATTGAGACAATTAAATGTATTGAATTGGGTTGAATTAATTTTAATCATTAGACTAGTTAGTTAGGAAGTATAAGATTTTTAAAAGCCAAACTAATTGGCCTAAAGATAAGTTGTAAAGAGGTAGAATTTTAGTAATGAAAAATTTGCAAATAAAATATTTCTAATTTTAAAAGATGGTAGATATACCCTTAAATTAAACTTAAGGAATTTCTTATTCAAGTTTATTTGTTAGATTTCACAAAAACTCCAAATTAGTATTCTTATTTTTCTCTCTCCTATTTTCCTCTCTTTTTCTCTGTATTTCATGGCTCTCTCTCGATCCACCATTGGGCCACCGCCGGACGACCAGCAGCAGCTAGCCAGTGGTTCCTTCCTCTCCTCTTTTCCGGTTCAATAGTAAATAAAAAAAAATTGTTCTTTCTCTTTTAATACTTAAAGCTTGTTTATCTAATACAAAAGCATGATTTTACTTATGATTTGATGTTGTTTTTGAATAATTATTTTTTGTATTTATTGTTGGAATTTTCATATTGGAATTTGATTAAAAACCTCTAAATTACAAACCCTAAAATTTGGGAATTTGACGATTTTGATTAGGGTTTGATCTTAGTTTATTGTGGTTGATAAATTGATGATTAGAGCATGCTTTTTAATGAGTTTTAAGCCCTCAATTAATGTTGAAAATTGATTATACACACTATTCTTTAATTGTTGTCTTTGACTTTGAATACCCATAAAAGGGAAAAGGTTTATAATGATTTAAATATAATTTTCTGATTTACTAGTGATGTTTATATATTAATAAGTATGATGAAATTTGATTTAAGTCACCAAAATTGAGGTTTTGGTGAAGGAGTTTTAAAACCCACACAAGAAAATAGATTTAAGGCTTTAAAACCATTAAATTGAAATTGATTAGTAGGTATGAAATATTTAAAGTTGCTGAAAATTTGTGTTAGTATTGAATTAATTTTGGTTATGTATTTCTAATTGTAATACTCCTGAAATTCCCTTAATTTAAAATACTCTTTTTACTCTAATTAAAAATATTTTAAGGAAATATCCAAAATATTACCGCCATCCTGATAACTAACTTTCAAAGTCTATTTTTCAAAGTCACATAGCGGAAGTCTAAAATAAAAACCAACTTTCAAAATAATTCTTGAGTTCACAACCTCAAAATAAAATAGAAATAATTAAATCACAAGTTGGAACCAATTCAAACATGACCCTTTGTAAAACCAAACTTTAAATAAACACATCAAGGTTAGTCCACAATGAACAACTAAATCATAAAACTAGGAAAGCATAACAAGTAATATCGGCACTCATTTCCCATCATGACCTTCATGCTTCAAGTACCTATCACTTCCTCTTTATTTCAAGCCTCTACTCACCATAAAAATGGGTTATAGTAAGGCCAACCAAAGAAAAGCCAAACACAAACACAAAAGTACGAATCAGCAAAAGTTGAGTACATATGCACTACACTAACATGAATATCCTATCAATAAGAATAGTAATAAAATATGTTGGACATACAATCACTGTCAACTTACCTTTGACTCATAACTAGCAATATTAGTTATTAAATAATAGCTTTGTATTCCGCATCGAACGGGTTTCCTTCCTTAAAAATATAATCCGTTAAAATGGAGCTTCCAATTAGGGAGTTACCCCAATTGGCACCTACTATGTCACACCTTCGTGACGAAATTCCAGCGCAAAAATAATTATAAAGAAAGTACAACGTTCTGTACCCCTATAGAAGCTATGGTTAAATATAAAACCCCATAACTCTCCTCATACGTTCATACACAAGGTATATATGTTCCAAGAGTTTTGGTGTGTATCCTCTTACACTTTACGTGATTTATCAATTTAACATGTGAAGACTCCAACCAATCAATCAAGAATAAACATAACAACAATCAACACATTCTTCTGGTTCATTCTTGAATTAATTAGTGAGCACATACTATTTATTTTAATTAAGGCTCCTTTCCTAGTTTTGTGCACAAAATTGCGTGATTACTACCTTGGTGCATAGAATGCACTAATAAATTTCTTGAATAAAGCTCAACTTACTTGAGTGAGCAATTAAATAAACTTACTTCCTTGACTCATCAACACTAATAATAAATGGGTGAGAATAAAATTCATGAATCATGTTCAATAATTCTAATTATAGCTCTTTTAAACATATATAGGTCTTGGTTATTAATTTCATGCTTCCTTGATACTCAAAAATAAAACATACTTTCATGATTCACATATATTCAACTTGTATCATGCTTCAAATATCATATTTACATGCCTGCATATATAATAATTCATGTTCAACCAACATCAATTCCAAGCATTTAATCAACCAAACATGCTACTAATTCATTAGTTCAATCACAATTCACAATCCTAGCATGATACTACGCATACACAAATATTCTTGTGCACATACGTACCTTGAATAACGCCTTACCTCGGCCACACTTTCTAGAAATCTCCTAGCTCAAAATTTCCTACAATTAAAAATACATAACTATAATTAATCCACTATTCTCACAAATTTTAAGAAACTATAATACTATTTAAATCATACTAATCAACCCCTTTTAATGACAATAAAGCCATAAAACTTTTTGTTTAAATGGGTACTTTAAATCCTTTCAAAAAGACTTGATTTTCATGACTTAAATAAAATTTCAGCATACTTATTTAGTATAAAAAGTTACTTTTAGACTAGGAAATCATATTTAAATCATTAAAACCTTTTTTTCCTTTTATGGGTAATCAAACCCTAACTCCATAATTAAAAGTAGCGTCTGTAAATAAATTCCAGCATTAAATTGAAGGCTTTAAATTCCTCAAAAACATAATTAGACCATGAATTAATCAAAAACAACAACCACACTTCAATCCCTAATCAATTATACAAAATCCCCAATTTCTAAGGGTTTATAATTTGGGGTTTTTAATTAAATAAAAATCTAAAATTTATGTTTATAAATTAGCAATATCAAAATCCCAAAATCAATACCAAAACATAATAAAATCATGCCTTTAAAACAATAAATCAATAGAATTAATTTTAGGATTGAAAGAAGTATTTTTTTATACACACAAACCGAAAAGAGAGAGAAAGAGGAGGAGAAAGTGTGACGGCCGGCTGTCGATGTTGTTGTTGTCGTTGGTGGTGGTGGTGGCGCCAGTGTGCTTGCCGCGCAAGAGGAGGGAGAAGGAGAGAGAGAGTGTGGCGTGGGATTTAGGGGGAAAAAAGAAGAAAAGGAAAAAAATAAGGGAAAAAGAAGAGAGAGAAAATAATGAGAAAACCTTTGAATTTTTGCGAAATCTCACAATTATGAACTTGTGTGGAAAAATCTTGAGGTTTAAAGCAATTATACTCTCCTTTTAAAAATAAAACTCATATTCACAACTTTTCCAATAGTAATTCCTACTCCCCTTCAAATTCTCACTTTGGGCCAAATTATTAGGCTCCTAAATTCCCAATAAGATGGTCCGCTCATTTAAATAGGATTGACCTAATTAAAAATATTTTTATTGCCTAAATTCATCATCCATTTTATTTATACACACTTACAATATATTTAAATAAATAATTTCTTTTTAAAATGAAATAAATCATTTTAATAAATAAAATATTTAATTTATATATATAAATATATATAATAAAAATATGGAGTATTACACTGATTGTAGGGAGTTTTAAGTTAGGCGATTTCTAGTAAGTGTGGCCAAATTAAGGCACTATTCAAGGTATGTATGCGTGTAAGACTATTTGTGTACGCAACATCCAGATCAGAGGGTTTGCAGGAACCAAAGGCTCCTCAGACAAAGACTACCATAGAACACGCTCGCCTAAGAACCAAGCGTCTGTTCTTTGGAGCACTGAAAAGTCCCTGATAAAGGGCTCGGAAATTGCAGCGAACCATGCCTGCCTGAACAACCTTCGGGACCCCGACTATCAAACTCTAAGAACAGAGATCGATCTACAAAACACGACCACATAAGAAAATCATTCTATATATATATATATATATATATATATATATATATATATATATATATATATATATATATATATATATATGAACTTGTGTTGTCAAACTCATACTCACCGACGCACGAGAAGCCGAAAGTATCCTCTAGCGGAAGTCGCCGGCTGAAGTTGCTCGTCTTTTCCTTATCGTGACTAGACGATGGCTGATAGGAAAACGAGCCGCCCTCCCCCTTCCCCCCCAAGTATCATGGGGGCTAGAAAAAGGCAGGTATGAGTACCCCCAAGCCTAAAGAAAAAGAACACGATTAATCGAAAACCAAAATGATGATGAAATATACAAAAGATTAAGATACGCACCTTGAGGATACTACCATGCCACAAAGTGGAGATCCGAGGCACCTCAGCATCTGCCGCGGAATCCATCACCCGGGTCGCCTTGCCCATAGTTATAAGCATACGGGCATACGACACCTCCGCCCAACACAAGTTACCCACTTGCCCCAAATCACTAAGTCAAATGAGTACCCTGATAGCGAAACGTTCTCCCCTATCACTCAGAATAATGACAGAAAGAACATGGGCGATGTATATCAGAGCCAGCTGCTCAAGTGTACACTGCCGATCAACCTTGTCAGCCGACAACTCGTCGGCAAGAACCGAGTACGGACAAGACTACACGTACACATGAAGGGTCGCCGCAAGACGGTCCCCCATAAGGTCACCTAGCCTCTCGTCTGACCCCTTCACGGCCTCCATAACCACAGGCTCACCTCCGAAAGGAAAACCCTTAATCATAGAAAAGTTGAAAGGGGTAACCATCATCTCTCCCCATGGGAAGTGGAAAATTTTGGTAGAATCCAACCAAAACTCTAGCAACCCACGAAGGAAAGTTGACGATGCAGATTGGCTTGATAAATCCCGAAGAGCCGCCAACTGGGGGCTGATTCCCGAAATCTCCACCACCTCGTTTACCACGTCGAGTAAACTCTCGAAGTGATCTCTCAAGTCACCCGAGCCATACAAACGCATGCTAGGACCAGAGGATTTTAAAAAAAGAGAGAAATAATGATATAAAAAAAGACAGAGACGTAAAAGAACTCACTATGCCGCACCAACTCCAATCGAAACGTGATGGTATGGGTCCCACTTAAGGGCCTGAGGGTCCAAGTTGGGAGAAGTCTCCCAGACCACATCCTCATGGCGACGTCGATCAGCTCCAACGCATCGCTCTCAAACCTCCTCACAAGGAAGTGTCACCTGCTTTTGAGGGAAAACTACCTCGTCAGGTACGGGTCCTCCTAAGTCCTCCTCGGCGTCGACGAATGGAGGAGAATCCATGCTATAACGGATAAAATCCCTTATTAGTTTGTGTTTTCTTAAAAGACTAATATGCGTATTATAGACTCATTTCGACGGCATAACGGCTGCCAAAAGGGAAAAACATGAATATCAAATGCAGCCCACGCTTGGGGGCTACAATACCTGCAGTTAAACTCAGTAAATGGGGGCTTTTAACACCCACAAAAGCCATCCTATAACAGTTTAAACTAATTATTCTAGAGATTATACTCCTAAATCTCATAAAATCAACTACTTTTAGACGAATAATAAAAACATAACCATAATAATCATCTACCAAACAATCTTGAGGTTCGGACATGGCAAAAAACAAACTAAAGTATATACTTCGCGCCATTTTTCGGATTCAAAATTTTCGAAACATGATATATGAAAGTAATTTTAGTTCTAATACTATAATTCACTTCATAATCAACAAGTATAACAAAAATGAGCAAGCAAAAAACCAAATTCGAGCCCAAATTCGAAGAAATATGACAAGAACGAACTTAAACAAAGAAATGCTCATACAAGCTTCAATACTCTACCATTTTTTCGTGAAATTTGTTGCAAAACACTCTTTACACATAGCATGACAACATGAAGCAAAAAATTTCAAGAACAATGGATTGAATCAAAAACCCCCAAATTCGAAAATTGGGTTTTTGCAGTTCGAACATTCCCAAAATTCAGCCAAAAAAATAAGGAAAAAGGCAAAAAAAAAAAAAAAAAAAAAAAAAAAAAAAAACTTACATTGGATTATGGCAAAAATTAATAGGGGATGAGATCTACTTCCTTTAACTTCTAAAAACAAATATATTCGAACTTTTTAGAGAGAGAAAGAAGCGAAAATGACGAAGGAAGGAGAGAGAGCGAAATGAAAAACCTCTGTAGACACCTAATTGTGTCTCCCCAAAAACCAAACCTGGTGATGAATATCTTTCACGTCATTGATTATCGAACAAGGTGAAATGTGGAAAGTCTTGTGATGCAGATATTTTAATAAAAATACTTCTTCCTGTTTTCGAAAATATTTCATTTCGTACTCTATTTATGGAAAGTGTCCACTCCATTTTATTTTGGTCCATAATATGGGTCCAATAATAGTGTAGTTGGATAGGGGTTGCAAAGAGTTTTCCAACGATATATTATAAGCCCAATTCCTATAAATAATGAGGAAGTTATGGCTAAAATACTAATTTGGGCCTGAAATGAGTTTTATATACGGTCCAATGATCAAGTGCAGGGCCCATTAATAGTTATTCCTAAAAGTATTAGGATTGACTTTAATCTTCTAGAATAATCTAGAAGGTTCTTTTAAATTCTAGTTGAATTAGGATTAATAATTATGTTTTTAGAAAATAAAGAATTATATTTGGAATAAAACAAGTGTTTCAAAAGATTAAATCTGGTTTTAATTATGATAAATATGGAGTTTAATTACTTAATTATCTTAGAAAAAGGACTCCGTACGATTTTAAATTAATGCGTTCACCATCGCGAAACGATAGCTCCATCGCGCCGCGATGAAGCACGATGGACAATGTCACGCCGCGATGGAAGTAGTTTTAATCCGACTCGAATTCGATCTTTTCTGATCGTTTTGGGACTATTTTCTCTATAAATAGGGTCTTTACTCCCCGTTTTCAAATCAACAATCATCTTATTCTTATTCTCTTCTCTCTTAAACAACAACTTGTTCTTTTTCCCTCTTTCTAAGCCTAGCTAAGCTCGAAGTTGCCTTCTCCCTAGACGTGAAAGGTTGATAATTTTTGAGGGTTTGGTCCCAAATCCCTATTTCAATTATTTAAATTAATCTTTTGATTTAATATTTTCATTCAAGCTACTAACGTGTGTATTATTTTGATAGAAAGAGATACGAGGCAACAAAGTAAGTTGTTTTATTGTTTTATTTCTTTAGAAAGCATGATTAGATTATTTTAATTCCTAGTATCATGTTAGGATGTTATTTATTGCTTTATAGTATCATGCTTAGGTTGCTTCCTATTTCTTCTATCATGTTAGGGTTAAAACTTTGATCTTTAATGTTTAGGGACACACTATGATTTGTTATTAATCTTGTTAGTATCATCCCTAGGATCTTTCTAATAATATTATTATGCTTTCATGAGATTGAGATTATTATGATGATGATTATTTATTTATGTTGCTTGATATTATTGTTATTGCTTGATCACTCCCTCTCTTGCAGGTTTAAAGGGAATTTGTACTTGAAATCACGTTAATAAGATAATTAATAATTTGATTTTAGGCTAATGTGATTTTAATTCAAGTGATTACCAATAATATATTTGTTTGGCATTAATATTCAACCAACATAGATTAAACAGGTTTAGGGTTAATATATTGATTGTATGTTAGTCAGAAAGCGCACATGAATATGAGAAGAATTAAGTGGAGGCCTATTTAGGGCGGATTCAATCTCCTTTAGGTTGGATTTGTACCTTTGTCCCCGAATATTCAGTCATGGTTCCAGACCACTATGGAGTTAGTGATCTCATGGATCGTGAAGGGGTGTAACCTTCACCCTATGAACGATTTACAAGTTCCTAAAACTTGTTGGCGACTCATTTGCTCTAGCTTCCTTCCCTTTAGACGCCACCATACTTAATTGTATGATCACAGTAGGGCTCAAGTGTGAGATGCTTGAAATATTCCCTACAATCGCGTTCAACGATTTTCTCTTTGCTGATTTAAATTTCACGTGCAACTCAATATGTTGTGCGTGACAGCCTAGCGCAAATCAGAACGATGTGCATGTCTGGCCAGCGAAACCCACTGAGTTACGCGCGAATACTGGTCACTAAAAGACCGGTACTTTGATTTTGATCTGTTTGATTTATTTCTAACGGTTTTTGCTTGTTGTTAGACGTAATGGCGCGCAAATTATCAAAATCTTTTATTTGCTTTGCATCTTGTAGTTTATTTTCTTTTTGATAGTTTTTTACATCATGCTGCATGAACACCGTGCTTTGTGCCTTCCCTAAGCATACTTTTGGACGTTTTTCGTAAGCGTGTTTTAAAATGTTTCGTAGTGGTGCTTTATGTAAGAGCTCCCATAGACAAGTTTATTTTTCATTTTACTGTACTTACAAATGTCACGTTCTTTTCTTTCTTTTTGGCATCCACAGCAAAAAGGATGGCGTATCGTGCAGCGTAAAATTGCATGGTGTATCGTACTACGTAAAATTGTATGCCATAGGTGTTGCGCAAAATTTCACCTATTCCTAGCCAACATGATCTACCTCTCGTAACTAAAATGGTAGAGTTTTTGTCTTTAGGCGTTAGCTAAACTAGTCGACTGGCACGCCGAACCATCGAGGACAAGGAATATTCTCAATTGGAAGCAAATACGGTAGTTAGTGAGCTTACTGGCTTACCGGACAGCTAGGGTGTCCATCCACCCCCTGTATAAAGAGCGACGAGCGATGTCGCATCTGTTTAGACACGTGCCCCCAGTCCTAAGACACGTGTTCTCATCTTGTGGACAAAAATACTAAGAGAGTTGCCGATTTTCTTCTCTCTCACTAGATTTGGATATAAGCCTCCAGTCCTAATAAGACATACAATTCTATCTTGTGGGCCCCGAATACTGTGTTTTAGCAAGCGAGTGTCAAGAACTTTATTCACGTGTTAGACTACGAATGCCGAAACACCCCTCCTTTTATCATCTTTTAACTTATTAAAATCAGACTGAAGTTTCAATGACACATCGAGGGACTTTAGATCAACGATGCCGCAATTGAGAGGATATCGTCCTCTTTATTATTTTTAAACTGATGTCTTCTCATGACATGACATCACCCAGGACAGCCTTTACTTGTAAAAGCATTCTACATTTGCAAAGTATCAATCTAGATTCTTCAGCGTTTTAAGAATAGAAAATACTTTTTCTAGCCTTAATAGCTACTTGTCTTAAACACTTAGCGGATCAAGGATCGTTTCGACATCCTTAACACTACTAAAAGATTCTATATTCTTTAGGAACTTTGCAGAATGAGTCTCGGATTTATTTCCTTGGCTACTTTGATCCTCGTCTATTCTAGACTCTATCAAAGTGGGGGATAACTATAGACATCTACTTTTGGCCACCTGTCCCGACAAGAAGTTCTATGAGGATAAATAAAACCATCTTTGTGTTGGATCAACGTGAAGAATGCTTATGGACAACTAATTAAGTCACAAGAATGAAAAATGACTACCATAACCCAAAACAAAACAAATTAAGGTCCAATATAACTAAGCCCAATCATAATTAGGCTTAAGCACGATGTTAAAACCTAATTATGACGGATTTAGAGGCGATTAGGTTAAATATCAATATAATGCTGCCATAGAAAAATCCACGTGCATCCCAATGAGTCGCGCTGGTATGGCGCACGCAACTCACAAGGTTACGCGTGACACCCAGCGCAACGTCTAGTGATGCGCTTGCAAAAGATTTAGAATTTCATAAAAATATAAAATCGAATCTTACCATAATACTGTGTAAGACATCTAGGTGCGCTGCCCCGAGCAGTGCATCTAAATCACTTGTGCTGGACTGTCACGCGCAACCCATTCTAATGCGCCCGAAATCTGCTACGGCAGAATACCCAAAACCCTGAATGCATCCATTCCCTATAAATAAAGGGTTAATACGAGGTTGAAACAGACAGAAATTAACCCCAAACTCTGGTAGAAACTTTGTAAACTTGTGTACCCTTAACCCTCTTGTGTTCTATAGGGAATATTTCAAGCATTACCCCAAATTTGAACCCCATTGTGATCATACACTTAAGCATGGTGGCGTCCAAAGGGAAGGAAACAAGAGCAAAAGAGTCGCCAACAAGTTTTAGGAACTTGTAAACCGTTCACAGGGTGAAGGTTACACCCCTTAACGATCCATGAGATCGTCAACTCCAATAGGTCTGGAACCATGACTGGTGTTCGAGGATGAGGGTACAAACCCAATCTAAAAGAGAAAGAACCTTCCCTAATAATAGACCTCTACTTTATTCTTCTTGTATTCATGTGCGCTTTCTAACTAACATGCAATCATTAGGTTAACCCTAAACTTGTTTATCTATGTTGGTTGAATATTAATGCACAAATAACACTATTATTGGCGATCACTTGAATTATAATCATATTAACCATAAACAGGATTATTAGTTATCTTATTAAGCGTGATTACAAGTACCAATTCCCTTTAAACATGCATAAAAGGCGTGATCAAGCAATAACAATAAATAAGAATCAAGCAACATAATAATCATAAAAATCATAATAACCATAAAAATAATAATCACAATCATGTTAAAAATAAAGCATGATTGTAGGGAATATTTCAAGCATTACCCCAAACTTGATCCCTACTGTGATCATACACTAAAGTACGGTGGCGTCCAAAGGGAAGGAAGCTAGAGCAAAAGAGTCGCCAACAAGTTTTAGGAACTTGTAAGCCGTTCACGAGGTGAAGGTTACACCCCTTAACGATCCAGAAGATCGTCAACTCCAATAGGTCTGGAACCATTACTGGTAGTTCGGGGATGAAGGTACAAATCAACCCTAAAAGAGATTGAACCTGCCCTAATATAGGCCTCTACTTTATTCTGATCGTATTCATGTGCGCTTTCTGACTAACATGTAATCAATAGGATTAACCCTAAACCTGTTTATCTATGTTGGTTGAATATTAATGCACAAATAAATCTATTATTGGCGATCACTTGAATTATAATCAAATTAACCCTAAACAAGATTATTAATTATCTTATTAAGCGTGATTACAATTACAAATTCCCTTTAAACATACATAAAAGGTGTGATCAAGCAATAACAATAAATATATCAAGCAACATAATAATCAAAATAACAATAATAATCATAATATTCATGTTAAAGCATAATAATAGCAAGATCCTAGGCATGATACTAACAAGATTAATAATAAACCCTAGCATGTCACTAAACAATAAAAATCAAAGCTTTAACCCTAACATGATACTAACATGAATATGAGGAAAGAAAATAGGAAGCATCGCAGGAATAATAATTGACATTATATTCTTTACCCTAAACATTATACTAGGAAATTATTGTTATCACCCTAAACATGATACTAGGAATCATAATAACAACCTATACATGATTTCTATATCATAATATCAATGCAAACAATTAAAGCACTTACTTTGATGCCTCGTATCTCTTTCTAATAACAAAATACACACGTTAGTAATTTCAAGGAAAATATAAACAACAATTAAAATAAATAATTGAAATAAAGATTAAGAAAGTTTAGATTAGATTTGGGACCAAACCCTCAGAAATATCAAACCTTTCACGTCTAGGGCAAAGGCAACTTCGAACTATGCTAGGTGTGTCTAGTGCTAATGTATGAGGAATTATGTTTGTAAAAAGATAGACTTAGAAAGAGATATAGAATCAAGAAATTCTTGATGAGAGTTGGTGATTGAAAAGGGGGAGATATGACCTCTATTTATAGAGAAAAAAGAGGGTCGAAGAATAAGAAGAGAATCCGAATTCGAATCGAAATAGAACTCGATGGACATCAGTTTTTGTGGATTTTGTTTTTATCATATTTTTTGATCTAGAAGTCCAAATAATTCATATAATATTTCTTTAGAAAGATCTTGAAGTCTACTTTCTAATTCAATTAGAATCAGATTAAAATCATTTTTATATAAAAAGATATAGCCGAAATAGTAGGACGGTGTCAGTTTTGGATAGAGTTTCATATCTCATTGATATCTTTTTCGTTATAACTCGGATTTAATATTATAATATATCATTGGAAAGTTAATTTCAAGATATATAAAATTTGGATAAAGATTATGAGGCACGAAAATAAAATCTGACTGTCTTCGAACATCTTTAAATTCGAATAGAATTAGGATTTAAGAAAAAGGAAAGTTTTTATTTAACTCAAATTCTTTAATCTTATCTTTTCAAAAAGGATAATTAAGAACTTTTAGAAACGTATAGAAGCTTCTAATAAATCCCAATTAGTTTAGGAATAGGATTAGACCTTTGGACCCTCAACATAATCATTGGGTCGTAGGTAAAATCCGATTTGGGCCTAGTTTAGTATTTTGGCCATAACTTCCTCATTATTCATCGGAATTGGGATTATAATATATTGTTGGAAAGGTCTTTTCAAGCCCTATCCAACTATACCATTATTTAACCCATATCATGGACCAAACTAAACTGGAATGCACGTTTTTCAAAAATAGGATAAGAAAAGAAAAATTTTCAAAAACAGAAAGAAGAGATATTTTAATAAAAACATCCTCATCACTAGACTTTTCACACTTTCGCCTCATTCGATAATCAAATGACGTGAAAGGTATTCATCACTGGGTTTGGTTTTGGGGAGACACAAATGGGTGTCTACAACTGTAATTTCCTTAAAAATACTTCTTTTATTCCAAATAAAACTCTTAAAACTCAATTTATCAATGCTAATCAAATTAAGATCCAGAAGAACCTTCTAGAAGATTCTAGAAGACTATAATCAATCCTAATTGCATTAGGAATGATTAATCATAATAGGCCCTGCTCTAGATCATAGGGCCGCATATAAAAATCAAACCGGGCCCAATTTAGTAATTTAGCCATAACTTCCTCATTATTCATCGGAATATCGTTGGAAAGCTCTTTTAGAACCTAATCCAACTACACTATTATTGGACCCTTTTCATGGACAAAACTAAACTGGATTGGCTATTTTCATAAAATAGGTTTTCCAAAACGGAGAGAAAGAAAAGAATTAAAAAAACTAACCGCAACACTAGACTTTCCACACTTTCACTTCATTCGATTATGATTCGACATGAAAGGTACTCATCACTGGGTTTGGTTTTGGGGAGACACAAATGGGTGTCTACAATAATATTAATAGCAAGATCCTAGGCATGATACTAATAAGATTAATAACAAATCCTAGCATGTCACTAAACAATAAAGATCAAAGCTTTAGCCCTAACATGATACTAACATGATATTAGGAAAGAAAATAGGAAGTATCATACAAATCATAATTGATATAAGAAACTTATTCATTACCCTAAACATGATACTAGGAAGCAATAAAACATCCTAACATGATACTAGGAATCAAAATAGTAATATAAACATGATTTCTATATCATAACATCAATTAAACAATTAAAGCACTTACTTGGATGCCTCGTATCTCTTTCTAATAAAAATACACACGTTAGTACCTTCAAGGAGAATATAAAATCAAACAATTAAATTAAATAATTGAAATAGAGATTTGGGACCAAACCCTCGGAAATATCAACCTTTCACCTCTATGGCGAAGGCAACTTTGAACTTGGCTAGGTGTGTCTAGTGCTAATGTATGAGAAATTGTGTTTGTAAAAGGTTAGGCTAGAAAGAGTGAGAGAGAGAATAAGCTTTAGCTTAGAGAGAGAAGAATTAGAGAATTCTAGTTAAGAATTGGTTAGAATTGATGCTTGAAAACGGAGGTCCAAGGACCCTATTTATAAGAAAATAGTCCGAAAACGATAAAAACGAATTAGAGTTTGAAAAGGGATAAAACACGCTTCTGTCGCCAACGACAGGGCTTGTCGCCAGGCGACGATCTTGTCGCCGGGCGACAAACCTGTCGTTTGGCGTTACAAGATAGTTTTTGCGGATTTTGTTTTTAACATATCTTTTGATCCAAAATTCTAAATAAGTCATATAATATTTCGTTGGAAAGCTCTTGAAGTCTACTTTTCTAACCCAATTAAAATCAGATTAAAATCTTTTGTAAATAAAAATATATGGTCGAAATAGTGGAAGGGTGTCAGTTTTGGATAAAGTTTTGTATTCCATTCATATCTTTTTCGTTATAGCTCGAAATTAATATTACAATATATCATTAGAAAGATAATTTCAAGATCTATCCAACCATATAAGATTTGGATAAATATTATGAGTCACAAAAATAATGTCTGACTGTTTTTGAAGATCTTTAAATTAGAATAGAATTAGGATTTAAAAAAGGAAAGTTTTATTCAATTTCAAACTCTTTAATTTTATCTTTTCAAAAAGGATAATTAAGGTCTTTTAGAAACTTATAGAAGCTTCTAATAAATCCTAATTAGTTTTGGAATAGGATTAAAACTTTGTACCCTCCACATGATCATTGGGTTGTAGGTAAAATCTGGTTTGGGCCAAGTTTAGTATTTTGGTCATAACTTCCTCATTATTCATCGAAATTGGGCTTATAATATATCGTTGGAAATGTTTTTTCAAACCCATTCAAATACACTATTATTGGACCTATATCATGGACCAAACTAAACTGGAATGCCCGTTTTTCATAAATAGGGTAAGAAAAAAAAACTATTTTCAAAAACAGAAAGAAGAGATATTTTAATAAAAACATCCTTATCACTAGACTTTTCACACTTTCACCTGGTTCGATAATCAAATGATGAAAAAGGTATTCATCACTGGGATTGGTTTTGGGGAGACACATTTGGGTGTCTACATGTTCAAACCTTATTGGATGCATTTTTGGTTAACCATGACATGAAACAAAAATGTTCTAGAAGTACACGTGGAATATTGAATTATGAAGTGGCATTGTGCTGGTGCAAGAATGAGATACACGTGGCACATTGACATTTTTAGGAACTCTTTTTAATATATATAAGTATAGATTCCACATAGTATCTTGTGTTAAATAAAGAATAGTATTAAATAATTAATTGTTGATTGATCGCCTAAGTCAAGGCGGATCTTGTTTATTTATTGTTATTTATACGAACATTGATTAAATAAGAATAACGACCTTTGCAATGTAATTCCTACGTGATCGATACTTGTATATAAAATCAACTAACTTAGTTTTTGGTATCGCGTTGCATATATTGTTTGGTGATGAAATTGTGAAAATAGAAGAGCTAGTAGAGGTCGTACTAAGGCTAGGATAGTGATTCCCCCCTAAATGGAACGTTATATTAGTACCCTCGCTTCCGAACTCATTTCTGGTACATGTAAACTAATTTGGGCATGAGTAAACTTACGATTCATGCTAAATATCCCTTGAACTCTACGTGGGAGAAAGGCATGAACAAGGTTTATGAGTTTTCCTAAAACTTATTGGCGACTCCTACTTGTTTCTTACAAAAAAAACGTAATGATAGAATCAATTCTAATTCAAGGTCCCCCAAACAGTCAGGAATTCAAATCCTAATACACCCTAACAAGTGTAAAGTACTAGGCTTTTAAACGGCCATGAGCATTTAAGGAGAAGGATCCCCTACGATGGGCACAACCTCCTTACATGAGGGAGCTAGATATACCAAGTATGAACGATAGACAGGTAGAAGTCTAGTTTGACCAAGCCCTTTTCTACAGACAAGGTCCGAAGGGCTATGTTTAGTTTAAATGAGGGCTGGCAAAAGCCGACCTGACTCGAAAACCGAACCCTACCTGAAAATAGCGCGTTTGGGTTGATTTTTTACCCGAAAACTTAATGGGTCAACATGAACCCGACCTGATAATTAAATGGATTAGGTTAAGGTTGAAAATTTCAACCCGTAAATGACCCATCTAACCCGAAATATATATTTCTTTTTTAAAAAAATATTTATTTGCAAGAACCCGTATAAGCTTTGATGACCCAAGCCCAAATAAAGGTTTTATAAAATCTAAACCCTAAAATCCTATATGATCTTTACTCTCATACGTCACTTTCACTTTCCCACTCAATTTTCAATTTTTTTTTTCTCTCTCCCAATTTTCTCTCTCCCAAATTTCTTTCTCTACAGATATAAAGAAATCAAACACTTGTGAATTGAACTTCTCCTTCATTGTTTAAGTGTTCAGCCTATATCAATCTAAAAGGTAATTTACTGATTTCAATTTTCTTTTAATATGGGTTTGCTTCAAATACGGTTTTGCTTTCATATTTTTGTTGTTGTTTTTATTGATATGCTTAAATTTATGTTGTTGTGTTGTTGATATAATTTAGATTTATGTTGTCTTGTTGTTCTTGTTGCTCTTGTTGCTTTGGAAGTTTTATAAACTAATTTAATTGGGAGAATGTTTGTTACTCAGATTTTATCTGCATGAATTTTAGTTTTAATTTTTGGCATGATATATTATTTATACTTTTGATTACTAATTTAATTTACATCTTATGCATGTGTGAGCATGATTTAATTTAGATCTATGCATCGTTGTGAAATTATCATAATGTTATTCTTGTATTGTTACTTAAGTACATTTTGTTTAAATTTGTTATTATTTTTTATAGATTTTTTTTTAGAGGTGAGGCAAAGGAGATTAGTTTGAACCGTTGATGAAAGTACTACATGATGCATCCACTAATATTGTTGGGAAATAAAATTCAAGTTTGTGTTTAGAAATTTTTAATACCTTTGTAATTCGTTAAGTAGGACTTCATTTAGCTTGTAATTTGTTAAGTAGGACTTCATTTGTCTTATAATTCGTTAAGTAGGATTATTACTTTGTTAGACAATTTTATTTTGGTAGGGGTGAATAATTGAATCAGCAAATTTGTGTGTTGGAAAATATTAAATGATTTGAAAACCAAAAGGTCATAAGAAAAAAGAATCATGTCTTTACGGTTAATTTCAGGTCAATAAACCTGATTTAAACACAAACAAAAAAATTAGGTCAAAACAGGTCAAATTCGGGTTGACTCAAACCTGAAAATATCAGGTTAAGTTTAGGGTTTTCAACCAAAAAACTTAAATGGATTTGGTTCGAGTTGGGGTGTAGCTGACCCGAAATAAACTAACCCGAACACGAACCTGATCCATTTGTCGGCCCTAGTTCAAATGGGGATAGAAGCCTAGGTCCGGATGGTTTCACGTCTTATTTCTTCCAAAAACATTGGGATATGACGAGGGGAAAACTAGGTCGTTATCTAATCTTCCCTTGGTCAAACTAAATTTATAAACACTTAACAAACCTAAATACGAGTATAGAGGCAAGTCAAGGGTCGAACCCAAAGGAACGGTAATGTTCATGCACTTTCAATCATGCGCCTAAGCTAGGTCGAAATCGAAGGTAAGAGAGGAAACTAACAACTAACAAAACAAGTAACTAAGGAAATAAAATACTAGGAACGGGGATCAACAAGTAATCATGTCAATTACAACAACTTGGGAAGAGCATGCCAATCAAAGGTTGTGAAGACTAATGATAAGAGCAATTAATTGGAATCAAAGAGATATCTCCTAATTCTTAAGCTAGGGTTCACTATGAATAACAATCCAAGAGAATCACAATCAAAACCAATCGATAATTGCAATTCCTAAATCAATTGTTCGTGTAATTAGCAATTACAATGCAATCTAGCATAATTCTCAAGGCCTAATTGAATTACGCACATGCAAACCTTCACTAATCACTTTAATATCAACAATCAATAAACACAATTCCCAAATTAATCATAATTATCAATCATACAAGTTTCACCCAATTCCTAGCCAACAACTACTCTAACATCATCATCTAATCAACTAACAACTAAAGAAATCAAGAATCAACAATATATGAAGAACAACTACACTAATCAAGCATCAAACATCAAAATTAAACCAAACAAACATGAAATTATACAAAGAAATAAAGTGAGATAGAGTTAAGAATGCTCATTGATAATGGAGAAGATATTCAACACAATTGTCACCCTTGTATCTTCAATCTCTCAATCACCATTGAAATCCTTCACTTTCTCTTTCTAAAACTACTCCTAACCTAGAGAGAGGAACTCCTAATCTAAGCTAATCCTCCTTAGAGGTGAGAGAAACTATCCTAAACTAAAGTATTTCATGTATCAAGAATAAAGAAGGTCGTACACTACATATACAAAAGGAGGAAATAAAAGAAATCGCGAGTAAAACCCAGAAAGTCGCGCCCACGGAGAAATCGGTCGTGCCAGCGGGGTGCCCGCGGCTAGCCCTCTCCAAGTTCCTGGTCGAAAATGGGCAGAAATAGGTTGCAGCAGCCCCGCTCATGCGGGTACTGTAGCCCGCGCCCGCGGACATCCCGCGGCAGATTTGCAGGGCCAACTTTGGAAGTTTGTCACTCACAATCTAGGAATTGTATGAAGGCGTACAACCTATCATTTGAAATCTCTTTAAGTCTAGTTTCTAGCCCAACTTGAATAACCTTAATCTGATCTGTAGAACTCCAGATATGGCTGAAACAATGAACAAAGCTCATTTTTTATACTTTGCAAGCCTTCATTTTCCTTTGTTTCTTGGATTGGCTTAACTTGCGTGCTTGGCTTCCCTAAATTTTCTCCGTTAAATTCCTTGAATGCACTTGAGCTCCCTCCTTGATTATTAAATCCGCGGGAACTCAACGTACCTACAAAACAAGACAAATAAACGGATAAGCGAGAGAAATAGCCGATAAATGAATAAAATGATAAGAAAACCATTAAAAGCACGCATTTCTCGAAACTGATACAAAAACACTCAAATCGAGCATTAATCTCTAAAAACACGACATAAATGACTAAAAATAAGCATAGAAATATAAAGAAAACAAAGCCTAAAGGTGCCATAAATGGCACGGATCAGGATACAGTAGGAAATTCAACTGTTCTTGCAGCGCAGAGTTTCTTCAACACGGGGTTTATTCTCAAGGAATGGAACCATTCAATTCTGGTGATGATACCAAAGGTAGAGATTCCAAAGATGACGACTAATCTTAGGTTTATTATTATTTGCAATACTGTCTCCAAATGTGTCTCCAAATGTTTAGTCAATAGCCTGAAGAAGGCTTTACTTGATCTCATTTCACAGTCTCAACATGCTTTTATTACAAGAAGACAAATGACTGATAACATTCTTTTGAGCCATGAGGTGATGGATAAAATTAATAGCAAGGTGTCGGGATCAGATTATTTGGCCGCAGTAAAGATTGACATGAGTAAGGCCTATGATATGATAAATCGGGTTTTTTTGGAGAAGGTTCTACAACACTACGGGTTCCTAGGGACATGGATTCGATTGATCAAACAGTGCATCTCCACAGTTTCTTACAAAGTTCTCCTGAACGGGGAGACAAGTGACCAGTTCCGGCCTTACTGTGGTTTACGTCAGGAAAATCCTTTGTTACCCTATCTGTTTTTATTTTGTATGGATGTCCTCTCTAGGATGCTTCAGCAAGGTTGTGAAATGAGACTCTTCGATGGTATTAAATTAGGAAAGCAGGGCCCTTCCATCTCACATTTGTTTTTTGCGGATGACGCACTTTTATTTTTCAAAGCGTCAAATCGAAGTTGCATGGCCATTTCTGGCATACTCAATAGGTTTTGCATGGTCTCGGGTTAGCAGCTGAATCTTAGAAAGTCACATTTCAAGGTCAGTCTGAATACCCTAGTTAAGCTTCAAAATGGTTTTAGATCAAGTTTGGAGATGGATCAAGTTAATCAATTTGGTGTCCATTCAGGGGTGCCTAATGATTCAATGGGGCGTAAAGGGGCGTCCTTTCATTTCATCATTGATAACATTCGGAAAAGAATCTTTGGATGGAATGTGATTCCTCTCTCTGACAAGGGTCGGAACTAGGTCGTTTAAACTAAACCCTACCCTAGGATAAAAAAAAATTTGTAATCTCTCAACACACCCTTACACAAGTATTATGGTAAGTTGAGGGTCGAACCACTAAGGAACGGTGGGTTATTATCTATTGCCTAAGTCAAGCTACTCCGAAATGGTAGGGTGTAGGTATGTAAACTAGGACAAGGATGACTAAACAACGAATTAAAATCAAGTATGTAAAACGCTAGGGCTAGGATCCACATTAAATCGTAATGGATTCAAATAATTGGGAGGTCAAAGTGACTAAGTCAAGCAATGTGAGGGAAGACCAATCATGCAACCAAAAGAGCGTATCAAGCTATTTTCCTAGAGGTCTAACTAGCGTCAACTATTATAAACTCTAGCTAGGAACGTGACAAGACACCTCAATTGTTAAATGCAATCCACAAATCAATGGTCCGTATCAATGTGAACTTACAATGCAATCTAGTGCAACAATCAAAGTTAGCTACTCTTTAATTAATCACACACATGCACATGATCATCAACCAATTTAATCACATAGTCAACTCCATCATTTTTCCCCAATTAGCATTAATCCATTACTCATACATGCTTCACCATTACCCTAGCAAGCAATCTACTCACTAGCCATTGAAATTAAGATAAAAACAACACTAAGCAACAAATTCATCATGATCAAATCAAACAAGCTAAAATCAAACACAAATAAATCAAACTTCAATCAAAATAGAACAATCAACAAAACAAATGAAATCAAACTAAATATCAAACTATAGATTGAATTAAAGAAAAGGAATCCTTACAAACTTGATCAAAAATCAAAGGAAATGAAGAAATCTTCAATCATCAACAATCCACCATGAATTTCTCTCTCTAAAAACCTAGAGTTTTTCTCTCTAAAATCTCTTTAATTATGATCTAATTATGATCTAAATTGAATTCTCTAATCATTCTCTCTCTAAAAATAGAAGGAAAGACTATATAAAGGAAAGATACAAAAGAAGATTTAGTTAAATCGTCCCAAAAGGAACCCCGGAAGGTGCAGTCGCATCAAGGGGGAGGCGTGGCTGCGAGAAAATGGGTACGGAACAGGGACCCAGGCAGGCGCGCCCGCACCCGCACTAGGCGCGCCCGCACCCGCACTAGGCGCGCCCACGCCACCCAGGTGCGCGGCCGCACCACCCTCGTGCACGCCCGCACCTGGCAGCAAGGGAGCTCCCTCTTCTTCGTCCTAGCTCATCCTCTTGCGCTCGTCTTGGTGATGATGATGAACACTAAGGTAGGCAGTCTTGAAATGGCTATTTTAGTGGGTTTATGCCAAAGATGATGCCTCCACCGTATGCTTGCACCGATCTCATGAATTTGCTCCTTACATTCCTTCAAACTTGATCTCCAAATGACAAGCAAGAGGCATCCAAAATTATGGGAAATATGAGAGGAAGGATCGGGAATCATCGGAACACGATCATAACCTGAAAATACACGAAAACAAGCAAATAAAAGGGAAAAAAACCAAATAAACAAAGAAATGCACAAAGAAAGAAAACTAACTAAGGAAAGCATAAACTAAAGAAATAAAGAACAAAACTAAGGAAAACTAAAGAAAAGAGATATAGAATAGCATGAAATTCATCCTAAAAGAAGCCAAATGAGTGCCATAAATGACACTCATCAAATTCCCCCAAGCTAAACTTTTTCTCGTCCTCGAGCAAAACAAAGCAAGAAAGAATAAGGATGAAAGACTTATTCAAAAAGAAAAAGAAAGACTCAAGATGAGAATATACACTTAGACTCACTGTCGTAGGAATCAATGTTGTTTTTAGCTACAACAAGCCATTTTAAACCCTTAGATCGCCCTAGAGGACGAGTAATGCTCTCGTAAAGGTACCCTAAGAGTTTACCCATAACTCTCCCCCTACATCCAAGAGGCAAAACCATAAAAAGAAAAGAAAAAGGGAAAACCAAACCTTTGCAAAATGGACTTACAAAGAGACTACATTGCAAATGAATGAAAATCTTTCTCAAGCAATCAAGGTATGCACGTTCCAAGATATCCAAGTTGATTGAAACATAAGGTATGCTAAGCATAGGAACTAGACATCATAATCCACGTTCATCCCAAATGATCTTACCGCGTTCTCCCCACTAGTCTCAAATCTCCCCTTAGTGAGCATCCTAATGATTCCTCGAAGGAACCGGAAGAAGAGATTTATTTAAGCTACTCGACAATCTTGACTATGCATCCCCTTTCCTTAGGCAATGACCCATGATTCCCTCCCCCGAATAGTGACTCAACTTCTAGGTCAAAAGGGCTTTCCTAAAGGTTGTAACTTAAGGCATAAAGGGTGAAGGTAGGCTAAAATTTAAAATTTGGCGGTTTCCTAAATAGTGAAGCAAAAGGGGTGATCAATCCTCAACATCACGATCAAGAAATCACCAAACAAAAACAACTACACCCCCGAGCTTATTCAAAGCTATACTCACAAGAATATGTACAAAAAGCGTAAACACTTCTCCCCCAAGCTTAAATGAAGCATTGTCTTCAATGCTTATAAGGAGAAAAGAATACATCAAAATATTTTTGAATTTTTTCACTTTTTCAAATATTTTTTTTTGTTTGCTATGCTTTGTCCTTGCATCTTTCCAACTTCGGACGGCTTTTTCAATTTTGCACTTATTTGTCCATGCTTTTTTTTTAATTTATGACGGCTTTTACTTATACTCATTTGCCATTATTCACAAAGAAAACATAACACAAGCTAGCATCAAGGGAACCACATATCCCAACTTTTTCACCACAAACTCCATCAAGAATGATCAATTGCTTCACAAAAAACAAGAAAAGAAAGAAAATGAAACAAAAGGCCAAAGATCTAAAGATGTGGCTTGAAAAGAAGGTAATAGGCTTAAATAGTTGCAAGAAGGCAAATGTAAACCCAAAAACAAAGATGAAACAAACTATCCTAAAAATGAAAAATACCACCCCGAAAAGATGTCTTTGTCCTCCCTAGATAGCTCGGTCTCGGGTTGAAGAATCATAAATCAAGCTTTATAGATTAGGTACAAAATAGTCAAGGATCCACGCCGCTCATAAAAAATAGGTTGAAGGCTTGAAAAACAATGAACCTCACATGGATGTAGCAAAAACTCACTAGTGGTGCCAAATCGACTATAGGGAGAAACTACTAAGCATGCCACAAACAAGTGGAATCCGGCTTCATGATCCTCCTAGTTCAAACCAACTACCCTAGCATACACCTATCCTAGAGTCAACCAAGCATAGTCTCAAACCGTGCATACCTTTACTTCCTAGGAAGAAATTCATTCAAAAGACAAAGTCCAATGTATAAAGTCCAATTCATAAGGAAAACAAAAAGGGGTGAAAAACAAGTCTCAAAAGCATACCACATACCAAGAAAAGAACAAAGTAAAAATAAGGGAAAAGAAAAATAAAAGGAAAAGAAAAGAAAAGGAAAGTCATAGATAAAGGAAGAATAGGAAAAATTGAAAAAGGAACTAGAAAGCAAGTTAAATACATATATCCCAATCGACATACAAGTGATCGAATGACATGACAACATCGTCAACGATCCCAAACACATTAGGTGTTAACAAGAAATCATCCTCGAACCGTTCAACTTCCCCTAAACTAAACCTAATCTATGAATCCAAATAAAATAAAGAGAAAAATTAGAAAGTCTCACCGGGCTATCCATGCTTAGCATAATAAACAAAGGCGATATAAAGAACCACCTTCGTTGCGCTCCAAAACCATAAGCATCATCAAAAAGCCATGTGAGAACAAGAAAAGCAAAAGAAGCTATAAACAAAGAAAAAGGTAAGTAACTTCAAAACAAAAGAAAAAGATACTAAAAATTAAAACTAAATGAAGCTAACAAAAACAATAAACAACTAAGCAAAACTAAGCTAACAAAGACCAAAAAGGAAAGTAAAGAAAGACTAAGTAAACAACTAAACAACTAACTAATTAAAAGACACTAGACTACAATATTTGGATTCAAAGGGATTTTGATTCAAGGGTTTTGGATATAAGGGAGAAAGAATCAATCAACATCATCACAAAGAAAACATCACAACAACAATGGCAAAACAAGCTCATGGGACTAGAAACAAGCATCATCAAGGCTAGAGACCAAGAAATGAAAACCATCATGCAAGAGCAAATAAAATACAAGGTAAGCAACAACAACAACAAATATTGGCAACCGAGATACAAATGAAGTTCCCCCAAGCTAAGCATGAATACATCTCAACATCCCAACAATACAAATAAAGCACATAAAACATAAGGGATGGAGGTAAAAGGCACAAAAGTGAGGGAACTAAGACTCATCATTACCACCACCACTTGGGCCGGCCTCATTGGAATCATTGTTGCCCATGTAGTCATCGAAGGTTGGGGGTGAGTAAGGAGCCCAACCTCCGGTGAATCTCTTGGGCCAACCATAATGCCCCTTGAAGTTATCTTGATGCCAAGGGGCAAGAGGTGGAATTGCTCGGGCAAGGCAAGCTCAAATGGATGGTTAGGGTGCACATAGGGGTAATTAGGGTCACCCCTATAGTCACACCCTCCAAGAGCACGGTAATCATAGTTACCATGCTCGTCCGGGTAAGAACGAGGCTTGGTACCGGGATCTAAAGGCCCTTGCCAATAAGGATGCCAATGCAAAGGTATAGGACCTTGCTGGGGCGGAAAGTAAGGATAGTTAACCGGGGGAGTGATGTTCCCTCGGTTAACCTCCGCATCATAGAGTTGTTGTTGAATGAACATACCTTGTTGCATTTCGGAAATACCTCGCATTTGGGAGTAAAGGGCCTCAAAATCTTGGCCATACATGCCCTCCAAGGGAATTTGCAACCCACTCATTTTGTTGCTTAGGGCCTCCAAGTCGGAGCTAGAAAATTGAGGTTGTTCCACTTGCCCTTGTTGTTGTTGATTTTGTTGATGTTGTGGTTCTTCTTCCTCTTCTTGTTCTTCTTCCTCATCGGAGTCAAAGAAGGGGCGACGGAAGCTCTTGGGGACATGCCACACATTAAGGGTGTCCATCCGGTGGAGAGATGTCGAAAATGGGTTGGGAAGGTAGAACCAATGCTTGTTATCCCGAAGCCACTCATAATGCCCCTCCTCATAAGGCTTGGAGATGAATTGAATTTGCCCCAATTGTTTCATATCAAGGTACAGGGAGGCGGCATCTCCAACCGGCTTGCAATATGACAAATGAAGATCGAGGTGGAGGTTGGTCAAGAGCCTAGTGACCATTCCCCCACAAGGAATCTCCCCGGTGTCCCGATCTTACAAAGCTACACAGTAAGTGGCAAAGATGTACCCCAAGTTCAACCGGCCACGATATTCTCCTCTAGTGGCCAACCATAAAATTTTGAGCTCCAATTTGCTCATCTTGCCCAACTCTTGCTTGGGGAAAACCGAGTACCCCAAAAGACGGTGAACAACCCGAAGACAAGGTTGGTACACGTTGCTAATCTTGGCCTGTTTTGTGACAAACTCGCCACCTCCGGAGATATCATCCCACCAATAATACTGATCATTCTCCTCAAAAATATAAGGCTCTAGATCTAAGATGTCACCATGAGGATCAAAATCTAGAGCGGCATTGAATTGCTCTAAGGAATAGTCGAAGAAGTTGTTGAAAAATCTGGAAACGAACCCTGTATTGACCTTCTACGGGAACTATCTCAACCGTAGCAAAGAACTCGAAAGTGGGCTCAACATAGGTGCGGTAGCTATGGGAGATGAATGTGCCCATCCGAAGGTTGATCAAAAACTCCCTTATATCCTCATCAATCCCCAACGCGGACATGTCGGGTTGGAAGTAGTGCCTTGTGGGCTTGAGGGAGCGGTTTTCCTTTAATTGATGGTATCAGTTCTTTTGTTTTTTATCGTGGATTTTTCTTTTGGGTGGTAGAGTAGGTTTGCGTGTTTGGGAGGTGGATGTGCTTGGGGTAGGTTCATCAATGGAGGTGTTTCTTTTGTGTTTCTTGACAAGGTTTCTGAGGAATCTCGACATGATGAACTCCAAGTGTAAGATCACAAAAACCAATCACAAAATTTCCAAAAACAATCCGCAAAATTCACCAACCAAGAACTTCAATTTCCACCAATCACAATTCCAATCCAAATTGCCAAACAACACCAAACAACAAACAATTTCTTCCCACACAATCAAAATCACAAGAAGAACCAACCAATACCACAATATCACCTTACTACCCAAACTACCAAAATTCAAATTCCAAATTTCTCAACAAAATTGCTCACAAATGCTACAAAATCAACAAACAACATAATGTGAGTTGAAATCAAACAACAAACAAATCAATTAATCATCAAAATCATCAAAAATGATACTACTACTATTCATGCTCATGAACAAATCAAAACTTGCAAATATATGACATAATTAAGCAATTAAAAGCTAGAGAAGATGATTATACCATATATGAAGCAAGATTGAACCACTTTTAGCCACTAATTCCCACCAAATTGAAAATCCCCAAATTATACCCAAGTATGGAGGAGAGATATTGGAGGTTTAATTTGGTGAAATTAGTATGAATTTGATGATTTGGATGAAAATGTAGAAGTTATTAGTGAATTTGAAGTGAAAAATTGAGTGATTTGTGTTGAAATTTGATGAGAATGAGAGGGAAGTGGTGCGGTTTCAAGGGTTTGAGGTTGATGGGGGTCGAATGTAGAAGGAGGAAATAAGGGGAAATTAAAGAAGGAAGGAAGAGAAGGTAAGGGGGGTACGGGCTGGCTGGCGCGCCCGCACCAGCTAGGTGCGCGGCTGCACCAACCACGTGCTTGCCCGCACCTGCATGTGCCTAGCCCGATTCTTCTTCTTCTTTTTTTGGTGCGTTCATCGGTGGGTTTATCGATCAAGATCAACATTTGGGCTCTTAAACCCACTGAAAGTGGCAGATTCAAATCAAGATTTTAGTGGGTTCAAAATCCCAATATAATGGTAGCACCACATGAACCCACCAAGTGCAAAATACCTTTAACATGAAAGCACAAAATTCCCTATCTTACCTCACTAAAATTCTTACCCTTTTACCTCAAATTCTGATGATATCGAATATAATCACATCAAAAACCGCAAACACCTTCTCATTCCTCATGCTCACTTGATGAAATCCAATCCCAAAAATGCAACCTACAAATCCAAACAAGTAGAAAAGTGAAAGAAAAGAAACTAAAAGAAGGAAAAATAAGAAAAATTCAAAAATCAAAAAGAAAAGTTAGAAATCTCCGGGTTGCCTCCCGGGAAGCGCTTGCTTATGGTCCTAAGCTCGACCCTTCCTCCAAATCATGGAGGGTCAAAGAACACCACCTTCTTCAAGGTAGCGGAAAGAGAAAATTCCTCTTCAACTTCTAGCAACCTCTTGTTGTTGGTTGATGAAAATTCCTTCAAAGACTTTTCAGTTGCAAATTTTTCTTTCCGTAACTTCTTTCTCTCTCTCTTCTTCTTAGAATCACGAGCTTTTTTCTTTGGCTTGTAGTTCATTGTAGATGGTTCCTCACCATCCATACTCATGGAAACATCCCCTTAATCTTGAGGATAGAGCTCAAACTAATGAGGAATTTCAACTTCCTCCTCGTCCATAAGCTTGGGAATCATCATTTTCTCTTCACTAACCTTCTTGCCATCAAAACTTGAAAGAGCATCATCACAATTCTCAAGAACATCGTTAGTTGAAGAATGAATCATGCACACATTATCAATAGAGTGAGGGGAATAAGCACACATAATTCCTTACGCAAGAGACAAAGACTCATGCATTGGTTTCAACTTAAAACTTTCCTCTTTCTTACCAACTCTCAAGGTAATACGGCCTACTTTCACATCTATTAAGGCTCCCGAAGTGGCTAAGAAAGGTCTTCCTAAAATGATAGGGATATGGTCATCTTCCGCAATCTCAATCACAATGAAATCAACGGGAATAGTGAACCCTCCTATCTTAAGAGGAACATCCTCAACTCTCCCCTTTGGAATCATAATAGTCCAATCGGCCAATTGAAAGGTTATGTTAGATAGGAGGAGCTCACCTAGCTTGACTTTCTTGAAAATGGAATAAGGCAAGCATTATCAAACGTTTTTCCCTTGATCTCACATGGAATAGAGAAATTACCCGGATGCTCCATCTTCTTGGGAAACTCATTATGAATGAAAGCACTACAACAATTCCCAACTTCAACCGAATCAACCTCATTACACTTTCTCTTCCCGCTCAAATTCTCCTTAAGGAACTTAGAGTACCTAGGCATTTGGGTAATTGCATCGGTGAAGGGGATAGAAAGGTGAACTTCCTTTAGCATAGGAAGAAACTTTCCAAATTTCTCATCCATTTTGTGCCTCAAGAATTTTTATGGGTATGGAAGGTCGGGTCTCCACACTTCCTCACACTCTTTCTCACTACTCCTCTTTTTCTCTTGCACCTCCTCATAACTTACACTCTTAGACACAACCTTCTCAACTTCCTCTCTTGGGTCACTCCTCTCCTCATCCTCCTCAATGGACCTTGAAACTCCCTCATTAAGAACTCTCTCACTCCTAGTGGTAATAGAATACACGGGTTTCTTTGGTTCCACTCCTTGAGAAGGCAAAGAGGATGGACTAGCACAATCGTTTAGAGTGTTGTCTAGTTGGGTTATTTGTGTCTCGAGAATTTTGTTATGAGTCATCATCTCATTAAATTTCTTGTCACTCACCGCCATATAGGTGTTTATGATCTTGGTTTGGTTATCAATCATTTCTTCCAAATTTGTCTTAAATGATGATGGTTGGGAATAAGAATTTTCACCATTGGCTTGAGGCTTTGGAGAAAAACCGGGTGGGGGTCCCCTTTGGTTGTTATTTTGAAAACTTCCCCGATTTTGGTTGTTGTTCCAATTGCCTCGACCTTGACTATTGCCACCATTATGGTAATGGCTACCAAAGCCTTGAGATTGACTTTGGTTTCCATACCCATGGCTTGGGTTTTTATTACTATCACTTTGGTAGTTATATTTACCTCGGAAACCTTGGTTTCCTTGGTCCCTATAGCCTCCATTGTTGTAGTTATCGAAACCACCTTGGGGGTGAGAATTCCTATTGCCAAATTCTTAGGTCCATCAAACCTTTGACCACCATTGGCATTAGACACAAAGTTTAAATGTTCATATTCATTATTTTCAACATCATCACATCCATAAACAAAAGTTAGAGAACACATGGAAGAATCATGATCATAAGATCCACAAGAATCACAAAATAGACAACCACTTGGCATGTTATTGGAAGTAGAAGGAGAAGAGTTAGAAAGTGTACCTCTCCCTTTGGATTGGGAGGGAAGACTCAATGAATTTGTAGAAACACTCTCAAGCTTTACTTTGATCGATGTCATTTCCTTCCCTAGATTTGAAATTTGGGAGGACAAGTTGTTAATCGCGTTGAGATGATCCACCGAATAAACCGTAGAGCCACTCTTGCTCGTAGACTCCCTCTCTCCTTCTTGATAATCTCTATAGTATCTCACCACATCCTCAATTATGTCAACTACCTCTTCTTCCATCCTATTCATTATAGGACCTGCGACTCCTCCATCTAGGCATGACTTGCCTTGGGCACTCAAGCCTCCATAGAAAATTTGTATCACTTGATAGGTAGGAATTCTATGATTTGGGCACTCTCTTTGGTACTCCTTGTACCTCTCCCATGCTTCATAAAGATTCTCATTAGGCCTTTGTTTGAATCCTTGGATCAAGGCTCTAGCCTCCGCCGTCTTCTTTTGTGGGTAAAAGCGAGACAAGAAAGCCTTTGTGACTTCATCCCACGTCCTAAGGGAATTGGGCTTAACCTCCTTATCCAACCACTCTAAGCCACGGCCAATAAGAGAAAAGGGAAACAACTTTAACCGAATGAACTCTTGAGAAATGTCGTTCACATTGATAGTATTACAATACTTCTCAAATTCCTTTAGGTGATTTAACGGTCTCTCACTCTTGGCTCCACTAAATTGCCTCCGTTCTATCAAAGAAATCATGGCTGGTCTTATTTCAAAATCGTTCGCCGGTGTTGTAGGTGGAGCAATGCCGCTCTCAAACCTATAAGCACCGGGAATTCCCAACTCCTTCAAAACTAATCTTGGATTCTCTCCCATGCCTTGCTCTTCTTCTTCCTCAAACTCTTCTTCACTTGAGGAACTTAGGCTCAAAGATCGGTTGGCTATCCTTCTTCGTGAAAGAGTTCTTTCAATTTCCGGATCCAAAGGAACTAAGGACCTATCACAAGTTCTACTACGCATGAAAAAACTCAAAAGAAATTGTTAGTAACGCGGCTACAAGTGTAGCCTAAAAGAAAGAGGAAAAATCTTTTTGTATTTTAGAATAAGATGGAATAGACTCAATAACAATACACAATAACAACATCGTTCCCTGGCAACGGCGCCATTTTAACAAGGGTCGGAACTAGGTCGTTGAAACGAAACCCTACCCTAGGCCAAACAAAATTTGTAATCTCTCAACACACCCTTACACAAGTATAATGGTAAGTTGAGGATCGAACCACTAAGGAACGGTAGGCGATTATCTATTGCCTAAGTCAAGCTACTCCGAAATGGTAGGGTGTAGGTATGTAAACTAGAACAAGGATGACTAAACAACGAATTAAAATCAAGTATGTAAAACGCTAGGGCTAGGATCCACATGTAATCGTAATGGATTCAAATAATTGGGAGGTCAAAGTGACTAAGTCAAGCAATGTGAGGGAAGACCAATCATGCAACCAAAAGAGCGTATCAAACTATTTTCCTAGAGGTCTAACTAGTGTCAACTACGATAAACTCTAGCTATGAACGCGTCAAGACACCTCAATCGTTAAATTTAAGCTACAAATCAATGGTTCGTATCAATGTGAACTTACAATGCAATCTAGTGCAACAATCAAAGTTAGCTACTCTTTAATTAATCACACACATGCACATGAACATCAACCAATTTAATCACATAGTCAACTCCATTAATTTTCCCCAATTAGCATTAATCCATTACTCATACATGCTTCACCATTACCCTAGCAAGCAATCTACTCACTAGCCATTGAAATTAAGATCAAAACAACACTAAGCAACAAATTCATCATGATCAAATCAAACAAGCTAAAATCAAACATAAATCAATCAAACTAGAAAAATCAACAAAACAAATGAAATTAAACTAAAGATCACACTATAGATTGAATTAAAGAAAAGGAATCCTTACAAACTTGATCAAAAATCAAAGGAAATGAAGAAATCTCCAATCATTAACAATCCACCATGAATTTCTCTCTCTAAAAACCTAGAGTTTCTCTCTCTAAAATTTCTCTAATTATGATCTAAATTGAATTCTCTAATCATTCTCTCTCTAAAAATATAAGGAAAGACTATATAAAGGAAAGATACAAAAGAAGAGTTAGTTAGATCGTCCCAAAAGAAACCCTGGAAGGTGCGGTCACATCAAGGGGGAGGCGCGGCCGCGAGAAAGTGGGTACGGAACAAGGACCCAGGCAGGCGCGCCCACACCCGCACTATGCGCACCCGCGCCACCCAGGTGCGCGGCCGCACCACCCTCGTGCGCGCCCGCACCTGGCAGCAAGGGAGCTCCCTCTTCTTCGTCCTAGCTCATCCTCGTGCGCTCGTCTTGGTGATGATGATGAACACTAAGGTAGGCATTCTTGAAATGGCTATTTTGGTGGGTTTATGCCAAAGATAATGCCCCCACCGCATGCATGCACCAATCTCATGAACTTGCTCTTTGCATTCCTTCAAACTTGAGCTCCAAATGACAAGCAAGAGGCATCCGAAATGATGGGAAGTATGAGAGGAAGGCTCGGGAATCCACGGAACACAATCATAACCTTAAAATACACGAAAAAAAGCAAATAAAAGGGAAAAAGACTAAATAAACAAAGAAATGCACAAAGAAAGAAAACTAACTAAGGAAAGCACAAACTAAAGAAATAAAGAACAAAACTAAGGAAAACTAAAGAAAAGAGCTATAGAATAGCATAAATTCATCCTAAAAGAAGCCAAATGAGTGCCATAAATGACACTCATCACTCTCCCAACCTCAAAAGATCATTTAATCAATTATGTTCTCATCGTTATTACATCCCATGTGCTAAGTTGTTTAGAGATGCCTGTTGGTATTTCAAACAAATTTGACTCTTTTCTAGGAGGGTTTCTTTGGAAAAACAAAGATCAGAGGGGGATGCAATGGGTAAGCAAAGATAAAGTCAACCTTCCAAAAGGAATGGGGGGTTTAGGGGTCCGAAGCTTGGCTTGTGTCAATAAGGCTTTACTTATGAAGCCAAAATCCACAATAATTACTGGCTAAGGTCTGTTCAGCAAGGTTTCATTCTCCGCTCTTAAGAGAAACTCAGGTTCGAGTGATAAATAGGAATTTCTCTTGGGGCATGTGGGGCCTCGCAAAAGCCTAAAATAACCTTCTTGAGGGTTATGGTTGGAAGGTGGGGAATGGAAACTCCATATTAGTAGGGAAGGACAGGTGGATGGCGGGTGAGGTTCCGGTTTTAAATTCCAACATTACACTCCGTCAAGGAAAAACTTGGAGGGTGAGTCATTTTTTAGACCCTAAAACTCAAAGTTAGAACTAGCCACGGCTAGTCATTGCCTTTGAGCCTAAAGATGTGTCGGTAATGGCTAGCTTGGAGTTATTAGATCACGATGAGGAAGACTACATGTTCTGGAATTTTAACAAGTCAAGAAGATTCGCAGTCAAAACAGGGTATTCCTTAAATGTTCTTTTGTGGACTCGAGGGATATGGTTCAGGAGGATATTTTTAAGTCCCTTTAGTCCCTCCCCATTATGCCAAAGTGTAAACTTTTTGTATGGAAACTTCTCTGGAATGGAATTGCTACTGAAGCTAGTTTGGGGAGAAAAGGACTTGAGATCTCACTGGAATACAATCTTTATGGCTCGCGGGGGGAGGATTTACAGCATCTGTTCATGTTTTGCACAACTTCTCAGGATGTTTGGAAGGGTGGAATTTTACATATTCACTCAGAACCTAACGCAGACCAGTCTTTTTAGGATTGGATTATGTATTATATCTGCCTAATTTTAGGCCAGGATGGTCACAATGGTCATAGAACTACCTTTTTTATCGCAAACTTGTCGGGTTTGTGGATAGCAAGGAATAAAAGGGTTTTTAAATCTTCATCTTCGTCTGACCTGTCAACGTCGGCGATAATTTCTGAAGGTTTACGCCAGCAAGGTTTTCTCTACAAGATAATTTAGGAAGGTCTGAGATCTTTACACCCACCAAAAATGGTTGCAGACTACCCGCCAAGATTTATGCAAGTTGTCCTTCGTGATGGTGGGATGAGTGTGTTGCCTACTGTGATTATGTTGATGGTTCTTGGCATAAGCACACTTATAGATCAGAAATATATCGAGATGGTGCATGGAGAGTGGTGTTCAAGGGGATCAAGGCCTACTACTAGGGGGAGCTAGCATCGGCTTAGCTCAATCGGCTCTACATGCAAAGATGAACGCCTGTCTATAAGGTCTATAATGGACTGCGGTAAGGTCCTTGCCGACAGTAACTATATACACGGACTCTAAGTCTATGATCCTTCTACTACGGGATACACAGGTGAGTGGTATTGGTCTTCATTGGACAGCGGATCGAATTCGACATTTGAGCACAAGTTTTGATTGGTGTTGCGTCCATAAGGTTCAATAGGAAACGGTACGGAAAACTCATGACCTAGCCACTATAGCCAGCAATAGTCTTTTTTCTTTTAATAATTATATGTAATCTGTTTAAGTTTATGTCTAAAAAATAATAACTTATATTGGAGGTACAGGATGTTGTACTTTCCTTTTTACTATACGTAGGAATTCCGCCACTTACGAGTGGTTCTTTTAAACTGGTACGGATAGCTCCCGTGTTAGTACCCCTTTATTGGAGCGGGTTAAGGGAGGAAACTTGTTCGATGCATAATCAAAATAAATAATAATAATCAAATTGTCTTATGATTTGTGTTATTGGTTAAATGTTGAACTCGGGGCTAAACGTAAGTTAATCGATGCATATTAGTGTGTTTTGATTACGCTTATGTACTCAGCATTGCTGATTGTTGAGTTCTGTGTGTATTTGGCCTCGTCTTTATCTTGGACCTACGACAACCCATTTCTTATGGTGAGTAGTAGGGAAAATTAAAGAGAAGCTTTTTCAGGTGTTGCACCATATTCATGTTAGGGGTTTGAGAGAAGAGAGAATCTTACTCTAGTTTTATCTTAAATATGTGTTTACTATTGATTATTGGTTTATTATTGTTGTTTAATGAGACTAACACATTAATTATAAATATTCGTCTGGTTTTGAAAGGCCTACAATGGTTCTAAATTTTAAGTTTAACTTTGGTTTGACTTCACTTTTGCTTGGTGGACTGTTTGACTTTAACATTGTTTAGAAAGGTTTTGAAAACATCATTTCGCTGTGTATCTTTGATAAATGTCTTTTTCGTTATCACGGTGGCGATAATGCCTTGGTTATTTCCTATTTTGTATTTGAAAAGGGTAAAATAGGTATTTCAAAAAGGGGAAATTTATAGGATGTTACACATAATGTCCTAAAAATGCAACCTTCTCTAACAAAAACTCGCACTTCGGAAACTTAGCATACAACTTGTTGTCTTTAAGAGTTCTTAGCACAGTCCTCAAATGCTCCTTATAGTATTCCTCACCGCTCGAGTTTACAAAAATATCATCAATAAAAGCAATAACAAACTTATCCAAATACTCATTGATAGGGTAAAGTCGTATCCCCTAATCAAAAATAATTCCTAAGTCCTCTAACTAAAGTAGATAGGGAAGTAGGGTCGATCTCCACAGGGAAACAAGTCTTTCTATTCCTAATTAACTAAAATAATCTAGATTATGAAAAGATCTCATCAATGAATCAATAAATATGCTTCACCCCAAAAGTAAAAATCAAGCACAAACGATTCAGGGTAAATCAAATAAACATGCTTCAAAGTCAACCAATCAAATCCATCTAATTACCAATCTTCCCTAACAATTGTCAAACAGAGCAAACCATAAGAGCATATAGAATTCAAGACTAGTGCTCACGTACTCAACTCTCATTTTTGTGGCGAGTAAAATATGTACTCGATCGCTCTCCACCCAACCCCTTTATGTGAACAATGCCCTCCCAACTCACACTCTCGTGTGTATAAAACAATGAACGCTCAATCCTACTAGTCGACTCGAAATATGCCAAATCATAACTTGCATTGATAAGCAACACTTTCACATTCATACAATTCTATGCACAAAGGTCAAAAGGTCTTTAAAGCTTGTAATGTAAGGCTAGGGTAAAGGGTAAGATAAATTTGGAAATAAGTGAGAGAAAAGCAATGCTTAAAGGAGCCATATCCTAATAAACCCCATGATCAAAATAAATAATGATCATACATCTCCAACAACATAACTAAATCCAACAAAAACCAAAAATACTCCAATCATAATAAACAATCCCAACTCTTACATATCACTCATAAAATATAATAATGAAGAAGTGGAGTGAATAAACAAACTTTATATTCCAAACTTGAACTTTTCATTGAAGCTCTATTATTTTTCTTTTGATCAACCTCCAACTAGAACATTTGAACACTTTTTTTTTCTTTTCTTTTGAAGCTCACTTATTTTTTTCAACGTATTTTTTTTCTTGAACATCTCTCTTTTTTTTAACATCATGCTTTATTTTTTTCAAAAAAATATAACTCTCAAACTCATCAAAAATAAACATGATTAACAACAAAACAACTTCTCAAAAGCCCACCCAAGTTGTGCAAATAATAAGCACACTACAAACTCCCTCACCTCACTCACTAATAGCTCCCCCAAGCCAAGCTTTGGACTAGTAATCAATGGGGAAAAATAGGCTTGTAATATGGCTAATAAACAACAAAAATTCAAGGCAACAACAAGGGTAGCAAGAAGGGAACAAATGTATCTACAATCATTTGGAGGCTACCTAAAAGAACAAATGCCTTCGTCCTCCACAATGTGCAAAATAATGAATCATATAAATATTACTAATAGTTGCAAACCAATACTCAAATTCATTGACATAACAGGAACTATGGAACTATCACACATTCCTTACCAAATCAACTAGTCAATCACTATATTAACAAGTAGTTGGACAAAATTGACGCATGTTAAGGTTTCAAGGCAATCAAACATCAAATCATGATCAACTAATCCACTATGCCTATCGTCAAATAACAAGAATCAAAACAATTTTATCAAGTAATGGGCATAGGGAAGCATAATTTACAATTCATTGGAACATATTTTTGAATTTTTTAGTTTTCAATTTTTTTGTATTTTTTTCATATATAAGAAAGCAATAAAACTAACCTAGAAAGCAAGAAATCTAACCTAAGAAAACACACCAAAAATAAAATAAAAGAGGAAAAAGAAAGATACCAAACCAAAATCTCCCCCAAGCCAGAATCAGACAATGTCCTCATTGGCTCGGGAACTAGCCTAACATAGCTAGTCCTGATCATCTTCATCCATCGAGCCAAAGCCCGCACCTCCATCGCCACCTGCACCACCTACACCAGAAGAGCTACCACCAAAATAATCAGCGTGAAAACTCCCCCCCCCCCCCCGGTTCCCCGAAAGGAATGTCCTGGCCGTACCCGTAGAAGGAAGAATAGTCAGTGTAAATACCACGGGCAGTAGGATCCCTATCGTATCCCTGGGGTGGAGGCTGAAACCAGTCAGGGTGAATAGCGTCGTCGGGAATGTTGCCCCGACGAGCATAGTCATCATACATAGGGTAGAGAGCTCTACCCTGGTTCCTCTCTAGGTACCCTAACCTCTGGTCTATGGAGCCTACCATCCTCCTAAGGTTAGTATGGGAATTTTCTATACGTCCTAAGGCCTGACCTATACTCTGAAGATCCCAAACTGGGTCAGAGTCAACATGAGGGACGGAGTGAGACATACGAGGTGGAGAAAATGCCACCTCGGGCTGAGGCTGAGGTGGTGGTACTGGTGGTGGTGGTGCTTGCACCCTAGAGTTGGCAACTAAAATATCATAAGTGTAAGAAGGTTGCCCTGGGGGAAAGGCGGTCAAGTCAGGACTGGGTAGGGGAAAAATGGGCAAAGGTTGCTCGCTCCCAGTCCTGATACACCAAAAGGGTGTCTGCTCGCTATCCGGCCGAACCCACCCCAACTCCTCAAAATACCTAGCAGTCATATAGGTATCTGATCCACAGTTGGTCAGCTGGTGGGGTCCGTCCACTACAAAACCGGCCTTTTTCACTGCTATTCGAGTGATAAGGCCTCCTAAACGGATGGGGGTTTTTGATGTGGTGCTGGTCGTGGCATGCCTACTCAAATGGTGAACTATAAACCTGCCTATGTTCAATTTCCCGAACCCATACACATAGTGTCCTATGACATCTAGTTCGTTAGATTGGGCATTATGGGGCTCGGCCCTACCTAAAAAACACAAACCCGCAAATCTTTGCTAGATTTTTGGGACAGGGTGGTGAATAGGTTTGGTACTAGCATCTTGGAGGTCGGGAGTAGGAAAACCAGTCAAAGAATAATATATGTCACCCATTTTATAGTCTGCATGCCATTGGTGAGATAGTTCAGAATTTAATTCAAATAATTTACAAAATTCTACAAAAGTTAAACTAATATTTCTATTGTTCAACCTGAAAAATAAATTTGGCCCATTTCTACTACTAACAACATGTAAAGAAGACAGGAATTCAAAAGTAAGTTCTCGGAATGTAGGATAGTGCATATCAACAAATTTTCTCATGCTAATGTCATTTAAAAATCGTTTTACAAAATCAAACAAACCAAATGATTCTAGAGTAGGGTGGTGTAACCACCGAGAAGGAATTACCTCACGACCGATTAAATGTTCTAGCCGCTCCTTTTGCTCTTGGCTAGCAATGCGGATCGTCGGCCGGTACGGAAGCTGCAAATCTGGGTCGTATTCCTCCCTCGAACTGGAGCTCCTACCGAAAATGGACCTAGCCCTCTTTGAAGCCATGGTAGAAAATGGGTTTGAAAATTAATTTGAATAAAATCTGAAAATTTTTATATGGAAATGTAAAGAATGAAGAGAGGATTACAAATATGTAAAAAATTTTGAATTTGGTTAAGGGATGAAGGAGAAATCTTAGAGAGAAGGTAGAGAGAATTTGAGTTTTAGAGAGAGAAAGTTATGGAGAAATAAGAGTGAAATGAGAAAACCGAAGGAAAAAGAAGAAGAATAGAGGCGTCGGGTATCTCGCGCCCGGTCGAGCGGTGGGTCGCCCGGTCGGGCGATCTGATCTTTAATTATTGCTGAGCTCTCGCGCCCGGTCAGGCGCCGTTCGCCCGGTCGGACGATTTGATGTACCCGATTTCGTATACTCTCGCGCCCGGTCGGGCGGCATTCGCCCGATCGGGTGATCTATCGATCGATTTTTCACATCTTCTCGCGCCCGGTCGGGCGAGGCTTGCCCAATCGGGCGGACAATTTTGTCCGTATACGACGCTTCTCGCGCCCGGTCGGGCGAAAATACTTTTCTTTGAATCCTTGCTCTCGCGCCCGGTCGGGCGAGCTTCGCCCGATCGGGCCCGAGGCTAAATCGCCTAATTACTATTTTCTTCTTTTCTCCAAAATTTGGCTAACTCTTTTCCTTCAAACCTGTACAAACACTCATAAAACTCATTAAATTCCCTCATCTCTCCTCTTATAAGAAAAAGGAAAGAAAAACTAGTCTAAAAAGCATTAAAAATACGGGTTGCCTCCCGCAAAGCGCTGGTTTATCTAGGTCCCGCACGACCTTCTTACCAAGTACAATAACTAGGACCTTTGGCCTAACACTTGATCGGGTGGTTTCTCACCCAGCCTAGTGGTGTTTCGGCTGTGACGCGGCTTCTTAACATACCCTATGGGACGCCAAATCACCTTATCTGGTGGATCCTCCTTGACTTGGACTGGGGGATCTTCAATGCTTCGCACTAAAGATCCTTCCTTGATCGAGGGTTGCTTCAAATTGTCATTGCATTCAACACTTGCAACTCGAACTGGCGGAGTACTTAACGTAGGCTCAATTCGCACAACTTGCTTGATCGGTTCCACCTTTTCATCCTCGAAACCAAGACCAACAGTGTAAAGTGCTCTTTCTATTGCATCGACTTCCTTCTGCCATTCGTCTATCTCATCTGAAAGGGATGCAACACAAGATACCGCCTCCAAGGGATCTATTTCAAGAGCTTGGGGCTTGTTAGAATAATTTTCAACCACATTAACACTGAAACATTTCTCCTCAGTCATGGAGCTTTTAGGGGCATTATTCAGATTAAAAACAACTTTATCATCCCCTACTGATAATGTTAACTTACCACTTCTTACATCTATGACTGCTCCTGCAGTGTTAAGGAATGGTCTACCCAAAATAATTGGGGTTTGCATATCCTCAGCCATATCAAGAACAACAAAATCTACAGGTATATAAAATTTACCTACTCTAACGGGGACATCCTCTAAAACACCTAAGGGGTATTAGAAAGAACGGTCGGCCATTTGTAGAGTTATATTGGTAGCTTTTAATTTACCCATATTCAACTTAAAACAAACAGATAATGGCAAGACAAACACTAGCACCCAAATCACATAATGCATTATCAATCAAGAGATTGCCAATATGACAAGGGATAGAAAAACTACCCGGATCTTTTAATTTAGGCGGAGACTTATTTTGAAGTACGACACTACACTCTGCAGTGAAAGCTACTGTCTCTACCTCACTAATAGACCTTTTCATCGTCAATATTTCTTTCATAAATTTTGCATATGAGGGAATTTGTGTGATTAATTCAGTGAAGGGAACTGTTACCTTCAAATCTTTTACCACCTCCAGGAACTTACCAAACTGCTTATCCAAGTTTGTCTTCAATTGACGATTGGGGAATGGAAGTTTGATAATTGGCTTTAGAGCATTATTGCTCTTATCTGGAGTAGCCACCTTCTCTGGAGTCGTACCCTGCAATGTAGAATTAGATATGTTAGTATTATCCTTTAGCCCTGCAGGGCTATTAACTTCATTGTTTGGTTTAACGGAATCAAGATTAGCATTATTTGATAAAACAGATTCGTCAAGTTTTGGCATAGGGGGCCCTTCATAGTTTCAACCACTCCTTAGAGTAATTGCAAATGCTTGATCCGTAGGTCTGGTCGGCTGTGCCGGTAGAGCTCCCTGTTGGCGGGCTTGTAGGGTAGCAGAGAGTTGCGCAATTTGATTATCTACAATTTTATTATGTGCTAGAATTTGATCAATGTCGCATCTCTACTATCCATGTGCTTTTTCATATTAACCAACATTGCTCTAATTTCCACCATAGAGGGGTCAGAAGATGAGGAGGGTTGTTGTGGTTGGTTCTTCTGGCTAGCATTGGGATGATAATATTTCTGTTGTTGTTGCTGTGGCGCCTGTGGTTCTTGTGATGGTGGATTTTGAACATTAGTACTCCGGTAGGAAAGGTACTGATGATTCTGATACCTAGGATTGTAGGTGTTGGAGTATGGGTTATTCTGCCTATAAGCTTGAAAGGCATTAACTTGCTCCACGGAACTCCTGCAATCTTGCTCCCAATGACCTATAATACCACAATTTTCACAGAAAGCCTCGTTAGAATTATTATTAATCGCAGAAACATTAGCTACATTGGCAGTGCTCAGATTATCTAATTTTTGGCAAATAGAGGTCAGTTGAGCTTGCAAAAAGGATACAGAGTCAACACTATGTTTCCCATTGTTCGCAAATCCTCTAGGATTCCCATATTGGGAATTGTGTATCGTCATATCTTCAATAACCTGACCTGCATCATCAACATTAAGATTCATAAATCTCCCACTAGCTGCAGAATCTAAAATTATTCTAGAGGAATTTACAATGCCATTATAAAAGGCTTGGATTAACTGCCATTGTGCTATATTATGGTGAGGGAATTCTCTTTGTAAGTCCTTGAACCTCTCCCAAGCCTCATATAATGATTCATCGGCTTCTTGGGCAAAGTTCTGAATTGCACTCCGTAGTACGGCTGTTCTCTCTGCAGGATAATACTTGTTATAAAAATTCAAAACAAGAGTTTCCCAGTCAGTTATACCAACTACAGTTCTATTTAAACCATTAAACCACAATTTAGCTTTTCCAGTTAAAGAAAAGGGAAAGAGAATCTCCCTGATTTGGTCTTGAGTGACCCCGGCTTGCCTGATGGTGTTACAATATTAACAATAGTCGGCAATGTGAAGATTCGGGTTTTCACCCTTAGCTCCACTAAATTGCTTCCTCTCTATCATCGTTATAAATTGAGGCTCAATTTCGAATTGAACCCCATCAAGAGCCGGAGTAGGGGTGAGATGTGAAAAATCTATAAGCTTGGGTTGTGAGTAATCACTAAGCTTCTTTGGAGCCGTCATCTCTGATTCTGGATCGCGATAATTAATATTATTATCACAAGAATCTGCCAGGATTTGCTTGTAGAAATTTTTCTGTCTATGGAAGGAACGTTTGATCTCAGGATCGAATGGGATGTACCCTGATCTGGAACACCTGGGAATAAACAAAAACTAGAAGCAAATGTGAGATTTTCATCAGAGAACTAACGCTCTCTGAGACAAAAAGAAAATAATCTAGACTACAAAAACAATCAGAAATAAAAATAAAACCGTTTCCCCGGCAACAGCGCCAAATTTTGACAAGGTAAAGTCATATCCCCTAATAAAAAATAATAACTAAGTCCTCTAACTAAAGCAGATAGGGAAGTAGGGTCGATCTCCACAGGGAAACAAGTCTTTCTATTCCTAATTAACTAAAATAATCTAGATTATGAAGTAACCAATATTTATATTTGAATATGAAACTAAACTACAAAGAATGAGAATAGGGAGAAAACAATATATAAAAGGATCTAGGGCATAGGTTCACCAATAAATCATACTCCAGGGTAAAACATAATAATCAATCATTGACATTGCATAAATAACATGATTAACAGGCTCTTGCAATTTATTAATCAACATAGATCTAATAGGCTCTCGCAATTTACTACATCTAAGTTCTTATTGAAAATAGCCTTTAATATCAAATTAACATCTGCTCGATTCATCAATTCAATATTTCTATACTTTTACAAGCCATAATTGTAAAGCGTTTAAACAATTCAATAAGAAATTATCATGCAATATCAAGAACCAATAATAGTCAATCATCAATGCATCAATTAACCAGATTGTAAAGGGCTTTCGCTACGTATTACAATCACAGAATTAATCTACCAGTATTAAATCTCATCTCTCGAATCTTGACTTAACCATTTATAAATTAATCTGCCTATTGAAACTAGACCTAAACATCAATTCTCATCTCTCGGATCTCGAATCAATATTGTCAAACTCATGAATAAAAGATCAGGCCTAATCTAGTCACAGAGCATTAAATCAATCAATAGGGAATTAATCTAGCACTGACAATCAACAACAATAAATTACCCCTTCATATTATTCATGGATCCCCATAAACCCTAGAAATAGAACTACTCACACATAGTAAAAACTAAACTAATCAAAGCAATAAAACAAGTCGTGATGAAAGGAATAAAATAAACAACTAAGATTAAGAGAAGAGAAATCTTTACCATCTGGAATTAAGAAATTAATTAAGAACAAGAGTTGAGAGAAAGAAAATCTAAGAGAATAATTAAGAGAGTAAAGGAAGAGTAAAAGGGAAGAGAGAGGAGAGAGAGCTAAAATCGTATTACGGAGGAGTGTTTATACTCCGTACAAATCTTAAACTAAAACAAACTAAAACGACGCTAATCGTCTCCTAAAAATACACGCGCCCGATCGGGCGCGCCTTTTTTCTCATTAATACCAATCTCGCACCCGGTCGGGCGCGTCACCGGGCGCCAACCTTAGCTTCTCCCGCCCGGCCGGGCGCGCCTCCGGGCGCCAGCCTCTTTGGCCGGGCGGCTCTCTTGGGCCACTATTTGGACTACGATTGGGCTCCAATTCTTCGAGCCAATCTGGGTTTCCTCTTCCGGTCTTGAATACTCGGTCCAAATGCCCCAGTATCACCTATACCGAGCCCTTAATCACCAGTTCGATGGCTCTAACCGGCCCTGGGCTATAAAATTTGGTCGTGTTTCTCCAATGCTCGTGATTGCTCCAAAATAACTCGGGAAAATACTCCAAAAGCATAAATCTTTGCAAAAGTCAACCAAATCTACGAAAACACTAGAAAACACCAATTAGTAATAAACGTGGCTTTAAAGAGCCAAAAACACTACTAATTACGACCAAGGGACTGGGGTAAAATACTATATAAAATAGACACATCACTCATGAAGTACTCAATTCATCAAATCCATAAAAGTTGCAGGTGCATTGGTCAACCCAAGAGGCATGAATATAAAGTCATAATACCCTTATCTAGTTCTAAAAGCAGTCTTAGGAATTTCCTTATCAACAACTCTCAGTTGATAATACCACAAACGTAAATCAATCTTGGAAAACACAATTGATCCTTTCAATTTATAAAACAAATCATTGATCTTGGGCAGTGGATACTTATTATTTATCGTCACATTATTCAATTTCCTGTAATCAATGAATAGCCTCATGTTCCCGTCTTCTTCTTCACAAACAAAATTGGTTTTCCCTAAGGAGATGCACTTGGCCTAATATATCCTTTTTCCAACAATTCTTGTAACAGAACTTTCAACTCCCCCATCTCAACAGGTGCCATTCTATATGGTGCCTTAGAAATCGGTGTTGTTTCAAGAACCAAACCCATTGTAAACTCTGATTCCCTCTTTGGTGACATTCCAAAAATCTCTTCAAGAAATACATCCAAAAGCTCATTCAAAATTGGCACATCTTCTACATTCACCTTATTACTCATTTCCAAGTCTCATTTCCAAGTCTTTCACACAAAAAAAAGAACAATGGACACCCCTTAGTCACAATTTTCAACAAGTTCGTTGCAGAAATAATCCCAAAACCTTTTGGTTTCCCAAAACGTCTGTAAGATATAATCTATCTCAAAGGAATCCTTAAATAAATCTTCTGTAACTCACAATTAATCTTTACTTTATAAGGAGCCTTAAAAACATAAGCACATGAATCAATTCAATGTTTAGCCAAACAATTTTCATCCAAGAGTTCCCTAAACATGAAACTAAGTTCTTTCATATTAGTACCTAAACAAGATACTACTTACAGCAAATTAAACATGTAAGTACCTCGTATAAACAATCCTTTTTGACACTTTTGATCAATTAAAAGTCTCCTATCTAGGGAATAATCTCCTCTTAGAAAATAACCAATAATCATAAATTAATTCCCAAACTAATTTCCAGCAATATAACTTGATCAAAAACTCCTTAAAACTCCCTTAAACATGTTTTTATGCTTAATTATTGATTAAAAGATCAATAGAAATAAAAGCCCTAATCTAATTGCTCATAAGAACCTTAAAATCCAAATTTCTATAAATTAAAACCCTAGGTTTTTAAAACTTATAAAATATGAAAATTAAAACATAATTATAAATCTGAAATTATAAGTTTTAAAATTTAAATCATAAAAATCCATTTTTGATACTAAAACAATAAAATTTAAACAATTAAATCAAAACATAAACAAATTTATTTTTAAACAAAATAAGAAAAATAAAAAGGAGAGAGGTGACATAAGGGTTTAAGATGCCAGGCTTCTATTTAAGCTGTGAAGTGTACTAAGATGCCTAAGGGTTTACCTTTGAGGATTGGAGAGATTGATTTTCCATCTGATCTTATATAATTTGAGTTAGGTGACGTTGATGTTATCTTGTGAATAGATTGATTGGCTACTTAAAAAGCTAAGATTGATTGTGAGATACAGAAGGTTTATTTAAGGAGTCCTTTGAGAAAGATTGTATCTTACAGACATTTTGGGAAATCAAGAGGTATTAGGATTATTTCTGCAATGAAATTATCGAAACTTCTGAGTAAGGGGTATCCTTGTTCTTTTGTTGTGTGCAAGACTTGGAAATGAGTAATAAGGTGAATGTGGAAGATGTGCCAATTGTGAATGAGTTTTTGGATGTATTTCCTAAAGAGATTTCTAAGATGCCCCAAAGAGGGAATTGTAGTTTACAATAGATTTGGTTTCTAGAACATCACCAATTTCTAAGGCACCATATAGAATGGCACATGTTGAGATAGGGGAGTTGAAAGTGCAATTGCAAGAATTATTAGATAAGGGATATTTTAGGCCAAGTGCATCGCCTTAGGGAGTACCTGTTTTGTTTGTGAAGAAGAAAGATGGGAGCACAAGATTGTGCATTGACTATGGAGAAATGAATAATGTGATAATAAAGAATAAGTACCCACTGCCCAAAATTGATGATTTGTTTGATCAATTGAAGGGAGCAAGTGTGTTTTCCAAGATAGATTTACGCTCAGGGTACCATCAAGTGAGAGTTGCTGATAAGGACATTCCTAAGACTACTTTTAGAACTAGATATGGGCATTATGAGTTTATAATCAGGCCTTTTGGGTTGACCAATGCACCTGCAATTTTTATTGATTTGATGAATTGAGTATTCTATAAGTATTTGGATAATTTTGTGGTTGTTTTTATTGATGATATTTTTGTATACTCGAGAGGTGAGGAAGATCATAAGGAGCATTTAAGGACTATGCTGAGAACTCTTAGAGACAACAAGTTTTATGCTAAGTTTTTAAAGTGCGGGTTTTTGTTAGAGTAGGTTGCATTTTTGGGACATTATGTGCCTAAAAAAGGTGTTTTTGTCGATCCAACAAAGGATCAAGCAGTAAGTGAGTGACCTACGCCTAAGAACGTGTCTGACATAAGGAGTTTCTTGGGACTAGCTGGCTACTGTAGAAAGTTTGTGAAGGATTTTTAGAAGATTGCTAGACCCTTAACTACCTTGATGAATAAGGAAAGTAAGTTTGAATAGGATGAGAAGTGTGAACAAGCCTTTCAAACTCTAATAGAGCATTTAACCATCGCATCTGTTTAATTTTAGCCTTACTTGATGGATATGATGGATTTGAGGTTTATAGTGATGCTTCGAAGAATGGATTGGGGTGTGTGTTGCAAAAAAATGGAAAGGTGATAGCTTATGCTTCTCGCCAACCCAAACCTTATGAGGTTAATTACCCTAAACATGATCTTGAGCTTGCGATTGTAGCGTTTGCACTGAAGATTTAGAGGCATTATTTTTATGGGGTGATGTGTAAAATCTTTACGGATCACTAGAGTCTCAAGTATATTTTCACTCAAACAAGTCGCAATATGAGATAAAGGCGTTGGTTGGAGTTGTTCAATGGCTATGACGTAAACATACAGTACCATGAAAATGTTGTTGCAGATGCCTTGAGTAAGAAATCAAGTCATGGTGTGAATAGTTTAATCATGCCTAACGAGTTATGTGAAGATATGAAACGTTGAATATGGAGGTTGTGAACTATATGGTGAAATAAAAGCAAGGTTGAGTGCTCTTTCACTTGGGAGTTCATTGTTGGATGAAATAAAAGAGAGTTAGAAAGGTGATGAAGGAATACAATCGATTAAGGAGAAAATGGGCCAAGGGAATAATGTATATTTCAGGATCCATGATGATGGAGGTTTGAGTTACAAAGGAATATGGTGTATACTAGAAAAGTGTAAGGATTTAAAGATAAAAATCATGGAATAAAGCCACAATACTCCATATTTTGTACACCTAGGAGGGGACAAGTTATACAAGGATTTGAAAGTGTTGTATTAGTGGCCAACCATAAAGAGAAGAGTAGCTAAGTTTGTAAGTAAATGCTTGACTTGTCAAAAGTTCAAGATTGATCACAAGAGACCTATGGAAAAGGTTCAACCTTTGGAGATTCCATGTTAGAAATCGAATTCGATATCCATGGATTTTGTCACAAGATTGCGTAAAACCAAAAGTGGCAATGAAACTATTTGGGTGATTGTAGATCAACTTGCAAAATCTGCGGTATTTATTCCAATAAAGGAAACTTGGAAAAAGAAACAATAGGCAAATGTCTATGTAAAGAACGTAATTCGAATACATGGAGTGCCTAAGGACATTATCTCCGATCGAGATTCAAGATTCTTATCCAAATTTTAGCAAAAGGTTCAAGACAACTTGGTAACAACACTGAAAATGAGTACTGCGTTCCACCCAATAACGGAAGGACAACCATTCATAGAAATTAACTTTTAATCTTAATTAGAACAATTATGATCACATCACAAGTTAACCTTTAATTCTTTTAAATTCAAAAATATCCAAAATTTGTTGAACATACTCAACCCTCCTAACCATTCTGGCTTACTCCACCTTTACTCAACATACTAACAAATCATGCTTGAGTAATAAATAAAATAACCACATGAAATAATTAATAAATTCATTACACTTAAACCATTCAATTCCAATCTTTCAATAATCCAAATAATAAACCAATCCAATAAACATATGCTTGTATCAACATTCCATACAAACAACTAATCTAATTTAATATGCTTACATCCATACCTCGTGTAAACAATTCTTTGTTCCACTTTTAATCACTTAAAAGTCTCCTAGGGAATTGGAATCATCACTTCCTAGAAAACAACCAATAATCATACCCAAACTAATTTCTAGCAATATAACTTGATTTATAACTCATTAAAACTTCCTTAAAAACATGTTTTTATGCTTAATTATTGATTAGAAATTCAATAGGAATAAAAGCCCCAATTTAAATGCTCATAAGAACCCTCAAATCCCAATTTCAATAAATTAAAACCCTAGGCTTTTAAAATCACAAAATCTGAAAATTAAATCAACACTAATAATCTGAAATTATAAGTTTTCAACCATGAAAATATAGTTTTGATACTAATCAAATCAATGTCAAACAATTAAAACTAAAACCCAAAATAATTACATTTAAAATTATGCAAAATAAACAAAACAAAGGTAAATAATAAGAAGGAGGCCACGGTGGGCCATGGTTAGGCCACAGGCTGGTCGGGTGGTGGTCTAGCGATGGTCAACGACCGGCGGCATGGTTGGCAGGCGACAGATGGTCGGGCCGTAAGGTGAGTGGAAACTCACGTGAAGAGGAAAAAGAAAGAAAGAAAGAGAAAAGAAAGAAAAATGAAGAAAAAAAATAATAAAGGGAAAAGGAAAAGACAAGAAAATAAAGTAAAGAGAAAAGAAATCGACTAACCTTTTTTGAGGCGAATATTTTGGGGATTCATTGTGTTATTTATAGGAGAAAGAGTTGTAGGATAAGTAGGAAGATTGAGCCTCATGAAAATAATGGGTCAATTAAGTAATAAAAATGAATTGGACTTTTTGTTTATATGGGCATAAATTGTACTCCATAGAATGAAGGTTCATAAAATAAGTTGTACTAATATAATGTTTGACCCAAATTAATAATTTGAAACTTTTATAATAAATTCTTGAAAAAATACAAATAAATATTATGAAAAAAAATCATTTATAAAATTGTAACACCCCAGATTTACTAAATATAAATAAATAAGAAATAAAGGAAAAATAAACAATCTTTGAATAAAATTGCGGAAGCATACACCTAAATCGGAGGTATTACTGCCACACTTGTCAATCTGTCAAGATCTAAGGTTTACAAAATCCCAACAATACAACCCAATAAATCTAAGTGAGTTATTTATACAACATGCCAAGAACTAAGGTCTATAACGCCGAGCCTCACACCAAGTATAAAATAATAAGAATTCTAAACCTTTTGATCTCACACATCAATCAAATAACCATTCACTGGTTAATAAACAATATCTCAATAGTGGCACGTGTTCCCAAATAATATAACAATTCGAACTCGATTCAATCACAGTATATCTCAACTCTTATAGGGCAATAAAACTAAAACCCAGTTATAATTAACACACGGGCCGTAAATAATAATCTGCCTTATTAACCCTAAAACTCGATAAACAATATGCCCTATAGCAACAATATTAAAAGTCCTAGAAATTACTGTACAATCAATTATATACAACAAAATAATACAATATTCAAATCCCATCAAACCATGTAATATCATGATAATTGATCATATATACGTACAAGATTACAAATAATAAATCATGCAATTCACACATAATTATACGTAATAAAATACAAACAAGTCTTATATAAGGTTGATATGTTTTCTTTATATTTCTATGCTCATTTTTAGTCGTTTATTTCGTGTTTTTAGAGAATAATGCTCGATTTGCATGTTTTTGTGTTAGTTTAGAGAAATGCGTGCTTTTAATGGTTTTCTTATCATTTTATTCATTTCTCGGCTATTTCTCTCGCTTCTCCGTTATTTTGTCTTGTTTTGTAGGTACGTCGAGTTCCCGCGGATTTAATAATCAAGGAGGGAGATCAAGTCCATTCAAGGAATTTAACAGAGCCAAGTTAGGGAAGCCAAGCAAACAAGTCAAGCCAATCCAAGCAAGCTCCGTAAACTCGAGTTCCGAGGTGGCGATCCCGAGCGTCTAGGAAGCGAGCCCGAGCTCCTAGAAGCGCAGTAGCACAACCTCGGTCTATATGCATGGGAATTGAAAAAATCATCCACTAGGATCGATATGCACTTTTCAGAATTGAATTTGAGTTAGAAACAAAGGAAAACGAAGGCTTGCAAAGTATCAAAAATGACCTTTGTGCATTGTTTCAGTCGTATATCAAGTTATACAGATCAGATTGAGGTTATTCAAGTTGGGTTGGAAACTAGACTTGAAGAGCATTCCAATGATAGGTCACACGCCTTCATAAAATTCATATATTGTGAGTTACAGCCTTCCAAAGTTAGTCCTGCAAATCTGCCGCGGGCGCGGGTTCTGCTGGCCGCCGGCGCGGGGCTGCTGCAGCCTCTTGGAAACCATTTTCGACCAGGAACTTAAAGAGGGCAGGCCTCGGGCACCCTGAGGGCGCGGGTTCTAGTCACGGGCGCGAGTTTGGTGGTTTTCTCCTCCGCGGGCGTGGCCGATTTCTCCGCGGGCTCGGGTTTCTGGGTTTTACTTGCGATTTCATTTATTTTCTCCTTTTGTATATATATTGTACAGCCTTATTTATTCTTCATACATGAAATACTTTATATGAGAATAGTTTCTTTCTAGAATTAGGTTAGATTAGGAGGTTCTCTCTCCAGCTTAGGTGTAGTTTTAGAGAGAGAAAGTGAAGTATTTCAATGGTGATTGAGAGATTGAAGATACAAGTGTGACAATTGTGTTCAAGATCTTCTCTATTATCAATGAGCATTCTTAACTCTATCTCACCTTATTTCTTTGTTTAATTTCATGTTTTTTTGTTTTAATTTTGATGTTTGATGCTTGATTAGTGTAATTGTTCTTGATATATTGTTGATTCTTAATTCCTCTAGTTGATTGTTGATAGAATATGATATTTAAGTAGTTGTCTGCTAGGAATTGGGTGAAACATGTATGATTGATTAATTGTGATTAATTTGGGAATTGTGTTGATTGATTGTTGTGATTAAAGTGATTAGTGAAGGTTTGCATGTGTGTAATTCGATTAGGCCTTGAGAATTATGCTAGATTAAATTGCAATTGCTAATGACACGAACAATTGATTTAGGAATTTAAATTATCGATTGGTTTTGATTGTGATTCTCTTAGTTTGTTATTCATAGTGAACCCTATCTTAACATTTAGGAGATAGCTCTTTGATTCCAATTGATTGCTCTTATCATTAGTCTTCACAACCTTTGATTGGCATGCTCTTTCCAAGTTGTTACAATTGACATGATTACTTGTTGATCCCCGTTCCTAGTGTTTTATTTCCTTGGATACTTGTTTCCTTAGTTGTTATCATTCTCTCTTACCTTCGTCTTCAACCTAGCTTAGGCGCATAATTGAAAGTGCTTGAACATTACAGTTCCTTTGGGTTCGACCCTTAACTTGCCTCTATACTCTTATTTAGGTTTGTTAAGTGTTTATAAATTTAGTTTAACCGAGGGAAGATTAGATAACGACCTAGTTTTCCCTTCGTCAAAGGTTCGTGTGATTACCTTCCCCATCAATTTCGAATCTGAACCAAATTGAAACTAATAGCATTGGTTTCATATATACAAGAATTTACAACTTCATTTACACATGCACCTGCTTGTGCTATACAATAATTAAGAAAGTCAAAGGGTAGATGAAGACGCTCGACAACCATGCAAAGAAGCGTTGAAGTACATTGCTCAGAAACTAAGAAAGTTAAAAGAAATTGGATGAATGAACATAAATTTAAGATTTAGTTTTATCATGCATGACATATCCATACATGACGAATGTGAAAAAAAAAAGAGTCAAAGTTCATAATTTGAGAAGGAAAAGGCTGATAGTTTAATTAGAATTTCTAGGAGTATTTATAAGTTGCCTAATTAAAAGTAAGGTTTTATAATTTTATACAATAAAAAGATAGACTTTAGAAATAATCACAATATTTACGAGTATCACAATATTTAAAAATACGGGGGATTACAAAAGCCCCTCTTAAAGAAGTTTCGTTCGGGCACTTGGTATTCCAACTTTTGGTCAAGTGTCGCACCACATAGGCAAAAAATATGCATAAACTTGCATGCTAGATACCATATAAGCGATATTGGATAGATTTTATAAAAATAAAAAAATTAATAAGAAAATAAAAAAAAAACCTTATGTTGGGTTTTATTTTTGTTGAACTTCTAATCACTCATATAAATAAAATAATTACTAATTTTCAATAGAAATCTTATGAAATTGTAGTTTTTACATCATAAAATTCCTTTCCAAAAATGCTTTAAAACAATATCCATTCAAAATATATATTAATCAATTATAAGTACTTTATTTTAAAATTTGGTAAACAACCAATATTTCTTATGTTTAAAGTACTTATAATTTTTTATTTTATGCACCATAAAAATTGCTTTAAAAAGTATTTAGGGTCTGATTACTTCACTTTAAAATAATATACAGTAATATAAAATTCAGTACAGTAAAAATAAGTTGAGTTCAGCTAAAATAATATAGATTTGACAAAAAAATAAATTAATTAGTAAATATGATCAGTATCTTAAAGAACAATTGTACTAGACAATCAATAAAAATAAGCTTTATCAGTAAAAACAATTTAAATACTAAGTTCAGTAAAATAGTTTTAGTTCAGCAAAAATGAGGTGAAGGTCAAGATAACTGGGCCTTAAGGATATATTATAAATAATAATAAAAAATTCACAATCTATTATGATTATTATATATTGTACTTCTGTAGATACCTAAAAATGTCTCCCCAAAACCAAACCCGATGATGAACAACCTTTTACCGCCATTATTGGTCGGGTTGAGTATTTAATCTTGGAGTGCTTAAATCCATATTCAATCCCAATAAATTCATAAACCAACCCAATTACTAGACCATTTCACCAAACCATAACTTATTTTCCTCTTTTCGTGCCTTTAAACCAAAAATATTTCATTCGTGTCCTTTAAAATCATTCATTTCGTGTCCTTTTTATAAATGTTTAGACTAGTTTTTTTTGGTCCATAATCTAGGTCCAATTATTGAATAGTTGGATGGGGATTTAAAAGAGATTTCCAACGATATTGTATAAGCCCAAATCCGAGTTATAACGAATAAGTTATGGCCAAAATACTAAACTGAGCCTAAACCGTACCGAAGCCCATCTTACCTACAACCCAATGATCGTGTGTAGGGTCCAAAGGATTGAATCTCATTCATAAAATAATTAGGATTAATTGAAAGCTTATAAGTTTGTAACAGATCTTAATTTTCCTTTTTGAAAAGATAAGATTAAAAGAGTTTGAAATTAAATAAAACTCCTCTTTTTGAAACTCCTAATTTTATTCGAATTGAGAGACGTTTAAAGATAGTCAGATACAATTTTTGTTCCTCATAGTTTTATCTAAATCTTAGATAGTTAAATAGCTCTTGAAATTATCTTTCCAATGATATATTATAATATTAATTCCGAGCTATAACGAAAAAGATATATGAATGAAATACCACACTCTATCTAAAACTTACGCGTCCCATTATTTCGGCCATATCTTTTATTCTGAAAAGGATTTTAATTTTATTCTAATTGTGTTATAAAGTAGACTTCAAGATCTTTCCAACGACATATTATTTATCTTATTCCGATTTTTGGATCAAAAGATATGATAAAAATAAAACCGCAAAAACTGCTGCCGATCGCAAGAGTTTTATTCCGATTCGAATTCGGATTTTATCTTAATTCTTCGACCTTTCTTTTTTCTTTATAAATAGAAGTCATATCATCTTTTTTTAATCCTCAACAAGCTTGATCACCGAATCATTCTCTCTTCCTCTCTTCTACACCAAAAATTATTCTCTTCTCTCTCTCTCATATTCTAAGCCTTAAAGCTATATTCCTTACTACATCATTCCTTACTTAAGCACTCCAAGGAGTCTATACTTGACCCGAGGTTCTGCCTTTAACCCAAGGCGTGAAAAGGTATAATTAACTGAGGGTTTGAACCAAATAAACTCTACTTTTTATTTAATTTAATTTTTTCAATTTGATTTATATATTTATTAAAGTTACTAACAGTTTATTCATGATGTAGCAATTCAAAGAAACGCGGAAAGTGAGTAATTAATCACTTAATTACTCTTTATAGACACCCATTTGTGTCTCCCCAAAACCAAACCCAGTGATGAATATCTTTCGCGTCGAATCATAATCGAATGAAGTGAAAGTGTGGAAAGTCTAATGTTGTGGTTAGTTTTATAAAAAAAATCTTTCTTTCTGTTTTCGAAAAATTACTCTATTTTATGAAAATAGCCAATCCAGTTTATTTTGGTCCATGACAAGGGTCCAATAATAATGCAGTTGGATTGGGCTCGAAAAGAGCTTTCAAACAATATTATAAGTCCAATTCCGATGAATAATGAGGAAGTTATGGCCAAAATACTAAACTGAGTCTGGTTTGGTTCTTATATGCAGCCCAATGATCTAGAGGAGGGCCGATTATGAATTATCATTCCTAATACAATTAGGATTGATTATAGTCTTCTAGAATTTTCTAGAAGGTTCTTTTAAATCCTAATGGGATTAGGAATATGTTTTATGAGTTTTATTTGGAATAAAAGAAGTGTTTTAAATGAAATTACGATTTTACCCTTCGTACGGATTTTGCGACTTGATTTTATCAAAAAGTAAATTTTGCGTTGGAAACGCGTGGAAAATCTTCTGCATGCCCAAACGACAGGCGACAAGCCCTGTCACCTGGCGACAGAAGCGTGTTTTATTCCTTTTCGAACTCTGATTCGTTTTTATCAATTCCAGACTATTTTCTTATAAATAAGGTCCTTGGACCTCCGTTTTTATTCATTCACAATAATCAAGAATAACCAGAATTCTCTAATTCTTCTCTCTCTATAAGCTAAAGTTTATTCTCTCTCTCCCTCTTTCTAGCCTAACCTTTTACAATCACAATTCCTCATACGTTAGTTCTAGACACACCTAGCCAAGTTCGAAGTTGCCTTCGCCCTAGACATGAAAGGTTTGATATTTCTTAGGGTTTGGTCCCAAATCTCTATTTCAACTATTTAATTTAATTGTTTGTTATTATTTCCCTTGAAGTTACTAACGTGTGTATTTTGTTATTAGAAAGATATACGAGGCATCGAAGTAAGTACTTTAATTGCTTTATTTATATTTTTATATAGAAATCATGTTTAGATTATTGTTTTGATTCCTAATATCATGTTAGGATGTTATTGCTTCCTAGTATCATGTTTAGGGTAATGATTAAGTTTCTAATATCAATTATGATTTCTATGATGCTTCCTATTTTCTTTCCTAATATCATGTTACTATCATGTTAGGCCTAAAACTTTGATCTTTGATGTTTAGTGACATGCTAGGGTTTGTTATTAATCTTGTTAGTATCATGCCTAGGATCTTGCTATTAATATTATGCTTTAACATGGTTATTTATAATAATTATTATGATTATGTTGCTTGATATATATTTATTGTTATTTCTTGATCACACCTTTTATCCATGTTTAAAGGGAATTTGTACTTGTAATCACGCTTAATAAGATAATCAATAATCTTGTTTAGGGCTAATTTGATTATAATTCAAGTGATCGCCAATAATAGTTTTATTTGTGCATTAATATTCAACCAACATAGATTAAACAGGTTTAGGGTAATCCTAATGATTGCATGTTAGTCAAAAAGCGCACATGAATACGAGAAGAATAAAGTAGAGGCCTATTATTAGGGTAAGTTCTTTCTCTTTTAGATTGAATTTGTACCTTCATCCCCAAACTTCCAGTCTTGGTTCCAGACCTATTGGAGTTGGCGATCTCATGGATCGTTAAAGGGTGTAACCTTCACCCTGTGAACGGTTTACAAGTTCCTAAAACTTTTTGGCGACTCTTTTGCTCTAGCTTCCTTCCCTTTGGACGCCACCATGCTTAAGTGTATGATCATAGTGGGGTTAAAGTTTGGGGTAATGCTTGAAATATTCCCTACACTCTTATTTTTAATTCTTGTTGCTAGTATCATGATAAGGTTTATGATTTGATTTGACTAGCAATTTATTCTTCAATTGCTTCCAATATTAATATTAATTTTATTATTTTTTTATCACCATATTGCATGTTTAAAGGGAATACGTAATTGAAAAACACGCCTAATAAGATAATTTGGATGATCGGTTTAGGTTCCTCTTTAATCTTGTTATAAATTGAAGTGATCACGATGTTTTAGAAATATATGTGTTGCATTGATATTAAACCAATTTAGCATAATAATAGTTTGTAGCAAATTGAATTTTGTTTGCAAGCCTTTGAGATCACAGGAATCACTTTTCACTATAAGAATCGAGTAGAGGCCAATACGGGCGAATGTGACTCCATGACTCCCTTCGTACCATCATCTCCGATCTTCCTTTCGTGGTTTCGAACCATATGGATTTATTAATCTCATGGATTATGAATGGGGTGTAACCTTCACGGGTCAATCGTTGTTGCTATTGTTGTCCCTTTACCATGGTTGCCTTGTATGATCCGAGAACGGTTTACAAGTTCCTTAAAAACTTGTTGGCGACTCCCTAATTTGCTTTGTCTCTAATCGTATATGTTAATTCCCACTTCCTATGAGTGCCAAGCATATTCACAACATGCTTACGTAGGCGCGCTTCGAACGATGCCTATAACTTTTAGTTGTTAAATCCAAAATTACTAAACAATGGTAGTCTTTTTTTTATTTTTACAAATACAATTAACAAGTTCCTAAGTAGCAAAGTAAAATAACATAGATTACTATAACTTATAAAATTACAAAACGTACACTATTTATAAATCAATGATATTGCATGTCTAAATATCTTATATCACCTAAAGTGATTATATGCCCTTTATAGAGTACGACATGTGATAAGATTTAACAATCAAGACAATTTATGCTAATATTGTAATAACCTAAGGTATCATCTGGGCACAAAACTAGTTTGTAGAATATAATTTATTTTTAAAGATTTTATTTGGTTTAAAAGTATTTGTTTTTAATGTTGGTTTTTAAAGTAATTATGAAAGTTTAATTAATATGTTGTATGTCTTAACTAAAAGTCTTAACCGTTATCACAAAGGAGGTAATACTTTAGTAATTTTCAATGGTATTTGATTCATCAGGTAAAGAGAATTTCTAGGTTGTTACATCATATGATTGTTTTTCTTTAAGTAAAAATCACGAAATACAAATGCTATAGAATGTGGGAATATTTCAAAAAAACGAATGAATATACACCCTTGTAGGAAGCTTTTTTTAGCCAATAAAACAAAAAAAATTGGTAGCATATTATATCTTTAATTACATACTAGTGTGATTGATATATATTTGATATTGGATACCACTCATTGAAGCTATACTGTCAAGATCCAATATTATAATTTTTATTTTTTAGATAATAAGTAGCAACAGTAGCCGAAGTTTTTTAGTTTGACTCCATGAATATAAAGTGAGTAGAGGCCAAACTTTTTTAGTTTGAACCCGTGAATATACAGTGATAAGAACAAAAAAAAGGAAAATTAAACAAGAATAATCCAACTTTTAATCCATTCTCCCAAAATAATTCAACCTTTAAATCTACCCAAAATAAACCTAAGTTTGTAATTTTTCTCCCATAGCAACTCTACCAGGCCACTTGACCTGTTATATCAGGTTATAATCCACGTGTCATGTCCTCATTGGTTAATTTTTTTATAAAAAAATAATTGATCTGGTACTTAAAAACTTATTTATTTTTATTTTTAAAAATTTTGATAATTTAACCCCTCCCTTTCCCACCACTATGAGTCCCCCTCCCCTGTCAGTGGCCAGCGCCTAACCCCTTCTATTGGCACCGACGACCCCACCCCCTCCCTCTCCCCACCCACGACACTTCCCTTCCCCCCTTTCCCCCTATTGGAATTTGGTGAGCCAACTCAGTCAAGATAGGCGAAACCACAAAGGAGCAGAGTAGCAGAGCATCAATGGAATCATCAAATTTGAATGGTAAATAAGGTGGAAGAGCAAGCAATAAGATTTGACCCTTTAGGAAATAGGAATTTCATGGGAAGCAACAAGAGAAATGCCATAAGAAGGAACTTGATAGAATTATGGACAAATCAACCTTCTTTTCAAATCCTTTTGAAGGTCAGGTGAGTGCGGCACCAGACGAGAGCGAAAAAGCCTAAGTGAATAGACGATTGTAGGTGCAAGATAAGGTTGTTTATGCAGCAATTTTGGGTGGGAAAAGAGGAGAGCCATTTCCGGCATGGGGGAAGAGGAGTCTGTAAGGGGAAAGGGGTAAGGGGTAGTGTTGGGAGCCGGCCGTCGGCATGATGAGGGAGGTGCGGATGGTTGGCTTTGGGGTGGGGGTGGTCTGAGGTTTTTTTTAATTTTAAAATTTTATTTTCTTAATTTAAAAAAGATAATTAAAGAAAAAAAAATAATAATCAGTTATTTAGGTTACGGGTCATTTGGGTTTAGTAAGAGAGGAAAAAAATTGCAAACTTAGGCTTATTTTGGGCAGATTTAAAGGTTGGATTATTCATTATTCTTGTTAAATTTTACAAAAAAAAAAAAAAAAAAAAAAAAAAAAAAAAAAAAAGAGAGAGAGAGAGAGCAAGTAATATAAAGATAAAAATATCAACTCCAATGTCGTTTCTTTCATTTTCTACTCCCTCCGTTTCTTAATAGTCGCAACACTTTGACTTTTGCACTATTCATATGCTTACTTTGACTATATTTTTACTAGTATATCAAAACCATATGTTTTCATGTAAAATATATATAAAGTAGTCTTTAAGTATTATTTTTCATTATATTAACCTTTTATAAAGGAAAATTTGTAAATAATAATCCCAACTTTGATCCATTTTCTTTTAATAATCCCAACTTTGGATTATTCTAGAATAGTCCCAACTTTAGAGGTTGTTTACTTTCTTCAACCCCTTTTACCGGTTACCGGTTGAAAAGGTTATTTTCTTTTTTTTTCTTTATATTTCCACGTGTTGAGATCTAATTAGCCAAAAAAATAAAATAAAAAAACGACAAAAAAATTAAAAAAAATAGAAATCCCAGCCCCTTCCCTTCCCCGACCACCCCAGCCCCCACCGCCCACCGGAACCCTAGCAGCCCCAATCCCTTCCCACGCTGGAAAACCACACCATGCCTCTCCTCCCGCCGCCGCCTTGCCACCACTCCTCCTATCCCGTCGTTCCCTCCCCTTCCTTCCCATTGAATCACATCCCCGTAAACCCCCTTTCTCTCCTCGATGCAAGCATCTAAAACCTCCCCCGCCGCTCCAAAAGCCCACGAAACCTCTCCCCAGACCCTCAAATCTCCTAAGACAGGTGTTTCATGGGTGGGGGAAAGGGTTTCATGGGCTTTTGAACTATTTGAAGCCGCAGGGAGGTTTTTATTGGTTGTTTCGAGGAGAGAGTGGGGGTGAACGGGAAGGCAGGTGGTGGCGGCTGGCCGACGGGAGGGTTGGGTTGGGTTTTCCGGTGGGGTAAAGGGGGTTTGGTAAGTTTTTTGGTGGGTTAAGGTGGATAGGGGCGACTGGGGTTTGAAAAATCGGTGGGCGATGGTGGAGGGGTTGGGTGAGGTTTCATTTTTTAAAAAAATATTTTTCTTTTTTTTTAATATTTTTCTTTTTTGGACCAATCACAATGTGACACGTGTCACGTAACTTGTGATAGCAGGTCATTGACTTTTGTTGACCGGTTTGGGATTGAAGAAAATAAACAACCCCCAAATTTGAGATTATTCTAGAATAATCCAAAGTTGAGATTATTAAAAGAAAATAGGCAAAGTTGGGATTATTATTTACAAATTTTCCTTTTATAAATTCTTAATAATATATAATTACATATATTATTAATGGTCAAAGTTGTGCATTGACATGTGTGTTATTCAAAGTGTTGCGATGATTATGAAACAGATGTAGTACCATAATTGCCCCTAATTACATCTTACAATAAACTATATTGAACTATGTGTCATCTTTACAAAAACAAAGGGAGTAAGGCTATATTTTGCTGCCCCCTCTTCTCTCTTCTTTCTCTTCTCTCATGTTGGGTTTATTTTCTTGGTCATTTAGCCCGAAATTGTCTAATTTTTTCGAAAGTAGACTATTTTCGACCCTTTTTTAAATAAATTAATTTTGTTTTTCTTTTTTATTTGTTTTGGTTTGCTTAGGTTCGATAACTTCATTTGTGTGAGTCTATCCCAATATAATAATCCAGGATTTAGGTTCTCATCTATGGAAGAAATTTTTTATTTTTAAGGTTATAATAATAACTAGGAAAGTGTTTTGGATTTATGTAGGTTTAGGGTTTCGCATCAACTCTACGATCATAACATCATCATAATTTGTTAACGTCTCTACTTAGAATGATGCGAAACATTGAAAATCATTGTTTGTGTTAAGCTTGAAGCAGTGGAGTGTGAGCTATGTCAAATTTGTAAAATACTAGGTGAACTAACATTGGAAATTTTGTTAAGGTAGATTTTTGGCAACGGGTTTCATTAATCGCTTCTCATTTGTGGCTGCCCAATTGCCTTTTTCTACTAGTGAGTTATGGGTACATGTGTGGTTTATAAACCTTTATTATTATTCTAGATGACCTATCATTCATTAATTATATAATTCTTCTTCTCATAAAAAAAAAGGCTATGTTTAGCTCACATTATTTAAGCACAATACTTATTTCAAATTAGATCCGCAACAAAAAAAAAAAAAAAAAAAAAAAAAAAAAAAAAAAACATAAGGGTGTGTCCAATTCATCTGATTATTACTTATCTAAACTTGTTTTAGTTGTATTTGAACCTGAGTAACCGTTATCAAACTTTTGTTTTTTTTTTTTTAACTAATATGAACTTATGAGTTTTAAAGTAAGTGAAATTAAGGTGAACTGAACACGACCTAAGTCCATATCATACTTTATCATTTTATGCTCATTTTTTTATTACTAATTAAACTAGTGTGTGGCCCGGCGCTCCACATCATTGTTGAGTAATTTAGAGTATGAGACAATTTTCATGTTTGCGTTGCTTAATTAATAAAGGTGAAGGTGTTAATAGGTGAAGGTGCTTAATTAAGTAAAGCAATGTAATTAGAAGCTAATAACCTTGGTTTAGGGGAGTATACTCGGTTTAGAGTGAAGAACGAACCTCAGTTTAGAGGATAAGCAAGGAGAAGCAAGGGAGCAAAGCTCTCCTGTCATCTGTCGCCCTTCAGGGCGCAGGAGCAGCGAAGAAAGGACAACAGGGCTTTTAGCTCGGTTGAACCTTCACCACCCTACAGGTTGTGAGAAGGGTTGCTGGAACTTTGGGTTTCACCGCCCAGTAGGGCCACCACCGCCCGACCGGGCGCGAGAGTGATCCAAGATCGTCACCCAGATTCGCCCGGTAGGGTAGTCTGTGGCCCGATCGGGCGCGGGTCATATTGAAATGTGTATGACAATTTTCTTCGCTTTCTTTGTACGATTTGGCTAATTTGTTTTTTGGCTTTAAATAAATATGTTATTAAAACATATAATGGAAACTAATTCAAGAAAAAGTAGTTTTGTATTTTTCTCAAACGAAACTTGAGAAAATGGCAGTATGATTATTTTCTTGAAATCAATTGCAAACCCCAATTTCTTGAAATGGCAGTATGATTATTTTTTTGACTTCATATAAATATGTTATTCAAACATATGATTGGTTTCGTTGTATCTCCTAGTAATTTCGTGATACCTGGTGTGTAAATTCAGGGTCGAAATATTACTTTGGGAAACTGATATCGTTCAGGCTCGAAGTGTTAATTTGTCTAATTTTGTATCATTTTTGTGTCCCGATAAATCAATTCCCCAACAATACAAAGTAATAATTTCCTACAAAGATGACATGGTGTAAAAATTGTCTTGCAATTTCCATAATTTGGACAAATTAAGATTAGTGGTTTTACGAAGATGGTAAAAGTTCGTAATTGCATTTTTTGGTGATATTTCTTGGAGTGGTGTTTGTTCTCATCCCCGAAGTTAATGGAGGAGGAAGAAGAAACGTTGGAGGCCACAAGGAAGAGGAACAAGTGGAAGAACGGTTTGTTTGGTACCATTAAATTGATGCAATTTGCGGTATTTTTATTATTGTGATTTTCCATGGCGAATTGGTTAGTGTTTCAAATTTTCTATATTATTATATTTTATTCCATGCTTGATTATATTCATTGTTTGATTATTTATTTTATGATTATTTAGCATGGAATATTTATCATCAATTATGTTTTTATTTGATGAAAATTTTAATAGAAGTGTTAACATGTATTTATTATGTTAATTGTTATATAATACTTCCTCCGTTTTCTTTTACTTGCAACACTTTCCTAAAAAGGAAATGTCACAATACTTGCAACACACTATAAAAGGAAAGTTACTTTAGGGAAAAACTATATTATTTCCCTTATTTAAAGCACATGGCCCACTAAATTACACTCCTAACAACCACTCATCCTATTTTAAAGTTTATTATATCATGTAAACCTCACCTTTCTTAATTATCGTGCTAAAGGGTGTGTTGCATCTAAAAGAAAACGGAGGAAGTATGTATATTGATATTATATATGCTAATTGTGATTCATGGATTGTTGACTATCGATGGTAATAAATGTGGCAAGAGTTATGCTTTAATAAAGTATTTTTTGGTCTATGCATGGTAAAAGGTTCGTTGTAGTTTTCAATGGGTCATGTGGTAATGACTAATGACCACGGTAATTAGAATAATTTTGAGGTAATTCGAACGTTTTGATTCAATTCAATTGATGCTCATTTCGATCGTTCATGAACATATTAATGTGGATAGTTTGGTATATACTATTGATAATTTAATTTATTCAAGTTTTGAATTTATTGTTTTATTTTACAAGACTATGATTTATTTTATATTTTATGGTGTTATCTTGTGTAATTATATTATGTAATTTCAGTTGTATAAGTATATGTATATGAAACAAATTTCATGGCAATGAGGAATTTGACAAATTTGCATATATGGTGTATTAATTCTTATACATGAAACTGATTTTGGTTTATGATGAGTGAGTTAGATGTATTTATCTTTCGTGATGTCCATGTTTTGGAGGAAGAATTTAATTCTTGATTATCATGATGAAAGGAGATATGTTTTTACTAATATTATTTTATTTTGTTGGTTTGAATATGTCCTGTTATGTTTGGATTAAGCCAACTAAGTTATGACATATTTGTTTATTTATTTTATTTCATTGGTTTTGTCATATTATTGATGTTTGTTTATGTTTTAATTCTCTTATTTAAATCAAATATGAAAAGAATAATTTATTGCTTGATTAAGTGCATATGTGCTTTCATAGCACACCTTCCTTAGCAACTGTCATTGATGTTTTTAGCAACTGTCATTGATGTTTTTTAAGATGTTGCTATGTTTAATTATTGTATTCTAAGGATGAAACCTAGACATATTTAAAGTACTAAGTGAATAGTGGAGTTGCAAACTAACGGAAAGTTTATAAAGTTTGAGAAACGGTATAGGAGGTGAATACTATAAGCCAAGTTATTTCCAATCTATAGGTTTAGTACATGAAATTACCGCGCCGGAATTTGCACCACAACAAAGTGGTGTAGCGGAAAGGAAGAATAGGACATTATAAGAAATGAATAATTCTATGTTGTCATATTCGGTTTTAAGTGATGGATTTTAGGGTGGAGCCATTGTAATGGCTTGTTACGTGTTAAATCGTGTTCCCATAAAAGGGAAGGATGTTACCCCATATGAGATATGGTAAAAAAAAAGAAACCAAACTTGAGTCATCTCAAAGTTTTGGGTTGTAGGGCAATTGTAAAGATGTCGGAACCTAAACGTAAAAGTTAGGTGAAAGAGAAGTTGAATGCATTTTATAAGATATGCGGAACATAGCAAATCCTATAGGTTCTATGTAATAGACAAAATGACTTTTGGATGGTTCACACCACCATTGAGTCAAGGGATACACGGTTTGATGAAATTAGATTTTCTTCAATTCCTAGATCAAAGGATGTAACTTTTAATACCAATGCTCAAAGTTTTGAATCAAGGTTTCATTGATCAAGAGATGGATGACCAAACTCATTTAGAGGAGGCATCTACATCATCATCACAACTATAGATAAGTAAGAGGTCAAGGAAAGGAAAAACCTTTGGCCCGGATTTTCATGTGTACTTGGTTGAAGGATCAAGGGTTGAAGTTTCACCACAACATCCATATATTTTAATGTGGAAGATGATCCTTTAACATATGAAGAGGCTATGAAGTCTCGGGATGCTCCATTTTGGAATTGAAGGAAGTAATTAATAATAAGATGAAATATATCATGGGAAACAACACTTGAATTTTAGCTAATTTACCGCCTGTTTAAACCAATAGGGTGCAAATGGATCTTCAAAAAGAAATTGAGGATTGTTAGAATTGTTATAAGTTCAAGGCCCAATTAGTGGCATAAGGCTGTTTTATGCACCTGTAACTAGAATCTCAACAATTAGATTGTTAATTAATTGCATTTGTGGAAATTAAAATTCTAGTGATCCATCAAATGGATGTCAATACTGTGTTCTTGAATGCAAATTTTGAAGAAGAGGTCTATGTGCGACAATCGAAAAGGTTTGTTGTGGAAGGCCAATTGACAAAAGTTTACAAATTAATTAAATCACTGTATAGGCACCTAAGCATTGACATCAATAGTTTGATGGGTAGTGTTGTCTAATGGTTTTAAGTTATACAATTTAGACATGTGTGTATAGAAAATTTGATGACAACGATCAAGGTGTCATAATTTTCTATATGTAGATGACATGTAGATCTTTGGATGGAACAGATTTGTCACAAGTTGAAACGACAAAATATTTCCTTAGTTCATAGTTTTTCATGAAAGACATGGGAAAAGAAGATGTCATCTTGGGCAGAAGAATACAGAGAGAAAAAGGGAAGTTGTTCTTGTCACAATCTCATTACATTGAGAAAGTGCTCAAGAAGTTCAATGTTAGTGAAAGTTTGACCTTTCTTTATTCAACACCTATGGATCCTAGCATAAATTTTTTACCTAGTAATGTTAATGAAGTTTTCACAACTGGAATTTGCTAGAGTTATAGGATGTTTTGTTGAATGCCGTGACAAATACTAGGCCAAATATTGCTCATACGATTGGTCAAATGAGTAGGTTCACCAGTAATCCTAGAATGCTACATTGACAAATGGTTCATAGTTTGTTGAAGTACTTGAATTAAATCATGGATTATGGTTTATGATATAGTGGGTATCCTTCGGTTGTTGAAGGATATTCGGATGCAAGTTGGATCTCAAATAGAGATAATTCATTCACAAGTGGATGGGTATTTCCATATGAGGGATGTGCCACATCAAGGGCATCTAAGAAGCAAATTAACTTGCATTGCGGATTCTATAAGACATTGGAGTTCATTGCATTACATTTTGCTGGTAAAGAAGCAGAATGGTTAAGGGTTTTAATGCATGATGAGATTCCTTTGTTGTAAAAGCCAATATCACTAATAATAGTGATGAATTATGATAACAATGTAATTTTTTTCTAAGGCATATAGCCAAGAGTAAAATGGTGAGTTAAGGAATATTGGTGTAAGGTATAATTACATCCAAGGACTTAACAAGGATAGTGTAAAAACTATTGTTTATTTTCGTACGAAGTTTAATCTCGCCAATTGCTTAAAAGCATGGGTAAGAGATGTTAATATAAGGATGGGCAATCTTTTAAGATTGGAGCTCTATGGTAATCACAATTAGGAGAATCTCAACTTAACACCCAATATGACGTTGGGTCTTAAGTTCAATGAGATTTATTCTCTTAGTGGATGATTGGGAACTTATTTAATCATGCATCCAAGGTTAAGTTCCATTTTTCTCTGATGAAAAGAGGTTGTTTTAACTTAATAGAATTCCTGATATACTGCTCGGTCACAGGAGTATGTTTGGAAGTCTACCTATATAAGTACGAAGTTTAGCCGCTTCAAGAAACTATTGGGGCATAGTTTTGAAGTACTTATGAAAAGATAGGGACACATGGCTTTACGTGTCAAGTATTAATGTAATCTTGTAATTTATCTTGTGTGTGTAATATCTTCATGAATCTAATATGTATTGCTTCTAGTTCAATCGTATAACGATCCCAAATGGATACGGGTTCTTGAAATGTGTATTGCACTAAGAGGAAGTTCAAGTCTTTGTACACTTTCATTTATGCATAAGATTGCCTTTGCGATGATGATGTTTTGCAATGAGTCTAATTTATACTCTAAATGGGTTAGGATTGTTGAATAATTTAGAGTATGAGACAATTTTCATATTTGCTTAATTAATAAAGGTGAAGGTGTTAATAGGTGAAGATGCTTAATTAAGTAAAGCAATGTAATTAGAAGCTAATAACCTCAGTTTAGGGGAGTATACTTGGTTTAGAGTGAAGAACAAACCTCGGTTTAGAGGATAAGCAAGGAGAAGCAGGGGAGCAAAGCTGCCCTGTCTTCTGCCACCTAGCCAGGCTGTCGCTGCCCTGCAGGGTGCGGGATCAGCGAAGAAAGGACAGGAGGGCTTTTAGCTCGGTTGAACCTTCACCGCCCTACAGAGCGCGAGAAGGGTTGCTGAAATTTTGGGTTTCATCGCGCGGTAGGGCCACCGCCTCCCGACCGGGCGTGGGAGTGGTCCAAGATCGTCACCCAGATTTGCCCGGAAGGGTGGTCCGTGGCCCGGTCGGGCGCGGGTCATATTAAAATGTGTGTGACAGTTTTCTTCGCTTGCTTTGTTCGGTTTGGCCGCTTTGTTTTTTAGCTTCATATAAATATGTTATTAAAACATTTGATGGAAACTAATTCAAGAAAAAGTATTTGTATTTTTCTCAAACGAAACTTGAGAAAATGGTAGTATGATTATTTTCTTAAAATCAATTGTAAAACCCAATTTCTTGAAAATGGATGTATGATGTTTTTTTTTGGCTTCATATAAATATGTTATTAAAACATATGATTGTCTTCGTTGTATCTCCTAGTAATTTCGTGATACCCGATGTGTAAATTCAGGGTCAAAATATTACTTTGGGAAACTAATATCGTTCAGGCCTCGAAGCGTTAATTTGTCTAATTTCGTGTTTTTTTTGTGACCCGTTAAATCAATTCCCCAACATTCATTATTATAATTATCATATTGTAATACTTTATTTTCTATATACGTAGTGCATAATAAATATTACTCCGTATTAAACAATAGAAGAACTAATTAAAAAAAATATACAAGATAAACACCCCAATCAAAGTTAGATATAATAAAAAGCGTTAAATATATAAGTATAACTAAAAGTTTGGCTAAGATGATTAAACTTTCAACTTAATTACTGTTGGTCATGAATTCAAACACTATAAAGATGAAGTTCAAACACTATAAAGATGGAAGATCACTGCTCACGTCAAGTTTGAAGCGTTAGAGTGTGAGATATGCCAAATATGCAAATTAGTTATGAGTTTGAATGTAAAAGTTATGTTAATTTCTCTAAATATGTGGTTTACAAATCTTTATTATTATTATTATGGTAGATGAGGTATGAATATTCATTAATGATAATTTTTGTTGCGTAAAAGAAAGTTTAGTTAAATTAGACAGTCAAATCAAATGAAAATAATACGTACAAATCATAAAACTCAAAACAAAATTGAACTAAATTTAGCCTAACTCGAAAGTCGAAACAACTAATTACACAGCCTCATCACCAATCCCACATTCCGACTTATCTTGCTTTGGCAATTGGCTTGTACCCGTTGGTTTGTGCAAATCCACAAGTCCACGGCAAAGTAGTAGTCTCTATGTTCCTTATTAAGTGACTTTGTTAAACGTGACACACATGATAATGCACAAGTTTGACCTTCAATTTATAATTTTTATTAGAAACTAATAAAGTTTTTTTCCCCTTTCCTGAACGAGTCTAAAAAAGCTTAGTTAAGCTACCCAAATGGGTTGACCTTCAATTTATATGATTAAATGTTACTCCCTCGTTCTTTTATTAGATTCCCATGTCTCTTTATTATGTTTATTATGTGAGTAATAAATGTTAGAATTGAGACTCTACTAAAAGAACGGAGAGAGTAATAAATAAATATTAAAAAGTTAATATTGTAGAATTTTATACTACGTATTAATATCCATTAAACAAAATTTGTTTTTTTATACATACTTTAAAAAAATACGTAAAAAAAATACTACCTCCGTATTTTTTTACGTGTTACAATTTGACCGCCACATAGTTTTAGGCAATTTAATTGACTTAAATAAAATAATAGGTAAGTGGGGTTGTTGGAGCATTAAAAAATTGTAAAAGAAAGATAGTGAGGTTAATAGTTTATTGAAAAGTAATGAATATGAGAGGAAAGATATACTTGCTCCATTTTCTTTTACTTGCAACACTTCTCTAAAAAGCAAATGTCACAATACTTGCAACACACTATAAAAAGAAAGTTACTTTAGGAAAAAACTATACTATTTCCCTTATTTTAAAGCATATAGCCTACTAAATTACACTCCTAACAACCACTCATTCTATTTTAAAGTTTATTATATCATGTAAACCCCACCTTTCTTAATTACCACGCTAAAGGGTGTGTTGCATCTAAAAGAAAACGGAGGAAGTAATAAAAAAAAAGTAATAGTGGATTTGAGTGGGGACCATGAGAGGAGAGATATATAATATTTTAATGTACCTTTTTGCCAAAATAGAAAGTGTAACACTTATTAAAACACGACCGGATTTTATAAGTGTAACACTTAAAAAACACGGATGGAGTAGTCAAATTCTTTAAAAATAACCAATTGGATGTTGGTGTAGTGGTGATTGGGACTACACTTGGGCCCCGTTCTTTAGAGCTGCTCTGCTCTGCTCAAATCAAATCTGCTATGCTCTGCTCAAAAGAAATCCGCTCTGCTCTGCTCGGCTCTGCTTAATTTTCAAATAATAATTAATAATAACAACAACAGTAATAATTAATATTCAATAATAATTATTAATATTGTATTGATGATAATAATTTATTATTTTGAATAATTATAATAATTATTAATATTAAAAATAATAATAATAATAATAATAATTTTAATAATTCATAATAATACTAATAATAATTAATAATAATAATAATAATAATTTTAATAATTAATAATGATAATAATAATTATTAATGATAATAATAATAATAATATTAAATATTATTCTTATTAATAATAATTAATAATAATAATAATAATTTTAATAATAATTAATAATTATTAATGATAATAATAATTAATAATAATAATAATAATAATAATAATAAAGTCTTTAATTTGTAAAAATAAAAAAGTCAAAGTTTATAAATGAACAGGCAAAAAAGTCAAGTGTGTCAAGTATTTAGAAATGAAGGGAGTATTGATTTTCTAATTTCATACCACAATACATACTGTGCGACATGGGTGTACATCCGTCCGCCAGCCTCGGAAAACAACCATAACTGGCTTCCCAGTGACCGGACTCTGGAAAATTCCCAGCAAACCGGACCCAAACAATTTGCTTTGGTACAACAAGTAACAAAAACAAACATGTCAAGCAATCAGTAGAGAGAGAAAACTTTTAAAATCCCAAAATTACCCTTCCAAATCTAATATTTCTGCTATCCAAAATATACTCAAGTCTTTTTTCTTTTTTTCTTCGTCCCTTTGGGCTGCAGCAATGGGGTCCAAGGAGTGGCAGGGGAAGGAAAATTCGAGCGACAGAAAAGGGCAAAAACGGAAATTAGACCAACAACAAGAAGAGAGAGAATCCGCCATTGTTACAGGTGAAGCTCTTCGTCGAGAGGTTTCTGCTCAGGTTGAGATTTTAAGCAACACTTATTCGTGGACTGAAGCCGATAGAGCCGCCGCTAAGCGCGCTACTCATCTTCTTGCAGAATTGGCGAAAAATGGTATGATTTTTTCCCTTGTTTGTTGAATAATTTGGGTGGAAAATGAGATTTTGTGATAAATTAGGGGTTTTGATTTGTATGATCTATTGATTAGTGAAGTTTGTTGAATTTTTGTGGTTGTTGTAATAGAGGATGTAGCGACTATAATTGTGGAAGGTGGAGCTGTTCCTTTATTGGTGAAGCATCTTAAGGCGCCGCCGTCGCCGGTTGAAGATGATGGGGTGAAGCCGTATGAGCATGAGGTTGAGAAAGCTAGTGCCTTTGCTCTTGGGCTTCTTGCTGTGAAGGTCAGTGAATGTTTACAATTTTGATTTCGATTTCGATTTCGAATTAGGTGAATGTCTGTTGTGAATTGCCAAATTGTAGCAATATTGATTTGTTATGAAGTGTACATGATACAATCATACAATATTGGAAGTTACTAGCAGATTTTTATGCATGACTTGAAAGAATTGGATTATGTATTTATTTAATGCATGACTTGAAGGTCAGTGATTTTAAAATTTATTTACAATTTCGAATTTGGCGAATGTTGTGAATTGCCAAATTATAGCAATATTGATTTTCTATTTACTGGGTATTGTACATAATGCAATATTGTAACTGTTAGAGATTCTAATGCATGATTTGAAAGAGTTGGTATGAAATTTTATTTTATGTATCTGTTATTGTGATAATTGAAAGGGATAGACAAGCTGTTGTAAAGGTTTGTCTGTAATGAAAGTACTATACTGGATTTGTTCAATAACAAGTTAGTTGCGTTGTTTCTATGTTAAACAGTTAGAACGATGCGGATTCACTACTTGTGGTTTTTGGTGAGGTATAGATGTTCAATATGCAAAGAGGTGGTAAGGTATATATAGCTGATAGTTCTTAGCAAGAAATGTTGGTGAACCATTTTAAGGATATTTGTAGGAGGAAACAAGTATATGCTGTTGATTCTGACATATCATCTAAAGAAGGATTTGATTATCTGTTTTTATTCCAGTATTCCACACTTTTGCTAAGTGTACATTGGTTAACTTGCATGTGGACTAAAAAGTTCATGCAGGAGTGGCAATGAAATCAGTTGGCGACTCAAAATGTTGCATCCAATTGAAGATCTAAATTTCATGAGAAAATTTGCCTTGGTTTGGTGGATATTGTTTCGACATGGTGCTATGTTACATCTTTAGCATCTCTTCTAGCAATATATGTGTGGGCTAGTGTGTTGATACTTATAGTATATATGTGTGGTTACTATTGTGTGACTTTTATGGCACCTCATATGAAGTACCTCAAAGTCTTGAATGTTAAACTGCCTATCCATCTAGTTTTGCAGTCAATTAGTTGGAAGTAGTATGTTGTTTCGTTTATGCTTACAAAGCCTTGCTATTATGTTTGTCACCCTTTGTATGATTCTGCTTGCAGCCAGAGCATCAACAATGCATTGTTGATGCTGGTGTCTTACCTCTCCTCGTAGATCTTTTGAAGAGACACAAATGTGGCTTGAATTCTCGGGCTATCAATGGTGTCATTCGGAGAGCGGCTGATGCAATTACTAACCTTGCTCATGAGAATAGCAGCATCAAAACCTCTGTCAGGTTGGTTCAGATTAATTTTGCTGTATCTGAACTAGATAGTTTTTCTGTTTTTCTTGCTTGACTTTGGTTCCTGGATTTTATTCAGGACGGAAGGTGGTATTCCACCCCTAGTTGAACTACTTGAATTTAGTGATGCAAAGGTACAGAGGGCAGTGGCTGGGGCACTGCGCACTCTGGCTTTTAAAAATGATGAAAATAAGAAGCAGGTGATAGACCTTTCTGAAGCCAGCTTATCAGTTTATGTGTACTGTCGTTAATAACAATTCTTCAAGTTATTTAAGGTTTAACAGTTTAAATTTATGACCATACAGATTGTTGAATGTAATGCTCTTCCTTCTCTGATTCTGATGCTTAGATCTGAAGATTCTGCTATACATTATGAAGCGGTAATCTTGTTCATTTCAATGTAGTGTATTTTAATGTGATGGGGGTGTCAAAGCCCCTATTTTCCTTAGTTTTAATTGACATAGATGAAGTTTCTAGCACATATGTATATCATGCTTTCTGCTTTTAATATTTTTCAGGTTGGTGTGCTTGGAAATTTGGTTCATTCGTCGCCCAACATAAAAAAAGATGTCCTGCATGCTGGAGCATTACAACCTGTTATCAGGCTACTCAGGTAATTTTGCATTTATATCTTTGACGTACTTGTATGTATTTATCTCTTCTTTATAATTATGACATTAAATTTCTGGGCATTTCTTTGTGGGTTTTAGATATTTTTTTTTATTTGCTCGTTTTTCCTTGCAAGGTTTAGAAGTCCTTTTGCTTACTTTAAAATGATCTTGCAATCTGACGTAACAGGAAATGTTTAGAAATCCTAGCAATTGTGGTCATTGCTGTGAATGTAATGAATTTCTTTTCAGATTTAATGGCATATATTTTAATATATGTTGATACTGATGCATTTTAAACACTTCTTCATTCTCTTTTTCTTAATACTGTTTATAACTGAGTAAATATTCTTGGTAAACAGTTCATGCTGCTCCGAGAGCCAGAGGGAAGCTGCATTATTACTTGGACAATTTGCTGCAACCGATTCAGACTGCAAGGTCTTTCACAGAGCTATGTTCTTTTTTATTTATTTTAAAGTTTAGGAGCATTCTTATTAGAAATTTGTCATATCTGCTTCATTTGTTCGTTACGAATCCTTACACCAGTACTAGTTTAGATTTGGAATTAGTTAGTTTCTCACTAGTGACTCAGGATGCAGATATTTTTGTTGGCAATCTTGAGATATCCAGTAGAATATGGAATGAAATATTATCATTTATTGCTCTGTTGTTTTACCCATTTTTCTGAAAGAGAACTTAAAGATGTATTTAAAACAAAATTATTTAGCTTTGTTTATATACATTACTATGGCGTGAGTTTTGGGCTATTAACACTTAAGTCTCGTTATGTTTTGATGATTAAGGTGACTGGTTGAGGTATTAGAATGCTATGCTATCTGTGATACACTCATTTTCAATACCTGAGAAAACTTTCTGATTAAAGTATCTTCATTATTTCCCTTACTAGTATGTACACATGCGAGGGGTTTATTTCTCTGTTATTTTACCCATTCTTCTTCTTGCATCAAATTTATCATAAATAATATTAGCTATGTTTGAACTTGATAAACTTCCTTATTTTGTTTCTAGATTCACATTGTTCAGAGAGGTGCTGTTCCACCGTTGATTGAAATGCTTCAATCCCCTGATTTGCAGCTGAGGGAAATGTCAGCCTTTGCTTTAGGGAGGCTAGCACAGGTTAATATTTACATGGTGTATACTTTGAATGAATCTTGATGTGTGGATGTGTCAGTTAATTATGCTTTAATTAAATCTGTGGTGTTTTTTTTTTTATTATTTTTTATTTTTTATTTTCGGTTGTACATTTAGAACTATATCTTAAAGTATTGCAAGTGATTGACAGATGCTAGGATTAATTTGTATGGATGGGAAGTGCTTGTTTTCAAGTAAAATATATTGTAAGGATATGTGGAACAATAATGTAAATTTTGGCATACAAATGATGTCTTATATGTGCTCATTACCTTTTCTTCCCTTTGTTATTTGGGGATGGGGGTCGATTATTGCAATAAGAAGAGTTTTGCTAAGCACTTTGTGTCTCTGAGGCCTTTGCCCATAGTGGCCTCCTGTGAATTGGACTAGTGTAGACTACTGTGATATATGAAGCTGTAAAAGGTGTTTAAAGCATGTAGCTAGTTTCTTGTTTGAGCTAGGTGTATGCTTCCCAACTTGGCTATTATGCTGGTTTGACGTCTTATAAAAAAAGTATCTAGTTTGACCTTGTAAGCTCACCATCGCCCTTATACTATATAAAATAATTGCATACATACTGCGTATTACCACTTTCATTTATTATAACTGGTATAGTATTGTGAATGCATTTGAATTTCTTGGCACAAGGTATAAGATAAAATAAAGCACACATGAGTAAGTGAGTCTTTCATCTGGGTGTGCTTTGGTATATCATAACATAATGGATGTTTCTAAAGTAAATTGATGTTTGGCCACGGACTTTCAAGTTATGCAAAATATGCTGCCTTCTTGATTCCATTAGAAATGAAAACAATGAAGGCATTTTGTTTTTCTTAGAAGGATTTAGAAATTATTAGTTTACTAGAGAGCCTAATCAACAATGGGATTCTGGAAGAAAACTATTATTGCAATTCTTTGCTGAGCACTTTAGTTACTCTTATCCTAATGCATACATATTTATGTTACTAATATTAATATGATGTTGGTCTCCCTTTAGGGGCTAATATTCTTGAAGGAATCGTTTTTGGGATAGGATGTCAAGTATATAGGAAGATAGATGATTGATTTTTTTTTTTTTTTTTTTTTTTTTTTTTTGGAGTTAGGATGGGGGGTTTATGGGACTCTTATTTAGCCTTGTATTTCTGCCCCACTGTGTTTTCACTCGCTCCCTTTTAGGGTCATATTAGTGTGCGTAACAAGGACATTAAAGAAGCTAATGACATATTTTTGTGGTCTACAAGATTTGTTGATTGTATGTAATTGTATATCTAAGGAAGAGGGAGGCCTGGTTTTTGGTAGTATGGCATCTAAAGTCGACTTCTTGGTGGGAGAATTGTTGTGGCGTTTACTGCAATGGTTTCGTGTAGCATAGTGTGATACAGAGGTATGGTTTTCAAAGGAGTGGCACTTTGGCAGGGATGCGCTAATTCCCTATGCAAATATGCAATCCCTTGGAATTATGTTTCATAGGTTTCGTAATTCTTCTTCCTTTAGGGTCAAGTACAAGGTGGGTAGTAGGGAGTGCATCGTATTTGGAGGAGCCTTTTAGTGTCCCCTTTTTCTCTCTAAAGATTGTGAGCTGCCTATTATAATACTCAAATTTCATTGTTTTGGGTGAACAAGGTACTAATATGTCTTAGAATTTTCATTGTTTGGAGGGAAATTCATGATTGGGAGTTTGGGAAGCTTACTAACCTGTTGAGCTGGCTTGATTCTGTTTCTTTGTTGAAATTCCATGATTGAAGAGTGTGGTTGGCTGATTCCTCAGGGTCCTTTACTTGTCGTATCTTTTGTAGCAACCAAAAAGGCTCCAATTTCACCATCTTTTCACCTTTCTATTTTGAAGGCCAAAATTTCAAATTAGGTGAAAGCTTTTGTTGGGTTGCTAGTTTGGAGAAATTGAACACTTGAAATAATTTGCAGAGTTGGAGACCACACTTAGCTTTGCGCGCTCACCCTGTGGCCTGTGTACTGTATTCCTTTCTAGGAAGGAGATAGTAAACTATTTATTGATGCATTCTCAGGAGGTGATAGTAAACTGTTCTACTCCAAAACCTTTTCTGCTGAGTACTTTGGCTCTGCAATCGTATAAAATTTATTCTCTCTTTTTTTTTTTAGTTCTAATTTTATTTGTAACCCTTTCTCTGGGCCATCTAGTGAGACATTCTTTGAATTTTATTTAGGAGTCAAATAATCAAGCCGGGATTTCTCACAGTGGTGGTTTAGTGCCCCTATTAAAGCTTCTGGATGCAAAAAATGGATCTCTTCAACATAATGCTGCTTTTGCTCTCTATGGTCTTGCAGATAACGAGGTATCTTCATCTATAATTTTGGATGGTCTGAGTTAAATCAATTGGAACTTATTGGTTTTTTAATTTTAACTTTCTTATCGGTTTAATATCACACCCTTGTTACTGAAATTTCCAGGATAATGTTGCTGATTTTGTAAAAGTTGGTGGTCTTCAAAAGTTGCAGGAAGGAGAGTTTATTGTTCAGGTTTGTTTTTTGCTGTAGTATATGACACTGCTTTCTGCTCTGTTGTATTTGCTATAGCTTACGGAAGGACTTAAGCAATAGGGCATTTGTGGGAGCTGTAAACTATTCCAGCTAATTCTTGTATCCATGAATCTTTTATAAATGTTTTATGCTATACATGTGCTTTCAGGCAACCAAAGATTGTGTAGCCAAGACACTGAAACGATTAGAGGAGAAAATACATGGCCGGGTTAGTATTATGAATTTCTATTGTTTATATATGCCTTTAGTCCATCAATTTTGAAAGCGCTTATAGTCCAGTTATGGTTTTAAAGGTATTGACCCACTTATTGTACCTCATGCGTGTGGGAGAAAAATCTGTTCAAAGACAAGTAGCTTTGGCTCTTGCTCATCTGTGTTCTCCGGAAGACCAGAGATCAATCTTTATTGATAACAATGGTATGGATTTTTCCATAGCTGTATGGTCTTAAAATTGTTCCTATTCAATTGACATTCATATTTTGCCGTCATTGATATTATGTTATTTGGCTAGGACTGGAATTACTTCTCGGGCTTCTCAAATCCACTAATACTAAGCAACAACATGATGGTGCTATGGCCCTTTGTAAATTAGCAAGCAAAGCTATGACCCTTTCCCCCATTGATGCAGCTCCTCCTTCTCCCATATCACAGGTGACTTCCCCTTTATTCGATGCTCTATGTTTTGTGCTAAGTGATGATTGTACAATGGTATTTTCTTTGCTTAGAGAATTCTCTTAGCTCTTTTAGTCAACTACTGTACAAGGACAGAACCCATAGAAGGTTTTGCTACTAATGCTGTTCTGTCATTGTTTCTTTTGTTTTAGACTCCATTGAAGATTCAAGCTCATATTAAATGAAATATTTACAACTAGAATCTTCTTCCTCCAAAAAAAGAATAAAAAAAAAAAAAAAATCTGCAAGTAGAATGAAACACATCAAATTTCTAAGATTAGACTTATTTAGGTTGAATTCATGTTCTTAGTATTTTTGAGTCTGTGTTCTAAAAATAGTACTCTCTTTGTTCCTTTTTAAAGTTTACATTTGGGTTTTCTCATTGGTATTAGGAAAAATGCTTCCGGAGTAGGTAAAATGGGAGTATTTGTTTTGGGAGTAGATTAATTATTTTGGTAAATGGAAATATTTGCTTTGAGAGTAGGTAAATATTTTGGTAAATACTAAATAGGAATATTTGATTTAGTAGGTAAATATTTTTGGTTTATGGGAATAGTTGCATTGGAAATAGGTTAATACAGTATGACGGTATGTGTGTAAAAATATTATTATTGGAATTAGAAACGTAACTTTAAAAAGGAAGCACCCAAAATAGAAACATACCATAGAAAAGGAACGGAGGGAGTAGTATTTTGTTCTAGATAGTTTTATGTTCTACATTGGTGCACGTGCATCACCACCCCCCCAAAAAATTTGAAGTTCAATTAAAAAAAAAATAAACATCAATCAAAGAGACCGGTTATTTATAAAATCGGTCTATTATATGCTAGCGGTATCGCTCCTTTTATTTTTAACTAGATGTAAGCCCGTGTGATGCACGGATCGATGCACGGATTTTATTGTAATATTTTTGAATCTTTTTTTGATTTTTTCCCTTTTTTAAAAACTTATAAATCTTTTTTATAAATCCCTTTGTACATTATACGAGTAGTATTTATTTAGATTAGCTTCTAAGTATTTATTGGAAATTGAATATGTTAATTCTAATTAATATGTATTCTTTTTGTTTTGTTACAATGTTGTATGTATTTTGAGGAAAATATTGTAATTCCAAAGCTAAAATAAACAAGCTCCATATAAGGAAATTATTTCCTTCAATATATTTTGGACGAAAGTCTTGGACAAAGTTGGCTTTAATTGAGGCATGAACATAATCATCGTACAATTAAAAATAAGAAATTAAGTTAGATTTTTTCATTATATTAATTAATAAAAAAAACCAAAAAGGTGTATATTAATGAAATTTAATAAAGGTAAACAATTTATAAAAATATAATACCTCCTTGTCCAATTGGACCATATACAAACTTATTAAGCTATCTTGTTTAATTTGCGGATGTTTAGTATGTCAAAAAGGCGAGAGCTCGTGCTTTGATTTTCCAATCAATTGTTGCTCGAATTTAATTCCCCTATTAAATTAGATAGGCATGTCAAAACAAAATTCAATAAATTAAACAAAACATAAACATATACTCGTTAAATATCCCAAAAAACATAATGTAAGTAATAATTACAAATATAGAATTTTAAAAATTAAGCTAAGATTTACCCAACCATTGATGACTTAAAACTGAGAGAAAATTACTAACACAAATTCCCTTGATTGGGTTTTGTATTGATACAGAATTTCGTTGATGTCGTATGATGCGTTAATTTATAACGTTGTAAAAAATTATCTTATAATCGTAGGTATCACAAATTTTATTAAAAACGTTTATAATTTAAATCTAATATTATTTGTGATATAATTTTAAGTATTATTTATTTATGTTTCTTGTGCTTGTATTTTCAAAAATTATCTTATAATGCACAACCTTATGATAACTTATAATGCACGTTATCTTACCATTGTTGATAAATATCAAAAAGTTAAAATACTAATTAATCTATTTTTTTTTTTAATAATTTATATCCTAATAGTTAAAGATTATTGTTAGTTTTTTTTCAAAAAGATAATTTTTAGTTTTTTGTATAATTTAAATTTTAATTATTCACAATTCGTTGTTTTTATCTATGTGGCAAAATTCTTGAATCTTATTTGTCACTTTTGCTTAGGGGGTGAGTGAATTTTTTAATTCTAAAATAAATTATTATTCTAATTTTTCATTGGTCAAAATAATACATTTTCTTATGTGGCGCGCCGAAGGCTCTTGAAAAATGCCTACTTTATTTAAATATATTAGATTAAAAGGGACCGTTTATACTAACAACTAGTCTCTAAGGTCATTTTACTTTTTTTATTTTTATTTTTGCTACTGTTAAGAGTAATAGGTGTATACTATTTGTTTGTTACATGATATTTGTAGTACTTTCGGTTTATAAGATAGATTTTTTAAGTATTATTTGTTTTTTTTTTTTAAATAAAGAAAAGATAGTAAGTACTATTTGGTTGCAATCTAATATATATATATATATATATATATATATAAAGGGAAGTTTTTCCCCGAGTTTTTAGAGAGCCACATAAGATTTATTTTTCTTAGCACGCCAGGTAGGATTATGAATTTAAGTTGTAGCCAATTAAATAAGAGATTATTAATTTATTTTACAATTAAATAATTCAAATGCCACGTTAGCAAAATTGACGAATGAAATTTTAAATTTTAAACTAATTAAATACAAAATATTATCTTTTGAGTATAAAGGGGAGTTTTTCATGAATTTAAGTTGTAGCCAATTAAATAAGAGATTATTAATTTATTTTACAATTAAATAATTCAAATGCCACGTTAGCAAAATTGACGAATGAAATTTTAAAGTTTAAACTAATTAAATACAAAATATTATCTTTTGAGTATAAAGGGGAGTTTTTCTCCGAATTTTTAGAGAGCCACATAGGATTTATTTTTCTTAGCGTGCCAGGTAGGATTATGAATTTAAGTTGTAGCCAATTAAATAAGAGATTATTAATTTATTTTACAATTAAATAATTCAAATGCCACGTTAGCAAAATTGACGAATGAAATTTTAAAGTTTAAACTAATTAATTACAAAATATTATCTTTTGAGATTAGAAATTTTATCTAATATTTTAAAGCTAATATAATAACAAAAATCACATAAATATGAAAAATATTTTTTTAAAAAAATACTAACAAACCGTGCATCGCACGGGCTTCATCTAGTAAGGATATAAAAATAAACAAATATTTTAAGGATATAATTGTCCTCACACTATCCATAAATATTTTCTCATACTTTTTAAAAATAGAATGTATTGGGTACGGCAAGCCGCATCAAACAATTCGTGCATCAAATACATATAATATGCAGTATTTGATCAGGATATGTATTATTTGATAGAGGATATGTGTTATTTAATATAGGATACATACAATTTTGTTATAGGATATGTATTGTTTGTTATATGGTATGTAGTATTTGATAGAGGATATATACATTTTATCTTTGGTAGAGAATACTATAATTTGTTAGAGAATATCATTATATAAACCAATAAATTAAAGGACATTATATTATAGATACAATTAAAAATAATATCATATAGTCAATGAATAATATCATTCATCCAATAAAAGATATCATAGACGCAATTATAAAAATATATCATATAGCCAATAAAGGATATCATCTAGCCATGACATTATATAACCAATAAAGGATATCATCCACCCAATAAAGGATATCATATACACAATCTAATATATCAATAATATATACTAAAAGACACACCGACAATAACACATGTCATCTTCTGGTGTGTCCTTAGTTTTTTTTTAATAACATTTTATTAAAGAAACAAATCTTATACAAAAATAATCCTCTAATCTTATATGATATTATTACTTAAAATAAAAAAGATTTGACATATTTTTAAGAAAAATATTTAAATAGCTATTAAAAAAAATTTCTTGACATAATTTTGATCATTTTCTACTTCATTTTATATGTAACGTGTTTTTGGTAATACTTTTTTTGAAATGATTATTAAAAATTACCATGCATGGCACACACATTTTAGTTCCAACAAAGGGTATTATAAGTGAGACATAAATCAATAATATGTACTAAAAGACACAACGGCAATAACACATGTCATCTCCTTGTGTGTCCTTAGTTTTTTTTTTTTTTTTTTTTTTTTTTTAATAACATTTTATTAAAGAAACAAATCTTATACAAAAATAATCCTCTAATCTTATATGATATTATTACTTAAAATAAAAAAGATTTGACATATTTTTAAGAAAAATATTTAAATAGCTATTAAAAAAAATTTCTTGACAGAATTTTGATCATTTTCTACTTCATTTTATATGTAACGTATTTTTGGTAATACTTTTTTTGAAATGATTATTAAAAATTATTGTGCACGGCACACACATTTTAGTTCCAACAAAGGGTATTATAAGTGAGACATAAAATATTCCTTTGTTGCAACTAAAATTTAACGGAGGTAGTACAATTTTGGATTGAAATCCATTATGAACTAGATCCGGAAAAAAATTTATTTTCGCATGTGATCAATAATAGATGGTGACTCACCATTTTGGAAATCTGGATCCGCCACTGCTTAGTTTACCTTAAGACTTGCAATAAACTTTTGATATTTTCTAAGTAATTTTGAGTACATGTTTGATAAAATAAGTTTGTGGTGAAAACTGCTGCATAAACTTTATTTTAAAGTTATGATGACTAAAAGGTTGATTACATTTATAAATACAACATACAAGAAGTTTATAAAGTATTACTCCAGTGTTTTGAAATTAGGGAAAAGGCTAAAATTTAGAACACTCTTATTTCTTAAGACGTATTTTAGATTACTCTAGACTTTATTATTAGAATTTTGACTTCATGTTCTAAATATCAAAGCATGTTGCCATAAAAAATGTTTCATGTGTTCTAAATACTGGATGGTAGTTTTGTTTGAAAATTAGGTGATGTCAAGTTAAATGCTGTGTGTCCTATATGAAGTTCTTGAAATTCTTATTACTTTGCAGTCGGGGGTTCTCATAAATAGCATTTGATTTTGCAGGTTTACTTAGGCGAGCAGTATGTAAATAATGCTACACTCTCAGATGTTACTTTTCTAGTTCAAGGTTCAAACCGCATCTATCTTGCTTGTTTATAGTATTTATTATCCGTTTGTTCTGAGATTAATTTTCTGAACACAATTGCATAAGTTCTAAAAAGCATTACCTCAAATTTCAGGCAAACGGTTCTTTGCTCATCGAATCTGCCTTCTTGCTTCATCTGATGCATTCCGTGCAATGTTTGATGGTGGTTATCGGGTGAGTTTTACTTGTTTAGTTAAATGAGTTGGACCTTTTGCCTCTTATTTGCTTAGTTCGCTTATGTATAGTTATGAGCTATATATTTGTTTAAGAGAAATACCAATTTTTTTATTGTTATATCTGTTATGGAGGGTGTTTAAGGAAGACCATATAATATGCTGTGAGCAGAGAGCATACCATACTAATCTAATGTGAAAGACTGATGTTTATTTTTTACGGTTTTTAATATGATGGAAGGATTTGAGTGATTTTAATGGTGGAAATTCAAAGGATAGTCGTAGAAGGTAATGACTTCTAAGTTTGATCTTAGGAGCAACGATCCCAAAACCCTAGTTAACAGCTAGTTTGAACCTTAAAAAAGTTCTCTTCAAGCAAAACCTCAATAAACTCAACTTTTTATTATAAAACGTCCTCTCAAAATAATTGACATAGGACTAATATATATAGAAAAAATAAATCTATCCTACTTGCTCTGCAAGCAAACTAAATAAAATCCCTAACAATTAATTAATGAACCAAAATAGCCATCTAACCAATTAACACAACTTTGGAAGCCCAAGGCCTCATCACTATTACTAAGAAAACAATAAAAACATTATTAAAAACTCACTTGTAAAACCCCCACTTTAAGAGTAAGGTTAAACCAAGAGAGTACCTAAATAAAGCAAAAAGTATAGTGATATGAAAGGGGACTCGATTCACATCAAAGACAAAATAATATAATGGGTGATGGATGGAGAGGGTGCAATTTGGGCTTAAAGAAAAAATAAATTCTTGGAACAAAAGCTTGCTCAAATTACTTCGTATATGGCACAGGACGATTGTCTCAACTAGTCCTGTTCTTCTCAACTAGTCCTGAAGATAACATGCATCATTCATCGTGTGTTCTAGCAAGAAACATTAGCTTCTATTTTTTTTTTTTTTTTTTTTTTTTTAAAATCCCCCTTATATTTAAAGCTGTGGAACTATGGTATTTTTATACAGAACAGACTACTGTGCACTCATTTATATGCTTGGAAATTTTCTAATAAGACTTATGCTGTTATCACTGTGATACAGGAAAAGGATGCCAGAGATATAGAGATTCCTAACATCAGATGGGAGATTTTTGAATTGATGATGAGGTTATTTAAACATGCATTCATGTAGCAATTTCTGCTGAAGAATTGTAAACTTAGCAATAGAATTTATGTGTCTATCTATTTCTGTCATTTTGTTGCAGATTTATATATACTGGATCAGTAGACATAAAACCAGACATTGCACAAGATCTCCTTAGGGCTGCAGATCAGTATCTTTTAGAGGGGTTAAAACGCCTTTGTGAATATACCATAGCTCAGGTGAGCTGACATGGATAATCATTCATTTCTTTGATATATTTTTCTTCTATTGAATGATGACATATAATGAGTTATTGGTTTTTGTAATATATGAAGGATATATCCTTGGAGAATGTGTCAAGCATGTACGAGCTTTCTGAGGCATTTCATGCTGTTTCATTGAGGCAGGCTAGCATCCTTTTCATCTTGGAGCAGTATGATAAATTGATTGATAGACCAGGGTATGTAGTTTCTCTAATATCTTTTGTTAGCTTTACTAGCTGACTATTCCCTCGATCCCTAAATCCGAGCCCCATTTCTCCTGGGCACAAAATTGAGAGAGGTTGTAGTGGGTTATTGTTTATTTGTTAAATATAGTTGAATTTAAAAAGAAGGTAATGTGAACAGTATATTGTTTTTAGAGGAGCAAGAGACCTTATATTTGGGTTAGAAGGGTTTTGTTGATTAAAAGTGAATTATTGATGAACCCTTCCCAAATGAGAATTGAGCCTCTACTGTGGATTGAGAATTTTGGGAGAGATGGGCCTTTTATCTATGGGCGGAGGAAGTAGTATTCCCCCCCCCCCCTTCTATGAGGTGAGAATTTAAAACCGGGTGTTTTAGGTATTCTGGTACAAATCTAAAACCAATTTAATATTGTGCACTTGAAATTACATGGCGAATCTTATTATGCGATTATTATTTGCAAAATCTGCTTGTTAGGGTTATTATCAAATAGAACATCATTTTTATGTGCATTTATGATTTACTTCAGGCTTGCACAAAAAAGATTGGAAACTTAATTATTGAATTTAAACATATGACGTTTACTGAGAATAATTAGAAGTGCGAAGTCTGCAACTTTAGAAAGCTAAATTTTCAACATCATTGTCTAAATTTTGTGAAGAACTGAAGACACTTAAAGGTTACTACATAAAAGGTTGTATGTCCAAAGCCTTCAAGGAGAATTGCCAAACTGATAAAGTAATAGTAGCCGCTTGCAAGTTAGCAAAATTCTATATATCTAACATGAGGTGAATGATATATCTATTTTGTTTGTCTGGCAAGTACTACCGATATCAGAGACAAGGGGGTTAGTTATCATGTGAGTCTTCAAAGTAAAGGAGCTAATACTCCCTCCAACTCTAATAGATTGCCCAGTTCCCCTTAACATTGTTAAAATTGTAATGAGTGGGTTGATTATTTTGTCCTTTTATGTCAAATAAAAATGGGCCAATCTTTTAGGGACAAACCAAAAAGAAAAAATGGAGTTTGTGCTTATGAAGTTATGATTGCTTCTGCTATTTAGCAATTTTAATTCTTTTCTCAAGTATATAATAGGTAACTATGCTTGAGTAAATAATATGTAGAATACTTGACTGACCTTGCTGTGTAATTGTGCAGGCATTCATCTCTTATGCAGCATATTTTGCCAGAAATTAGAAACTATTTTCTCAGATTACTCACCAAACCCAGTGCTCTGAACTAGTGACTTAAAGCTGCCAGTTTTTGTTTTTATCCTCGATCTTAGAAATGGTCTGGTTGAAGCAGCAAATCACCGACAAGGAGACATGACTCAAAGGTCTCTTATCCCTTACATTTCTAAACTCCCAGCCTCCCACATATCTTTCATTTTGTGCTTGATGAGTCTTAGCCACCTTGCCTTTATTTTTATTTTTTTTTTTAAAAAAAAAAACAAAAATATTAATCTTTAACACTGTGTCCTCACGAAGGCAAATCTCTGGAAGCAGTTATCTATCAAGCATATGTGAAGTCTGATCTGATTTCCGCAGGAGCAGATTTAGGATATAGTGTGCATGCCAACGCATCAGGCTCAAACCGACCTCACTGGGAAAGCGTTTAAATGACCTTTAAAACAACTAAGGTGACTTCTCACTGTTTAAACACTTGAAACAAATGATCAAATTTGAAATGGTGCTGTAAGAATTAGTGATGTTGACTAATTATAATTACCTTTAAAATGCGTCTGATTTACAGAGAATCTGGAAAGATTACATATTACTGTAAGCATAGAATCTTACCCTGTATATTTTCTCCTTTTGCTTGTATAATTGTAAGGGAATGTAATTATGTTGTTCATGACTTCATAAGCTGGTGATTTTAGGTGCTTGTGTAATTAGAATGTTGCAGCTGCTCTTATTTTAACTAGTGTGGTAATGAATGACATGTCTATAACAAGCATTGATTCCACGTAATATAAAGATTTGGCCAATCGAGCAGGTCAGGTCGAGCGTCGAGTCATGAACTCAAGATCTTGGTTACAGGTTATTTTGGACCATACAAGTAGGTTTATCTAGTTGCTTCTACTCAGGTTAATCTGTCAATATATGGTTTAACAGAATGGAGTCATATTCATTGGCTGGAATTTGGTTTTATACTTTTATCAACAATGTATTATTCTAAACGATTGGATACTTAAGTGTGAAGTAAAACTTAATTACAGGTAGACTTTAGAGAACAATAACATGTCATGATGTCACTATATAGTTCATAGAATTTTATTTCATACAACATTCTTTTAAGGGTACGATTTGGATTTACTCGTAATTGATATGGTTACAGTAATTGATGATGGCTTAGATTTCCTCGTAGATTTTAGTTTTTTGAATGAACTTTAAAAGTCAAATTTGTGATCTTTCCACCATTCATTACGTGAAACGTAATATTATTTCATCTCTGGTTTGAAATGGTCAATTTCGTGACTTAACCTTCTACCATGTCTTATAAGTCCTATTAGGCTGCACCTCTTTATCTTAGAAATACTTATTGTTGATGCAAATCTTATCATTTTCTAAAGTTCCATCACTTCTCAAACACTGCACTCTCCTTCAATTTATGATGAACTCTACATCGAAAGAGGTAAAAGTAGAGCTTACGGGGTTCACCCGAGTCTATAAAGATGGCTCAGTTGAGAGACTTTTTGGTTCACCACTAGGACCTCCCACCCTTGATGACCCAGAAACCGGTGTCTCCTCAAAAGACGTCACAATCTCCAGTGATACAAATCTTTCAGCTAGGCTTTATCTGCCCAAATTTGCCTCAAACAACCACCCCATCTTAGTTTACTTTCACGGTGGTGGCTTCTGTGTCGAATCTGCTTTCTCTCTTCCCCACTGTCACGAAATGATTTTCCGTAGTTTTCATTAGAGTATAGCAAGCGTATATATACAACCTAGCAAATAGATTAGGGCTCGTGAGATAGGCTCGATAACTATACACTATACACAATAATAGGCCCTAACACCCCCCTCAAGTTGGAGCATGCAAATCACAAATGCCCAACTTGCCAAGTAAATACATGAATTAACTTTTACTCAAAGCCTTGGTGAATACATTCGTTAATTGGTCCGTTGTCTTCACATAAGACGGACTAATGATACCATCCTGAATCGCATCACGAAGATAATAACAATCCACCTCAATGTGCTTGGTACGCTCATAGAAAATCGGATCTTCGCAATATACAAAGCAGACTGATTATCACAAAACAAACTCATAGCACGGGGATGCGAGACACCCAAACTCAGAAGAAGGGCCTTTAACCATTTCAACTCATCAGTAGTTTTAGACATTGAGCGAAATTCGGCCTCTGAAGAAGACTTGGCCACAGTGTCCTGTTTCTTAGTCTTCCAAGATATAGGAGAAGCACCAAGAAACACCAACCAGCCAGAGATAGAACGGCGCGACAAGGGACAACCTGCCCAATCTGAATCACACCAACTTGTAATATGTAAATCACAATCTGAACTCAAAAGGATTCCCTGACCCGTACATCCCTTCAAGTACTGCACTGTACGAAGAGCCGCTTCCCAATGGTCCTGTCGCGGGTGTTGCATAAATTGAGACAAAATATGCACCGCGTATCCCAAATCCGGTCTAGTAAAAGACAAATAAATCAGACGACCCACAAGCCGTCGATACTGCTCTGGATCAGAAAAGAAAGAGGATTCTGATGTCGCCAGAGTATGATTCTGCTCAATAGGAGTACCTGCCGGACGAGCACCTAGCAAACCAGACTCTGCAATAATGTCAAGTGTATATTTTTGTTGACATAAAAATATGCCTTTGGGACTACGAGCAACCTCAACACCAAGAAAATACTTCAAAACACCCAAATCTTTCATATGAAAACAGTCACTCAAGTGTGACTTGAATGTTGAAATCGCAGAAGAATCATTACCAGAAATTATCAAATCATCAACATACACCAGAACACTAAGTTGAATAGACCCAGATTGCAGAGTAAACAGAGAATAGTCAGAGTAGGATTGCACAAATCCGTACCTTTTCAGAGAGGCGGCCAATTTAGAATACCAACAACGAGGTGCTTGTCGAAGACCATACAACGACTTCAGAACATGACACACCATACCAGGTTGAGAGCCATGAAACCCAGGAGGAAGCTTCATATAAACTTCCTCATCAAGATCACCATGAAGAAATGCATTGTGGACATCCATCTGATGCAATTCCCAATTCTTTGCAGCAGCGACGCCAAGAAAAGCACGAACAGTGACCATTTTAGAAACGGGTGCAAAAGTCTCATTGTAATCAATACCCTCAACCTGATGATTACCAAAGATAACAAGACGAGCCTTCAATCTCTCGAGTGTGCCATCAGAATTAAGTTTGACCTTGTAAACCCATCGACACCCAAGAGCTTTCTTACCCGGAGGCAATTTTTCCATGACCCATGTGCCATTTTTTTTTCTAATGCATCAATTTTTGTTTGCATAACCGCTTTCCACCCCTCATCTTGCATTGCCTCCTTGAAATTACGAGGCTCAACTACCGTATCAACAGCTGCAATAAAAACACGGTGTTGCACAAAAAAATTATCACAATTCATAAAATGTGGTATAGGATAGGGAGTACCTGAGGAGCATGAAGTAGACAGTGAACTAGGAGGGATAGATGGACTCGGAACAGAAATAGTATGTGCAACATAATCCCGATGCCAACCTGGAGATGTCTATGTCGTTGACCACGATCAAGATCAAGAGATGATGTAGAGGAGAGGCTCGTAGCAATAGCCTCCGAGGCAGAAGCAGTAGCAGAGGGCTCAGAAGTGGCAGTAGTGTGAGTATCATGTGGGGTAGCACAGGTAGTGGCAGCGGCATCACAAGCAGTGGCAGGGCTACTTGGTGCTTGTGGTGAACCGCGGTCAATAGAGGATTCACCGACCTCCAACACATTTTCCAAATCATCCAAAAAATCATGATCAACTACCACATTTTCTTGTTGCACACCCTCGGTTCCCACAGTAGCATTAAGAGAGTCACTAGTAGACACAAAGGGGAATTCATTCTCATAGAACTTGACATCACGTGAGACAAAAATTCCACCAGTTTCAAAGTCATATAACTTCCAACCCTTCTTGCCATGGGGATAACCCACAAACACACATTTCCTACTCCTAGGAGCAAATTTGTCACCCTTAGCTTTTTAATTATGGGCGAAGCAAAGACACCTAAAAACGCGCAATGCATCAAAATCGGGTTCTTTGCCAAAAAGCATTTCATATGGAGTTTTCTTATCAAGTAAAAGAGAAGGAGTGCGATTAATAACATAAACCGCCCCAAGAATACACTCACCCCACAGATCAATTGGCAAATTGCCTTGAAACATCAATGCTCTACCAACATTCAATATATGTTGGTGTTTACGCTCTACCCGACCATTTTGTTGAGGAGTACCGACACAAGAGGTTTGAAAGAGAATGCCATGTTCATCAAAATAGGGAAGCATGTGTTTGAATTCAGTTCCATTATCACTCCGCACACACTTAACAGTAACATCAAATTGATTTTTAACCATAGCAAAGAAAGAACAGAAAGAGGAATAAACTTCACTTTTATCATTCAACAAATAAACCCAAACACCTCTTGAAAAATCATCCACTATAGTTAAAAAATAATGAGCACCACAAGTAGAAGCCGTCTTATACGGTCCCCACAAATCACAATGTATCATTTCAAGAATACGACTAGCACGACTATCACTATCAGGAAAACGGGCTCGGGTTTGTTTTGCTAGAGGAAAAATTTCACATGCTTTATGTAAACACTTAGGAGCAGAACTACCTCGAACAGCAGGAAGCAATTTGACAATTTTCTCCTACGGATTCCCCAAACGACGATGCCACAACTCAAATGTAGAAATGTCTGGACCCGTGAGAGCACATACTTTTGGGAGTCGCCGGAAATAATATAGTCCATCTATCCGTTCACCACCTCCAATTAAGCTCCCCGAGGATTGATCCTGTATAGCACAAAGAGAATTAGTGAATCGGACAAAGCAATTAGAGTCATCAATCAACTTAGACACCGAAATCAAATTGCAATTTAATTGCAGAACAAATAGAACATTTTCAAGAATAATTCCATCCGCCAAGAAAACACGACCCTCATTTGTTGCAAAGGCTTGACCACCATCAAGAAGACCAACGGGGCATGGTAAGATTGATTGAGTATCAAATAATGAAGACTCATCACCCGTTACATGATGTGAGGCTCCCGTGTCAATTATCCAAGATAGATAAATAGTGGTATGAGAAGAGATAGTGTCTGCCGTAGTGTGAGCAAGAATAGCAGCGGCAATGTGAGAAAGAATAGCATCGGCAGGGGGCGAAGTGAGGGCAGCAGCAACAGGAAGAACAGAAGCTGAATTGAGAACAGTGGCCGCAAGTTGGGGTCATGGGTTTGACCCGCGGCCTGGCAGAAATTTATTGGCGGTAGCAGCCCCCGCGGAACAAGACCGTAGGCTCTCCCCGCGACCTGACGAGGGTTGCGATAAGGGGAATGACGATATTGCAGCAGTAGAAGAAAGGAAGGCAGCATGCGAGGAATAAGCAGCAACAATCATCGGGGAAGTAATCGGCGAAGATGAAGAACGACCTTTATTCCCATATTTGTCCAGCCACCAATCGGGTAGCCCATGGACAAGAAAACTGCCACCATAATCATGACCTGATCGATTGCAATGGGTACAAAATAGTTGTGACTTAGCAAACACCATTGTTGATAAAGAATTGTAGAGTAGAAATTGAGAAGAATAATTTAGAAATTCAGCAAGATAGCAATGTAGAATAGCAATTGAGAATTCAAACCAGCAACAGAAAACAAATTCGAACAACAAAAATCACACGAAGCAACCAACGGAAAGAAGCAGTAGAAGTAGGGAATACCCAAAAGAAAATCGAAACAGAAAATTAGCGATTGTAGGAATTGATTCAGTAATTGAGAATGTAGAATTTAGAAACTAGGGATGTAGAAATTTAGGAATTTGGGAAATTTTTTTTTTTAGAGATTTAGGGAGTAGAATTGTAGTGGCTCCGATGCCATGTCACGAAATGATTTTACGTAGTTTTCATTAGAGTATAGCAAGCGTATATATACAAGCTAGCAAATAGATTAGGGCTCATGAGATAGGCCCGATAACTATACACTATACACAATAATAGGCCCTAACACCCACCAGCGTTACATGAACATCCTTGCCTCACAAGGCGGGGTGGTAATTGTTTCAGTTGAGTATAGGCTTGCACCTGAGCACCCTCTTCCCACTGCCTATGAAGACTGTTGGACTTCCCTCAACTGGGTTGCGTCGCTTCAAGACCCGTGGTTAGCAAGCCATGGAAGTCTTGATGCACTCTTTATTGGGGGTGACATTTCTGGAGCCAACATAGCCCACAACCTAGCCATGAGGTCAGGTACCGAGATTTTAGACAATGGGGTTAATATCCTAGGAGAATTTATTTCGCATTCACACTTAATGGATGACCCAAATTCGTCAAATTTTGATGTTTAGATGGGTTACAAAGTATGGAACTTCCTGTATCCTGATGCACCTGGTGGTTCAGAAAGCCCCATGATTAATCCAAAGGCTGACGGTGCTCCGAGCTTGGCGCAGCTTGGGTGCTCTAGGGTGCTTGTGCTAGTTGCTGAAAAGGAAGGGCAGAGGGATACTGAGATTAGATACTATAACGCTGTTAAAAACAGTGGCTTTCAAGGGAGTGTGGAGTTGTTTGAGACCAAAGGAGAAGGCCATTGCTTTCATATTTTTAACCCGGATTCGGATAATGCAAAGCTGATGTTCCAACGCCTTACTTCTTTCCTTCACAAGTGATCATTGTAGATGATGCGGATTTGAGTAGCTTTAGTCAAGACTCAAAATCGATAATCGATATCATGGTTTGAGTTCAAAGAGTTGTACTATGGGATAGGTGTGTTCATATACTATATTGGTTATGATATAGTAATTTGAAGCTTTTATTGTTATTATTGTGATTTTGGTGTGGTTATTTTGTTACAATGCTTGGCACGGGAGAAAGCTACTAAAATAAGGCATGTATTCTAATGTTTCACCAAGAAATCCTACATGGTTTTACTTTAAGGATTGGAGCTTATGAGGCAGAAAGGATTGTATTTAGGTGTTTGTTTTCCTAGGTGATTTTAAAATCTTCATTAGGTTATACATAAAGGGGTTTGAAGTGTTGTTTTATATAAGTGTGATTTTGAGATTAATAAGGCTTAAAGTTTGTGATAAATCTTTTGGGAGTATGTATGATGGTTATTTGCTCAACCTAACACATTTAGTTTGTTGATTGTTTGATGTGTTTTTATATAAGAATATTTACATATTTTGCGAAACTTGATTATTCATACAAAATGATGTCTCAAATTATAATTATATTACTAAAAACCCAAATATATAAGGGCTACACATATTATATGTAGAGGATTAGCAATTTTTTTTTAATTTTTTTTAGTTTTTTTTTACAGTGAGAACTTCATAAATCAAGGGAAAATTACAGCCTAATAGAGCTAAAACAAGTAACTAAAGACAACCAAACACATCTAGCTAAACACAGAACTACAGAAAGAATAACCTTGAAAACTGAAGCAGAGCCCACCCACCCAACCAAACCCATGTACAGGGTTTACCACTTACCCAAAGAGGGAAACCATAGTGAAAGAGTAGACCAAAGAAGTCACGTAATATACCAATTACCATGGAGCCTGGATAACCTAAAGGTTCTTACGCTAAACGAACCAAAACCACTGAGATGGACAGAGAGTACTGCAAACCATCACTAAAGAAGGGAACTGAAACTTGCAATGACACCAATGCAAATTCACGAAGGACGTAATGTAGAGACAAAACACCCAAAAGTCAAAAGCACCCTTTTGCCAGAAAAAAGACCCATATAACGACTCCACTTCTAGGGATCGAAAAGCATAGCCACCTCCTAAGAGTCCAGGAGCCAAACCAAGAGCCGTATTTTTTCACAACTCTGCTATGAGGAGCCTTGCACCAATATGCAGGTTCCTTTCCTGCAATTTTACATATATAGAATGCAAGAAAATGGAAGACTTTGCTTACCCCAAACACTAAAGAGGGGAGCCTCCTTCAAGATTGAAAAATGATGATTGACTTTGTCATCACCAACACTGACACTGAGATAATAGGAAATGAATGAATACCCAAATCATCCTACAACCAAGAAGCAACAGGAAAAGCAAACAAACCTCCCCCCTCAAAACTACTTTTTCCCTGCAAACACCAAAAGTAGGGAACACTTTTCGCTTGCACAAATAACTTTAATTAGCCTCTGGAAACTAGCACACACACACAGAGGACTATGCCCATACTGCCAATGAGAGGAGCCACAAATTCACTGTGACAACTCCTCGTAACACAAACCCACCCCGAAAGAGCAACCAAAAGGACCAACAAGCCAACAACCTTGTAGGAGTTTATAGGTACTATGCAGCGGAAAATCATGAATCATATTCAATCAAGTACCTAATCACAAGAGCACATGCATAACACACAAGACACATAATCATACCTTTGAAGCGTGAATTCCTTGAATTTCACGTAGCAATTTGACAGGAAAATCGGGGAGAGAATAGATCCCCAAGCATTGCTCCTCTACTTAGTCCACGAGCTTCAAACGAGTCGTCCACCAATACTAGATTGGTTGAGTGATTGAGGAAAACCGCGATCACCACCTTTCTTGGACTAAGCCGACCACCACGATCCACCACCACCACAAACCACCACACTGGCGCCGAGGGAGGAGAGAAAGCCGTGAGAGAGGAGAGTTTGAGAGGGTTGGTCTCGTGTTTGCTAATTTGGGTTTGATCTTAATGATCACAAAATTGCATACACCTGTAAACCCTAGGCACCTAGTCTATTTATAATCACATTATAACTAGACTAGGGTTAGGAAGCCCAAAACCCTTCAATCCACTCCATGTGGCCGGCCATACTAGAGGATGAGGCCCATCATGGGTCTTGTCCTCTCATGCCCGATCTAGACCCTTTGTGTGACCTTATAGGATCCGTCCAATTGGACTTTAGGCTATTTTACTAGCCCAAAGATTGTTAGTACCTCTAGCTATGATAAAACGACGACCCAAATGTCCGAACTTAATTATCTCCATAATTCGATCCATTGATATATCTAGTAATTGCACACGACGAAGACATAAATCCTTCAATCTCCCACTTGTCTGAGACAAGTGTGCGATATTCAAATTCCTTAAGTCAATATGTGTCAATTTGATAATATGATTGCATCACATGTCGAGATCATATTAATCTACAAATTGTTTCTTGCACTAGTAGAATAAATGTGATGGGAAGCCATAATAGGCAAGCGGTTTACAAAATCCGCTTCCCATTTAATTAATTAAAAAAAAGAGGGAAGTGAAATGGCAAGCGGTTTTGGCGTGAACCGCTTGCCTTTTAACTAATGGCCAGCGGTTTGGCCTTGAACCACTTACCATTAGTTAAATTTGCAAGCGGTTCAAGGCCGAACCGCTTTCCATTTAAAAAAAAATAATGGGATTACAATTCATAAACCCTAATCCCATCATATCCTCTCACGGCCTCTCTCCCCTTTCGCCCCTATTATTCTAGCTCACTTCTCAGTTCGCTCTCTCTCCTCTCATTCACTCCCTCACTTCTCTCTCCTCTCACACCTCCATTGTCACGCCATCTTCTCATCTCTCCTTTCTCCATCTCCTTCTCTTTCTCTCTCATCTCTTTCTTTCCTTTCTCAGTGAAATCCGGTGGTAGTCCGGTGGGTTTTCGACCCAATTTGAGCATGGATTTTAGACCCAATTCGAGCATGGATTTTCGAACCATTCGTGTGGGTTAAACGGTGGTAGTCTGGTGGTGGTGCGTGTGGGTTTTTATGGTCGAATTCGACAATAGAAACTCTAGATCTAGAGTTTTTATGGTCGAATTTGACCCATTAAACCCAAATTTAAAGCCAATTTCGATTTTTTGTTGGTATTCAAGGTATTTCCTTTTTTTATATTTTTTTATTTTTTTTGTTTTTTCAGTTTTTTTTTAATTTTATTGTGATGGGTGGTTGAATTGTTTTGTTTAGGTCGATTTTTTGTTGGTGGGGGTCGTGGTGGACGGTGGTGTTGGCAGGTGTACTCGTGTTGGTGGGGGTTGTTGTGGGTGGACGGGTGATGGTGGGTTGTGGTGCTGGCTGCTTTTCTGGTGTTGGTGGGGGTCGTGGTGGGTAAGTGGTTGGGGGTCATGGTGCTGGTGGTGGTGGCTGGTGGTGTAGGGTGGTGGCTAGTGGTGTGGTGGCTGGCGGATGGTGGTGTGGGGTGGTTAATTTATTGTTGAAATCAGAAATTGTAATTTTTTTTGTTATTTTTTTTTTTTTTTGCTGTTTAAAATCAAAAATTGTAATATTACAACAATTAATTAATAAAAATATTAATGTTGTTATATATATTTTGATTATGTATCAATTTAAGTGAAAAAATCCAAAAAAAAAAATTTATTTTTTATTTTTAATACCCCTAATGGGCAGCGGTTTGGCGCCAAAACCGTTGCCCTTTCACTACAATTGGCAAGCGGTTCTGAACCGCTTGCCATTTTAAAGACCAATTGGCAAGCCCCTTAAAGGCATGCGGTTCAGAACCGCTTCCCATTAGGGGGTTTGAACCGCTTGCCATTACTTATTTTCTACTAGTGTTGAAAACTGAGTGAGAATTACAAAACCAAATGATTACTGAGTAATGCATTTGAACGCGACCACATATTTATGAATTTTCCCTCTTCAAGCGGCCATGACACATTTCCTAATTTAGTAGGTAGACTCAATCCAATCTTGTGGCAACCAAGGCTCCCACTCAACTTTTGAAATAACCGGGAAACACACTTTATAATCTCTAGTTACGGGCAGACGTTTGAGTGTACCACAGTCACAACATCCATTGAATGAAATCAATGTTTCACTCATGTCAAAGGAATCCACTAATATATCCGGAAGCTCCAGACTTGAACTTCAAATTAGGTCAATAGTTCGATCATGCATCATTCATGCATATCCAAGTGATTGACCGAGCATCTCTATGCCCCTATAGCCCATGAAACTGCGCTATCCAATCAATCTTACATGCTAGTCCATTCATTGAAATTATTTATGTCCACTTTAATGATTTTGAACTAGGAACTTAAATAATATATGAATTTTGTTCACATGTGGGGTTTCATTCATCAGGTCATCAACCTAATGAGCCCATCAATTCATAATTATTTTGGACATTTTATTTAATTTCCAAAACCCTAATTAAATAAGAGAAATGATAATTTCTGTTTTAAACATAATTCTGCAAATTGATGCATTCCTTATGTAACATGTTTTCTCAAAAACATATACAACTTGAATTACATAACTTGCTTCAATCCAAGATTTTAATATGACTCTCATACCTTAGTCTATGGAAGGGGTTTACTGATTTCTCACTCATAATAAAACTTTGCAGATCACGATATCCCGCTTGTCATTGATCTCATATATGAGGTGATATCTCATATCTATTTGTTTGGATTTGTGATGTGACCCTTGCTCCTTTGTTTTGGCAAAGGTGTCCTTTTAGTCACAAGACAATGTGATCCAAACTTCCTCCTTAACTACTCTTACTGTAGCTACATGCATATATTTTGACATTGGGTATTCAACAATATTCTGCTTTGAACTCTTCAAGCTTATTGTCCTTTTCCACAAAATGTATTTAGATCAACATCTAAAGTCATCTTGTCTGTTTGGAAAACTTGCATCCATATAACTTTTTGACAACTTATTCACTTTTAACACCATTAGCTAGAAATATTCCTTTAGTTCTTCTCAAGTACTCAAGGGTTTTTTCTTTGCATCTTTCAGTATGCTTATTCTGAATTTACGTGAAACTTGCTACACATGCACAAGTCATATGTAACAACTTGCTTTGAACATATCATGTCACATATAATGGACCCTTTTGCAAAAACATAAGGTACACTATCCATACAACTCAACTCTACTAGCTTTTGAAGGCACTGAGTCTTACTGAGTGTAATACCATGAAACATGGGAAGATATCCTCTCTTAGAGTCTTGCTTCATGAACTTGTCAAGAACCTTATCAACATAAGTTTCTCGATTCATTCCAATCATTCTTCAAGATTCACTTCGTGGATCTTAAATCCCAATATGTACTTAACATCAGTCTTTCATATAAAAACAACTCTCTAACAACTTCTTGACTTATTCAAGCATTGATATATCATTTCATATGAACTGTATGTCATCGACATACATGACCAAGAAGACCAATTGCTCCCACTAAACTTCTTCTCTCTACAAGATTCCTTATCGTTCTTTGAATAAATCAAACTGTTTTGATAACCTAATCGAAATGAATGTTCCAACTCCCTGATGCTTACTTCAATCCATTAAATGAATTTCTAAAGTTTGCAAAACATTCTAGGATTTCTGGATTTCAAAATTCTTAGGTTGTATCATATACATATCCTCCATCAAGAACATTTCAAGAAGGTGATTTTGATCTCCAATGCTAAAATTTGTAATCGAAATCAGCAATCACTAGAAGAATCCGAATAGGCTTACGCAACTAATAGGTTTGACCCTATTTGTAAGACTATCATGGACTAACACATCTTTACAGACATAGAGACCATACTGGATTTCTTGGCTTTAGGCCATTTCCTGAGTTGGAATTTATCCAAAGCTTGATTGTAGGCATAGATTCCAACCATTCCAATAGGAAAATTTTAGAATCCACCTTTTCTCAGAATTTCAACAAATTGTTTGTTTTGATCCCAAGTAACCTACAGTAGGTATGAGCAACAATAGAATTATTTTCTTCAACTCTTTGAAGCCTTTCATTCAAGTGGGACGATAGAAGCCTCGCTAGTAGCATTAGCTTGCTTCGACACATGGTTTATCAAATTAGTTGATTTCATATGCCTTCGTCTTTGAGTGGTGTTATTCACATCCTTTTATTGCTCGTCTTGAATCTCATCGAGATCTAACTTTACTCCCACTTGGCTTCGTAGGAAGAGATTTCTTTCTATAAAGACACTATCGCGAGCAACACACACTTTGTTTTCTTAGCGATTGTAGGAATAATACCTCTTAGTTTCCATGAGAAAACCCATGAAGAACTATTTGTCTGATTTAGGGTGCATTATGTCATCTTTGTAAACATTTTACATTGATTTCATAACCCTTAATCCTTTTAGAAAAGATAACTTTTAGAACATTTCCAAATCATAACTCTTATGACATCTTTTCTACTGCTTTGGTTAAGTTTCTTGTTTAGTATATTCGCAATTGTTGTTGTAATATATGTCCTCAAAACGATATTTGTAAATCATTAAAGCTAATCTAGGGTCGAACCATAGCAAGCAAAGTTTGATTCCTTCTTCATAAACATACATTTAACTGTAGTGTTTCTGGATCGTGAACTAATTCAACAATTCCTTTAGATGATCATTCCTTTTGAGTTAAATATTTATGACAATAATCATATTGTAGTGTTAAATTGTTTATCTCAAACTGATTTTACATTTCATTTTGAAATTCTTGAATATTTCAATGATTCCAAGCTTTACTTAATTAAGTAATTATCAATGTAGTTACTTAAATCGTTAGTTAAAGCAATGAAATAGTCAAATCTCTTTGCTAATTCTTGAACTTATGGTCCACATACATCAATTAAAAGGCAACTTGGTCATCTTACCTTATCAAGCATGACTTCTAATTCTCAAGTGATTCATAATAATATAAGAATAAGAGTCCATCCAATGTAACTTTGGATGTGCAAATTGGTTATATGACCTAATCTTACTTTGCTGTAAGTAAGTTTAAATCATCTAATTTTGCTTTTGTGATCTACTTATATCAATGTCATAAAACAAAATAACTTATTTCTAGCAAAATGAAAACAATTTATTTCCTTGGTCATGGATCAACACTTGTCCAAGCCAAGTAAAAACGATTCAGTATTCAAACAGAAAATCGAAATATTGTCTCATCAAAAATGGAAATTGTTCTAAAATCATGATAAACTGATCAGAAAATAAAACTATGAAGCTATCTCTGGTCACTCGAACACTTCTAGTGCACCTTTAAGCTCCATTTCCATGCTAGCCTCACTTGTTTGCGGTTCCTGCGCAACATTCATAATGTTAAGCACTGCAACTAGGTATCACATACCTAAGTGAAAGTTAAAATGTTTGTAACATAATGCCTTAGATTGATGCTCCATTCTTCTTGAGGAAGTCAAGGTATCTCTGGCAATTGTGTTTCCGATGCCCTTTATTCTTGCAGTAAAAGCATTCACTTTCCCTCGTATCCTTGGGTTTTTGATTCTCCTTAGGCTTCTCAGTAGCCTTGGCAACTTGCTTGCCCTTGATCTTGGCACTAGCCTTTTACCCCTTATTCTTGAACCCCTTTCCCTTTTGAACCATGAGAACCTCTTTCTTAGGTTCCTTAGGGATTTGTTTTTCAGCACTAACCAGCATTGCGTGAAATTGATTCATAGTCTTTGCAGTCGCAGTCATGTTAAAGGTCATGATAAACTGGTTAAAACTTTCTGGAAGTGAGTGAAGAATGATGTCTGTTGTCATCTCATCACTGTATGGGTGCCCCAGTTTCTCCATATTTTGAATAAGGCATATCATTTTGAAAACATGATCATGAACAGTGACACCCTTCTCCATCCTACAATCTAGAATCTCACGATGGAGCTCGTATCTTTCAACTCTACCTTGTTTCTTAAACAAAGCTTTAAGTTCTTGCATGATTGTGTACGCATCCTGATCCTCAAAACGCTTTTGAAGACTAGGTTCCATGGTAGCAATCATCAAGAAAGTGATAGGCACAACTCTATCATGAGCTTCCTTGTGCTTCTTGACTTCTGCCACAGTTGCAGTTTCTAGCAGAGGTCCTGGCAATAGGGTGTCAATGACATCCTCTCTACCTTCAGATTTCAGAACGAACCTTAGCATTCTTTCCCAAGTGGAAACGTTTTCTCCTATCAACCTATCCTTCTCAAGGAATGGTCAAAGATTGTAAATGTTGTTTTCATTGTGATTACGGTTACCCATCTATGTGAACATAAGGCAAAGTTTAACAATTATGTTTAATTTAACATTAAAGTACCAGAAACGATTTAATTAGGTAACTTTAAAGCACTTTATCCTATATTAATTGATCCCAATTGAGTTTTATGTGATTCCAAGATCATTTATTTATGTAATAGTTGACCAGACTGAGGCCCTACCATCAAGAATTACATTTTCAAGGTGAGTAAAATCTTTACTGATCACAACTCTTGTAACTCTTGGTTGAATAATTAACCATCACATGCTTAATTATTACCCTTTGCTTCATGGTTCTAAACACTTTAGGTAACCTTGTTGAGCGTAACCAATTAATTATGTAGAATGTGATCTACCCCAAATTACCTAAAATATCAAGTGATAGCCGACCCATCACTCACGATTAAAGGATTGTTGGGTATCTAATTGGAAAAGCAATCTCAATATTACTGAGACCTAGATTCATTTATGTTGTGATTTTTTAGTGAACTCTAGCGCATCATCAATCAATATAAACAATATCTAACATGCATAATCTACTAATGCAATAAAACATAACATAGTATGGCCCCTTAGTCCTAAGAAAAATAGAAATGAAAAAGCTCCCACTTGAATCATCATGGGTCTCTATCCACCTTGCTCCTTTGGGCCTTCACTTCATGGGCTTCTTTGGACTAAAACTATTTAAGTAACTAATCTATTTACTTTAAATAGAAGTTACAAAAATACTTAACAGTACACAAACCGTATTTAGATTACAAAAATACTTAACGGTGCGCAGATCGTATTTTAGAATCTATAGGCCACACTAGTCTATATACAGCAACATAATATCATATATTATAAAAGTGTCATATAATAAATCACTCAACATGCTTTTCTAAACTCCAACATCGAATGTTCATAATTAAGGCAACGCATTTCCTAAAATATCTCATTATTTTAAATCATAATTAGATAATATCATATATTATTCATGACCAATCATAATATATCATATATTTTAATTTAGGCATGAGATAGAATTAAATATTAATTTAATCTAGAAAGATAAATCATATTGAATCTTTCATGATTATCCAAGCAACTTTAGGAGATTCTATCCTAATTATTAGCCAATGAAATAATTTTAAAATCAATTATATCCTAATCTAATTATGGGATAATCACATTATTTAAATCAATTATTATCCTTTTGGAATATTCTCAGAATATCCAAATCAATCTTATCCAAGATTAACCACTTTAATTATGGATAATTACCAATTTAACAACTTTAAATATGGATAATATCAAATATAACAACTTTTGAATATTTGATATTATCCTAAAACAAAAGATTTTATCTAAAATAAAACCAATTTTATCTTTCAAAATATTTTTTATCCCAAAATAAATCATGTTTATCTTGAAATAATTTTTTTTGAAAATCCGGGACTGCACGGTTGTTTGCCACCGTGGTTGGCTAGCTGGAGCTAGCCACTACCGCAAGGCAACATCACCCATGGTAGTGGCAGCCACGGCAGCAGCGTGCAACGCTTGCACAGCTGCTGCCTCAGCCACCTTGGACCGCTGCCCTCCCCTGCTCTCCCTCTAGACTGACCACCAGGTCAGTAGCCGCCGCGGCTACCAGCCTTAAATATTTTTTTTTTTTTTTGGGTTTTCAATTTAATTAAAACAACTTTTATAAAAATTAAATCAAATCAGTCCAAAAAATTAAAATTAAATCAACATTCAATTTTAAAATTAGGGTTCATCATAAAATTAATCCCAATTTCATTCTAACTCTTAAAATTAAAATTATGGTCATACACAAAACATTTTTATGCATAAATCAATTCGATTAAAATTATGAAGCAAGAAACAAATCGAATTAAATCAAAATGAAGCACAAAAATCACATTTTAGTGCTTGAAATTTTCAAAATAATTCGAATTAGGGTTTGGGTATTTTCGAGAATCCGAAACTAGGGTTCTAGGGTTCGAAAATTTCGAATGATCTAGGAATTAATTCGGTCCTCTTTATGGCTATTTTGAGCATAATAAAATCACATTTAATCAATTCCAAAAGTTTAATCCCATTAAATATAATAATTGAACCATAATTAAATTAATTTCTCCCTCTTAATTGATTATAAAATTAACATAGACATCAAATAATCGTATTATTATGATCAAGCGCGTTCATGCAAGAGGCTAACTGATACCTGACTAGGGGAAAACTAGGTCGTTATCTAATCTTCCCTCGGTCAAACTAAATTTATAAACACTTAACAAACCTAAATACGAGTATAGAGGCAAGTCAAGGGTCGAACCCAAAGGAACGGTAATGTTCAAGTACTTTCAATTATGCGCCTAAGCTAGGTCGAAGACGAAGGTAAGAGAGAATACTAACAACTAATGAAACAAGTAACCAAGGAAATAAAACACTAGGAACGGGGGATCAACAAGTAATCATGTCAATTGCAACAACTTGGGAAGAGCATGCCAATCAAAGGTTGTGAAGACTAATGATAAGAGCAATCAATTGGAATCAAAGAGCTATCTCCTAATTGTTAAGCTAGGGTTCACTACGAATAACAAACCAAGAGAATCACAATCAAAACCAATCGATAATTGCAATTCCTAAATCAATTGTTCGTGTCATTAGCAATTACAATGCAATTTAGCATAATTCTCAAGGCCTAATCGAATTACACACATGCAAACCTTCATTAATCACTTTAATCTCAACAATCAATCAACACAATTCCCAAATTAATCACAATTAATCAATCATACAAGTTTTACCCAATTCCTAGCCAAACAACTACTCAAATATCATCATCTATCAACTAACAACTAAAGAAATAAAGAATCAACAATATATCAAGAATGATTACACTAATCAAGCATCAAACATCAAAATTAAACCAAACAAACATGAAATCGAATAAAGCAATAAGGTGAGATAGAGTTAAGAATGCTCATTGATAATAGATAAGATCTTCAACACAATTGTCACCCTTGTATCTTCAATCTCTCAATCACCATTCAAATCCTTCACTTTGTCTCTCTAAAACTACTACTAATCTAGAGAGAGAACCTCCTAATCTAAGCTAATCCTCCTTAAGGGAGAGAGAAACTATCATAACATAAATTATTTCATGTATGAAGAATAAAGAAGGCCGTACAATATATATACAAAAGGAGGAAATAAAAGAAATCGCAAGTAAAACCTAGAAATCTGCGCCTGCAAAGAAATCGGCCGCGCACGCGGAGAAATCAGCCGTGCCCGCGGAGGAGAAAACCCCCAAACCCGCGCCCGTGGCTGGAACCCGCGCCTGCGGGGCTAGGCCCGCGCCCTCTGGGTGCCCGCGGCCTGCCTTTGGGAAGTTCCTGCCAAAAATGGTTGCTAAAAGGCTGCAGCAACCCGCGGCTGTGCTGCTGCGCGGCCGGGTGCACGGCCGAGCTGTTGGGTGCGTGGCTGCTCGTGTTGCGCGCAAGGGAGCTCGGGCTACTGCACTTCTAGGAACTCGGGCTCGCTTCCTTGACGCTCGGGATCGCCACCTTGGAACTCGAGCTTGCGGAGCTTGCTTGGATTAGCTTGACTTACGTGCTTGGCTTACCTAACTTGGCTTCGTTAAATTACTTGAATGCACTTGAGCTCCCTCCTTGATTATTAAATCCGCGGAAATTCGACATTCCTACAAAACAAGACAAAGAAACAGAGAAGCGAAAGAAATAGCCGAGAAATGAATAAAATAATAAGAAAACCATTTAAAGCACGCATTTCTATTAACTAACACACAAACACGCAAATCGAGCATTATTCCCTAAAAACATGACATAAACGACTAAAAATGAGCATATAAATATAAAGAAAACATAGCCTAAAGGTGCCATAGATGGCACGGATCAAATTTCCCCAAGCTAAACTTTTGCTCGTCCTCTTAATAACAAACCAAGAGCTATCTCCTAATTGTTAAGCTAGGGTTCACTATGAATAACAAACCAAGAGAATCACAATCAAAACCAATCGATAATTGCAATTCCTAAATCAATTGTTCGTGTCATTAGCAATTACGATGCAGTCTAGCATAATTCTCAAGGCCTAATCGAATTACACACATGCAAGCCTTCATTAATCACTTTAATCTCAACAATCAATCAACATAATTCCCAAATTAGTCACAATTAATTAATCATACAAGTTTTACCCAATTCCTAGCCAAACAACTACTCAAATATCATCATCTATCAACTAACAACTAAAGAAATCAAGTAAAAAATATATCAATAATGATTACACTAATCAAGCATCAAACATCAAAATTAAACCAAACAAACATGAAATCGAATAAAGCAATAAGGTGAGATAGAGTTAAGAATGCTCATTGATAATAGATAAGATCTTCAACACAATTGTCACCCTTGTATCTTCAATCTCTCAATCACCATTCAAATCCTTCACTTTGTCTCTCTAAAACTATTACTAATCTATAGAGAGAACCTCCTAATCTAAGCTAATCCTCCTTAGGGGGGAGAGAAACTATCCTAATATAAAGTATTTCATGTATGAAGAATAAAGAAGGTCGTACAATATATGTATACAAAAGAAGGAAATAAAAGAAATCGCAAGTAAAACCCAGAAATCCGCCCGCGCGAAGAAATCGGCCGCGCCCGCGGAGGAGAAAACCCCCAAACCCGTGCTCGCGGGGCTAGGCCCGCGCCCTCAGGGTGCTCGCGGCCTGCACTCGGGAAGTTCCTGCCAAAAATGGTTGCTAAAAGGTTGCAGTAGCCCGCGCCCGCGGCGGCAGACCTCACTCCCATGGCCAGCCCGCGGATGTGCTGCTGTAAGGCTGGGTGTGCGGCCGAGCTGCTGGGTGCGTAGCTGCTCGTGCTGCGCGCAAGGGAGCTCGGGCTGATACACTTCTAGGAACTCGGGCTCGCTTCCTTGACGCTCGAGATCGCCACCGCGGAACTCGAGCTTGCGGAGCTTGCTTGGATTAGCTTGACTTACGTGCTTGGCTTCCCTAACTTGGCTCCGTTAAATTCCTTGAATGCACTTGAGCTTCCTCCTTGATTATTAAATCCAAGGGATTTCGAGATTCCAACAAAACAAGACAAAGAAACGGAGAAGCGAGAGAAATAGCCGAGAAATGAATAAAATAATAAGAAAAACATTAAAAGCACGCATTTCTCTAAAATAACACACAAACACGCAAGCCGAGCATTATTCCCTAAAAATATGATATAAACGACTAAAAACGAGCATAGAAATATAAAGAAAACATAGCCTAAAGGTGCCATAAATGGCACGGATCAATACCACTGTAGGAGTTTATAGGTACTACGCAGCAGAAAATCAAGAATCATATTCAATCAAATACCTAATCCCAAGAACACATGCATAACACACAAGACACATAATCATACCTTTGAAGCGTGAATTCCACGTAGCAATTTGACAGGAAAATCAGGGAGAGAATAGAGCCTCAAGCGTTGCTCCACCACCACCAGGAACCACCAGGAATCAGGGAAAATACTAGATTGGTTGAGTGATTGAGGAAAATCGTTATCACCACCTTTCTTGGACTAAGCCGACCACCACGATCCACCACCACCAGGAACCACCACACTGACGCCGAGGGAGGAGAGAACGCCGTGAGAGAGGAGAGTTTGAGAGGGTTTGTCTCATGTTTGCTAATTCGGGTTTGATCTTAATGAACACTGAATTTCATACACCTGTAAACCCTAGGCACCTAGTCTATTTATAATCACATTATAACTAGACTAGGGTTAGGAAGCCCAAAACCCTTTAATCCACTCCATGTGGTCGGCCATACTAGAGGATGAGGCCAATCATGGGCCTTGTCCTCTCGTGCCCAATCTAGACCCTTTGTGTGACCTTATAGGATCCGTCTAATTGGACTTTGGGCTATTTTACTAGCCCAAATATTGTTAGTACCTCTAGCTATAACGACGACTCAAATATCCGAACTTAATTATCTCCATAATTCGATCCATTGATATATCTAGTAATTGCACACGACTGTAGGCGTCGCTCGAAGTGCGCCTACGTTAAAAGCATGTGTGAATATGCTTGGCACTCTTAGGAAGTAAGAATTGACATATACGATTAGGGAAAAGGAAAGTAGGGAGCCGCTAACAAGTTTGTAAGGAACATGTAAACCGTTCACGGATCATTTAAGGCAACCAGGAATAAAGGGACAACGATTGACTCGTGAAGGTTACACCCCATTCATAATCCATGAGATTACTAACTCCATATGGTTCGGAACCACGAAAGGAGGATCGGGGATGATGGTACGAAGTGAGTCATGGAGTCACATTCGCCCGTATTGGCCTCTACTCGATTCTTATAGTGAAAAGTGATTCTTGCGATCTCAAAGGCATACAAACAAAATATTCAATTCGCTCCAAACTATTATTAGACTAAATTGGTTGAATATTAATGCAACACATAATTCTAAAATATTTGTTATCACTTTAATTAAAAACAAGATTAAAAAGCATCCTAAGCCGGTTGTCCAAATTATCTTATTAGGCGTGATTTTCAATTACATATTCCCTTTAAACATACAAAGTGATCATTATAACAATAAATAAACATTAATATTGGAAGAAATTTAACAATAATAGCGTTAGTCAAATCAAATAGTAATAAACCTAATCATGATACTAGCAACAAGAATAAAAATAAGAGTAATTAAGTGATTAATTACTCACTTTCTGCGTTTCCTTGAAATTGATATATCATGAATAAACTGTTAGTAACTTCAATAAAAATATAAATCAAATTAAAACAATTAAATTAAATAAAAATTAGAGTTGATTTGGTCCAAACCCTCAGTTAATTCTACCTTTTCACGCCTTGGTTAAAGTATAGAACTTCGGGTATTGTATGGACTCCTTGGAGTGCTTAAATGAAGAAATAGTGAAAGAATGGGGAGGCTAGTGTTTAGGCTAAAGAGGGAGAAGATAATTATTTTGTGATCAATCTTGTTGATGATTAAAATAGGGGAGATATGACCTCTATTCATAGGGGAAAAAGAAGAGTCGAAAAATTAAGATAAGATCCGAATTAAATCGGAATAAAACTCGATAAACTGTAGTTTTTGCGGTTTTTGTTTTTATCATATCTTTTTATCCAGATATCAGAATAAGATGAAGAAGATATCGTTGGAAAGCTCTTGAAATCTACTTTCTAACCCATTAGAATCAGATTAAATATTTTATATAATAAAAGATATGGACGAAATAAAGAGACGGTGTTAGTTTTGGATAGAATTTGACATTTTATTTATATCTTTTCCGTTATAGCTCGGAATTGATATTATAATGTATCATTGGAAAGATAATTTCAAGGGCTATCCAACCATATAAAATTTGGATAAAAAATATGAGGCACGAAAATAATATCTTTCTATCTTTGAACGTCTTTCAATTCGGATAGAAATAGGATTTTCAAAAGGAAAAGTTTTATTCAATTTCGAACTCTTTAATCTTATCTTTTCAAAAAGGATAATGAAGATATTTTAGAAACTTATAGAAGCTTCCAATTAATCCTAATTGGTTTAGGAATGAGATTAAATAATTTGGACCCTCCACATGATCATTGGGTCGTAGGTAAGGTGGGCTTAGGTTCGGTTTGGGCTCAGTTTAATATTTTGGCCATAACTTATTCGTTATAACTCGGATTTGGGCTTATAATACATCGTTGGAAAGCTCTTTTAAAGACCCATCCAACTATTCAATCATTGGAATCAGATTATGGACAAAAATAAACTGGATTAGAAGTTTTTATAAAAAGGACACGAAATGAATTGTTTTGGATTTAAAGGCACGAAAAGAGGAAAATAAGTTATAGTTTGGGGAAATGGGCTAGAAGTTGGGTTGGTTTATGAAATGGAAATATGGATTTAAGCACTCCAAGATTAAATACTCAACCCGACCAATGATGGCGGTGAAAGGTTGTTCATCATCGAGTTTGGTTTGGGGGAGACATTTTTAGGTGTTTACAACGACGAAGACATAAATCCTTCAAACCCAAGTATTGTTAAACTGTACTACCCTAAAACACAAGGGCTTGACCGACTAACCAGACTCCGAAAACAACATCCACACTTCTTTAGCCTCCAAAAGAACTACCCTAAGCAACCCCAACTCATAAACACATAGAGCAACGGAATTATTGAAAACCAGAAACCCGAACAAGAACACAAGCAAGAAAGCAGTAAAAACATAGTTAAACTAAGACAAAACAACAACTAAATAATAAACCAAAGTAGAGAAAACAAATCTATACAAACTCACTAAGCAAACTCAGTGAGACTTAAGAAGAAGCAGAGAACCCAGTAAAGCGTCACCGGCAAAACCAAAACCGACCGCTACAACCCGTCGTCAAGGCCAACGCGAGAAGACCGCCTCACCTAAATCTAACCTTTGATTAAGGGAGAAAACCCTAATCTTAAATTCTCCTTTACCGTTGGGAACAATTAACGAAATTCCTTTTAACGGCGGCGTTAAGAGTAGTCTTGGCTCCTCGAATGGTTGGAAAATTAGAATCAAAACACTTGACGACACCACCAAACTAGATTAAACCTCCAATGAACTTAAAGACACGAACCAAACCAAACTGCAATCTTTTGTGCTTTCTCCACCAAAAAACCGAAACAAAACAACAAAAAACCGAAAGGAGAAGACCTAGGCTCGCCGGTGATGGCTAAGAGAAAAGCGTCGATCGCCGGCGAGCAGGGGAGAAGAAAGGGGGAAACGGTAGGAGGATAAGAACAGGGTTATCAACTTTCTAGAGAGAGAAACGGTAAATCATTTAAGTTTGATCGTTTTAAAAATCGGTTAGCATATGGTTGAATGTAAATAAGGTGTTACTACGAGCAAGAACAAAAAAAAATGATATTGAGCAAAATGTCGCATTACGATTTCAGGTAAGGGGAGAAAAACTGAAAAAGTTTTTTTTTTTTTTTTTTTTTTTTTTTTTGAATGGGAAATATTAATATCATTAAATAACAACCATACAATGATATAGAAAATTGAAAAAGTAACTTCGGTGTGGTAAATTGGTGATGGCTGTGTTGGACCATTGAAAAAGTAATAATATCATTAAGATTTGACGTTTAACCACACAGTATTGATTGACACTATCAAGATTTACAAAATACAGCATCTAGAAACAGAAGCCAGATGCCCAGATGAAGATAGTGTGGTGAACAGATGAAGATAGTGCGGTGAATTAGTGATGGATGTGTTAGACCGCTTCGAGTGTGTATTAAGATTTGACGATCAACAAAAAGCTTTCAACTATCAATCTTACGGTGTATAAAATCAGCACTATCAAGATTTACAAAGGACACAATACAGCATCTAGACACAGAAGCCAATTACCAAACATGTATCGAGAATTCAGCAAATCAGCTGATTCAGGAGTTTCAAGATCAGGCTTCCCAGTTTGCTACAACAATTACCCAAGTAAAAGGGAACATCTGATTCTAATGTAATTTGCATCAAGAATCTTCTCCACTTTCTTCATCTTCAGGATCAGAAGGTACTTCATACCTTGGTTGATTGTACTTCTCGCGAAGTTGCTTGATTGGGATGAAATTTCCAGTAGTGTCAGTTCCATAAAATAAAAATGAAACATAAGGGTGATCAAACCTTCCCTGCACAAAAATGGAAATTCTTTTATATACATTTCTTAGTGTATATATGCTAATTATTTAGTGTCTTTTCCAATTCCAGGCTAAATGACTACTTACCAAGTCCGGCTTTTCTGGCGCTAATAGATTCTCTTCAGAAACTGAGACCGGTAGATTAACATGCATCACAATGAAGCACACAGTTAACAAAACATCTCTCAATGCTTTTACTTCTACTTGCAACACAGCCTAACACACACTTCTAGGAGGTGATTAGAGAATGTAAGCAAACGGCTTTATGATAATAAAAATAAAAATAAAAATAAAAAGTTTCCACTGAGAATAGAAAGGGTTAGGTACTATGTGTATAAATTATTGTGATTACTTTGTCCGTCATCATCTGATTTCTTGCTCAAAATGCATGCCATGAGGTTGTATTGCAAATAAAAGAAAATGGGGAAGTAATACAAGAGAGATCCTCTAAAATGCTAACCCAAGAAAGGTTAGAGAAGAATTGGATATGAGAAAAAAAGTCCAGCATACTAAGTTATAGGAAGTATTACCATATGCCACAAGAAGGTCTGGATCTTCATGAACATCTACTAAGACCTGAAATGCAATAAAGAAGTGATTGAGACAAGTAATACTAAGCAATCTTACACCAACAACTACTCTAATCCAAAAGAACAATTCTTCAGTGTATAGTCTGTAACGGCTGAGGTCATCAGAAATTCAGTAAGTAAATGATGAAAAAAGTCTACAAGTGAAGTATGGATGCCTAGAGGGAAAAGTTGCTAGAATAACATCAACAAAAATCTAAGAAATCCTAAATCCAAAGCCCAAGACATTGGTAGTCTGGTATTAATAAAAAATTTATTAGTTACTACTCAAGCTAGGACGATATAGTAGTTTTCCATTCAAAGAAAAGAGGTTGCCGCTAGAAGAGTAAAGTTGTTGCAGCGAAAGGAAGCTTCTTCCAACTTCCATGGGAATGGTAATGAAGGTAGGAAAAAGAGAGAGGAAATATCTTAACCTGATAGAAAGGCTGATTAGAACCATTGGACAAACTTGCAATATTCGCAGCTTCCATCCATCCACTTGATTCACAGCACACTGGATCCATGCCACAAATCACACCCCAGTACCCTGCGTTATGCCCAAGTATTTCAGTAACTGGGATAGTTAGAAAATCAATCACATGTGCAACTTGCTCCTAACTAAGCATTTGCCGACTAAAAGATGAGAATAAACTATTGTTTAAGGATGAAGAATACTTAATAGACAAAAGGCATTTAAACTATTGCACTATCCTACTATATAAGTCTAGGGAGAGCCCCTACAAAAAAGTCCAGGAGTAAAGAAAACTAACAGAACATATGAGAAGCATCAAAATTTTACAAGCATATTACATGTAACATGTCTACATTGTAAACTACCTCTTAACTGGGGGGTTGGGGGGGTCGGTGGGGGAGGGTTACAAGGATGCCAACTTCCAAACCCCATTACTCATTCCTGAACGAGATTAAAAACATAAATAATTTGATCCTTGAATGTCATGTCCTCATAATAAGGGACAAGGATGAATACTGAAGCTACCACACAGCAACAAATTTGACAGTATCTAGGACCTAAACACCCAATACAAGATCACAAATCAAGCAAAAATACATGTCATCTGAAAAGATGATATAACACAAAAACTATGAGCTGTGTTCAATTCACACACCAAATTTCTTATGTCTCACTTTCTGTCCTAAGCGGAATACATACTGAACATTCTCATAAGCCAAAGCATTTGCTGATGCAGCTAGAGACTCTGCCTCTAATTTGGAAATTTCATCACGTAACTCAGCAGCCATGGCATAGTTCTCATTGTCAATTGCGTTCTGTAGTTCAGCACTGTGGGAAGAAAGAAGTTTTGAAATTAGAAGCAAAGATAATTGACAACCCAATAGTAGATAAAATAGGACTCACCGCAATCTCAGTAGACGAATGCCTTGATCCTGAGCGTCAACTTTTGAGGTTGAACCCTTCTTTGTATTCTGCTGCTTGATAACTTCTTCTTCAACCTACCAGAAAATGAGGTACTAAATATGAAAATTCTTCACCATGGAAATTCAAAGACATGAATCCCAAGAAGAAAACCAAGCTATAGACTTAAGAACTGATGTTTGTAGAAATAAAAAATTTCAGTTCACTCCCTCTTATTAAGGGTCACTATACCGCCTTTTGCCATATTAATATAGAAAATTTTTTGCCATTAGCAAATCTGTTCTGTCCCTTTACATCTAATTGAAAACAAACATTTAAATTTATAAAAAAAATACAAATGCATCAAAAACCTAATTTGGATTTGCTTAGACCAAACCAGAAGAGAAGCTTGCAATACACAAAAATACCAAAAGAACCATATATATAATATGCAGCAGAATATGAACAATCATACCTCAGTTAGCCTGGTTCTCAACTGTTGGGCAATATCGTACTGCTCCAAGTTCAGAGCGTACTGAAAAAAAAAAAAAAAAAATCATAAACGCAGTTATAAAATGAGCATTCTTTTCTACAGGACACATAATGTCAATTTCACTTACAATTTCAAAAGATAATAGGCCTACCTAAATGCCAACAGAACTAGAATAATATGCAAGAGGCAAAAAAGGAGCGTATCGATCAGCAAATTGCAAATTGATCTCATGAAGGAAAATAAATTTGAACTTAGTACATCCCTCAAAATTATACAATTCAGATCACCAATAGGGAGATTGATATTGAACACCCAAAATCCAGCCACCCTAGTCTATACTAGTTGCCTTGGCTACAGTTTCTTATATTTCTCATGTGGATGGATTAGCAGATATGATGTATGACTTTACACATGGAAAATTCCCCACTATCAAATAACAAAGTGGGGGGAAATCTGAAAATCCAATTGAAGAGTAATTGAATGAGGCCTACTGAAAATCCAGTTTCAGATGCCAGGTATCATAACTCACTACAACATCAACTATTACTATAAGGTTACCCATGATGCAGGATGTGGATGATTCCCATATTCCAATTCTAAAGACAGTAGATAATAGTATAAAAGATAGATAAAGTAGAACAGTGGATGAGAACAATATTAAACAACCTCACTAAAAAGGTTGGCAGTCAGTTAGCATAGGAATATTAAAGTAGAACAGTGGATGAGAACAATATTAAACATCCTTATAAACAGAGGAATCAGAATACAAATTTCTTGTTAGTTCATATTCTTCTCTGTTCATTTGGAGGGACAGATTCAGCTTGGCAGTCAGTTAGCATGTGATAATTAGCACATAATCTGCAAGCAACAATGATTCAAGCAGTGTTCAACTCCATTAAAGACAAAGCACCAATGCATCAAAAAAATGCAGATAGCACTTCTATGATAAGAAGCAATTCAAGATTACATCTCATTTCTTTTGCAAAGGTGCTTCCAGAGAGAACTACATATGCAAAAAGCTACATATTAGATGATTCAATAACCATTAGAAAGGCAAAATTAGATTGGCAGCCAGTTACTAAGCATCACACTGTTATATAAAGATCATTCATTTGCAGGACAAATGATGTACAAAATGAATATGAAATATATGAGTATAACACAACATCCAGTGAAGCACTGAAGAGTGAACAATCTGCCCCTAAAGTCAACGTAGTCAAAGAGACCAAAAAATAATTTGGTACACAAATAATTACAAGCAAAGGTTACAAACCTGGACCCGGGTTGCCAAGTCCAGCTGGAAAAAGAAAATCAATATATCTTCATTGGCCTTCTCACTATGTTCGATGCTTGCATCCAATCGTTTATCACCCCCACCCCCTTTGAAAAGCCATCCTGCTTCAACCCTCCTGCCTCTTTGTCCTGTGATATAGGATTGTCCTTTGATAAATACATTCTGTACACCACAATTCCAGAGGCAATGTCTTTCAGCCTTATTCAGTAACTGAAATTTCTTCACCGTCCTTAATAGAAGAGTTGATCTATATAGTCCAGTGCTTCCAGGATTCGCCAATGTACTCGTTGACATTCCTTGCACCATTTGTCCAAAGTAAAGATCCTTTCACCTTCAGAACAATCTTGCCTCCACTTCTTAATCTGAAATTACAAATATGCTGCTGCAGCCAAAATAATTGCCACTTCAATATTGAGTCCATGACTACCCAAATGTAGCATACAAATATAAATTTAACCCACAGAAGCACAAATTATTTCATTCAAAAGTCAATCTAAACCCGGTTAGAGACATCTTGAATTCTTGTTGATTACCTAATTTCTCCCTATATTAAGACATGGTCAACCACAGGTATTGAGAGACCTAGGTTGTACATTAAATCGAAAAACTTAGGCTGTAATGTTGCATACATACAAGAGCAATCTCCCATTCTCCTTACCCTGTGAAAAGTAAATAGCAGCTCTAGCCACCATTTTCGGCTAGGAACCTAGCATCAACAATATTAATACATGAACTGATTAAACCCATACCAATCTGTCCAGTCATTCAAAAGACACAAAAAAAAAAAAAAAAAAAAAAAAAAAAAAAAAAAAAAAACCTTCGTATGCTCAACATTTCCGAAAAATAAAAAATGAAATTCACAAGCAACAAATTTCCTACTCTTTTTACGTTTTCAAGTGCCCCATATTGACTTTTGCACTATTCACATACATCCCAACTATTTGACCAATGTTTGAGTTATATACATAATTAAATATATGTGTAATTGTTAAAATCATCTCAATGATGTTTTCCGAACATCAACTTTTTGTAATCTAAACTGATTGATAATTCATTATTTGTCAAAGTTTCGCATTGGCAAATGTGTCGATCAAATTGGGGCATTTAAAAAACCATAGAGGGAGTATAATGTACTCTTACTAATAAGCGGAGATGTCTCTCCTCCAAGTTTTAGCCTGGGCATGAGGGGCGGCCACCCTCGGCCCAGAGAAAAAAGGTCCATTTTCATATGCCTTCGAAGGATTATAATCAAAATTCTGCAATACATTAGCAACCTAATGTCCTAATTTGACTGAATCATCAAATAAGGCTTGAATAATGGCATAAAGTTTTTCTCGCATTAGTAGAGTGCAAATAACAAGATTCTAGCAACAAAATTGCTCGTTATAATCTTGCATAACTCCAGTAATTGTATAAGCAATAATTCGATAATCAACCTATGATGAACCCTAAATTGACTGTACTGACGATTAAATTGACGGTAGTGTAAAACTAAAACCTTGATTGTAAAATGATAATTGAAAAAAGAAAGTAAAAAATAGTATACCTCCGAAGCTGATTCAATGGAGGAGACAAAGGTCAGAAGCTACTTCAATGCATAAAAAAAATACGCTTCAATGGAGGAGAGAGAAAGAGGTCCAGCGTAAAAGTGGAAACTGGAAAGCTCCAAAGAGGATAAAACATGAGAATAATGGCGGAAAATTAATGACACGTAACAGTCACGGCACGAACAAGCCTCACTCGGATAAGTTGGATTAATATCAATATTCGAGTTTCTCCCTGTTTAATACTATCTCCGTTACATATTATTGAAATCGGACGGAAGGAAAGCTCTAATCATTTGAGTTATTCCTCACTCTTTCGCTCTCTAATAACTTGAGTGGATTATTTTATCAAACTATTAGTGCTGTCAAATTTCAAACGAAACCGTTTAACTGCCCGAAACAAACCGATACAAATGAGAACCAAACCGATTAAAAACCGTTTTTTGAAACCGAAAACCAACCCGAACCGTATGTGAATGAACTTGAAACCGAACCAATCCGAATAAGGTTACACCGTATAAGAACCGAACCCGTTAATGAACCGAACTAGTTCTAAGCCGAACTGAATCAAACCGAACCGAAAAAGAACCGAACTGTTTCTAACCCGAAACCGTTTGAACCGGGATAAAAATTGTTTACACCAAACCGTTAACAACCCGCGACCCGTTTGCACCGAACTATATATAAACTAGGGCTGAGCAAAACTACCCGAAAAACCGAAAAACCGAAAACCCGAAAAATCGATCCGTAACCGTTCCGAAAAATTAGGGTACCCGATCTGATAACCATAACGGTTCGGGTACTCGTTTCGATAATTTGTTATTGGGTATGGTTATGGGTATCATTTTAAAATTAACGGTTACCCGATCCGACAAGTATTTTTTTTGCTTTTTTTCCCTACTTAAATCTATTAATATAAATCTAAACTTTTACTTTACTTCATAATCACTTAATAATATTAATAATTAGTAATATTATTAATAATTTGGTCAAGATCATATGGTATTGTTGTTAATTAGTTGTAAATTATATCATAATAACTACATAATTAAGTTTAATTATCATTATTGGATATCTTATAGGGTACCCGATAACCGATCCGAAAATCCGGGTACCCGAAGTCCGGGTACCCGAACTTATCAGTTCCGGTTATGGGTATCACTTTTAGTGATTTTGGTTAACGGGTAACCGAACCGTTAGTACTAACGGTACGGGTACCCGTCCCATGCTCACCCCTAATATAAACCGAACTGTTTATGAACCGAACCGCTTGCAAACCGAATCGTTTATGAAATGGACCGCTTATAACAAATCTAATACAAACTGCTTACTATAAAGATAATATTAAAATCAAGTTAAAAGGTGTTTTAAATGATATTTAATTATCATAGTACTGCCAAACTAATATTTATTGAAATTTTATTATCATAGTATAAAAATATCTTCCTGCCAAATTACTATCATAGTATAAAATATCTTCCTGCCACTAAAAAAATCCTCCTGTCTGCCATAAACTGAACCGAAAAAGAACCGAACCAGTTATAAACTAAATCGAAAAAGAGCCTAACTAATTACAAACTGAACCGAAAAAAAAAACCGAACTAGTTATAAACTAAACCGAAAAAGAACATAACTGATTCTAACCCGAAACCGTTTCCTACCCGAAAATGTTTGAATCGAGATAAAAAACCGTTTGCACCGAACCGTTAACAAACTGCAACCCGTCTGCACCGAACCGTTTACTACCCGAACTGTTTACAACCCGAACCGAATTAAAACCGCTCAAGAAAAAACCGAAACCGAATCGAACCGATAACTATTTAAAACGAACTGAAACCGACACGCAAGACACTTAAACCGATTTCAAACCGACCCGATTTAATACCGAACCGATTTCAAACCGAACCGAACTGTCAAACCATTTTGACAGTGCTGCAAACTATGTTTAAATCCCTCTGTCCCCTTTTATGTGCACCATATGCCTACTTTATATGAAAATCTTATGAGTGATATGATGCAAACATAAAAGAAACAAAGGGAGTATAATTTTAATTGCACAAAATAATAATGGAATAATCTTATTACAAATAAAGAATATTGCATTTGTTGCCTTGTTGGTAACTTGGTACATAGTAAGGTTGAGCACAAATTCCAGACATTCGAAATTGAAATTGAAATTGGTTAAGAATCGGCGGATGCAAAATGGGAATAATAAACCAGGTGGTTTCAATTTTTAATAATAAATTGAGTACTATTTTAGTATTTCATCCATCCTAATTTAACCATCATAAAAAGGTTTGCAAATACACAAGTTTAGGTGATAAAATGTTTGCATGTTTATTAAAAAATTCTTTAGAATCACTTACGCAGTCACCGCACAAGTCTTGGTAATGCAAGTGCATGTTTGGCCTAATCTCAAATCTATTCTACGCCTTCATCATTGCTTATGAGTTCAAGTTAAGCTCATTTAACTAAGCTCCTATTTTTGTAACGACCCATCAAATATTACAGGTTAAGTCGTAAAGGTGATGATGCACGATTTAAAATCTAGCTAAAAGATATCGTAATTTAAAGACGTTGCACAATACTGACACGATACAATAGTAGGCACGGCCCATCAAATACCACTTCTAATGGCCAGACGGAGTTATCTTTTTCATCGGGTCCACTTGTGCACATGGGCACCTCTTATTGGCTCTCAAGCATAGATTGTATCTTCTGATGGGTGTAGAGTTGTAGACAGAAGACAGTTGCTAAGAAAATAAAAACAGTCACGCAAAAAGACGTGAACTACTTACTATCCGAGCAAATAAACCATTGGAATATTCCTATTTACGTAATTACATACAAATTGAAGGCCTTCATTGCAATAAACACAATTTTCTTTAGCCAGACGAACACAAAATAAAATTGGTGGATGCAGTGAATTATAGATAAATATAGTTGGACTCACCTAGCAAAACTCCCTAACTTATCTTACTAATATATAGCATAACATTATATACTCTTCCCATTATATATAGAAATTCATTATTGTTAGTTTGTAACTAGTACAGTTATATTAGTGTTGTAACAAATTGGATTTGGTTTGATAATTATTTGCAAAAAAGATGACATTGTCGTCGGCCAACGGACATGTTTCGTTGTCCATGGCCAGAAGCGTGGCGTCGAGTAAGAGGGACTGGAGAGAGGTGAAGTTTTGCAATGGGGAATTGATGGGGCTGAAATTGAAGAATAATTCATCCAAACAAACTCTTCAAGCTAACAAGAAGGCGGTTCGGCGACGTGTGTGCATGTCGCTTGCTACTGATGTTGCTTCTGTAGCTAAGGTGCACTACTAAGAACTAATAACTCTACTACTAGGAATAATTTGTTTATCTGTTTTAGCAAAAGTAAACCACTTGAAGAACTATGTTAATTTGGTTTCCGTTGTACTGTATCCCATATTCCCATGTTAGCCATGTATTCATACATTAGCATTGTTTTATTTAAAACTAAATATTTATTACCAAGCATTAATTGAATAATGATATATGCAACCTTCTATATAAAAGAGTGTTTAAAAAAAAACATTAATTATACCGATCTATTTGTGTTTTGTCATAAATTCTCGCATTTATATTACTACCTCCGTTACAGATTATGTGCAACGATTTGACATAAAGCAGAGAGGGAAAATGTCTAATCGTTGCACATAACCTGTAACGGAGGTAGTATATGTCTAGTAATGCTTCAATATTGATTAAAGGTACTCCGTAATTTATATGGAGGTACTCCGTAATTTATATGGAGGGCCATGTTCTCTTAATTTATATAGAATGTGAAGTTATTTTTGCTAATTTTGATTTATTTTTACAGAATTAAACTTATTTTACTAATTTACTATTATATTCTTATTCTTTGAACTTAATGATTTTTACTGATTAAAATTTGTTTTTTCTATACTCAACCTGTATACAGTTTTTTTTTTTTTTTTTAAGGCGAAGAGATGATGGCAAACATTTAGTACAAAATTGCGCTTGATCATTGCCAAACCTGAAAATGTTTTGGTCAGGCCAAAATACTTTGCATGAATAGTGATGGCATAGGTTTTGTGATTTTATTAGTGAGTTTTTTTTAAGAGTGCAAACGAATGGGTTAGCATTGTTGTAAGATATGTAATCCTTGTGATATCATGTCTTATCAGGATTAGAAAATTCTGAAAGATTGCAAGATAATAGATATAATACTGTTACTTTTTAGTTGATATGGGTTTACCCTGATAATCAAATCTGAAATACAGCTTAAGGATGTTGAACAGGAGAAAACAAGCGCAAAATCTGTAGCAGCGATAATATTGGGAGGGGGTGCAGGCACTCGTCTTTTTCCATTGACAAAACGTCGTGCAAAACCAGCAGTGAGTAAATATTCCCTTACCTGCTTCTCTTAATTCAACAGAAAAGCTGAAACTCAATATCGACAGGTTCCCATAGGAGGAGCATACCGGCTGATAGATGTACCAATGAGTAACTGCATAAACAGCGGCATCAACAAAATCTATATTCTGACACAATTCAACTCTGCCTCTCTCAACAGGCACCTTGCTCGAGCTTACAACTTTGGCAGCAGTGGCAACTTTGGAGATGGCTATGTTGAGGTTCTTTACCACCACCTGGCATAATACTTGTCTATTACAAAAAAATTTATGTATGCGCCACTCAAAACAAGATAATAAAATTTAGGAAAATTTGTCAGGAACAACCTTTTAAAGTGTCCATTTTATTAAAAACAACCTTTTAAATTTTTTTTTGCAATTTCAGACCACATTATAAAATTTTTTTACCAAAAACAACCAAATGTTACTTTCCGGCGTTGACTCTATTTTTCCCGATGTTGACCACGAGTGTGCGAGTCACGTGACCTCCAATATTGCTTAATACACCCCTTTTTCCTCTAATTAATTCCTATTAAAACCCTGCTTTTCTTTCATCCCTCTTTTAGTACGAGTGAATTGGAGGGAAAATTGGTGTATTAAACAATATACGAGTTCATGTGCGTTGCACAGTAGTGGTCAACATCGGGAAAAATAGAGTCTAACGCCGGAAAGTAACATTTGGTTGTCTTTGATAAAAAAAATTTAAAATATGGTCTGAAATTGCAAAAAAAAATTTAAAAGGTTGTTTTAAATAAAGTGGACACTTTAAAATGTTGTTTCTGACAAATTTTCCTAAAATTTATTTAAGGATAATAGATTCATTCCCTTGCACATACCAAACACAGAGCCAAAAGATCATTAATACAGCTTTAACATTGTGGCTATTTCAATATCAAACACAGTTTCTGTAAAGCAACTCAAGCTACAAATAAAATTACTTCAAATTGAGTTGCATCATTCATTCTAATAGATTATGTAGCTCACTCTATAGAGAAACCATAAACAACTTTGTAATATTAGGGAGCATTCTATTCATCTAATTTTCATTTATTTGAACTTTTTAATAGTTATTTGAACTTATTTTATACAAGTAGTAAATTAAACTTGAGTTTCCCTTATCCAAATATATGTTCCCTGAAATAAGTGGGAAAAAAGGCGAACAAAACAGTCTTATCCCCTCTGTCGTAGATCAAATTAGATCAAAAGAGAAAGCAATCAAAGGGAACAATAATGTGGAAACCTGACTACATAGTAGATGAATTTTCATTTCTTCAGGTTCTTGCTGCCACACAAACTCCAGGTGATGCAGGCAAAAAATGGTTCCAGGGTACTGCTGACGCTGTAAGGCAATTTGGCTGGCTTTTTGAGGTACATATCTTCCTCCTATTAGTAAATTGAGTTGAGACTTACATGTGAAAATAGCATATTGAGTTTCCACACATAAAACAGGATCAAAGGAGTAAGGAAATTGAGGATGTTCTGATTCTTTCTGGAGATCACTTGTACAGAATGGATTACATGGACTTCCTCCAGGCAAGTAACTCTGTACTCTGCTATCCTCCCACTTTTATAAATCAAACTTCTATCAAATAGAGATTGCTTCAATTGCTACTTCCAAGAATGCATATTCCTGTAAAATACAAAAAATGATACATTTTTCCAATTACAGAACCATCGCCAAAGTGGAGCTGATATCAGTATTTCTTGCCTGCCAATGGATGACAGGTATCTTTTTCTGGGATCAAGAACTAATGAAGTTCAGCACATTTACTTTCCACATTTAGCACATGCATAATCTAAAAAAACAAAGCAGAACAGAAACCTAAAAATTCACTCATTGCAGATTATATATAGCTGATTCTGTATTTCTTTGTAGCCGTGCCTCAGATTTTGGTTTAATGAAGATTGATGACAAGGGGAAAGTTTTGTCCTTCAGTGAGAAACCTAAAGGAGAAGATTTGAAAGCTATGGTAGCACTTGTAACTCAAACAGTAGCATCTGATTCTTAAGTATATAATAAGGATATGAGCTAATAACATTTATATGTTTCAGGCAGTTGACACAACTGTTCTAGGACTATCAAAAGAAGAAGCTCAGATTAAACCCTATATTGCATCTATGGGTGTATACATATTCAAAAAAGAAATACTTCTTAACCTATTAAGGTAAAATGTACAGCTCCAATTGCTTTCCAAGTTTCTAAGCTTATATATGTTTTGAAGATAGGAATACACTTGAGTACAAGCTTAGGGGGGCGAGACTGAGCACTGTGGCTTTTTTTGGTTACTCAGATGGCGATTCCCAACTGCAAATGACTTTGGATCAGAAATTATTCCAGCTTCTGCTCGAGAATACTACACCAAGGTACAATATCAAGCTCTAGAAACAAAACAATAAGAAGTATACCTCCATAATTCACCTAAAGAAGCAACAACATGCAATTTTGACAAATAATTTGAACACAATAAGCAAAAGCTAATCCAACTATAGTATGTGATGCTTTGGCTACAACTTAAATTGCTCAAAATCAAGTCTGCTTCAGCTTTAATTCTCATAGAGATATATGTATGCAGGCTTACCTTTTTAACGATTATTGGGAAGATATTGGAACAATCAGGTCCTTCTTTGAGGCAAATCTTGCCTTGACAGAACATGTAAGTGTTGATGTTGAGGTTCATGTATGATACCTGTACTGGCTTTATAAAAAGATAATCAACTCCTCTTTATTTCTTTCTACATTTTAGCCTCCAAGATTTAGCTTCTATGATGCAGACAAACCAATGTACACATCAAGGAGAAATTTGCCTCCTAGCAAGATCGACAATAGCAAGGTTAATTGAATATCTATAACTCAGTTTATACTCACTCAGTTTACACTTACAAGGTGGTAAACATAGTGAACAAAATATTTAACATTTTTTATTAAAGAAAAAGGATAGAAAGACTTACCTTTATTTTGCTTCTTTAGGTTGTTGACTCGATCATATCCCATGGAAGCTTCTTGAACAATTGTTTCATAGAGCATAGTGTGGTTGGAATCCGATCTCGCATCAACTCTAACGTCCACTTAAAGGTCAGTAATGGAGATCTACTTCAGCATGTACTCCATCTGCAACTTCTTGAGTACTGATAATAGAATATAGTTCACTGCAGCTATTTCTAAAAGTCTAATGTTCACAATGTCTAATTTTACCCACTATAAAAATATTATGTTTTCTCCTGCACCAAAGAGTATATAATATCCCCCTTCGCACGATATTCCTTATATACAGCACATGACAAACTCTGATTTTCACCAATCCATTTAGAATGAATACACATTCCATTATTCCAGGAGATAGTGAAGTGGACAGGATGTAGGAATTTGAGAGTCCATTCCAAGCAATGCTATTTCATACTATTCAGTCATAAACAGCAGTTATAAACCCTTCCTTATGCTTCAAAGTTTAAACCAAATAAACATATTTAAGAACTGATGTCTCTCAGATAATATGGTTGCAATTAGTGACACAGAAATGGCTTTGCAGAATGACCTTGTATGATTGTTAGACTCAGAACTCTGAAACCCCTTACTCCACATGATGCAGGATACAGTAATGCTCGGTGCTGATTACTATGAGACAGACGCTGAGATTACATCACAGTTAGCTGCGGGAGCTGTTCCCATTGGAATAGGGGAAAACACAAAAATCAAGTACAAGACATTCTCTCATTTCTGTGTTTCCCCTCTATAATCATCAAAAAAATAAGATTTACTCATTCTTTCTCACACTATTTCCTTCAATATTTTTCAGGGATTGCATCATCGACAAGAATGCCAGGATTGGAAAAAATGTTATAATTTCAAATACAGAGGTAGAATCACCTATTCACCTCATCTTTTCTTTTGTTCCACCAGTTCTGTAAACTCCATATTAGCAATCACCAGTGACAATAGTTGCAACAAGGAAAACTAATTTTTTATTTCTTTGCTAAACACACTGTATGTAAATAATGTAGGGGCATAGTTAATAGTCTTAAAGAAATGCCAAATGGCAACAAAAACAAAAAATCATTCCCCTTCCCCATATGTGTAGCCTAATAAGATAAGAATCACAAGATACTTCTTTTTTCCCTCATGGGCAGAAGTGACTTCAATTTCAGTCCAGAACAATGTGTAAATGATGGTTAAGCTTCATTAACATTCTCAAGAAGAAAGGAACGCAAATTTATTCTAATCAGTATTTTTGGCAGGATATTTATTCTACACTAAATATATACGTAGTAATATACATCTGATTTTACAATCCTCCTTTTTTACAGGGGGTACAAGAGGCAGACAGAACATCTGAAGGGTTCTATATTCGTTCTGGCATCACCGTCATATTTAAGAACTCAATCATCAAAGATGGGACTGTAATATAACAAATAATACCCCACCAAGCCCTTCTTCCAGGAAGAGATATGAAGATGAAGACCCAAAAATTATGTTAAAGACCATGGAGCATCAGGGGAGAATTTTTTTTGTCTGCATGCTGAGTAATGTCATGGAAACTTCAGTAGCAAGTGAAAAGGCTACATTATTCGCCAACTGTCAAATTTTCCAATGGGAAACCAAAAGGCCAAATTGTTCTTTATAAGTCATTGCTTAGTCAAAGAAGAGTACATACAACTCAATAAACTTCTAGTAGCTAGAAAGTATTAAAGTTACAACCATTTTCAACACTCCAAAAACAAGTGATTAATCGTTTACACTAAGAACATATCTACACATGCAAATCTATTACCAATATGTGATTTGATAGTGTCATAGTGCATCATACATTTGCTATCAAAAAACAACTAAGATTAAGCCTAGCATTCACATGCACATGTGGTAGAAAAAGTGTAATCAAATGAATGACATAAACAATGAAAGCTTTAATATTTCTTAAATGCATTTTATTATAGCGCTTTGCACCCAAGTATATAGAATACTACAAGCAACAAAAGGGGGAAATTTTTTTTAAAAAAAATACAAAGAAAAAAAAGCAAGATATGACTAAACACAATACATTGAGCTATCACAGGAAGAACTCTTCACAATGAAACTTCAATTCATGTTCAAAACGTTGCAAGACAAAATATTCCTCTGGAGCTATAATACTTGTTACAATGCATTTGTCGTCTGAGAATGGTTTCCTACCTGCCCTCCCAGCTCTATGTAGATAGTGCACTGCACTTTTTGGCAAATCAAAGTTGTATATATGTGTTGTCTCTGGAAGGTCAACTCCCCTTGCTGCTAGATCCGTCGCCACAATAAGATAGCAATTTTTTTTTCTAACCTCCTGAAATTCATGGATGAGTAATAAGCTTGTGAGATTCATAAAGAGCAAGGGCAGCCAAAACCAAGCAACAACGTTTGGCCAAGAATTTGAAAGAATAAACAGGCAGGAAGCTATGTAGAATTAGCATAGATGCTTATATACAATTATATATGCCCCAATATATTCACTAGATCTAAGTTATGGTTAATAACAATAAATAATAATAGCTAACGTGATGTCTTTATTGATGGTTAAGCACATCATGTTACTGTATCTGCTTCAATTTTAAACTGGAGGATAAGCTTTTTCATGACATAAAACCAACATTGTCCATTTGTTCATGAGACATTTCAAAACACCACTTCATCAGCCCACATAATATACAAAAGCATTGGTAAAACACACAAATTACAAGTTCGCTTATGAGTAATGAGACTTCAACTTTGCAATGTCACACGTTAGAGAAGAGACTAGAAACCAGATACTATTCCTAATAATCAAACAAAACTCATAAGGACATACCAAGAGAGAAGCCGCTCGAGAATTAAAATTCTGGTCTTCCTCGAGAAGTGAAATGTTGGAAAATTCATCACACGAGCTTTTTAAATGCTCAATCAGCAGAGTAGTTGTCGGTATATCTCCTGCCTTTTTTGACTTTTCAGACTTCAAACAATAGAATCAACACTTTAGGAACCTTTTTACAATATTTATAACAATTAATTACCATATCTTCTGCAGCAATTACAATACACTCAACTTAGATTGCCAAACATTCCAAGTTTTTATATTTTCTTTTTAAACACCCCCCTCTCTCTTCTATGATTTCTATTTTTTTTAGAATAAACATAAACATACAGCTTCTCTGCTACTTCAAAAGAAAGGGTTCAATTATATTTCCTCAGTTTTTTAGCTTGTTCCACTTTGACTTTGTGCATTGTTCATTTGTTCATATCTCCTACTTTAACCAATTTATTTTACTTATACACAGATTATATTAAAACAAATGTTGTATTTGTTGGAAATTTTCTAGTAAACAAGGGTCACAAAGAAATGGAAATGAAATTATTGGAAAATACTTCGAGGCGTGAACAGGATCACTTTCCGAAAAGTATAATTCCGACCCTATACTACAACCGGGTATCACGGAAATACTCAGGAGATACAACAAAGAACAATTACCATCACTTGTAGGATGATAGCAATTCAATGTATAAAAGTGTTTGTGATTTTGTGAAAATGAACAACTGATAATAACTCCCTATGCCAAAGGGATAAGATAGAAATTATATTTCATCTCACAACTTATATTTCATCTCACAACTTTCATCCATCATATGAGTTTCTCATATATATAAGATAGTAGCTTAGTATCAAACGTAAGAATGCATTAAGTCAAGCATTAAACAATGCTTTAAGTTATGCATTGAACAACGTATTAAGACACACATAAACAACGCATCAAACATCAAATGTTAAGAGATGCATTAAACAATGCATTAATACACTAAGTTATAATGCATTAAGTATGTAATTGCCCAACTAAATCAAGAGAAATCAAAACTGAAACAATAAGTAGTAACGGTTGCAATAATAGTGACGAATCAGCCATTTTCTTCCTTTCTCTTAATTAGTTGTATACTACTACTTTAATCATTAGTTGTCTAAGTAATGACACCTTAACCAAATGACTTAAACTTAACATAATATGAATAATCAATTAAATACTCTAAATTATCCAACAGTATTGCGAAAACAGTAGCTCACTTTTACAATCTGTAAAAACATTAACATAAAAACATAACATAAACAATGCCAACCTGTTCATTGACAAAAAGTATGGCAGACTCGGGCAAATCGAATTGCAGCAACGACAAAATAGCTTGAAATCTCTGAGTTCTTGGACAAATCTATTAAAAACAACTTACACCCAATTCAGAAGAGACATAGCTATGCATAATACAAGAGAGAGAGACAAAAAAAAAAAAAAGGGAACAGATACAATTATGGAAATAAAGGTAATTATATTCAAAATTGCGGTTCACAAACAAAAAAGCAACCTAACATGCTTCATTCACAATTTGTCAAAGTTTGATTCATTTTTATTAAAGCCCTTGATTCCGTTAAAACAAACATAGACTTACGTTGTTTGATGGCTCAACAGGGTTTCAGAAAATTAACCTTAGAAACTACCGTCTTATTTCATAGCCATCTCAAAGGTTTATCACATCAATCTCGGCTATAATTCATTTTTGTCCTTTCAACTAACTGATCCGCAAAAAATATTGCAAAAAAAAATGAAATGGTGACAAGTGTGACTTCAAGGGTTACAGCAAACAATTTTCCTCAAAGCTCAGTAGGCCTAATGACCCTTTAATGGGAATTCTCAAGGAATCAGCCTTGGGGATCTAAAACTGGTCTCAGATAGCACCTCGTACTAACTATGGCCAACTAAGTGACTCGAAAAAGATATTATGCATCTAATTGATCTAAGTCACTTATCTCTAAAACTCTGCAGCAAGAGGGTAATAAACTAATAATGGTCTATTTTAGCTTCATGGAGAGTTTTCACCATCAAAGTAGGGCTAGTTGCGTCAACATTCTAATAGTCGCAAAGCTCAAATATATTAGTTAAAAAGTTACAAAAGTAATTAAAATAAAACTACTCAACTAATAACTATAAGGCATTTTCAAGGCTTGCAATATGAACAAATTGATAAGAAAAAAATGAATTCAAAATTCTTGTGCCATGGCAATGAAAGACCACTGATTCACTGAATTGAAAAAACAATTCGATAGAGCTTAATCATATCCACTGGTTTGTTCCCTAAGGTTAACATAAAATTCTGGGACAATTGTGCTTTAGGTGAGAGTTTGGATCACATGAACTTATACCCAAAATGAAAAAGGGGTAAAAGAAAATTTTAGTGCAGTAGGGAGATAACTTTGTGTTTGACTCATAAAGGAAACAAGAATAAACAGACGGAAAGAAGAACGAAGAAGATGGTAACAGCTTGGGAATCAAAAATATTATAATGCTTTACAGCAATTAATGAAGGAATAAAACCAAGAAATGAAGAGGTTTGAAACTGTCACTATCAAGAAGAAAATCACATGATGACACCTGTTTACACAAATTTCGAGTCTAAATAAATAAAGACGGGAAATAAAGTAACAAATGAATTTATATTAATACTAGTTTTGTGCCCCGTGCGATGCCCGGGTTGTTTATTGAATTATAAAATAAATTTTTAATCTTTATACGATTTGCTAGATTGTGAAGTATATTATTTTAACCGATTAGTATATATTATAAATGCATGTTTTACGCTTTGAACTGTTTCCTTTGCCCAAAAAAATATTATGATACAAAAAATAATTTATTAATTTTTAAGAATTATAATCTAATAATTTTTTTAATAAAATTATAATTGAATTTGTACATTTGAAATATTGGTATTTTATTGAAAATAAAACTAATTTTATCCTAAAATTTTATCCAAATAGAATTCTAAATTAACTTTTTTATTTATCTATTTAAATCTATCCAACGTGGCGCGACACTTGACATTCACTTGGCAAAAAGTTAGAATGCCAAGTGTCGCAGCCTTGTGACCTGGCTAAAAGTTTAGCTTCATATATTAAACTAATTTTATCTTAAAATTCTAAATTAACTTTTTTTTATTCATCTTATGAGGTCTATTTAAATCTATCCAACGTGGCGCGACACTTGGCAAAAAGTTAAAACGCCAAGTGTCGCAGCCTCGTGACCTGGCTAAAAGTTTAGCTTCATATACTAAACTAATTTTATCCTAAAATTCTATCCAAATGAAATTCTAAATTAACTTTTTTATTTATCTTATGAGGTCTATTTAAATCTATCTAACGTGGCGCGACACTTGGCGAAAAGTTAGAACGCCAAGTGTCGCAGTCTCGTGACCTGGCTAAAAGTTTAGCTTTATATATTAGTTATATGATGTGATTTTTGGGTACAATCTTTGTATAAAAGTTTATAATAAAATAAACTAAGTCCTCTAATTCTGTTCCGCAGCTTGACGATGACACGTGTGTGACACCTATAGGTTGATGTTTGATGACGTCAAACTTGAGTTTGAATGCAGGGTGACGTTTGATGATGTCAACCTGTATTTAAGGGTTTTGTTTGAATACACCTAAACAAGTCGGCACGAGTTTGATGTGCTTGTTGACTTACTTCAGAGAGAATTCCGTTTGAGTTTTATGAGCTCTTGGAATAATGATTTTTGGATCCTCTCAAATGGAGGAATGGTGTATTTATAGGAGATGAGAACTCCTTGAGTGGACTTAGTAGGTTTGGGCTTGGCCCATTTTATGACGTAGAAGTCTTTTAACCTGGGTCCATTTAATTTATTTTATAACCCGAATTGTATTTAATTAATTCGGATTATTTATTTAGGTGGGCCAAAATTAATTAAAATGGATCATTCATATGATTTAACCCAAATTAATTTATTTAATTTAATGTATGACACTCATAAAATTTCCGTGTCTACAACACCCATAAAATTAGAAATAATAGTCATCTCCTATAATCTATATCTATAATAATCTATAATCTATAATAATAATATTATAAAAACTCATAGGGACAACATGTTAACGCCATGTGTCAACCTTCCTTCAATATGATTTGGTGCCACATGTGCGCCATCCCTCTTCTCTCACCACATTGAATTGTAGTTATATTTAGTCTCTTTGAAAAACTCTTCATTGGCGTAACTTCAATTCTCTATAATAATGTTTAATTTAAAACTCTTCATATGTACAACCTCCCTATTTAAATTTGATATATCTTCTATATATTAATTAAAGATGATATAAATCATTAAATCTTCATTCACCTATTAACATTGTTCAAGATCAACCCTTCTTAATCAATTTTAATCAAATTATAAATTTATGAAGATCCGGGGCATCGCCCGGGCCAATAACTAGTTTATCATAAATAGAAGAGTTATCAAGCTAGTTGGAATTAAAACAAAAAAATTGGAAGTTTCAAGAGGAATTCATTATTTGGATGCACACCCAGTCCGGGCTTTGCTTGATCAACTGGAAGAACTTTCACTAATCCAGTATTTCTTCACAAAAATTGATGATGCATTTGTTCCCAATCAGGCGAGTAGTGAGCTTGCCTGATCACCAAGCAAAGCTCCTAAGCAGCCTTTGAAAGTTCATTAATCCAATACCTCCCATGTTAATAGATAATTAATTTCTAATATAATGTTGTTCCAAAAAAAATCCAACAGAGAAATCAAAATAAAAAGTTCACTATTACCATGTATCTATGATGCAAGCGTGAAGGCATTGGTTCAACTGCATTTACATGGACATGGACTACATTGCTCTGCCAAAAGAACAAAGATTGCACAAGTGGCAAAAATACCTTTACATCACTCAAAATGAAGCAATTATTCAAATTAGTCTATAAAACTCAATTAACCAACCTTGGTCCATTTCTGCTGCACACAATCATACAGAAAGTGTCTATGCTGAGGAATAGATGCACTGGCAAATACAGTTTGACGAGAACGGCTTGATGAATATGAGGTGAGCAACTTCCGCAGGGAACTAACTTGTTTAGAGGAGTTAAACATGAAATCAACCTAATATATATATATATATATATATATATATATATATATATATATATATATATATATATATATATATATATATATATATATAATTAAAATAAAAAAATAAAAACATAAGCTTCTATTCAAATTATAAAGTGCATTATTAGTGATTAAAACCAGAAAGCAATTTTCAGACTCGCAAATATAAGAATAGAAACATTCCTGGATGTGTCATAAAACTAAGGTGTGACAAGAAATAACTAGTCCATTAAACAGATCCATTTGTGGAAGTGCAAAGAGTGCTATCAATAATCAGCGAAAGCACATTGATGAAATGCAAGGAAATTCCCCTAATGGTCTATTCAGAAACTATCATTTCATTTCAAATGATAGAATTGTCCCAAACAGCCTATTTTGGAATTATAAGAATATGCATTTGGTCTTTTTGGATAATTAAGTTCATTTTATGGAATCTAAAATCCAATTTCAATTGATGTCATTTCAAATGCTTCAAATCATTGACTGCTTAACCATCGCTGCTACCACAGGAGTAACCATCACCACCTTCTAAATGACCTCCAACGCTTAACCACAGCCGTCGCGTTGACCATCTTTGTTGCCACTGCCTTCACCTGCGTGAAAATTCTCCCCATAACCACCTCCACCATCGCTAAAACAAACACCACCATCTTCCTCCCCCAAAAAAACCCAAAATTTAAGATCTTCAAATCAATCAAACTGAAACTCCATTAAACCTTAAGTCCTTAACAATGGTGATTGAATTCCCTTAAAATTAGCTTACAATACAACCTTAAAGTCTGGATTTTGATTGGTATGGTATTACAAGGATCGTAGTGAACCTAGTCGTAATTACTAAAGAGAATATTAGGAAGACAGAGAGTTAGAAGGAGAGAAAAGAAGCTGTCGGCCACAAACTCTTGCTGCTCCTTTGTCACTTTATGGCCTTACCTTCATACATTCTGCAATTTTTTTTAATTTTTTTTTATTTTTTGGTGATTTTTTCAGCGATGATGAAATTCCAGTGTTTAAAATTCCAGTTTATCCCAAAACGAACAATTTGGAATTGAAAACCAGTATTTGAAATTCCAGATTTAAAATTCTAGGCTCAAAATGAAATGCTTGAATCTGAACCCTACCTAAATGTATTTTTAAAACTCTCGGCAGCCTCAATAATCAGCATTTTAACTCCATACAGGCTGCTCACACATAGTGACCACGATCGACAACACATTAACAGCCTATTCACCTTTCTGAATTTCCTGAGTGCTAGGTTGAAATGGAGATGTGACAAATGTGAGATGTCTCAGGAAACAGTAAGTTCATATGATTATGGTACATTGGCCATAGACATATCTCACAATCCTGGATTACTATTTGGTAAAGAGGACTGAATTCAGAGTTGATCCAGAAATCATTTCTATTACCTCATCGATTACCAGCACTCTCATTGATCCAAGATCTAACACATGTTTCTCAAGCATCTGACACAAACTTGCCACTGTAGCCACCACTATGCTTGGGGGATCTGCCTGAAAAATAGAAAGATATAAGTTCATTTTTTGAGGTGATAATGTGAAAGTTGAACTGGTGAGATTCTAGTTGAAGAGTAAATTTCGATAATAATCAAGTTTATAATACAGAATACCACACTTTAATCTGTAATGCTTAAGAAAAACAACTGAATGTGAAACCTCTTTATGTTAAAATTCATATTATGCTCAAATGTAGAATATTTGAGATTGAACAGATGGATAGGCACCTTTAGCCAAGTTTTATGTCTTTTCAACAGTCCTCCATCTAAAAGGGCCATGACTGTGCATGATTTTTGCTGCTCTGATCCAAAATCTGATGGCTTTGCAGCAAGCATTCGTGCAACTTTTGTAACCTTAAATATCAAGAAAAAACAACATCAGCAATGAAGTACAAAAGTTGATTTGCTATGATGGAAAAAATTTCAAAAACCATGTCTGCTGAGAAGAAAAAATGTTTAGCAACATGACATAAAAAAATAAAATAAAAAAATAAAAAATAAAAAGGCTGACTTTCTGGGTCAAAATAATAAATTGAATAGCAAAAAAACATGCATAAAATCATCTTACTTGCATACCAAGCTCCCTTGTTGGCACTACAATTAATGCTTGAACAGCAGATCTTTGAGCATTGATTATTGAATATACTAAAAGGAGGTATGTCAAGGTCTTCCCAGAACCTGTCTAGAGACAAATAAAGACATATATGAGGTTGATTGGCCCAAAAATAAACAAATAAAAAAAAAATTCCTGTGATTGAGATAATGACATTAACTTCTTACTAACTCAGAAGAATTTAATGACAGTTATAAAATCAAATGAAGTTATGGAATTTTCTCAACGTGGGCTATATGTAGATTGATAAAGGGAGCACCTCAATGCATAGAAGAACTGTTCAAGTGTTTAGGCTTTACAGCCAGCTTAGCTAATTTATTGCCCAATATTTCCAATATCCATCTTCTTAAGGTACACCTCAAGATCTTTCCAGAGCATAAAATCCTTTTGCTTTATTATTCATTACTTGGCAATCATTTGGGGAAGAAGTTTGCATAGACATGTAGGCTATAAAATCACAGGATGATGCAAATATGTAAGTAATAAAGGCATATGAAGCTTGATACTGTTCTTTCAATAGTAGCTTCAACATAAAAGTGTGATAAATTCATCTATTCTAATTCCAGTGGGTTATATACTTATGTGTGATGATTGGTGATCGTTTGTTTGAGTGACACAATAATAATTGGCCCTAATGTAAATTTTTGAGTCGCTATGAGTCTAAGATGTTGTCACTTCTGTAAATCCTTTACTAGTTTTAAAGTTTCCTTAGTAACCATATCTATATGGAAGGCCCAAATAAATGTCATTTTGAGGATGAAATCTTAGTTTGTTGATGATAGCTTGTGAATATATCAACTCCATCCATCATGTTCAAAACTGCAGACACATTCAGTCATAATGGTCACTTCTACGCTTTCCCTCAAAAGATTAAGCAAGAAAGTTAGCATAAATTATCTGAAAAGTTGCATCTCAAGTTCTTTGAGGTCATAGAGAGTTCACGCTAATATAGAAGAGACAAGAAGGATAATCACACCAAAGATCACAAAGTAATAAATAAAGTCACATGAAATCATGAAATTGTTCAAAAGGTGTATGGATGTAAAAACACTTTTAATAAAATTGTTTGTAGCTTATCAGTCTATTAGGTAGGAGCCCCATAAATGCAAGTGCACAATGGTCTGCTTGGATTGTCTATGGGCTCTATTGAGGTTTTGAGTCATTTGGGACTTGAAGTTGACATTAAAATTTTGCGTCAAAGCACCTCAAAAGTAGCTATCTAGCTTAACCTCGGTTTCATTTTTCAAGGCTAAGTTTCATATTTTAACCTCATTTTTAACTAGCTTTGACTAGTTTAGGAAGTTTCTAAGGCGTGAACCCCTTACAATCTTACATTATAAAAATATTTTAAGGACTGTATTTGACCCTTGTAAATTTGTAATAGAATTGAGACACATGGAAACAATCTTCTAAAGTAAAAAGCTTGTAGGTCTTGTGATAAGGCACTGTAAAGATTATGAATAGGTTTAGCCTAATAATATAATTATTACATGGAGAAAAATAAATTTCTGCAAAGATTTTACTTTGATCTCCTTCATCTCCACTCTACAATTTAACAATTTTAGTGGTCAAAAGCCTGTAAACAATCCCAGGTACTTGCTTATCAAGCTGGGAATCGGGGATGATAAGAATATTAGTCCTCTTTATTATCTTAGCAAGAATTTTTCGTTTACGATCTCATCTCATACATTTTTTTTGGACAGAAGCATTCTATTCTAGTTTAAGTGTGTGTTATAAAGTACATCCCATTGAGAAATGGAACAAACAGGAAATGAGGAGCTATTATAGATTGTAAATCATAAATATCATCAAAGGGAAGACATGACAGAGGCAGAAAAGTGACCTGAGCATGCAGTACACAGTCACAACCAGTGAAAAGTACAGGAAGACCTTGTTGCTGCACTTCTGTTGGTTGAATAAATCCATTTTCATCCATCCTATGGCATTCAGAAAAAGAATTTATAGTCAATCAACCAATTAAATCCATCATTTTAACTCAAAGCTCCATTTTCGATCCTGATAAGATAATAGGTTCGTCGAACATTATACACCAGCAAAATCCTAACCCTTTCTAACATTTCAACAAGTCTTAATAAATTACAAAGGCTACAGTTGCACGTATAATAGCTTGGTAAAGGTGAACAGACTATTTTCCTAAAAATAAAAAATAAAATAAAATAAAAAAGGTTGATCAAATGCAGAACCATCGCATAAAAATTCCACGCCGAATAAGCTCTTTAGTCGAACCCGTATCCACCTTCCACATCTAAATTTCAAAAACAAAAGTCTTAGCTACATGCCTAAATCCAACCAAATTGTGAAAAACATCCAACAAAACTGAAATATATTTTCTTTTCTCATATCAATTTCCACTAATAAAAGTTACGCAAATAACACATGAATTCAAAAGCGCTTTATAAAGAAAATTTCAAAGCCCTTCATCTATTTCTCATTTCACATTACTACTTCAATCTACTACATCTACCATTTAACTTCAAAAGCATTAAACTCTCAAAACAGAAAGGATGAAGATAATAACCTGCGGAGCACAGGCTCAGGCACATGACCTTGACAAAGTTCGCGAAGAGTAACAGCACATCGAAATTGAACAACAGAAGCTCCAATTGCAGGAACAGGATTGACAGATGTAGCAGTTAAAGTGCGGATTCTAGGGAAAGGGCTAAATAATTTACCGGACCGTCCCCGAGTCAAGGCAGGAGGGAAACCCACCCTAGGTCCGATGAGAAAAGGTCCATAGTCATACTTCCATCCTAACATTGAATGATTACAAACAATATTCTGCAACACAGTAACAACCAAATATTACTCAATTGCCAAATTAGTCTCAAAATTCACATAAAATCAAGAATTTCAACATATAATTGCATAAAGAAAAGGTTACAGTAGCAAAATCGCTAGTAAAAATTGTTCATAACTTGAGTAATTTATAACCAATAATTGCATAATCTATATTAGAAGAACCCTAAATTGAGTAAATGACAATTAAATTAAGGATAGTATGAAAGTAAAGTAGAGATTGTGAAATTGTTATTCGATTATTTTGAAAGAAACACTGTTCATAAGGAAATAGATAGAATAATAGTTTACCTAAGAAGCTGTTTCAATGGAGGAGAAAAAGGTGAGAAGGAAGTTCAACAGGGGAACACAGAATACACTTCAATAGAGATCAGAGAAAACGGAGTGCGCTTCAATGGAGGAGAGAGAGGGTGAAGCGTAGAGCAGTAGAGTGAGCTGAAAAACGACTTTGGGGCCATTCTCATTTACTGAATTGAAATTAAAACTAAATGAATATTTTATAAGAGAAGAAAATTAGTAGCTAAACTGAACTGAACTTCAACGTAATAGAACAGACCCTTATTAAAATTCAATTAGTATTAGAGCATCAGCAATAAAGAGTGTGCAACAATCCTTTCCTAATTTCTCTCTCCTTTCCTCCACTTGACACATCACACTTTCTTTCTTCCACATCACTTCCCACTAGGGGTGTACATAAACAGGACCGGACCTGAAAACCGACTTGATCCGGACTTGTTGGGACCGGACCTGACCCGCACCTGTAGATTCAGGTCCGGTCCCGGTCCTTAAAATTCAAGGTTCCCGGTCCCGGTCCGGATCAGGTCCAAACCCGGGGTTTTCAGGTCTGGACCTGAAACCCGGTAAAAATGTATTTTTTTTTAAAAAAAACTTTTTTTTTCCCAAATATCAAAACAAGAAGTCAGTTCATTTCTAACCCTAACTTAATCACTCACTCCCCAACCCACTCAGCCGACACAAGTCACACAACACACTTACAAACCCACTCCCTCATGCTGCACACTCCTCTAGCGACGACTGGATCGCGCGACTCTAGCAACCCCAGCCACTAGAACGTGCGACTCTAGCAACCGCAACCACCACATTGCGCGACTCCAGCAACCACAGCCACCAAAACACGCGACTCTAGCGACCGCAACCACCAAATCGCGCGACTCCAGCGACTGCAGCCACCAGAACGCGCGACACTTGAGGCCGCAACCACCAGATCGCGCGATTCCAGCGAACGCAGCCACCAGAACGCGCGACTCCGGCGACCGCATCCACCAGATCGCGCGACTACAGCGACTGCAGCCACCCAATCATACACCAATCACCCTCTTACTCGCTTCATGATCTACCCCGACCTTCCTTTGCGACCATCTACTTTGAAGGTGGTAGATCTGGTGGTTGTTGTTGTCTAGTATTTTTGGTGTTTGGGAATTGGGACTTTAGTCAATTTATAAAATTTATGTAGTATTCATGATTGATAATATCATATTTTATGTTATTATTTATTTTATTTTTTAAATAAAAAATCAAAAAATAAATAAAAAAAACAGGTCTATTCAGGTCCGAACCCGGACCGGACTTGATTTTTCAGGTCTAACCCGGAACCGAACCTGTTGAATCAGGTCCGGTCTCCGGTCCTCAAAATTCCCTGATTCAGGTCCCGGTCCCAACAGGTCCGGTCCAGGTCCGGTCCGGTTTTGGACCGGTGTACAGCCCTACTTCCCACTATCTCCATCCTTTTACTTATCCTCTTTCTTAAATATTTCCAACATCAATGAGTATCCTTTTTTCCATGAGAGAGTGAGGGATAGATCAAGTGGTTAGAGCTTCCCTCCCGATTCTAGGAGGTTCCGGGATAGATTCTCAACCCGCCCGTGTGGCTCTCTAAACACCCAAAAAAAAGTATCCTTTTCCATACTCTCTCCTATTTAGATATACCCCACAATATATTCTCTCTCCTATTTACACACTTAATTATTATTTTAGTTTGTAAAATATTATTATTATTATTATTATTATTATTATTAATCGAACAAAAATATGTCAACTAATACATTTTCACATTAATATAAAAGATTAGTAAAATACGAAATACATGAATTAAAAGACATAAATTAAAAATATGAAATACACGGATGAAAATAAGCAACGAAAATAACACACATAATTTAAAATTATTAAAATGCTAATTTTCAATCGAGCTCCTTGACCTTGCCCATAAATGCTCAACCAAGTCGTTCTTTAATGCCTTATGAAATTGTCTATCGCGAATCTCCCCTCTTGAAGCTATCAATCTACTAAAATTATCAGAATCATACTACCCAGGAGTTACGGTAAATGTTGTAGCATTTCTGGTTGAGGACGACCCTGGCATATTTTCAGGCTGTTCTTGAGCGAATTCAAGTGGATCTTTATAGTTTAAATATGTATCACGCTCGTCTTCAACTATCATGTTGTGGATGATGATGCAAGTCATCATGATTTTCCACATCAACTTTACACTCCATGCCAAAGCAAGTTTCCTAATTATTGCAAACCGAGCTTGTAACACACTAAATGCAAGCTCAACATCCTTTCTAGTACTCGCTTGACGTGTAGTGAACAATTTATACTTTAAGGTTTGTGGGACTGCAATAGCGTTTATGAATGTCGACCATTTTGGATAAACCCATCTGTGAGATAATATCCTTTGTTGTAATTATTTCCGTTAACAGTGAACAGAACTTGTGGAGCACGATTATTTATTATATCATCAAACACCGGAAAACGCTGAAGTACATTAATGTCGTTGCAGGATCCAGGCGTGCCAAATCCATAAATCCCTGGAAGCAATCGCTTCTAAAATAACAGTTGTCGTTTTAGATCTTCCTTGATACATTCCTTTCCATCCAGCTGGACAATTTTTCCAGACCCAATGCATGCAATCAATGCTGCCCAACATGCCAGGGAAACCTCTATCCTCCCCTTCTCTAAGGAGGCATTGGATATCTTCCAATATTGGCTTGCAAAGGTACTCAGTTGCAAATTGAGCAAGTACTCCGTCGACAAACTGTGCAAGACATTCTCTAGCAGTGCTTTCACCGAGCTTCAGATACTCCTCTACTTGATCAGCAGAACAACCATAAGCTAACATACGTATGGCTGCTGTGCATTTCTAAAGGGGTGAAGCACCAAGTCACATGGTAGCATCTAGGTGTTGTTGGAAGTAACGGTTAGTTGCACTTAATGTGTTGACAATGCGAAGGAAAAGGGGTCTTCGCATACGAAACCTCCTTCGAAATGTGGTTTCATCCTGGTTGGTCACTAAAATAATCTGAAACTAAATTGTCGTAAGCTGCTTCACGATTTCTCAGCACGGTTATTCTTTGTTTTCTTTGACGTTTATGTTCATTTTGTTGTACTGAATTGTTTACAGCTACAAGTACTGCATTTTGCATTACTTGTAATCGATGACTCTCGTTGATAAAATTCATGACCATTTGATCATAGATATCATAAGTTGAACTTGAAGACGAAGAAGAAGAACTTGAAGAGTTTGAATCGAAATTCATATTATGTTTATTACCAAACAATATTTGAAATAGAAGGTTTTGGGTTTTTTTTTTAAATGCTAAAGGGAAAATAAGGTTGATATTGATAGATATAATGTTATTGGGAGTAATATTATGAATTTTATAGATAAAAATAGGATAAGGTTAGTCAGATGATAAGATTTCTCCCAAGGATATGTGGTCATAAAACAAAGGATGTCAGAAGATAAGATTTTGGTCAGATGAAATGTCATTGGAGCAATCTGATAAATTATCTAGACAAAAAACGATAAGGTTAGTCACAAAATTAGATTTCAGATGATGATATGTGGTCATAAAACAAAGGATGTCAAAAGATAAGATTTTGGTTAGATGAAATGTCATGGGTAGCAATCTTATACATTATCACAATAATATAAAGTAACATTAACAGACTTGGACTCAATTTAGTAAACATAAAGTTCATATTAATATATAGAAATTACATTCATATTAAAAAGGTACATTAACAATAATTCTGCAAAGTTATAATAATAATAAAACATACAACTCATAATCGTAATAACAAATCATGATTACTCGGTACAATAAGGTAAATTAAATCAAATCGAAAATCTACTACTGAATTCATCTCTAAGTTTCTTATACATTTCTAATTCAAATTCATCAAGAACGGGCTTCTGCATCAATCTTTCTAACATTCTAAACTTCATGGCCTCATCCTTTTGCCTTTTCTTTTCTTCAACTTGTGCTTTTTTAATTTCATCTCTTTCCTTCAACTGATCCAGAAGTCGCCCACCCAATTCATTCAACTTATCACCAACTTCGTTAAAATTTGTGTTTAATGCTTCAAGATTTATACTTGAAGTTGAAGTAGTAGATGTTTTACCTTTCATCTTTGTTTGTTTTATGACAGCTGGTCTTTTACCTCTTCCTCCAACCTCGGATAGTGAATCAGGTTGTGATCTTTTACTGCTTCCCCCACTTTCGGTTGACGTTTGTTGGCCACTGGGTAACATAGTTAATTGATCTTTGGCCAAAGATGGATCCCATTTTGGAAATTTTCTCAAGTCCTCAAAACAGTGCAATAAACAAAAAATCTTGTTGTTAGTTGCGTAGTAATCTTTGTGAGCAAATTTCTCAAAATTTTGCTTGGACTCACCACTACCCTTGGTTCGATAATGATAACCATATGCATCTACCCATTTACTACAATGTAAATTGATATGATCCCAGCGACTTTGCATAGATTTAATGTTTCTTACCTTTATTTCATCGGGGTTTTCTATTCTAGAACATTCGTAGCGGTTATAGATGTCAACCCATAACCCACTTCTCTTTGTCTTGGTTCCTCTCACTACGTCACCCCCTTCGTTTATGTAGGCCGATACAAGTGCTTTGTCTTTAGCTATGCTCAATGATTGGTTTTTCCTTTGTCCGGTGGTGTTGACATTTTGTTCGGAAACAATTTCGACTTCAACATCTTTAATGTCTTCTAGATGTTGCGCCCCCACTAATTGTTCCACTTGTTCATCACCACTCTCCTCTATTGGAGTTGCATTGCTACCACCAAAACCTCCCGGTGATTGATCCATGTTCTGAGTGAAATGTTCAGAAATGGGAAAACCACCATATTACCAAGAGATTGTTGAGATAACGAGCTACTTTGAGGAAAAGGGAAAGGAGGTTGACATTGTGGAATATTATTGACATTTATTGGTCTTGATTGACTATTAAACCATTGCAAAGCAACTTGAAAATTCGGATTGCTCAATAAATTTGGGTCAAAAGGAGGATTATTTTGATTATATTGAAAGTTTGGATTATTTGGAAAATTCGTATTATTCCCGTAATTTGAATTATTACGATCCATATGAAGGGTATTTGAAATTGGAAGTGAAATTTGTGGAAAAAAAATTTGTTTGAGTAATATTAGATGTTTTCGACAATAGATGAGATTAATGGGGAAAAATGCAAAAAGTGATAGTGTGTGAAATATAGAAAAATTATACTCATTTTATACAGAAATTTTTTTTATGACAGTTGGTGTTTTTGGTTTTCTGGAATAAGTTATTGTTAACAAGTTATAGCCGTTATAAAGATTTAAGTCACAAAAAATATGTGACTACTCTCGTTGTGACAAGTGTCACAAGATAACTTGTGCATGTTTGCCATTTGACCGTTGGTTTTTGACGTTAGTTTGGCATTTTGTCTCCAACGGACACTTTTCCCTCTTTTTTTTTTCTTTTTCTGTTGTTTACTTTTGCTTGCTTTTGCACACTGGATAAGACATTATTTCCTTTCCACATAAAGGAAATGCTAGTTTATTGCCCAAGAGAGGATCCTTTTAGCTACTTCAACATTCAAGAGGAATCTAAAAAGTACAGAAAATGATGGCTAAGAGCATTATTATTGTTGGGGATGTTTTCATCCTTTCCCATTTTCTCTCTCCTTTCCTACACTTGACACATCACCTTCTCTTTCCTCCATATCACTTCCCACTATCTCCATCCTTTTACTCATTCTTTCCCTCAAAATTTCCCAACATCAATTAGTATCCTTTCCCACTTTCTCTCTGCTACTTACATATACCCCACCATTTATTCCCTTTTCAATTTACATATATTTATTAATATACTTAATTATTATTAATGTTGTAAATGTTGTCAATAATAATTAATGACCGACACATTAATTAAACGAGACGAATTTATAAACATAAAATTCATTGGTTAAAAACATGAAATACATTGATTAAACGACACGAATAAAAAAACATAAATCACGTTGATTAAAATAGCAACGAAAATAACAAACATAATTTTAAAAATTACCGAAATATTAATTTTCATCCGACCTCCTAAACCTTGCCCATAAATGCTCAATCAAATCGTTCTTCAAAGCCATATGGACGTCTCTATCACGAATTTCCCCTCTCGAAGCTATCAATCTACCGAAATTATCTGGAAGTTTGAATTATTTGAAAAATTCAGGTTATGACCATAATTAGAATTATTATGATCCATATTGAAGAAATTTTGAAATTGAAAGTGAAATGGAGAAAAATATGGAAATTATATGATTTTGTGTTTGAGAGTATTGTAGAAGCTAGTGAAATCGAAACTTTGTGAAAATATGTCAAATTTGTACTCATTTTATAGAGAAAAAAAATTTTATGACCGTTGGTGTTTTCGTATTTTCAAAATAAGTTACCATTTGCAAATTATAGCCGTTATACGATTTTGGAGCAACAAAAATAGTAAACAAATAATTACTTGACAAGTGTCAAGATTGTGTGGGATGTATATTGTGAAATATAGTCGTTGTACTGCTGCTTTGTTAATTCTTGCATGTTGCATGGTGCATGGGCCGAGGAAGTCATTCCTTTCCATAGAAAGGAAACTCCAATTTTCTTTCCCTAAAAGTAACCTTTCCCAAGTACCATCATTGACGAGGAAACTAAAAGGAGACCAAAAAGCATGGGAAAGGAATGAGAAAGTATCCGATGCTGGTGCTCTATAAGGAGAGTAATCCTCTCCATTGCTGATGCTCTTATATACTCTACTATGGATCATGGTACACTTTATATCATTTTGCTTAAATGTTGTGTTATTTTGTTTAAATAATATATTTTTTTTTGAAACATGTTATTTATTTATTTACTTCAACCGCAACTCATGCATTTTTAATTTACATAAAAGGATTTTTTGTCTAAAATTGCCTTTATTTGACAACTTTTTGTCTATAACTAACTTATAATTTTTTTTTGTCCATAACTCACTTCAAAAGATGTTTTCTTTGTTGACCACTACCTAAATTTTTTTTCACACATTGACCTTATTTTTCAGGTCACTTAAGTCATGTGCAAGGCACAGGTTTTGTTCTTTTACGATTTTGTTTAATTTTCCCCCATTTTTATCCATTTTCTCTCTCTTCTTATTTTGCCCATATCATCTCTTTCACTTTCTTCTCTACATTATCATACCCGAAAAATTTAGAGTGTAACAAACACCATGAAAGGACACTAGTGATAAATTGATGATGGGTTTGAAATTCAAAGTAGTGGAAAAAACAATTTCACATATCTTACGCTTCGTCCCTGTCAAACCCACGTTATCGTTGTAGCGGTACGTTGTGAGGGCCTCCACCACACTCGAACACTTCTTCCATCGTCTTTACGAAATTCAAGTAACAACTCGAACCGAATTTTGTGAATTTTCGAAATTTTGGTAATTTTGTGAATTTTTGAAATTTTGTGAACCAAAGACTCGAACACTTCCTATTGACATTTAGGTTTTAAAAAAGAAAAAAAAAGTTAAAATTATTTAACATAAATCATTCAAGTGAACCAAATATTCTGCTAAAAGATAAACGTCTAACAATTATCAACTAGTGTGTAGCCCGGGCATTGCGCCGCTTGCTACTTTAATAGACCTTGTAATTATCGATTATATACATTATTTATTTTCATGTTTATAACATAGCTTATGATTGGCTTAGATGGTTAAGTAACTATCTTTCTTATAAAATGTTGGGTGTTCAAATCCCTTTATCATCATTTTTTTTATATGAAGCAATATTCTAGTTGATTGAGTAGTGATGATGTGGCATAATGAGAAATGGAGTAGGTGACGTGGCGTGGTCTACGTGGCACAGAGACGTTCTTAGTAATGCCTTTTAATAGATTAGTATAGATTGTAAATTTCAAAGAAAACCCACCAAATTTAAGAGAGAGAAAATAAAATAAAACCCACCAAATTAAAAGAAGAAAAAAAATCAGGAAACCTACTAAATCGAAGAGAGAGAAATACCATTTTGTTGAAAATGAGTTACAACAATTGGGGTTTTAGGGGGCATTGATGTTTTCATGCGATTAACTTTAAAAAATAAATGCAAACAATATTAATTAATATAGTGTGGGTTTTTAGGGGGATATGAGTTGAGATTTGAGAAATGGAGTATCTGATTTGTGGAAGAGAGAGAAAAGGGAAAAAATGGGAGAAAGTTAAACAAAATCATAAAAAATAAAAACATGTGCCCTGCACATGACTTTAAGTGACCTGAAAAATAAGGTCAATGTCTGAAAAAAAAATAGGTAGTGGTCAACAAAGAGAGCATCTTTTGAAGGTAGTTATAGACAAAAAAAATTTATAAGGTAGTTATGGACAAAAATTTGTCAAATAAAGGCAGTTTTGGACAAAAAATTCTACATAAAATAACAAGTACTTATTTAAAAATAACATGTAAATAAATTGAAATAATAATTTCACATCAAAATAATATTAACAACGTTATGTTTTAAGAGAATTGAACACTTCAGGAGGTACTAAATTTCTGAACATGAACACATTTGAACCCTTAAATGGCTTCAAATCAATTGATTTATAAGAAACCTAGAAAATTGGAAGAAGAAAAGAGGAGAGAGAAAGTGTCTTTGGTTTAGAGTTGGAGTAGTGAGAGGAAGAGAGTGAGAGTGAGAGCTTGATTTCTGGAAAATTGGAAGAAGAAATGAAAAGAAAGTGTGTGATTTTGAGTTGGAGTAGCTGAGAGAGAGTGATAGAAAGTGAGTGTGAGAGGAAGATGACCGAGAAAAGGGGTGAAATAACATACATTTATTTAAAAATAACATATACAATATATAAATTGAAATAATAAGAAGTTAACACTAAAATAACATGATTTTTATAAACCAGCTGGAGTACCGTGTGCATGGTACTCCAGGAGTAAAATAGAAATTCCGAATAAAATTAGCGAATAGATAAAATAAAACTTTGTCTGTTAGAAAATAAGGTGAATGCCAAATTACCAATTATTGATTTGATTTTACAATGTTCATATAAGTCCAAAGACTTGTGAACTTATATGGCAATATATGAGTATAATTGTAATCTTAGTATAGGACTCTTGGCTATATATATATATACTCCCTCCGTGTTTTTTAAGTGTTATAGTTTGACTGGTACATAGTTTTAGGCAATTTAATTGACTCAAATAAAAATAAGAGGTAAGTGGGGTAGTTGGAGTATTAAAAACTTGTAAAAGAAAGATAGTGGGGCTAATAATTTATTGAAAAGTAATGAATGTGAGAGGAAATATATAATAAAAAAGTATTAGTGGGTTTGGGTGGGGACCATGAGAGGAGAGGGATATAATATTTTAATGTAGTTTTTTTTGCCAAAAAAGGAAGTGTAACACTTAAAAAAACACGGCCGGAAATGAGAAGTGTAACACTTAAAAAAACACGGAGGGAGTATATATATGTAGGATGTCATGCAAACAAATATTACGATGCAATACTACTACACTAGAGTTTCACTCATCCCCTTTACACTAGAGTTTCACTCATCCCCTTTTACTTCTTCTTTACTTCTCCTTTCACTGATTAAAAAACTTTCTATCGGTAAACATTTAACACGTTATCAACACGAGTTTCCAGTCGTGTATATTAATACTTACTTCTAAAAATCTATAATAAGTAATACTATCTACTTCTAAAATGTTGAGGAGTATGCTCTATAGTTGCGCATATTTGGGATCCTCTATACCAGAAACTCAAACATTTATTGTATTATATACCTCAAAAACAACGGTGAAAACCAATTCTCTTACTTGTAAAATCATCCTCTTTGTTTTATTCATGTTGTTATATTGTTTTTTTTGTTTGATTTATGCATGTTACATGCTCATCTTTTACGTAAAGTATTAATTTTTAGTTATTATAATTGCTTGGTAGTAATTCCGTCGAAAAGGCATCTGATAATATTTAAAAAAAAATCGTATAAAAAGCAAATTAAAACCCTAAAAACGCACTCCCCTCTCTCTCTTCTTTCAGTTTCCTTTCTCTCTCTCCTCTCTCCAGCCGCACACCCTCTCTCTCTTCTTTCTTCATCTAACTTCTTTCTACATCTCTCCTCTCTTGCTACTCCCTCTCTTCTCTTTATCTCTCCTCCATTGTTGAATTCCGAAGCTAGCCCACGAAGAAGCACCCCGATGTATTTCCCGACCAATTTCCTGGCATGTTGTGGTTTTAAGGTCAAGTTCGACCATGGAAATGCTAGATCTAGCGTTTCCATTGTCGAATTTGGCCTTATATAACCAATTTTAAGACCAATTTCAAGACTTTGAATTGTTGTGGTAAGTTTTTTGGTCTGAATTTCAACTTATTTTGTTCTGTTTTTATTTTTTTTCCGGTTTCAAGTTTACTAGATCGAAAATACGTGGTTATGGTGGCTGTTGAAGTTCGGGTTTAGGGTGTTGGGATTATAATTTTTTTTCTTCTTTTTTTTTTGTTATTTTTTTCGGTTTTCGCGGTTGTCTGATGTTGGGTTTCGGCGGTGGTTTTAGGGGGGTGGTGGCGGTGGTCTGTTTTCATTTTTTGTTCACTTTTCATTTTTTTTGGGTTTTAAGTTTTCATTTTAATTTTTTTTCTTTGTTTTTTGCTAATTTTTTCGGGTTTGGTGGTAGATCTGGTGGTTGTGGGTGGGGTGGTAGATCTGATGGTTGTGGGTGGTGGGGTGGTTCGGGGCTGCTGATACGAGTTAGGGGCTGGTGGTTGTGGCACTGTCTGATGTTGGGTTTTTTGGTGGTTGGAGGTGGTGATACGCCGTGCCGGTGGTGGCGCGGCGTATTTTTTTAAAATTTCAGAAAAGCAATTCCGACAGAATTTCCGTCGGAAATTTCCGACGAAATTGAATCTGTCGGAATTTTCCGATGGATTGTTGCAGTGCTTGAAAATATTTTTCCGACGAAATTTTCGTCGGAAAAGTTCATTTATCCTACAACTGCTTTTCCGACAACCTTTTCCGATGGAATTCCGTCGGAAACCCTATTTCCGACGGATTTCAGGGTGTTCAGTCGGAATTCAGCCTATTTCTATTAGTGATTATTAACTAAATTGACAAAAAGATGCAGCCTTTTTATACTTATTAATTTTCTTACTTTTACATACTTTTGTGTTTCTTTCTGTTTTCGAACCCATGATCTTTTTTAGATATTAGGGCTCTCGGACCACTATGGCTTGCATTCCTAGTGTGATAACATTTTACAATTATAAATTTATATTTGGACCATTAGTTTTGCCAGTACATTATACTATTATTTGATATTTTTACAGTAGTACAGAATAGTAACGGATAAACTTACCTTTATAAAAGGCAGATTTTTCCCCCGATTTCACCACAAATCCCTTATCCCTTCCTACTTTTTTTATCCAAAAATCACCTAAAATTTTTTCATCTCCTTCTTCTCTGATATGTTCCCCGACGACGGCACCCAAAACACCCACACCTTCACTTTTGAGGAAGATTTAATGAATATAAAACAATATTTCCTTCTAATTAAGGCGCTTGTAGTTTTATTATTAGCAATATTAATTTTTGTCATTATGTATAAGTAAAACTCACTTATTTTGTCGTTTTAGTATATGAAAAGCTTGTTTTTGTTTTATTATGTTGGCTTGTTGTTATTAATCATCATTTGATAATATTAATGTTATCATTATAATTATTGTTACAATTGTTATTGTTGTCATTTTGCTTTTTTTTTTTTTTGCATCTAACATGATTAATTTTTGCTTAATCATATAATTACTCACAATAATAAACCAAGGGGGAGAAAATAACTATATTATTTATGGTTTATTATTGTTAAATTTAATTATTACTTATTTTATTAACCTAACTATAATTATGGAATAACTAAACATATGTGTTGTACATAAAATTTATTATTATAAACTAATTATCACTTAATTTGTTGTAGTTAAAATGGGAGACCTTATGAAAAGACAGTTCAGCGTCTTAGATTTATCTGGAAAGAAATTTCTGAAATGGAAAGTGGATGCAATGATGAATTTGAAAGCTCAAGGCTTGGAGCACACTGTTAAATAAAATAAAAGTCCCTCTAGTCAAACAACTGATGCTACCACTTCTGCAATGACGATTGTAAAACCTATTACTGAACAAGATAAGGCAAAAGTCTTAGTGTTGTTAAGGCACATGAAGGCCTTAAAACTGAGTACATGATGGTTGAAGATCCCAAATAATTATGGGATTGCCTTAATGAAAGATTTGGACACCACAAAAGGGTGCTCCTTCCTAAGGCATTATTTGACTAGACAAATTTACGGTTCCTAAATTTCAAATCTGTAATTGATTATAATACAACTATACATGAGATAGTATCTATATTGAGATACTGTGATCATCCAGTCACGGATGGACAGATGATTGAAAAAACACTCACTACCTTTCATGCAAGCAACATACTATTGCAAGAACAGTATCGTGAAAGAGGTTTCAAAAAGTTTAATGAATTAATGAGTGTATTGCTTGTTGCAGAACAAAATAGTGAACTTTTGTTGAAAAATCATAATCTTAGACCAACTGGGTCTTTGGCCATTCATCATGAGGCAAATGCAACAAATTCTTATCCACCCGAGTCAAATGCAACACGAAGAGGTGGACATGGAAATTATAATGGTCGTGGAAGAGGCCGTGGAAATTATCGCGGCCGTGGTTGGGGTCGTGGTAGAAACAATTTTCAAAGAAAAAATAATTTTAAAATTTTTGAAAATCAGAAGGGACAGTCATATGGAAGCCACAAACAAACTCCTTCGAAAGGAAAAGACACATGTTACAGATGTGGCATGACATGACATTGGGGACGTACTTGTCGTACGGATAAACATTTGGTAGACCTTTACCAGGCTTTTGTAAAAGGCAAAGAGAAAAATGCAGAAGCAAATTATGTTAACGAAGAAAATGCTCCTTCTCCCAGCCTTGACGTATCTGATTATTTTATGGATAATGCTAAATTGGAAATGATTTCAGCCTTGGAGAAAATAACAATGCTTAGGTTTCCCATCTACTAATGTAACATATATTATGTTTTAATGTATTTTCTTTATGTCCTGTATTTTAAATTTCTAGTCATGTACTTTTAATTCCTATCATCAATAAAAGTTTGTATGATATTATTATAAACTAATCTCAAATTTATTTTGTGAAGATATGGATCTGCCTGAAGGCGAACGCTTTCAAAGGCGACCCTCTCGAGTTTCCGGCAGAGTTAGTTCCGAATATCAATGCCTTTTGGATAGTGGAACAACACATACTATCTTGAAGGATAGAAAATATTTTTCACAACTAAATTTGTTTCAAGCAAATGTAAGTACTATTTCTGGGTCGGCAAAATTAATTGAAGGATTTGGAAAGGCTTGTATAATGCTTCCAAATGGAACAAAATTTATAATCAATAATGCTTTATATTTAAGTAAAACTCGAAGAAATCTCATAAGCTTTAAAGATGTACGCCAAAATGGCTATCATCTAGAAACAATGACAACAGATCAAAAGGAGTAGATATGCATCACGACAGAAAAACATGGCAAGAAACAAATATATGAGAAATATCCAGCATATTCTTCGGGGTTATATCATATAAACATACGACCCGTGGAATCAATATGGTATCTAACCAGAAGTTAGATGACAAAAATTTGATTATTTTATGGCATGATTGTCTGGGGCATCCAGCAACTGGAATGATGCAAAGAATAATAGCACATTCAGTTGGACATTCAATAAAGAAATATCAAAATTCCTCGATTAGATGAATTAACATGCTTTGCATGTTCACTTGGTAAATTAATAATAAGGCCATCTATGAACAAAATTGCTACTGAATCTCCAAAATTCTTAGAAAGAATTCAGGGAGATATATGTGGGCCAATTAATCTGGCATGCAGACCATTTCGATATTTCATGGTTTTAATTGATGCTTCTACACGATGATCATATGTCAGTCTGCTTTCAAGTAGAAATGTTGCCTTTGCAAAATTACTTGCCCAAATTATCAAATTAAGAGCACAATTCCTAGATCATACAATATAGAAAATAAGAGTTGACAATGCTGGGGAATTTACATCCCAAACATTCAATGATTATTGTATGTCAATTGGAATTGATGTTGAACACCCAGTAGCTCATGTTCATACACAAAATGGTCTAGCTAAATCACTAATTAAGATATTACAATTGATTGCAAGACCATTATTAATGAGGTCAAAATTGCCATCATCTGCTTAGGGACATGCTATAATACATGCAACAACACTAATTAGATTGAGACCTACAGCTTATCATAAATTCTCACCACTATAACTTGTTTGTGGTCGAGAACCAAGTATCTCACATCTAAAAATCTTTGGTTGTGTTGTGTATGTTCCCATTGCTCCACCCCAACGAACAAAAATGGGTCCACAAAGAAGGCTGGGAATTTATTTCGGGTTTGAATCCCCCTCTATAATTAAATATCTTGAACCATCGACTGGTGACTTATTTACGGCTGGATTTGCCGATTGTCACTTTAATGAAACAGTATACCCAGCCTTAGGGGGAGAGAAAGTGGACCCATGTAAGAATGAAATTGAACTTATTTGGAATGCAACACAACTGTTGATGTTAGACCCACGAACTAATATGTGTGAACAAGAAGTCAAGAAAATTGTTCATTTAAAAAGTGTTTCAAATCAATTGCCTGATGCATTTGTAGAAACAAAGAAGGTGACAAAATCACATATACCAGCAGAAAATGGCCCTACACGTATTGAAATCCCAACTGGTAATAAGGCCATAGAAAATGAATCTCAAGCACGCAGAAAGCGTAGGAGACCACTTGGTTCAAAAGATTCTAAGCCAAGGAAATTGAAAAGATTAGAGGGAATAGAAAATAAGAGTAATGATGTTCCCCCGTTTGAAGGTCAAGAAAGACCAAATGTGGATGAAAGTATGGAAAATGATGATAATCCAAAAGGGGACGAACAAGAAGACAACCCTACAAGGAATGAACAAGACGATCAAAACATCGATAACAATGAAATTTCAATGAACTATGTCTCTACCAAGACTCGGTGGAATATGAAAGATGTTATCGCGAATTAAATATTTACAAATTCCATCGCAATTGACATTGTGTCTAACGAAAATGATGTTGAACCAAGAACAGTAGAAGAATGTCGACGTAGGAGTGATTGGCCAAAGTGGAAGGAGGCAATGCTGGCTGAGTTAAAGTCACTTGAAAATGAGAAGTTTTTGAAAATAACCCTTACACCAACCGGTGTAAAAACCGTTGGATATAAATGGGTATTTGTGAGAAAACATAATGAGAAAAATGAGATAGTTAGATACAAGGCAAGACTTGTTGCCCAAGGATTTTCTCAAATCCCAGGGATTGATTATGAAGAAACATATTCTCCAGTAGTTAATGCAACTATATTAAGATTTCTGGTAAGTTTGACAGTCCCAAGGATTGCAAATGCGATTTATGGATGTAGTGACTGCGTATTTGTATGGGTCACTCGATACAGACATTTACATGAAAGGCCCCGAAGGACTAAAACTACCAGAAAACCACAAGCCTAGACAATTGCTTTCCATAAAAACAAAAAGGTCACTTTATGGATTGAAACAATCTGGAAGGATGTGGTATAACCGTCTCAGTGAATACCTTATGAGAGAAGGATTCAAGAACAACCAAGTTAGTCTCTGTGTTTTCATAAAGCGATCACAATCAGGATTCGCTATCATTGCAGTTTATGTTGATGATTTGAATATCATTAGAACCCCATATGAACTCGAGAAAACTGCAAAATACTTGATGAAAGAATTTGAGATGAAAGACCTTGGGAAAACTAAATTTTGCCTTGAACTGCAAATTGAGCACTTGAGTCATGGTATTTTTGTCCATCAATCAAACTATGCAGAAAGAGTTTTCAAAAGATTCTTCATGGACAAAGCAACTCCAACCAACTTCCCAATGGTTGTTCATTCTTTGAATATGAAAAATGATCCATTCAGACCCCGAGAAGAAAATGAAAATATTCTGGGTCCAGAAGTACCATACTTAAGTGCAATTGGAGCCTTAATATACTTAGCTAACAACACTAGACCCGACATGTAACACCCCCAAATTACTCTCTAATATTTAACAATGCTAATCCAACTTTAGGGAGTAACATGGGAGTATTACCGCCACGTGATTACGTAAGGCTTAACAAAGTTTTGCAGCGGAAAACAGTACTTATCTTTTATTAATAATAATAATAGTAATAATAATAGTTTGATACACTTTCAAAGTAGCTACACCACTAATACTATGTTTACTAAATTAAACTAGGTGATCACCGCCCATCATTCCCAATGCAGCATATAGTTCACGTTGTCCGATTGCCATCACCTATCTACTTATCAAAATGATAAGTAGGGCCAAGCCAAAACAAAACAAATACGTATTAGCCAAAATGCTAAGTACATACAAATGCTAGTAATGTAAAATCAATTTAATTAATTAAACATGCTTTCGAAGAGATTTAACTTTAATAAACCATAATTTATCCAAACCATTCCTGAATAGAAATTCATGTATAAAAACTTGTCAAAAGAACCAATTTCCAAAATAACCAACTTTTCAAAGATAATTCCGAATAGGATGGATCAGTCCATATGTTCATAAATCATTTTCCCATCTAAGTGTGCACACCCCCAAGCTAGTAACTCCTTTACATAGTGCTATCAAGGGGAAAGACTAGGTCATACAAAGTCCATAGTCTTTAACTTACTCCGCGTAGTGCGAGTTAAAATCTAATGATCCAAGGGATAAATCCTGATAAATAAACTTTCCAATATCCCATACTCGGGATAAATTAAAACAATAAAACTTCCTTTTTGAATATCAATACAAGTTTATAATTAACCATATAAAATATTTTAACATTTGAGATTAAACGATTAAAACATGCTTCACCGAAATATATTTCGCAATCATTTAGACATGATTCAAAATCACTTAACATGTAATCACGTTGCATATAAAAGTTTTTTTTTATAAAAGGTCTAGCCATGTGTACGTACCTTGATCTTTGAACACAATTACGGAGCTCCTAATTTCGAACCCGAAATTCCTCCTATAACAAACCAATAATCCTAATCAAATAATTTTCAACCCATAGACATATGGACTTAGACTATCGACTTTGACTAGTTGTGCATGAACAATTTATTATCATAATCTTTTTATAAAATTAACACTTGTATTTATGAAATTATCTTTAATAATCCATAATAATAATAAGAATAATAATAATAGGAAGTAGTAGTACTATACGTAAGCAAATAAGTAGTACTTATATATGTGAATAGTAGTAGTAGTAGTAATTTGTGCAAGTATTTGTTGTAGCTAGTAGTAATAATAATTGCAAACATCAACAACAACAACTACGATAACAACAACAATAATTATAACAACAGTAATAGTAATAGTAATAGTAATAATAATAATAATAATAATAATAATAATAATAATAATAATAATAATAATAATAATAATAATAATAATAATAATAATAATAATAGGAAGTAGTAATAGCAGTACGTAGATATAGGAGTAATAGTAGTAGTACCTAGTATATATAGTAGTATGCAAGTAGCAAAAGTAAGTAATAATAATACTTAGAATATTGAAAGTAGCTCATAAAATCTAATCATACATTCTTTAGGATAGAAATAAGGAGTGCATTAGTATGTATTATAGTAAGATATGCCATATTAGAGAAGGAGTCCAACTTACTGAAGGTAGAACAAAGACCAATTTGGCCTACTTTGAAGCAAGGCTACGAATGAAGAGAGGGAATATGGGAGGAAGAAGGAGGAGGAAGCTAGAAGGAAGGAGAAAGTAAGAAGAAGAGCTTAGAGGAGGAAATGGAGTGAAGTAATGATATGCTCCCAATCTCCCATGGCTATTTATAGAAGTGTCTTGATACTATGCCATTCATATTCTTAAATGTAGGAGGCAAGTGGGTAGGTTTTCCCCCTCTTGCCGACATGCTCTAAATATTTTTTTTAATTTTTTTTATTTTAAATATATATATATATATATATAATCAATAATATATACTAAAAGACACACCAGCAATGACACGTGTCATCGCCTGGTGTGTCCTAAAAAATATACGTATACTACGTATATTTTTTTTTATATCTTTGGATCTTCTTTTAAATAAAGTTTAAATGAGGTAAAAAAAAATTGTCAAAAATGTAAGTAACTTTAATTGTAAAAAATTAATTATCATCTAGATTTTTAATAATAGAAAGAATAAATAAACAATAATTTTTTTAGGGAAAAAAATATCATATAGATTATCAACATAAGATTTTCATTACTTATTTTTGTCAAGCAACTTATCTTGATAATCAATATTTATGTAAAAATATCAATAAATAACTGTATAACTTATTGATTGATAACTATTAATTATTATATAATATATATATAGTACCAAAATATAATTTCAAATACATTGATATTTGAATTAGAGTTGATAGTAGGAGAAAAGTTGAACTAGAAATAAGATGTTATTGGAATAAAGATTAGAATAATATTATTTTAGGTTGGATGGTTTTGAATGAAATAATAGGGTGATCTTACTTATGTGCAAAAATAAAATTTATTCACAGGGTTAGTACATAGCTTTAAAATTTTTCATTTAGTTAATAAGAAAAATAACACTATTACATTACCACATATATAGAAATACAAAAAATAATCATATGCTCAACTGTTTAACTTTAAAATACATATTGAGCTAATCGGTTTTTTCATGAATATGTTTCTTTTTAATAAATATTTCGATAATTGACAATAATACTGAAATTAACCGTGCATGGCACGGGACCTAATCTAATATATATATATATATGTGTGTGTGTGTGTGTGTTTGTGTGTGTGTATTGAAGTAGTATGCTAGGCAATTGATTTGCAAATTTTGTGTAGTACTAGTGTACTAATATATGAATTGAAATGGCGAATTTTGTACTATGTCGTCCGAATCGGGTACAACTTATTAACGGTTGAAAATCTAATTTTTGGATACGACAAACTTTGACTTGACTTGTATAATTAAAATCATTATAAAATATAGGTATAAAATTATCATATAAATATTTTGTATGATAAAATATTTTGAAAAATCCATATTTAATGACTTGAAAATACGGGGTATTACAGTTTACCCCCCTTAAAAGAAGTTTTGACCTCGAAACTTAAGTTGAAAAATAAGTAAAATTATTTGAATTGTTCAAATTGACTCATGCACAGCCTACAATGACTTGGAATGACTCAAACTACGACTTAGGTATAACAACTCAAAATGACTCAAAACTAACCAAAAAGGGCAAAAGCGCGAAACTCTATCACATTCTACCCCCCCCCCCCCCCCTTAAAAGGAGTTACGCCCCCATAACTCGACTACTGACCTCAGGAAACAACTCTAGGTATCTTTTCCTTATGTCTGCTTTGGCTTCCCAAGTAGCTTCCTCGATTTTATGGTTTGACCATAAAACCTTAACTATCTTGACATCCTTTTTCCTAGTGCTTCTCACTTTACTATCCAAAATCATCACAGGTCTTTCCTCATAAATCAAGTTTTCATCCATCTCGATGGTGTCAGGCTGTAAGACATGGGAAGCATCTGGTATGTGAAGGAGTTATGTCTTCGATAAGTGAAATTACTAGATATATCAAGGATCACTATTATGGAGATAATAAGTTCGTTCTTTTAGGTCGTCATTGTTTGTTGCTAGATATGACAAATGATCTTTGGGCTAGTTAAATAGTCCAAAGCCCAATAGAATGGATCCTATGAGGTCACACACAAGGGTATTGGGTTAAGCAAGTTAGAGGCCCATCAATGGGCCTCATAAGAAATTAACTAATCATGAAATGGATTGGGCTAGTATAGTTAGATTGGAATTAGGTTTTGGGCTTTTGACATGGGCTCTTATTTAGAGATGAGATCTATAAATAAGATCCATGCCTAGGGTTGCAGGCAAGCAGTCATAATTCACACACAGTGAATTTTGACATCAAGGCAACCAATCCTAAAACCCTAATTCCCTCTATAATTCACGGCTCCATCTCCTTCCCCTTTGGACTCACGGCCGACCACCTTTGGTGGCGCGTGTGTGGTTCATGGTGGTTTGTGGTTGGTTCGTTGCTCGCTCTTCTCCGTTTAAGGTTGATTGAAGCGTTCAATCACGACTAACTAGAATTAGTGGAGGTTTAATCTGTGCCCATGGACCAAGTAGAGGAATCACGCTTGGGGTTCTTTATCTCCCATTGTTCTTGCTCAATCGCATGTGGAATCATGCTTCAAAGGTACGATTATATGTTCTTTATGTGTTATACATTAGATCTTGGGATTAGGTACTGTATGAATATGATTCATGTTTATTTCCGCTACGTAGTACCTATAATCTCCTACAGTATGTACTTCCGATTTGGCTCACATGGAACACATTGTGAACTCTCTCTAGCTCGTTAGGAAATCTAACTTGTATGCTACTTTTCCCACTTTTTGGATGATCTCGTATGGTCCAATGTACTTCGGGCTTAACTTTCCTCTTTTCCCGAACCTCATCACTCCCTTCATCGGAGATATTTTCAATAAAACTTTCTCACCTACTTCGTATTCCTCATCCCTCCTCTTCAAATCTGAATAACTCTTTTGACGATCTTGTGCGGCTTTAATTTTCTCTTGAATCATCTTTACTTGTTTCACTGTCTCTTCGATCATCTCTGGCCCGAGTGTAACTGTCTCACTTATGTCGTTCCAACATATCGGGCTTCTACACTTTCGCCCATACAAAGCCTCAAATGGCGCCATCCCAATACTTGCATGATAACTGTTGTTGTAGGAAAATTCCATCAAGTCCAAATGATCTTCCCACGAATCCTGGTACTCCATAATACATGATGTTAACATATCTTCTAATTTCTGTATTGTTCTCTCTGTTTGACCATCGGTTGTGGGGTGGAATGCAGTGCTCATCAACAACTTAGTCCCCATAGCCTTTTGTAAACTCTTCTAGAAGTTGGATAAGAACCTTGAGTCTCTATCCGAGATGATGTCCTTTGGCACACCATGGTATTTCACCACAAATTTCACATACGCCCTTCCCAATTTATCTATCGACCATGTACCCCTCATAGGTATGAACGTTGCACACTTCGTTAATCGGTCCACTATGACCCAAATTGTATCGTTTCCTGCTTGAGTCTTCGGTAATGATCCCACGAAATCCATGGATATCGAATCCCACTTCCAACTAGGCACCTCCAAGGATTGAACTGTTCCTTGCGACCTCTTATGCTCAATTTTATCCTTTTGGCAAGTCAAACACCTAGCCACAAATTCTGCCACTTCCCTTTTCATATTTGGCCACCAGAATGTCTTCTTCATGTCCTTATACAACTTATCCCCTCCGGGATGCATTGAATAAGGAGAGCTATGACCTTCCTCCTCAACCTTTGCTTCAAATCACCTCGATTATGTGGAACACACCATCTCCCTTTGAACCTCATGCTTCCATCATCGGCTATTGCAAAGTCTAATATTGCCCTTCCTCGATCTTTTCTTTAATCTTGTTTAACTTATCGTCCCCAGGCTGACTTTCTCGAATCTCATCATAAATCGATGGTTTGCTCAACAAGGCACCCAAAATTTTCTTTACCTCTCCTTGTTCCAATACTTCCAAATTCATCTTTTGGAACTCCACACATAATTGACCTGGTAGGATCATCGCGTTAACTACATGACTTGACTTCCTACTTAATGCATCAACTACAACCTTCGCCTTCCCTTCATGATACTGAATCTCCAAGTCGTAATCCTTAATCAACTCCAACCATCGCCGTTGTCTCATGTTCAACTCCTTTTGAGTGAATATGTACTTCAAACTCTTGTGATCGATGAAAATCCTACATGTCACTCCGTACAAGTAGCGTCTCCAAATCTTCAATGCAAATACAATTGCGGCTAACTCCAAGTCATGGGTCGGGTAATTCACCTCATAAGGCTTCAACTGTCTCGATGAATAAGCAATCACATTTTGATTTTGCATCAACACACAACCTAACCCAAACTTTGACGCATCAATATACACCTCATATTGCTCACTTCCATCAGGCAGGGCTAACATAGGTGCCGTACTCAACTTCTCTTTTAATGTCTGAAAAGCCTTCTCACACTCCGGAGTCCACTCATACTTACATTCTTTCCCCATGAAGCTCGTCATAGGCCTTGCAATTCTCAAGAAATCCTTAACAAATCTTCTATAGTAACCTGCTAAACTAAGAAAACTCCGAACATATGACACACTCCTCGGGGTCGGCCATTCACTTACAGCCTTTACCTTTGTTGGGTCCACCGATACTCCTTCCTTAGAAATCACATGACCTAGGAAAGCTACCTCTTCCAACCAAAACTCGCACTTTGAGAGTTTGGCATATAATTGATGATCTCTTAAGGTTGTCAATACCGCCCTCAAATGGTCCTCATGCTCATCTCGATCCTTCGAATACACCAAAATATCATCGATAAACACCATTACAAACTTGTCCAAGTATGGCCTAAAAATTCGGTGCATTAAATCCATAAAAACAGCAGGTGCATTGGTTAACCCAAATGACATTACAGTGAACTCATAATGACCATAACGAGTCCTAAAAGCACTTTTTGCAATGTCTGAATCTGCTATCCTTAACTGGTGATACCCTGAACTCAAATCGATCTTCGAAAATATTCCCGCCCCTTTCAACTGGTCGAACAAATCATCAATCCTAGGCAACGAGTACTTATTTTTCACTGTCACATTATTCAACTCTCGGTAATCTATACATAGCCTCAAGCTTCCATCCTTATTCTTTACGAACAACACCGGTGCACCCCAAGGTGATGAACTCGGTCGAATGTATCCTTTCTCCAGCAAGTCGTCTAACTGAGTCTTCAACTCTTTCATCTCAGCCGGGGCCATCCTATATGGCGCCATTGAAATAGGTCCTATCCCGGGCACTAAGTCTATAGTAAACTCAACATCCCTCATAGGTGGCATCCCTGGAATTTCTTCGGGGAAAACCTCAAGAAATTCATTTACTACTGGAATATTTTTCCCATCGTCTTTATCTCCTTCTTCTATCATTTGGACACTACACATATACAGTGGATGTCCTTTTGCTACACACTTTTTAAGTTGCAAAGCAGATATGATTTTTAACCCTGATTTCCTCCCCTCCCTTCGATAAGTTACTCTAACCTTACCCGGGCCACACAATGTGACCTTTTGGGCCTCGCAATCAATTTGGGCCTTGTACTTGCCCAACCAGTCCATCCCCAAAATAACATCAAGATCTTGTAATTCAAGCTCGATTAAGTCTGACGGAAACTCTACATTTGAAATAACAAGAGGTACACTCTAATGCATTTTAGTGCAACTCACCACTTCCCCTGACGGGATAGCAATATCTAAGGAAACAGACACTGGATTCTCTAACTTGAGTCTATCTACTAAATTTCTAGAAATAAAAGAGTGAGACGCCCCTAAATCAAAAAAGAATTTAGTAGACATAGAACAAATAAAGAAATTGCCAATTACCACATTAGAAGCAGTTGCAGCCTCTTGACTGTTCATCACGAACACACGACCCTTGGGAGTGGCTCCACTGTTGTTGGGTGTAGGCTTGGGAATGAATCCACTGGGATGACCTAGCTTGGGGTGGTTCTTCTCATCTTGGGGTTTACCCGACTGCTAATCTGAAACCTGCTTGTAACACTCATACTCACGGTGGCCTAGCTTATGGCAGTAGCGGCAGGTCACTAGGTTTCCCTCACAATCCTTTCCAGGGTGGTTTTTTTCACATCTCTTGCAAAAATAGGTTCTCTTGGGTTTGTCTTCATTCCCTCGGTTCCCATTTCCTCTTTCAAAATTACCCCTGTTGTCCCTTTTACCATTGAAATTCCCACTCGGGTTCTCCTCAACCTTGGGTTTCTTCTCACTCCCATTGAAATCTCCACTAGGCTTCCTCTTTTCCCTAAAATAGTTTCCCTCTAGCTCTCTCCCTTTGATCCCATAAAGGTGCGCTGCCCTCCCGAAAACCTCATCTAAGGTCTCAAAAGTCACTCCTCCCAATTTCCCTTGAAGGGTTAAAGTCAAACCTTGCTCAAACCTCTGGGCCTTAAGCGCCTCAGTTGGCACTACCTCAGGTGCAAATCTCATTAACTCAATGAAATTGCTATAATACTCATTAATCGTCATGTTCCCCATCCTAAGGTTCGTAAACTCCATACACTTTTGTTTCCTCAAATAGGCAGGGTAAAACTTCTCTCTCAAAGCTTCCTTTAATTGAGCCCTCCCAAAGTTAGGATTACTTAACAAGTCATCTCTCCTTTGACTCCACCACAAATTGGCTTCCTCTCTAAGGTAATAAACAAAATTATTGACTTTTAATTCCTCAGGGCAATTAATAGCATAAAAAAGTTTATCAAATTCTCTCACCCAATTTTCTAAGCTCGATGGGTCTACTTTGCCAAGGTAAGTGGGTGGTTTGGCCGCAGCCATTCTTTTAAAAACTTCCCCAAAAGCATCAAGGTCATTATGGGCTTTTCCCTGGTTTGAGACAATACCGGCTATGTTTTCGGTTATTTTGGTTAGCTTTTTGATGACAGAGCTGACCTTGGAACTACTCCCTTTCTTAATTCGTTGCCTTAAAGACATGATCCTGAATAATATGGTAATTAGACACATGAATTCACAAACAAATTACTCATCCACCCAACAAAAACTCAGAGATGTGATAACTTTACTGTTCACAAAATATCTTGAATACTAAACGTTCATCAGTTTAACTAGCAAGTCTAAATTGCCATTTTAGAAGCAACTCTAAGTAACATCTCAAAAATCATCACAAGATTTATCACGATTTGCATACAATTATAACAAACATTTCTCCATATAATTCGTCACATAAAAGTGCAATTCACCTTCCAATCCATTTCCAATTTATGAATAATTATCGAATAATACTTCATGAACCTTCACTAATATACCTTGGAATATAAAAATTCCCAAAAGACTCTCATCAATCTTAACACAATTCGAAATTTAATTCGAACCTTTGTATTCTAAAACATAGTTTGGACGTTTGCTTAGTCCATATGCACATAATTCACGTAAAGTTCGAAATCATTTTTGAATACGTTTCAAACTCTTTAATTTCGGAGATATTATATGTATATATATAGTTATAAGTTGAATACTTGATTCATAATGTGGATTAATTGGACCAATGAGATCCCAGGTAGGAGAGGTTAGGGACGACGTTTCCCTGAGCCCAAGTCCTGCCTAGCCAGAGCTTATTTTCAATCAAATAATCCCCACTATTAATCTTTCTTCATATTAAAATGGAAAGTAGTTTTTACTTGAATATATACTTAATGTATAATTTCAGAAAAACAAGTGCGAAACTCTATCCTATATGCCCTTCTTAGGTCTACCCATCAGTTTTATATTCCAATTTTTATCTTTTTAAGACCCGAAAATTGATACCACTTTGTAACACCCCCAAATTACTCTATAATATTTAACAATGCTAATCCAACTTTAGGGAGTAACATGGGAGTGTTACCGCCACGTGATTACATAAGTCTTAACAGAGTTTTGCAGCGAAAAACAGTACTTATCTTTTATTAATAATAATAATAGTAATAATAATAATAGTTTGATACACTTTCAAAATAGCTACACCACTAATACTATGTTTACTAAATTAAACTAGGTGATCACCGCCCATCATTCCCAATGCAGCATATAGTTCACGTTGTCCGATCGCCATCACCTATCTACTTATCAAAATGATAAGTAGGGCCAAGCCAAAACAAAACAAATACGTATTAGCCAAAGATCCAAGGGATAAATCCTGATAAATAAACTTTCCAATATCCCATACTCGGGATAAATTAAAACAATAAAACTTCCTTTTTGAATATCAATACAAGTTTATAATTAACCATATAAAATATTTTAACATTTGAGACTAAACGATTAAAACATGCTTCACCGAAATATATTTCGCAATCATTCAGACATGGTTCGAAATTACTTAACATGTAAATCACGTTGCATATAAAAGTTATTTTATAAAAGGTCTAGCCACGTGTACGTACCTTGATCTTTAAACGCAATTACGGAGCTCCTAATTTCGAACCTGAAATTCCTCCTATAACAAACCAATAATCCTAATAAAATACTTTTCAACCCATGGACACAAGGACTAAGACTATCGACTTTGACTAGTTGTGCATGAACAATTTATTATCATAACCTTTTTATAAAATTAACACTTGTATTTATGAAATTATCTTTAATAATCCATAATAATAATAAGAATAATAATAATAGGAAGTAGTATTACTATACGTAAGCAAATAAGTAGTACTTATATATGTGAATAGTAGTAGTAGTAGTAATTTGTGCAAGTATTTGTTGTAGCTGGTAATAATAATAATAATAGCAAGCATCAACAACAACAACTACGATAACAACAACAATAATTATAACGACAGTAGTAATAATAATAATAATAATAATAATAATAATAATAATAATAATAACACTAATAATAATAATAATAATAATAATAATAATAATACTAATACTAATAATAATAATAATAATAATAATAATAATAATAATAATAATAATAATAATAATAATAATAATAATAATAATGGCAAGTATTAATAGCAGTACATAGATATAGGAGTAATAGTAGTAGTACCTAGTATATATAGTAGTATGCAAGTAGCAAAAGTAAGTAATAATAATACTTAGAATAATGAAAGTAGCTCATAAAATCTAATCATACATTCTTTAGGATAGAAATAAGGAGTGCATTAGTATGTATTATAGTAGGATATGCCATATTAGAGAAGGAGTCCAACTTACTGAAGGTAGAATAAAGACCAATTTGGTCTACTTTGAAGCAAGGTTATGAATGAAGAGAGGGAGTATGGGAGGAAGAAGGAGGAGGAAGCTAGTAGGAAGGAGAAAGTAAGAAGAGGAGCTTAGAGGAGGAAATGGAGTGAAGTAATGATATGTTCCCAATCTGCCGTGGCTATTTATAGAAGTGTCTTGATACTATGCCATCCATATTATTAAATGTAGGAGGCAAGTGGGTGGGTTTTCCCCCTCTTGCCGACATGCTCTAAATATTTTTTTTAATTATTATTATTTTAAATATATATATATATGTATATATATGTATATATATATATATGTATAAATATATATATATATATATGTATATATATATGTGTGTGTGTGTTTGTGTGTGTGTGTGTGTGTGTGAGAGAGAGAGAGAGAGGGAGAGAGAGAGAGAGAGAGAGAGAGAGAGAGAGAGAGAGAGAGAGAGAGAGTGTGTATTGAAGTAGTATGCTAGACAATTGATGTGAAAATTTTGTGTAGTACTAGTGTAATAATATATGAATTGAAATGGCGAATTTTGTACTATGTCGTCAGAATCGGGTACAACTTATTAACGGTTGAAAATCTAATTTTGGATACGACAAACTTTGACTTGACTTGTATAATTAAAATCATTATAAAATATAGGTATAAAATTATCATATAAATATTTTGTATGATAAAATATTTTGGAAAATCCATATTTAATGACTTGAAAATACGGGGTATTACACGACATAACTTTCTCTGTGAACTTGTTAGCCAGGCCAGGCACAACAATGCATCAACATATAGGCATTGGAAGGGAGTTCGACACTTACTCCGATACCTACTAGGGACACAAGACCTTGGTTTATATTATCAACCAAAACAAGATGCCGCTCTCATTGGGTACGTAGACGCCGGATACTTATCGGATCCTCAAAATGCCAAGTCACAAAATGAATATATGTTCACTTATGGTGACACTGTAATATCATGGAAATCAACAAAGCAGACATTAACAACAACATCCTCATATCATGCAGAATAGATAACCCTCTATGAAGTAGGACGAGAATGCGTATGGCTAAGGTCGATGATCAGTAATATCCAAAAGGAGTGTGGAATGAACGCAATAACAGAAGACCCGACCATCATATTTGTAGACAATACAGCATGCATTGCTCAAGTAAATGAAGGATATATTAAGGGAGATAAAACAAAACATATTGCCCCAAAACTATACTTCACACATTATCTGCAGAAGGACGAGGAAATAGATATCCAGCAAATTAAGCCTTGTGACAATCTTGTCGACCTGTTCTGTAACACCCTAGAAATTCCTTTCTTTTAAAATACCTGTTTTGCCTTGTTTAAAAACTTTAAATAGGAATATCTAAGACATTACCGCCACCGTGAAAACGGCTAAGACAACTATCAAAGACACATAGAGGGAGCCTAATTTCAAAACCATTCAAAATAAGTCAACTTGAAAAGTCAACCAACGAAAGTAAAGTAAAAACCAAAGTCAAACAAAGTAAAATAAAATCAACCTACAACTTGGAACCATTATAGGCCCTTATTAAAACCCAACCAAATTCCAAAACTTTGCAATAGTCATGCATAATAATATAATAAATAATTAAAGCATTAAACACATCATATACTTATGGAAACTAGCATGCTTCGCTCCTCACTCATGCCTAGTCATAAATATGCTTCATCACCTGAAAAGCTTCTCTCTACTTGTTTCCATTACTCTCCATTAGAAATGAGTCATCATAGGGCCAATATAAAGACAAGGCCAACAACAAACAAAACACACAATCAGCAAAGCTGAGTACATAAGCGTAATTAACACACTAACATGCATTTACCTATCAACACACAACTTACCTTGCTGCACCTGTTTTTCAAGCATACAACATTCAACAAAACTTCTCAACTAGAAAACTACATAATTTATTTAGCATTTATTACGCATCAAACGGGTTTCCCACTAACCTCCCCCAATAAATTGAGGTTAGTGACACGGGAGCTAATCGTGCCAGCATCAATAACCACTCGTAAGTGGTGGAATTCCTGCGCATAATAATAATAAAAGGAATGTACAGCGTCATGTACTCCAGTAGAAGTTATGGTTAAATATAAAACTCCATAACTCCCCCCATATGTTCATACTCAAGGTATATACGTGTAGACACCCATTTGTGTCTCCCCAAAACCAAACCCAGTGATGAGTACCTTTCACGTCAAATCATGATCGAATGAAGTGAAAGTGTGGAAAGTCTAGTGTTGCGGTTAGTTTTTATTTCTTTTCTTTCTCTTTGTTTTTGAAAACCTATTTTAAGAAAACGGCCAATCCAATTTGGTTTGGTCCATGGAAAGGGTCCAATAATAGTGTAGTTGGATCGGGTTCGAAAAAAGCTTTCCAACGATATATTATAAGCCCAATTCCGATGAATAATGAGGAAGTTATGGCCAAATTACTAAACTAGGCCCAGTTTGATCTTTATATGCGGCCCAATGATCTAGAGGAGGGCCTATTATGATTTATCATTCCTAATGCGATTAGGATTGATAATAGTCTTCTAGAATCTTCTAAAAGGTTCTTTTGAATCCTAATTTGATTAGCATTGATAAATTGATTTTAATTGACTCTTAAGAGTTTTAATTAGAATAAAAGAAGTGTTTTTAAGGAAAATACAGTTTTACCCTCTCGTACGCTTAAATTTTATCAAAATAAGAAAACGCGTGGAAAACTGGTTTGCAACTCCATACGACATGTCTGTCGCCTGGCGACAGGCGCGTGTTTGGCGTTGAAGTCGTGTTTTACTCTTTTCGAAACTCTGGTTCGTTTTTTATCATATCCGGCTGATTTTCTTTATAAATAGCCTCCTAAAATTCTGTTTTCAATCATCAACAACTATCAATTCTTTTCACGAACTCTCATCAAGAAATTCTTGATTACTCTCTCTCCCTCTCTCTCTCTCTCTCTCTTTTCTAAACTAGCTTTTCTCACACAAAATTCCGCATTCACAAGATCTAGACACACCTAGCCAAGTTCGAAGTTGCCTTCGCCCTATACGTGAAAGGTTTTAATTTCTGAGGGTTTGGTCCCAAATCTCTCTTTTAATTATTTAATTTGGTTGTTTTGTTTTATATTTTCCTTGAAGTTACTAATGTGTGTATTTTGTTATTAGAAAGAGGTACGAGGCATACAAGTAAGTGCTTTAATTGTTTTATTGATATTATGATATAGAAATCATGCTTAGGTTGTTATTTTGATTCCTAGTGTCATGTTAGGGTGTTTTGATCTTCCTAGTATTATGTTTAGGGAGAAGGTTATAATATTAAAAATGCTTATTATGATTCCTGTGATGTTTCCTACTTTCTTTCTTAATATGCATGTTAGTATCATGTTAGGGTTAAAGATTTGATTTTTATTGCTTAGTGACATGCTAGGGTTTGTTATTAATCTTGTTAGTATCATGCATATGATCTTGCTTATATTATGCTTTAATATGATTATTATTATTATGATTATTATTATGTTGCTTGATGATATTTATTGTTATTGCTTGATCACGCCTTTTATGCATGTTTAAAGGGAATTTGTACTTGTAATCACGCTTAATAAGACAATTAATAATCTTGTTTAGGTTAACTTGATTATAACTCAAGTGATCGCCAATAATAGATTTGTTTGCGCATTAATATTCAACTAATATAGATTAAAAAAGTTTAGGGTAAACCTATTGATTGCATGTTAGTCAGAAAGAGCACATGAATACGATCAGAATAAAGTAAAGGCCTATTATTAGGGCAGGTTCAATATCTTTTAGGTTGGATTCGTACCTTCATCCTCAAACTTCTAGTCATGGTTCCAGACCTATTGGAGTTAACGATCTCCTGGATCGTTAAGGGGTGTAACCTTCACCCTGTGAATGGTTTACAAGTTCCTAAAACTTGTTGGCGACTCTTTTGCTCTAGCTTCCTTCCCTTTGGATTCCACCATGCTTAACTGTATGATCACAGTGGGGTTCAAGTTTGGGGTAATGCTTGATATATTCCCTACAATAAGTTCCAAGAGTTTTGGTGTGTAATCTCTTTCACTTTACGTTATTTACATATTATTAAACTTGGTGATGACTCTCAAACCATAATCATTAAATCAACAATAATTATTCAAACAATCAAACATACCAATATAATTCTTGAATAATTAGTGGCCACATAATTGTAGGCGTCGTTGGAAGTGCGCCTACGTTAAAGCATGTGTGAATATGCTTGGCACTCATAGGAAGTGGGAATTGACATACGATTAGGGACACGATTAGGGACAAGAAAAGTAAGGAGCCGCCAACAAGTTTTTAAGGAATTTGTAAACCGTTCACGGATCATTTAAGACAACCATGATTAAGGGACAACGAAAGGCAACAACGATTGACCTATGAAGGTTACACCCCATTCATAATCCATGATATTACTAACTCCATATGGTTTGGAACCCTGAAAAGAGGATCGGGGATGATGGTACAAAGTGAGTCATGGAGCCGTATTGGCCTCTACTCGATTCTTATAGTGAAAAGTATTTTCTGCAATCTCAAAGGCATGCAAATAAAATATTCAATTTGCTCCAAACTATTATTAGGCTAAATTGGCTGAATATTAATGCAACACATTATTCTAAAATATTGTGATCACTTGATTTAATAACAATTTTAAAAAGGAACCTAAACCGGTTGTCCAAATTATCTTATTAGGCGTGATTTTCAATTACATATTCCCTTTAAACATGCAATATGGTGATCATAATAAATAATAATAGAATAAGCATTAATATTAGAAGCAATTTAACAATAAATTGCGTTAGTCAAATTAAATATAAATAACCTAATCATGATACTAGCATTATTAAAATAAAAATAAGAGTAATCAAGTGATTAATTACTCACTTTCCGCGTTTCCTTGAATTGCTACATCATGAATAAACTGTTAGTAACTTCAATAAAAATGTAAATCAAATTGAAATAAAATTATATAAAAATAGAGTTAATTTGGTCCAAACCCTCAGTTAATTATAGCTTTCATGCCTTGGTTTAAGTACGGAACCTCGGGTTAAGTATGGACTCCTTGGAGTGCTTAGGGGAAGTATTATGGAAGAATAGAGTGGCTAGTATTTTAGGCTAAAGAGGGAGAAGAAAATTATTTTGTGATCAAGCTTGTTGATGATTGAAAAAGGGTAGATATTTTCTCTATTTATAAGGAAAAAGAGGGGTTGAAGAATTAAGAAAAGATCAGAATTCGAATCGGAATAAAACTCTTGCGATAGACAATAGTTTTTTTGCGGTTTTTGTTTTTATCATATCTTTTGATATAGAAATTAGAATAAGATAAATAATATGTCGTTGGAAAGCTGTTAAAATATAATTTCTAACCCAATTAGAATTAGATTAAAATGTTTTTTAGAATAAAAGATACAGCCGAAATAGTGAGACGGTGTCAGTTTTGGATAAAGTTTGATATTTTATTCATATCTTTTCCGTTATAGCTCGGAATTAATGTTATAGTATATCATTGGAAAGATAATTTCAAGAGCTATCCAACCATCTAAGATTTGGATAAAAAAAATATGAGGCATGAAAATAAAATCTGTCTATCTTTGAACGTCTTTCAATTCGAATAAAATTAGGACTTTTAAAAAGAAAAGTTTTATTCAATTTCAAACTCTTTAATCTTATCTTTTCAAAAAGGATAATTAAGATCTTTTAGAAACTTATAGAAGCTTCCAACTAATCCTATTTTGTTTAGGAATGGGATTAAATTAAAGCTTTTGGACCCTCCACATGATCATTGGGTCATAGGTAAGGTGGGCTTAGGTTTGGTTTGGGCTCAGTTAAACATTTTGGCCATAACTTACTTGTTATAACACAAATTTGGGCTTATAATATATCTTTGGAAAGCTCTTTTCAACCCCCATCCAAATATTCAATCATTGGACCCAGATTATGGACCAAAATAAACTGAACTAAACGTTTTTATAAAAAGCACACAAAATAAATGATTTTAAAAGATACGAAATGAATTATTTTGGTTTTAAAGGCACGAAAAGAGGAAAACAAGTTATGGTTTGGGGAAATGGGCTAGGAATTGGGTTGTATTATGAAATGGAAATATGGATTTAAGCACTCCAAAGATTATATACTCAACGTGACCAATAATGGCGGTGAAAGGTTGTTCATCATCGGGTTTGGTTTTGGGGAGACATTTTTAGGTGTCTACAATAATATTACATGTTGACCCCTTTTTAAATCTACCTCAGTGCCAATGACACCTTAAACGCATAAAGCTACACAAATCCTATCCCTCGGTGTTAAAAACACCTTAAGTGCACTAAGGCACCAACATATAATTTATTCCTCGTGTACATAGACACTTACACAACTTCTTTCCCATGCTTAAAGCATCAATAAAAATTATATGAACCATAATAAAATTCTCTTTTAATATTCCAAACCAAATTAAACATTTAGTTTAATTAAATATGTTCTCTAACATGACATAAATAAAAGTGTGGTTCATAAACGATATCCCAAACTATAATTTTCCATCCATTAATCCATCACAAATAAATCATGCTTCATAATTCAATCACCAATAACATCCAAATCACTATTTCCATTTCAAATCTAGCATGATACTACTTGTAATCAATTAAACACATTTAGCATGCTACTACATCAATAAAATTATGCTAAGTACGCGAACGTACCTTGTATACAATCTTAAAATCGCTACGACTAATAGAAATCACCCACTTCAAAGTCTCCTACAATTTAAAATCATAGAAGAGTATTAAAATCCTCTCTACATAAATTTCCAGCAATATATACTATTATAAAAACCCTCATAATTTAATTAAAATAAGCTGAAGTGATATTAAAATATCGAACTTTAAACCCAATTAATGGGTAATTGAAATTCCTTAAGGTTGCGTTTGGATATGCGGATTTCGTTTCAAATTATAAAATTCAAATTTTGAAATTGAAATTCTACATTTCAAATTCAAATCATTTGTTTTGGAAATTTGATAATTTCAAATTTAGGATTTCAAATTCAAACTTGTTTGGGAAACAAGAGAATTTCAAATTCTAGTTGTTATTTGGGAAACAATGGAATTCCAAATTCTAAATTTCAATACCTAAGTTCCAACTTAACTCTAATTATCGCTAAACTTACAACATTACTACTCATCTATACACAAAATGATCCAATCTAATTTTTTTTATCATCGGGTAAATTTTTCAGCATGTTAAATTCATCGAGGGTGCCATTTACGAATCTCTTAACCACCCTCAAAACTTGGTGTCGAGATATTCCAAGTACACTAGACACCTCCTTGTAGATTTATTGACTAGTTGGCCTTATTTATTTACTCACGTACACCTTGAAAGATTCGGCAAAGCTACTCACAGCATCTACAAGACAATCCCTTTTTAACCTTTTGTTTGAATCTCCGGAAGCTGTTTCTGATGTACTTGCATTATCATTTTAATTCTCCATTGCTACAACAACTTCTTCATGCTGCTCAGCACCATCTCCTATTGCTCTATCAGGTGCAAACAAGGTACAAATGTCATCCCAATTCTAGATGCATTTGTTTTGATACGCAGATGTAGCATGCGTTTCCTGTTAACAAAAGAAACTAATTTAGCTAGAAAGAAAGTCATACAAATTCAGATTTCAAATGCCATACCCAATCACAATATTGAAAGGATAGAGTAAAGTCTGCTGAAATGTAATATAATGAAAGGATGAGCAGTAAGAGGGCAGCGATAACATAATAGCAGTAAAGGGAAGCAGTAGTAGGGCAGTTTTGCAGCTATAATTATGGTGGACCATTCAGCATATCATATCCCATTCTTTATAACAAAACTAAAGAACAGAAGCAATCCTAGATACAGCTACACAGAACAGTAACCTACACACAACTACACAGAACAGAAGCAATCCTAGAAACATCTAAAGATACCCACCATGATGATATCGAGCAGAAGCAATCTACACACAGCTACACAGAACAGCAAGAACACAACTAATCTTTATTTGCAATCCTAATATATTAATAATCATTTCCGCTTACCCACACAGCTTTCTCACCATAAAACTATAGACTGAGACATGCATTAATTTTGTACTTTATATGTGCATCAAATGGAAGTTGCATACTTGTAATCCAGAGAACCATCTCGACTTACCCCTCACAACCTTGCCAATTGACACTACTAAACCAAAGGCCCTCCTCCAAACTAGAAAATAAAATAGAAAAGGCCTAACATAAGTAAACCTGTATTTTTTTTTCACAGTGCCAGACTTAATACTACAAAAATAATAAGTGGTATATATAACTTTGATTTTGATCCTCCATTTACAATGACCTGATCACCAAACAAGATTTTGTGCCATCTTCCACTAAGTCATTCATTAATAAGAACTGGAAAGAATATGTAATTTGGGTTGACATATGGTATGATTTGGATATAATTCCGGTGACCACTAAAAGAGGCTATAAATTTAAAATTTAGCCTCAATGAGCATAAGAATCAAAGCTACAAGGTAAGCACAACTACACAATACAGAATAAGAGAGACTTAGGCCAGAATAAGTTCTAAGGATGACTTTAATTCTAGTATATATTAATTAACCATACGCCTTAGTCACTACCCTCTACCAGACAATATATCATGCCATCACCACAAATTTTATCAGTAGTTAAACATTGAACAAATCCTAAAATGTGGAAATATATTATATGTTTGGGGTAGAATTTCATTAGAAAGGGCAATACTATTTGAGATTCATTCTGTATGAGCATAAGATTCACTGAATTGGAGTAAACAAAGCAACAACAATAACTGATTTTTAATTTATTAGGATTGCAAGATTTTATCAACAAACAGACAGAACACATCAGTCAACTCAACTGATCAAATAGCTTAAACAGTCCAGGCCAGATTAAACTTCTGTTTTTAGGATTTCAAGATTTAGTTCTATAACTAATTAATAAGTGATACAAGCATGCAAACACCCACAAATCCACAAGTGAACACGTTTCAGGGAATGCACACATTGAAAACAGACAAAAAAAACCCAACACTGATGAATTAGTAATTTCAGAAAAATATGAATAATGCAGGACTGAACATATATCAATATTCAAAGTAGCAAAATATTTTCTGGTGAGAATAATACCATAAAATATACAATATATGTGCCATGCTTGAAGGACTTCTACAGGGATCACTATCACCTTCTTTTTATCATCCCACTTAAACTTTGTGTAAGTTTTGATATCATTGATGACCGAATGATGTTTCTTCCAAACCTTGATTTGATTCTTCACTTGATCTATGGTGACTAAGATACCCAATTGTTTCCTCACGTTATCCACTACATCTTGATAGGCTTGCGATTTGGATTCTCCATCACCCTTATTTCCCTCATTAATCTAGTTAAACAATGTTTTAGTGAGTACATCATCCATTTCAATATTCCAACTTGTATAGCCTCTTCTTTGTGATTGTGAAGGTGCCATAGGCTCTTTCCCACAATATATCATGCCAGCACCACAAATTTTATCAGTAGTTAAACATTGAACATATCCTAAAATGTGGAAATATATTATATGTTTGGGGTAGAATTTCATTAGAAAGGGCAATACTATTTGAGATTCACCCTGTATGAGCATAACATTCACTGAATTGGAGTAAACAAAGCAACAACAACAACTGATTTTTAATTTAATAGGATTGCAAGCTTTTATCAACAAACAGACAGAACACAACAGTCAACTAATTAAATAGCTTAAACAGTCCAGGCCAGATTAAACTACTGTTTTTAGGATTTCAAGATTTGGTTTTGTAGCTAACTAATAAGTGATACAGGCATGAGGCATGCATACAACCAAAAATCCACAAGTGAACACGTTTCATGGAATGCACACATAGAAAACAGACAAACAAACACCCAACACTAATGAATTAGTAATTTCAAAAAAAATATGAATAATGCAGGACTGAACATATATCAATATTCAAAGTAATATACAATATATGTTCCATGCTTGAAGGTCTTCTATGGGGATCACTATCATCTTCTTTTTATCATCCCACTTAATCTTTGTGTAAGTTTTGATATCATTGATGACCGAATGATGTTTCTTCCAAACCTTGATCTGATTCTTCACTTGATCTATGGTCTACGATACCCTATTGTTTCCTCACGCTAACCACTACAGCTTGATAGGCTTGCGATTTGAATTCTCCATCACCCTTGTTTCCCTCATTAATCGGGTCAAACAATGTTTTAGTGAGTACACCATCCATTTCAATATTCCAACTTGTATAGCCTCTTCTTTGTGATTGTGAAGGTGCCATAGGCTCTTTCCCAAGTCTTCTCATAATGTATGATGTTCAAAGGTCCTGTAGACAAGAAAATAAAAATAAAAAATCAAATCAACACTTGTACTAATGTTAAAACCAAAATGATTAGAACAAGCCAAGAAGAAAGGCCAACTAGTTTTATGACAAGAAGAAATGCAAACTAGTTTTAAGACAAACCATACATAGTAAACAAATATCTCATTACATAATAAATAGTTTTATGACAAACCATAAATAATACACAAATGTCTCATTACAACTAAAACCTATGTAGCTTGACCCCTTCGTGCCACATATTCTTGAAACATCTTCTTAGCAAGGTCATCTCTAAATTTGTTCCACTCATTTGTTGTTCGAGCGGATAAAATGTAGTCTTCTTCTTCCTCTTCCTCATCTATGCTTCCATATTTATCAAGTCATGGTCCACCTCTTGCATAAGACTCGTTTCCTCCATGTTTTCTTCCCTTAGAAAATTATGTAGCATAAAGCAAGCATTGATAATTTTTACTTGATTTTTTTTTTGGAAAAAGCTAGAATATCTTAAAATGCTCCAACGCTTCTTTAACAACCCAAATTTCCTTTCAATGGTATTTCGAGCAGATGAGTGTCGTAAGTTAAAACGCTCATTTTCATTTGTTGGAGTGTTTCCTCTCCACAAATTTAAATGGTATCTAGTACTGATGTGTCTATTTTATATAGTATTTTACCCCTGTCCCTTGGTCGTAATTAGTAGTGTTTTTGGCTCTTTAGAGCCACTTTTATTACTAATTGGTGTTTTCTAGTGTTTTCTTAGATTTGGCTAACTTTTGCAGGGATTTGCATTTTTAGAGCATTTTCCCGAGATATTATAGAGCAAATACGATCACTGGAGAAGCACGACGAGTTTTTATAGCCCAGGGCCGGTTAGAGCCATCGAACCGGTGATTAAGGGCTCGGTATATGTGATATCGGGGCATTTAGACCGAGTATTCAAGACCCGAAGAGGAAACCCAGATTGGCCCGAAGAATTGGAGCCCAATCGTAGTCCAGATAGTGGCCCAAGAGAGCCACCCGGCCAAAAAGGGCTAGCGCCCGGAGGCGCGCCCGACCGGGTGAGAGAAGCAAAGGTCGGCGCCCGGTGACGCGCCCAGCCGGGCGCGAGAAGCGTACTGAAGAGAAAAAAGGAGCGCCCGATCGGGCGGTGCCTCGCCCGATCGGGCGCGTGTATTTGTTAGGAGACGATTATTCGACGTTTAAGTTTGTTTTAGTTTAGGATTCGTACGAAGTATAAATACTTCTCCGTAAAATGATTTTAGGATCTTCCGATTATTTTCTTTACCCTCTTAATTACTTCTTAGATTTTCTCTCTCTACTTAGCTTTTAGATTAGTTTCTTTCTCTAATACTTTTGTTCTTAATCTATTCTTAATTCCAGATTTATTTGGTAACTATTTCTCTTCTCTTAATCTTAGTTGTTTATTTTATTCCTTTGATCATGTCTTGTTTTATTGTTTTGATTAGTTTAGTTTCTATTATGTGTGAGTAGTTCTATTTCTAGGGTTCATGGGGATCCATAAATAATATGAAGGGGTAATTTATTGTTGTTGATTGTCAATGCTAGATTAATTTCCTATTGATTGATTTAATGCTCTGTGACTAGATTAGGCCTGATCTTTTATGCATGAGTTTGACAATATTGATTCGAGATTCGACAGACGAGAATTGATGTTTAGGTCTAGTTTCAATAGGCAGGTTAATTTATAAATGGTTAAGTCGAGATTCGAAAGATGAGTTTTAATACCGGTAGATTAATTGTGTGGTTGTAATACGTAGCGAAAGCCCTTTATAATCTAATTAATATATGCATTGATGAATGATTATTATATTCTACCCTGGAATATTATTTATTGGTGAACTTATGCCCTAGATCCTTTTATATATTATTTTCTCCTTATACTTAATCTTCGTAGTTTATCTTCATATTCAAATTTACATATTGGTTACTTTATAATTTAGATTACTTTAGTTAATTAGGAATAGAAAGACTCGTTTCTCTATGGATTCGACCCTACTTCCCTATCTACATTAGTTAGAGGATTTAGGTATTACTTTTGATTAGGGGATACGACTTTACCCTGTCAAAATTTGGCGCCGTTGCTGGGTAAACGGTTTTATTTTTATTTCTGATTATTTCTGTAGTCTAGGTTATTTCATTTTTTGTCTTTCAGAACGTTAGTTCTTTGAGTCAAAACTCATATTCGCTTTTAGGTTTTTTTTTGTTTATGCCCAGGTGTTCCAGATTAGGGTACATACCATTTGATCATGAGATCGAACGATCCTTCCATAGACAGAAGAACCTTTACAAGCAAATTCTGGCGGACTCTGGTGATAACAATAATCACCGCGATCCTCCAACTGGTTCTAGCGATTCAGAGGTATCATCAAATTCAGAATCAGAGATGACGACTCCAAAGAAGCTTAGTGATTACTCACAACCAAAGCTTACAGACTTTCCACATCTCACTCCCACTCCGGCTCTTGATGGCGTACAATTTGAGATTAAACCCTAATTTATAACGATGATAGAGAGGAAGCAATTCAGTGGAGTTAAGGGTGAAGACCCAATTTTTCACATTGCAGACTATTGTCAATATTGTAATACCATCAGGCAAGCCGGGGTCACACAAGACCAAATCAGGGAGATTCTCTTTCCTTTTTCTTTAACTGGAAAAGCTAAATTGTGGTTTAATGGCTTAAGTAGAACTGCACTTGGTATAACTGACTGGGAAACCCTTGTTTTGAATTTTTATAACATGTATTATCCTGTAGAGAGAACAACCGTACTACGGAGTGCGATTTAGAACTTTGCCCAAGAAGCCGATGAATCTTTATATGAGGCTTGGGAGAGGTCAAGGACCTACAAAGAGAATGCCCCCATCATAATTTAGCACAATGGTAGTTAATCCAAGCCTTTTATAACGGCATTGGAAATTCATCTAGAATAATTTTAGATTCTGCAGCTAGTGGGAGATTTATGAATCTTAATGTTGATGATGCAGGTCAGGTTATTGAAGATATGGCGATACATAATTCCCAATATGGGAATCCTAGAGGATTTGCTAACAAGGGGAAGCATAGTGTTGACTCTGTATCCTTTTTGCAAGCTCAATTGACCTCTATCCGCCAAAAATTTGATAATCTTAGCACTGCCAATATAGCTAATGTTTTTGCAATTAATAATAATGCTAATGAGGCTTTCTGTGAAAATTGTGGAATCATAGGTCATTGGGAACAAGATTGCAGGAGTTCTGTGGAGCAAGTTAATGCCTTTCAAGCTTATAGGAAGAATAACCTATACTCCAACACCTACAATCCTGGGTACCGGAATCATCCGTACCTTTCCTACCGGAGTACTAATGTTCAAAATCCACCACCACAAGAACCATAGGCGCCACAGCAACAACAGCAGAAATATTACCATCCAATTGCTGGCCAGAAGAACCAACCACAAAAACCCTCCTCATCTTCCGACCCCTCTTTGGCAGAAATTAGAGCGATGCTAGTTATTATGCATAAGCATATGGAGAGTAGAGATGCGCAAATTGATTCAATTCTAGCACATAATAAAATTGTAGATAATCAAATTGCGCAACTTTCCGCTACTCTACAAGCCCGCCAACAGGGAGCTCTGCCAGCACAACCAACCAGGCCTACAAATCAAGCCTATGCAATTACTCTAAGGAGTGGTTCAAACTATGAAGGGCCCCCTATGCCCCGAGTTGATGAACCTGTTTTATCAAATAATGCTAATCTTGATTCCGTTAAACCTGACACTGTAGCTAATAGCCCCGCAGGGCTAAAGCATAGTACTAATATATATTTGATTCTACATTGCAAGGTATGACTCCAGAGAAGGTGGCCACTCCAGATAAGAGCAATAATGCTCCAAAGCCAATTATCAAACTTCCATTCCCCAATCGTCACTTGAAGACAAACTTGAATAAGCAGTTTGGTAAGTTCCTGGAGATGGTAAAAGATTTGAAGGTAACAGTTCCCTTCACTGAATTAATCACACAAATTCCTTCATATGCAAAATTTATGAAAGAAATATTGACGAGGAAAAGGTCTAATAGTGAGGTAGAGACAGTAGTTTTCACTGCAGAGTGTAGTGCCGTACTTCAAAATAAATCTCCACCTAAATTAAAAGATCCGGGTAGTTTTTCTATCCCTTGTCATATAGGCAATCTAATGATTGATAATCCATTGTGTGATTTGGGTGCTAGCGTTAGTGTTATACCATTATATGTGTGTTCCAAGTTGAATATGGGTAAATTAAAAGCTACTAATATTACTCTACAAATGGCCGACCGTTCTTTCAAATACCCCTTAGGTATTTTAGAGGATGTCCCCATTAGAGTAGGTAAATTTTATATACCCGTTGATTTTGTTGTTCTTGATATGGCCGAGGATATGCAAACCCCAATTATTTTGGGTAGACCATTCCTCAACACTGTAGGAGCAATCATAGATGTGAGAAGTGGCAAGTTAACACTATCAATAGGGGACGATAAAATTATTTTTAATCTCAATCCCCATGATAGAGGAGAAGTGCTTTAGTGTTAATGTGGTTCAAAATTATTCTAACAAGCCCCAAGCTCTTGAAAAAGATCCCTTGGAGGCAGTATCTTGTGTTGCATCCCTTTCAGATGAGATAGACAAATGGCAGAAGGAAGTTGATGCAATAGAAAGAGCCCTCTACACTGTCGGTCTTGGTTTTGAGGATGAAAAGGTGGAATCAATCAGGCAAGTTGTGCAATTTGAGCCTACGGTAAGTGTTCCGCCAGATCGAGTTGTAAGTGTTAAATGCAATGACAATTTGAAGCAACCCTCGATCAAAGAAGGATCTTTAGTGCGTAGCATTGAAGAACTCCCAATCCAAGTCAAGGAGGATCCACCAGACAAAGTGAATTGGCGTCCCACAGGGCATGTTAGGAAGCCGCGTCGCGGCCAAAACAGCGCTAGACCGGGTGAGAAACTGCCCGATCAAGCGTTAGGCCAAGGGTCCTAGTTATTGTACTTGGTAAGAAGGTCGTGCGGGACCTATATAAACCAGCGTTTTGCGAGAGGCAACCCGTATTTTAATGCTTTTTAGACTATTTTCTCTTTATTTTTCTTATGAGAGGAGAGATGAGGGAATTTAATGAGTTTTATGAGTGTTTATACAGGTTTGCAGGAAAAGAGTTAGCCAAAATTTGAAGTAAAGAAGAAAATAAGAAATTCGTCAATTAGCTTCGGGCCCGACCAGGCGAAGCTCGCCCCACCAGGCGCGAGAGCTGTGTAAAAAAATCGAGTGTATTTCGCCTGATCGGGCGAATGCCGCTCGATCGGGCGCAAAAATTGACGTTTACGAACATCTTTGATCGCCCGATCGGGCGAATGCCGCCCGACCGGGTGCGAGAAGAGACAAAAATTCTTTCATCAGATCGCCCGATCGGGCAAAGGGCGCCCGACCGGGCGCGAGAGATATATGAAATCGGTTCGTTTAGATCGCCCGATCGGGCGATGGCCGCCCGACCGGGCGCGAGAGTATAACGGAATTAAAAGAATCAGATCGCCCGACCGGGCGAGCACCCGCCCGACCGGGCGAGACACAACAACCCCCTTCTTCTTCTTCCTTTTTTTGTTTTTTTTCTCACTTCAATCCTTTTCCTCCATACTTTCTCTCTCTAAAACTCTATTTTCCTCTACCTTCTCTCTAAGTTTCCTCCTTCATTTCTCACCCAAATCCAAAACTTTTTACATATTTTTAATCCTCTCTTCATCCTCTACATTTCTACATCAAAATCTTCAAGTTCCAATCAAATAATTTTTAGACCCATTTTAAAAAAAAAGTCTCAAAAATGGCGGCAAAGAGGGCAAGAACACTTTTAGGGGGAAGCTCAAGCTCAAGTCAGCAATATGACCCGGCGTTGCAACTACCGCATTGGCCGACGATCAAAATAGCAACCCCGGAACAGAAGGAAAAGCTTGAGCAACTCTATGGGCATGAGGTAATTCCTTCACGGTGGTTACACCGCCCTACTCTAGAAGCATTAGGTTTATATGATTATGTTAGGAGATTTTTGAACGATATTGGTATGCAAAAATTTGTTGATATGCATTATGCCACTTATCGCGAAGTAACCTGTGAATTTCTTTCCTCTTTGCATGTTCATAACCATAAAAATGGGCCAAAATTGTTTTTTAGGTTAAATAATAGAAATATTACTTTAACTTTTGTTGATTTTTGTAAATTGTTTGATTTGGAATCTAATTTGCCTCACCAATGGCATACTGAATACAAAATGGATGATATTTATACTGCTTTGACTGGTTTTCTGGCGCCTAACGCCCAACATGATAGTGCTAAACCAATCCATCACCCCGTTCCTAAAGTATGGCAAAGATTTGCTGGTGTTAGCTTTTTAGGTAGGAACGAGCCCCATAACTGTCAAACCAATGAACTTGCTGTTATTGGCCATTATGTGTTCGGGTTCGGGAAGCTTAACATAGCTAGGTATATCATCCATCACTTAGCTAGACATGCTACGGCTAGTAACACCACTACTACCCCCATCCGTCTAGGCGGCCTTATCACTAGGATAACTATTAAGAAGGTCGGTTTTGTAGAGGCTAGACCCCACCAGATGACCAACTGTGGACCTGATACCTACATGACCACTAGGTTCCTAGAGGAGTTTGGTTGGGTACGATCGGATGGTGAGCAGACACCCCACTAGTGTATTAGGACTGAGACCGAGCAGCCTTTGCCCATTTTTCCCCTACCTAGTCCTGACTTGACCGCCTTTCCCCCAGGGAAACCATCTTACACATATGGCCTTTTAGTTGCCAATGCTAGGGGCAAGCACCACCAGTACTACCACCCCAGCCTCAGCCCGAGGTGGCGTTTTCTCCGCCTCGCATGTCTCACTTTGTCCCCCATGTTGACTCTGACCCAGTTTGGGACCTTCAGAGTATAGGTCAGGCCTTAGGACATATCGAGCATTCCCACACTGACCTTAGGAGGATGGTAGGCTCTATAGACCAGAGGTTAGGGTACCTGGAGAGGAACCAGGGTAGAGCTCTCTACCCTATGTACGATGATTATGCTCGTCGGGGCATCATTCCCGACGACGCTATTTACCCTGATTGGTTTCAGCCTCCACCCCAGGGATACGATAGGGATCCCACTGCCCATGGTATTTACACTGACTATTCTGCCTTCCATGGGTACGGCCAGGACATTCCTTTCGGGGGACCGGCGGGGGGGGGGGGACTTTTCATGCTGATTATTTTGGTGGTAGCTCTTCTGGTGTAGGTGGTGCAGGTGGCAGTGGAGGTGCAGGGTTCGGCCACATGGATGAGGATGATCAGGACTAGCTATGCTGGGCTAGTTCCCGAGCCAATGAGGACATTGCCTGATTCTGGCTTGGGGGAGATTTTGGATTTGGTATCTTTCTTTTTCCCTTTTCTTTTATTTTGGTGTGTTTTCTTAGGTTAGATTTATTTCTTTCTAGGTTAGTTTTATCGCTTCCTTATATATGAAATATACAAAAAAAATTGAAAAAATAATAAAAAATCCAAAAATACGTTCCAATGAATTGTAATTCATGCTTCCCTGTGCCCCATACTTGAGAAAATTTGTTTTGATTCTTGGTATATGATGATAATCATTGTGGATAAGTTGATCATGATTTGATGTCTGATTGCCTTGAAACCTTAACATGAGTCAATTTTGCCCAACTGCTTGTGAATATAGTGCTTGACTAGTTGATTTGGTTAGGAATGTGTGTTAGTTCCTGGTATGTCAATGAATTTGAGTATTGGTTTGCAACTATAAGTAATGTTTATATGATTCACTATTATGCACATTGAGGAGGACGAAGGCGTTCATTCTTTTAGGTAGCCTCCAGATGACTGTAGATACATTTGTTCCCTTCTTAATATCCATGTTGTTGCCTTGACTTTTTGTTGTTTATTAGCCACATTACAAGCCTATTTTTCCCCATTGGTTACTAGTGCCAAGCTTGGCTTGGGGGAGCTATTAGTGAGTGAGGTGAGGGAGTTTGTAGTGTGCTTATTATTTGCACAATTTGGGTGGGATTTGAGAAGTTGTTTTGTTTTTTATCATGTTTATTTTGATGGGTTTGAGAGTTATATTTTCTTGAAAAAAACATAAAGCATGAAGTTATGAAAAAAAAGAGAAGTTCAAGAAAAAAAAAGAGAAGTTCAAGAAAAAAAAAGTGAAAAATAAGTGAACTTCAAAAGAAAAAAATATAGAAAAAAGGTGTTCAATTTTCAAATGTTTTAGTTGGAGGTTGATCAAAAAAGAAAAAAATAAGAGCTTCAATGAAAAAATTCAAGTTTGGAAAGAAAGTTTGTTTATTCACTCCAGTTCTTTATTATTATATCTTATGAGTGAAATTGTAAGTGTTGGGATTGTTTATTATGATTGGAGTATGTTTGGTGGATTTTTGTTAGAGTTGGTTATGTAGGAGATGTTGATCATTATTTATTTTGATCATGGGTTTTATTAGGATTTTCTCCCTTAAGCATATCTTTTCTCTCACTTGTTCCCAAATGATTCCTACCCTTTACCCTAGCCTTACATTACAAGCTTTAAAGACCTTCCGACCTTTGTGCATAGTGTTGTATGAATGTGAAAGTGTTGTTTATCAATGCAAGTTATGATTTGACGTATTTCGAGTCGACTAGTAGGTTGAGCGTTCATTGTTTTATACACATGAGAGTGTGAGTTGGGAGGGCATTGTTCACATTAAAGGGGTTGGTTGGAGAGCGATCGAGTACATCTTTACTCGCCACATAAATGAGAGTTGAGTGTGTGAGCACTAGTCTTGAATTCTATATGCTCTTGTGGTTTGCTCTATTTGACAATTGTTAGGGAGGAAAGGTAATTGGATGGATTTGATTGGTTGATTTTGAAGCATGTTTATTTGATTTACCCTGAATTGTTTGTGCTTGATTTTTATTTTTTGGGGTGAAGCATATTTATTGATTCATTGATGAGATCTTTGCTTAGGGACAAGCAAAGGTTTTGCTTGGGGGAGTTTGATGTGTCTATTTTATATAGTATTTTACCCCCGTCCCTTGGTTGTAATTAGTAGTGTTTTTGGCTCTTTAGAGCCACTTTTATTACTAATTGGTGTTTTCTAGTGTTTTCGTAGATTTGGTTGATTTTTGCAGGGATTTTCACTTTTGGAGCATTTTCCCGAGATATTATAGAGCAAATACGATCACTGGAGAAGCACGACCAATTTTTATAGCCCAGGGCCGGTTAGAGCCATCGAACCAGTGATTAAGGGCTCGGTACATGTGATACCGGGGCATTTGGACCGAGTATTCAAGACCCGAAGAGGAAACCAAGATTGGCCCGAAGAATTGGAGCCCAATCGTAGTCCAGATAGTGGCCCAAGAGAGCCGCTCGGCCAAAAAGGGATGGCGCCCGGAGGCGCGCCCGGCCGGGCGAGAGAAGCAAAGGTCGGCGCCCGGTGACGGGCCCGGCCGGGCGCGAGAAGCGTACTGAAGAGAAAAAAGGCGCGCCCGATCGGGCGCGTGTATTTGTTAGGAGATGATTATTCGACGTTTAAGTTTGTTTTAGTTTAGGATTCGTACAGAGTATAAATACTTCTCCATAAAACGATTTTAGGATCTTCCGACTCTTTTCTTTACTCTCTTAATTACTTCTTAGATTTTCTCTCTCTACTTAGCTTTTAGATTAGTTTCTTTCTCTTATACTTTTGTTCTTAATCTATTCTTAATTCTAGATTTATTTGTTAACTATTTCTCTTCTCTTAATCTTAGTTGTTTATTTTATTCCTTTGATCATGTCTTGCTTTATTATTTTGATTAGTTTAGTTTCTATTATGTGTGAGTAGTTCAATTTCTAGGGTTCGTGGGGATCCATAAATAACATGAAGGGGTAATTTATTGTTGTTGATTGTCAATGCTAGATTAATTTCCTATTGATTGATTTAAAGCTCTGATGTGTCTATTTTATATTGTATTTTACCCCCGTCCCTTGGTCGTAATTAGTAGTGTTTTTGGCTCTTTAGAGCCACTTTTATTACTAATTGGTGTTTTCTAGTGTCTTCGTAGATTTGGTTGACTTTTGCAGGGATTTATGCTTTTGGATTATTTTCCCGAGATATTTTGGAGCAATCACGAACATTGGAGAAGCACGACCAGATTTTATAGCCCAGGGCCGGTTAGAGCCATCGAACCGGTGATTAAGGGCTCGGTATAGGTGATAACGGGGCATTTGGACCGAGTATTCAAGACCAAAGTGGAAACCCATATTGGCCCGAATAATTAGAGCCCAATCGTAGTCCAAATAGTGGCCCAAAAGAGCCGCCCAGCCAAAAAGGCTGGCGCCCGAAGGCGCGCCCGGCCGGGCGATAGAAGCAAAGGCTGGCGCCCGAAGGCGGGCCCGATTGGGCGGTGCCTCGCCCGATCGGGCGCGTGTATTTCTTAGGAGATGTTTAACGTAGTTTTAATTTGTTTTAATTTAGGATTTTGTACGGAGTATAAATACTCCTCCGTAATACGATTTTAGTATCATCTTTTTCCTTCTCTTTTTCTTTTACTCTTTCCTTAGTCTCTTAATTATTCTCTTAGATTTCTTTCTCCTAAACCTTTGCTCTTAATTTACTCTTAATTCCATATTTATTTTGGTAACGATTCTTCTTCCCTTAATCTTAGTTGTTTATTTTATTCCTTTCATCATGATTTATTTTATTACTTTGATTAGTTTAGTTTTTAATATGTGTGAGTAGTCTCCTTTCTAGGGTTTGTGGGGATCCATAAATAATATGAAGGGGTAAATTATTGTTGTTGATTATCAATGCTAGATTAATTTCCTATTGATTGATTTAATGCTTTGTGACTAGATTAAGCCTATCTTTTATGCATGAGTTTGACAATATTGATTTAAGAATCGAGAGATGAGAATTAATGTTTAGGTCTAGTTTCAATAGGCAAGTTAATTTATAAATGGTTAAGTCAAGATTCGAGAGATGAGATTTAATACCGGTAAATTAATTGTGTGATTGTAATACGTAGCGAAAGCCCTTTATAATCTAGTTAATTGATGCATTTATGATTGACTATTATTGATTATTGGTATTGCATGGTAATTTCTTATTGGATTGTTTTAATGTTTTACAATTGCGGCTTGTAAAAGTATAGCAATATTAAATTGATGAATCGAGCAGATGTTAATTTGATATTAAAGGCTATTTTCAATAAGAACTTAGATCTAGTAAATTGCGAGAGCCTGTTAGATCTATGTTGATTAATAAATTGCGAGAGCCTGTTAATCATGTTATTTATGCAATGTCAATGATTGATTACTATGTTTTACCCTGGAGTATTATTTATTGCTGAACCTATGCCCTAGATCCTTTTATATACTGTTTTCTCCCTATTCCTATTCTTTGTAGTTTAGTTTCATACTCAAATATAAATATTGGTTACTTAGATAATTTAGATTATAATAATTAATTAGGAGTAAAAAGACTTGTTTCCCTGTGGAGATCGACCCTACTTCCCTATCTACTTTAGTTAGAGGACTTAGGAATTATTTTTGATTAGGGGATACGACTTTACCCTGTCATGCTCTGTGACTAGATTAGGCCTGATCTTTTATGCATGAGTTTGACAATATTGATTTGAGATTTGATAGATGAGAATTGATGTTTAGGTCTAGTTTCAATAGGCAGGTTAATTTATAAATGGTTAAGTCGAGATTCGAAAGATGAGATTTAATACCGGTAGATTAATTGTGTGGTTGTAATACGTAGCGAAAGCCCTTTATAATCGGATTAATATATGCATTGATGAATGATTATTATATTCTACCCTGGAATATTATTTATTGGTGAACCTATGCCCTAGATCCTTTTATATATTATTTTCTCCTTATTCTTAATCTTCGTAGTTTATCTTCATATTCAAATTTACATATTGGTTACTTTATAATTTAGATTACTTTAGTTAATTAGGAATAGAAAGACTCGTTTCTCTGTGGATTCGACCCTACTTCCCTATCTACATTAGTTAGAGGATTTAGGTATTACTTTTGATTAGGAGATACAACTTTATCCTGTCAAGTACCTTTGTAAGGAGTTAGGAAACCTTCAGCATTAGAATATCCTAAATTAACAAGAAAATACTTATCTGCAATCAGAGAATGTTAATATTTTAATTATACATTAAAACTCACTGTAGGGAATAATTTCAAGCCTTTAAAAATCCCACTAGCTTGAACCCCAATGTGATCATACACTAAAGTACGGTGGCGTCCAAAAGGGAAGAAAATAGAGCAAAAGAGTCGCCAACAATTTTGTAGGAACTTGTAAACCGTTCACGAGGTGAAGGTTACACCCCTTAACGATCCAAGAGATCGTCAACTCCATAAGGTCTAGAACTAAATAAGGGTTCGGGGATGAAGGTACAAATTCAACCTAAAAGAGATTGAACCTGCCCTAATAATAGGCCTCTACTTTATTCTGATCGTATTCATGTGCGCTTTTTAATTAACATGCAATCAATAGGATTAACCCTAAACCTGTTTATCTATGTTGGTTGAATATAATGCAAAAATAAACTATTATTGGCGATCACTTGAATTATAATCACATTAACCCTAAACAAGATTATTAATTATCTTATTAAGCGTGATTACAAGTACAAATTCCCTTTAAACATGCATAAAAGGCGTGATTAAGCAATAAATAATAAGTAATAAAGCAACATAATAATAATCAATCATCATTATGACAATAAAATTATAATCATAATCAAAACAATAATAATCATAATAATATTTATCATAACAATCATAATCATGTTTAATATTAAAGCATAATAAACATAGCAAGATCCTAGGCATGATACTAACAAGATTAATAACAAATCCTAGCATGTCACTAAGCAATAAAAATCAAATCTTTAACCCTAACATGATACTAACAATCATAAATATTAGGAAGAACATAAAAAGCATCGTAACAATCATATTTAATATTAAAAATACCCTAGACATGATACTAGGAATATCATAATAACAATATAAACATGATTTCTACATCATAACATCAATAAATCAATTAAAGTACTTATACACACGTTAGTAATTTCAAGGAAAATAATAAAACAAACAACTAAATTAAATAATTGAAAGAGAGATTTGGGACTAAACCCTCAGAAATTAAAACCTTTCACGTATAGGGAGAAGGCAACTTCGAATATGGCTAGGTGTTTCTAGATCTTTTGAATGCGGAATTTTGTATGAAAAAGCAAAGGTTTAGAAAGAAAGAATGTTGAAGAGAGATGAATGATTTAGAGAATGCTAAAGAATTAATGATTGTTGATGAATGATGGTTGTAGATGTTTAATGGTGAATGAAAACGGAGTTTTTAATACGATATTTATAGAGAAAATCAGCCAAAAAAGATAAATTAACAAAACAGAGTCCGACGCTCAGAAAACAGGGCTGGCTCCAACCCTGGCTAGCTGGCGCCAGGCACCACCACTAGCGCCAGGCGCGCCAGGCCTGATTCTAGGCGCCAAGGCCTGGGGTTAGGCGCCAAGCCTGATACCAACGCGTTTTCGAAAATCCGATAAGTTTACCGTACTGGAGGATAAAATAATATAATTTCCTCAAAAATGCTATTTGATTTTGATTAAAACTCTGAAAAGTCAACAAAAGTCAATTTATCAATGCTAATTGAATTAGGAATGAAAAGAACCTTCTAGAAGAATCTAGAAGACTAAAACCATTCCTAATTGCATTAGGAATGATAAATCATATTAGGCCCTCCCCTAGATCATTGGGCCGTACATAAAGCTCAAACCGGGCCTAGTTTGGTAAATTGGCCATAACTTCCTCAATATTCATCGGAATTGGGCTTATAATATATCGTTGGAAAGGTCTTTGCAAGCCCCATCCAACTACACTACTATTGGACCCATATCATGGACCAAACAAATTGGATTGGCTGTTTTCTTATAATAAGTTTTCAAAAACAGAGAGAAGAAAAAAGAAATTAAAACTTTCCGCAACACTAGACCTTTCCACACTTTCGTTTCATTCGATTATGATTCGACGTGAAAGATACTCATCACTGGGTTTGGTTTTGGGGAGACACAAATGGGTGTCTACACTCACATAACCCAATCTTTATACAAAATAATAATAAAAATACATATGTTCTTACTTTTAGGCACTTTAAGACCATTAGGCCTACGAAGAGCATCCCGAAGGACACGAGGATCCGATGCAGATGCTTCCCAACCAGGTAGCACGTTTGTGAATCGAAGTTTAGGATCACAAGTGGCTAGTAAATTAGGGCTAAGGTTCCCTTTCCTATCTCGATAGCGAGGTCGATCCTCAATTGGCACAATCATATCAATATGTGTCACATCAAGAGCTCCCATAACACCTTCGAACCACTTCCATTTATTATCATCAACATAACTAGTAGTGTGATCAGCTTGTTTGATGTAATATTTCCCTAACTTGAGCATGGATGCAAGAACTACATGAAATTGACGACTAATAGTCTCTCCGGATCGTGCAAAGAGGGCTTACATTGTTCTGTTTTACAAATCATGGGCAAGGGTATGAATAAATAAAACCACAATTTCTTTTATCGTGACATTTCTCGTGGTCTTTATCCCACCTTTAGTTTGTAATACATGACATAGCTTCTCAAAACGACGTATATCGAGACGTAATTGCTCTCGACATATCCTATCATTCCTCAGAGTGTTCATCCATGTAGCTCTTGTTCTAGAACGCTCGGATTTATCCCATGTTATCTCCTTTAATCTATATTTATTACCATACCATGCTTCTACTACTACCATAATAAAACCTAAAACCATCACAACTAGGTCCATTTCATCATCATCATCCCTTGGGCGCTTATGTGACTCTTGTATATTCAAATCATACATGCACATTAGCAGACAAAAACAACATAAGCCAATGACCCAACCAAATCAATCTTTCCAAATAATAAAGGCTTGACACAACCATTGACATTTATTTCCATAGATCTAAGATATCATCCTGTCAGACAGTCTAATACAGAATAGATTAAAGAAAGAATCATACTTTAGACCAAAATAAACCTCGGCCCTAAGTTTGATTGACTACACAACGACGCATCATCATCAATACTAATTCCAAATCACTACGCAACGATGCAGAACAGGAGATATAAATGGATGCATAATCAAGCTAAGCTAAGCTATGCTGGTAAGAAAATTTGAACTCCACAACACAGCAATCATACAAAATTCCATGTTATCAGCACAATATGAATACAATTACCAACACTTCCGACATTCAATAGATAGAAGAAAAATCAATCAACAAAAATAATAAACAAATCAAGCAAATCGATCACAATTCAAATTAAACAACAAATTAAAATCAAAAACACAAATTGACCACATAAATCAACTATTTCTATGATAAAAGGAACAAAAAGATGGCTAAAACAATCAACAACAACTATATATCGATAAAACTTAAACCCTATATTATGAAATTGATATTCGATTAGTTCAGAAGGTTATACCTCACAAGTCGCTTCAATAATAATTGATGCTCACATGCGCCGCTTCAATGGAGAAGAGAGAAAATCGGGCAAGCTCGCGAGCTGCTTCAATGGAGGAGACAGAAATTGGAGCATTGAGAAAGGGAATAGAGTAGGAGAGAGAAAATTAGGGCAAGTGGAGAATTTGAAATGGCAATATGTAAGATGGAATTTGAAAGTAATTGAGCTGGAATTAATTTTGTAAAGACTTGGATTTGCATAGATTTGACCCAAATACAAATCCAAATGCTTGTATTATCCAAACAGGCCATTTGGCCCAAATGAGAATTTCAAATGAAATACCCATATCCAAACAGGCCATAAAGAAACTTGATTTTTAATGCACTACCAAAAATTCTAGCATTATATTTTAATGAAAACTTGCTGTAATTAGGGCTTAAAACACTTTAATCAAAGTTTTAAACCTTTGTATATCATAATCCTTCAATAAGTCATAATTCAAGAACCTAGGGTTTTAAAAATTGGGGCTTTTCAATTAAAAATAAAATCTGAAAATTAATTTACATGATACTTATAATAAAATATCATAATCAAATCACAAAACTTATAATTAATAATTAGATCTAGGATTAATCTAGTTTTAAAACAAAAAGATTTTTTTTGTTCGAAAAGGGGAAGCTGACAGCCACCACGGCTGCTGCCAGCGCCTGTGATTGCCTGCAGCCGGCGGCTGGTGCTGCTGGTGGCTGGCGGCCTACCAGTGGTGGTGTTGGCCGGCGGTGAGAGTGAGGCCAAGAAGGGGAAGGGGGAAAAAGAGAAATAAAAAGAAAAATAAGGTGAAAGGGAGAGAAGTTTACCTTGGGTTTTCTCCACTCTAGGCAAAGTTTGATTTGCCTCAAGTGTTGAATATTTATACACCTTCTCTAGAAACCCTTCTCCTTAAACTTTCCTTTTTTTAATCTTTCCTAATCCCTTTCCTGATAAAAATTTACTAAAATAAAACTTTCTTAAATTAAACTCCAACTTAAATAAAATAATTAATTAAATAAACTTTCCTTTATAATATATTTTTAAACTTATTAAAATGAATAAATAAAATACTTTAAACAAAACATTTCAATTTATTTAAATACTTCTCAAATACTTATTTTAAATAAAATACGTATAAAATATAGGGTATTACATGTTCACTAAATCACTTCCTTGAAAAAAAATTAAGCAGTTAGTTCACAAAATCGGAATGCGACATCTTTGCGAACTATGGTGAAATCAGGGGGAGTATTATATGTATTGCACTCCTTTTCCCTTCGATTAGGTTTATATCCCACTGGGTTTTTCCTGACAAGGTTTTAAACGAGGCAGTATACCAAAACATATAATACAATATCGTTGTACTCCTTTTCCTAGCTATGGTTTTTTATCCCATAGGGTTTTACCTTGAGAGGTTTTTAATGAGGCAACATATACCTTTTCTGCATGAGTATGGGCATTCAAGGGGGAGTGTTAGAAAATAAGGTAAATGCCAAATTACCAATTATCGATTTGAATTTACAATGTCCATATAAGTCCAAAGACTTATGAACTTATATGGCAATATATGAGTATGATTGTACTCTTAGTATAGGACTCTTGGCTATATATACATACTACCTCTGGTCCAATTTACTCGCAACAAAGGAATATTTTATGTCTCACAAATAATACCCCTTTGTTGCGAGTAAATTGGACCGGAGGTAGTATATATGTAGGATGTCATGCAAGCAAATATTACGATGCAATACTACTACTACACTACAAATTCACTCATCCCCTTTTACTCCTTTACTTCTCCTTTCACTGATTAAAAGACTTTCTATCAGTAAACATTTAACATTGTCAAAATAATCCTCCCTCCATCCTTTCAAAAAATGAAACGTTTTGTGTGAGACTGGACTATCGGGCTCATAATAAAAAAGGCGCGGGCCTAATAAACTCGACCAAAGCCCGCGAGCCATTTTATAAAATGTCTAAATTTTTTCATTTTCATCATTTTCCTCAAATTTCGAGCGCCTTCATTTCCTCATATTTCGAACGCTTTCATTTCCTCAAATTTCACAGCATTCAAATCTTCGAATTTCACAACATTCAAATCACAAAATGGAGAAATCAAACAGATAATTGAAGGAGAATCTGATTCACCTATAGAATCTTCGAATTTCACAACATTCAAATCACAAAATCAAACAGAATCTTCGAATTTCACAACATTCAAATCACAAAATTTGCATGAAATCAATTTCGACTTTTAATTTGAATGGAAGGATAATATAATTCCAGATCGTATATAATTTCAACTTAATTTTGACTTATAATTTGAATTTGTACAATCAATTTCGAGTTTATAAGTTTTTGCAAAAGCATTAATTTAATTTTGCATGCGATTTAAATTTCTATTTAATTTCGACTTAAAATTTGAATGGAACGTTAATTTAATTTTAGATCGTATTTAATTTCGAGTTAATTTCCAGAATTAGAAAAAGATGATTAGGACCAGATTTATTACCAAGTTCTAAGTCTGAAATATCAACTTCAGTAAGAGAACTAAAAATTGAAAAGTAAAAAAATCACATTAAATTTGTAAGCTGAATAAAACATTCTTATTCCTGACAATAATTATCTTATCCCTAATAAAAGTAATCTTATTTCTAAGCATAAATATCTTATTCCTGACAAAAATAACTTCATTTCTAACCAAAATAATCTAATTCATGACAAAAATATTGTATTCTCAAACAATAGTTATCTTATTCCTGACTAATGTAATGTAATCACACATATATCTTATTCCTAATTAAAGTAATCTTATTTGTGATTAAAACAATCTTATTCCTTACTAATGTAATTTAAATACTGACAAAAAGAAATTAATTTCTGACAAAATATCTAATTCCTGAGAAACATATACTATTATTAAAATAAAATAATCTAATTCAAGACAATCTAATTTGCAAATATGATTTATCACAAAATAATAAGCTAATTTGTGATAGAAATAATATAATTACTGACAAAGTAATTGTGATCTATTATTAAATTACAACAATATAATTACAACAACAATAAGCTAATTCTACACAAGAATATTCTATGTAGAAACCAAAAATGCTATTCCTAACAGAAAATATTCTATAATAAAACAACAAATACTATATCCAAACAAGGTTTTTTGCGAAATAAATAGAATAGATTTCACACCTAACAACTCGACTTCGTTTAAAACCAGGTTTAGGACCATGCTTCTTCGATGAAGGTTCCGAATGACCCCTACAAAACAAAATAATAACTTATATAAAAGGACTTTTTTTTTTAAAAAAAAAAAGTATAACCTAAAAATAACTGAAATATAATAAACCTTTCAGCTATTGCAACTGTCTTCTCCTGTTTACGTGCTTGTTTACTTCGTTTAAGATAAACTTTTAAGGGCGAAGAATCCTTAATCGACGAACGTCAGACATTAATGGAGTCGAGAATGACGAAGGTTAGGTTTTATATATAAGAACTAAAAATTAAACATGCAAATAAAATTAAAGCTGAAAAATGAAGTAGTGATGCGAATTATACAGGAAAATGGAGTCAATTTGATAGTAATGGAGTGTAACTGACGAAAATAGAGTGAAAATGCAAAAAAAAAGGTGGTAAGAAGAAGAAGGTGAAAGGCGGAACGTTGGGTTTGATTTTGATTTTTTTTATCAAAAAAATCATAGATATTTAAAGTTTGGGCCATGCGCGGGCTGAACTTTAAGTAAACGGGCCGAGGTAGGGCTGATTAATAGAATGGATTCCCCATGAGTCCGTTCTACACAATTTTTTTGTTCAAAAAGATTATTATGTGCCTATGCCTTTTTAAACGTCTAAGTTGTGCTGTCAACCTCACTAATTTTTATTAACAATAACATTTTTTTATATGCTCGGATGTTCACAAGAAAAAATTATATTCATATATTACGTAGTATTATAAGTTTGTACTTCGTATTTGTTTATAAATTGTGTATATTTTTAATATTTTATTTATTTAAATTTTGTTGTTATTGTTATATTATTTAGGCTATATATATATTTTTTTAAAATAAGGTTGTATATTCTTTTTGTTTTTATCAATTATCTTTTTATTTTCTAGGAAAAGTAATCATAATAAAAAAAAGTTTTTGGCGGGAAATTTTTTAATGTAAACGTGACACGTGTAATTCTAGAATATTTCCGGTGATTACTTTAGTATATAGTATAGATTTTTGTTATGAAATAGAATTATGTATGTCCATTATATCTTTGTAACTACCTAGCTTTATTACTTCCTTTGTAACTCCCCTTATGCCTTTACTTCCTTTGTAACCCCCTTATGTTTTTACTACCTTAATCCTTCACATAATGATGTCTTTACATATTTCTCAAATGTATATATATGTATGACATGACCTAATGAAGAATGGATATGGATAATGAAGATAACTCTGTACATCTTTTTTTACTCTTCCTCTAATTTCATGTATTTTATAATACGTTATCAGCACCAACTCTAGCCAACTGGACAATCAAAAGAAAAGGGATATTACTGCTATTGAGGTAAGTATTTTCTTACAACGTTAATAACGAGATACCTAGTAGTTCATCATGAGCCTTGTATGTGTTGAATGTGTAATTTAAATGTTGTGACATTTTTCCGTGTGATATCAAATTAATATGATCTTTCATTTCGTTAAATTTTGGAATTGTTGTATGCTTGTATCTTGTTGTCACAATCATATTGATTATGATTTTTTTTTTTTTTTTTTTGTGACAATCTAATATTGATTATGATACTAACCATTGTTTATAGTAGAATTGCAAATGTATATATAGCATTTGGTCACATACATGTATCTTATAATGTAGTTTTGTAGAATTGTATACATAATACATTTGGCAAAGTCAAATATATGTATATATATGATTCTAGATAAGAAGTATCTAATCTATATACTATACTAAAACAGGGTACACTTGCTCCATGGCCGCCACGTATCCCTATCTTAGGTTTTTTCTTTTTAATACTCAATATATAGAAATTTGAAAATATATTTTCTCCGTTAGAAGATAAGATAATTATATTCCGTATTTATGTATATCGCATAGTTTTATTCAGTAAATAATTCATACGTTCCTAATGAGAAGGCAAAGATTCAAACTCTTTCATGGTATTATTTTATATTAGATCCTAAAATCCCTAACAATCAGTCTATCTTCTTCCCTCACCTCTTTCTTCTTTCCGCTGCTTTTTAACAACCTTATTAGCTACAATAATGCACAAGAATATTTACTTAGCAACTATAAGCCATATACATAAATACAAAATATAATTATCTTATATTTTAGCATTCTCTTACTAATAAACTAAGAGCACATATATATCTTGTAAGTATATTTTCTAAAGATATAATTAAAGAAATTACCATGTATAACATTTAACATCATTAATGTTCAAATACCATTGCACATTAATTTATAATACGTAGTATTTGTGTTTAATATCTATATTAACAATGACATTCATTATGATAAGAGATATCACCCCACTAAAAAAGAGTATGAAAATTAGGGTTAGGATTGTGAGCCTGTGGCGTAAACCAGATTACTGCAAGCCAAACATAACTAAATCAATTGAGTTAGTTTTGGTTGATGAAAAGGTAATAAATTCATGTGTTAAAGTTTTATATTGATTTATCTTATTAGCATCAACAATTTCAATCTATCTATCTATATACTATACTAAAGCAGGGTACACTAGCTCCATGACTGCCACGTGTCCCTGTCTTAGAGTTTTTATTTTTATTTTTTTTATTTTTAATACTTAATATATAGAAATTTGAAAATATATTTTCTCTATTAGAATATAAGATAATTATATTCCGTATTATGTATATCGCTTAGTTTTGTTAAATAAATATTCTTATGCATAATTTTAGCTAATAAATTTCCTTAAGTTTAGGGTAATTATGCTCTTGTAATTGTATATAATCCATACATTCCTAATGAGAAGGAAAGGATTTAAACTCTTTTATGGTTTTATTTTATTTTAGATCCTAAAATCTTTAACAATCTATCTATCTTCTACCCCATCTCTTATGTATATCGCTTAGTTTTGTTAAGTAAATATTCTTGTGCATAATTTTAGGGAAATTTTTTAAATTACCACCCAAAAATATAACCATTTTCGAACTAACAACCCGTTTAATTTTTTATTTTAAATTACCACCACTTGTATTAAATAAATGCTCAGATTACCACCCATTTCAAAAATCCCGTGGATTTTCCGGTCGTGGGCCCCACATAACGTTTATTTTGACCCTTTTGACTGATTTTTTTCCTCGATTTTTCTCTTTAAAAACGCTCTCCTAACTTCAATTCACATTTTTCTCTTTGAAATTTGGTATAATATGGTGAAAGAAATGTGAATTAAAGTATAGAGAACGTTTTTAAAGAAAAAAATCGGGGAAAAAATCAGTCAAAAGAGTAAAAATAAGTGTTAGGTGGGGCCTACAGACGGAAAACCATTGGATTTTTGAAATGGCTGGTAATCTGAGCCTTTATTTAATTTAAGAAGTGGTAATTTAAAATAAAAAATTAAACGGGTGGTTAGTTCGAAAATGGTTACATTTTTGGGTGGTAATTTAAAAATTAACCTAATTTTAGCTAATAAATTTTCTTAAGTTTAGGGTAATTATGCTCTTATAATTTGTATATAATCCATACTTTCCTAATGAGAAGGAAAAGATTCAAACTATTTCATGGTATTATTTTATATTAGATCCTAAAATCCCTAACAATTTGTCTATCTTCTTCCCTACCTCTTTCTTCTTTCCACTGCTCTTTAACAAACTTATTAGCTACAATTATGCACAAGAATATTTACTTAGCAAACTAAGCCATATTATTAGCTACAATCTATCTAGGGTTTACACGAGGGGTTTGGTTAGGGGTTACGAGTTACTCGGTCAGAAGTAACTCAAGTAACCCCTGACCAAATAAGGCCCTGTTCTTTAGAGCTGCTCTACTTTTCTTTGCTCTGCTCTGCTCAAAAGAAATCTGTTCTGCTCTGCTCTATTTTCAAATAATAATTAATAATAACAATAATAATTAATATTCAATAATAATAATAATAATAATAATTAATATTATATTAATGATAATAATTTATTATTTTGAATAATTATAATAATTATTAATATTAAAAATAATTATAATAATTATTAATATTAATAATAATTAATACTTCCTCCGTTTTCTTTTAGATGCAACACACCCTTTAGCGCGGTAATTAAGAAAGGTGGGGTTTACATGATACAATAAATTTTAAAATAGGATGAGTGGTTGTTAGGAGTGTAATTTAGTGGGCCATGTGCTTTAAATAAGGGAAATAGTATAGTTTTTCCCTAAAGTAACTTTCCTTTTATAGTGTGTTGCAAGTATTGTGACATTTCCTTTTTAGGGAAGTGTTGCAAGTAAAAGAAAAGGGAGGAATTATTTATTAATCATAATAATAATTAATAATAATAGTTATCATTATTAATATTTAATAATTCAAAATATTAAGAATTAATGTTTAATAATATTATTAATTAATAATTTCTAATAATTATAACAATTCTTTCAAAAATATAAATAATTATAATAACAATTAATAACAATTTCTTTTATAAACATTTGATATTAGATGCACAATGTGTAGAAACATTATATGTATGTGGGTATTGATTGTTAGTTCATTGAGTTGAATTATTTTTCAAATCTTTCCATACAATTTAAGAATTAAAAAAAGAGGTTGTTTTCAAGTAGTAGTTTGTATATCGTTATTATTTTTATGGTTAAAAATATATTATTAAGATAAATTTATAAGTAAAATCATTATTACTCATTAAATCATTTTATTTTAAAATTTTGGTAAAATAAATATAAGTAAACTGTTGTCATTTATCTTTCTACTATTTACATATGTTAAATATGGTATACATATATTTATGTTTTCACTCACCTAAATCAATGGTATATGCACTTAGTAATAGTAATAGTAATATAATAGTAATAATAATAACAATAACATTAATAATATTACCATTGATAATAGTATTAATAATAATAATAATAGTAATAATAATAATAATAATAATAATAATAATAATAATAACAAAAACAACATTAATAATAATAACATTAATAATAGTATTAATGATAATGTTGAAATCTGCTCTGCTCTGCTCGGCTCGGCTCGACTATGCTCTGCTCTACTATCCTGAAATCTGCTATGCTCTGCTCAGCTGAAATTTTAATCTGCTCTACTCTGCTCTGCTAACCCCTGTTGTGCTTTGCTCTGCTCTTCTCTACCCAGAAGCTCAAAAGAACAGACTCAAGTAACCTGGCCACACGATGTGACCAGCCACACAGAAAAAATCCCTCATTTAAAAATGAGGTGGCCAGTGGTGCAAGTAGAAATGAGGGGAAAAATATGACTTAATGTGGGTATTGATTGTCAGTTCATTAAGTTGAATTATTTTTCAAATCTTTCCATACAATTTAAGAATAAAAAAACGACTGTTTTCAAGTTATACTTTGTATATCACTATTTTGAGGGTTAAAAATATATGGTTAAGACATATTTATAAGTAAATTCATTATTACTCATTTAATCATTTTATTTTAAAATTTTGTGAAATGAATATGAGTATCAAGATTTGTAAGCCGTGCATCGCACGGGTGCTATACTAGTGTAATATCACTAGTGCAAAACAAACCTCTTAACACCCAAAAACTGTTACATAAAGTGGTAAAAGTGTTATTATAGACAATAGGTAACACTTTAGTGGGTGATACATCCTCCCATGTTACCTAAGGTCTTATGTAACACTTTGAGTAACGTATGATAACACTTTTATAAGTGTTACTATAAACTCTCTTATGTAACACTTTTTTTATATTATTATTATTATCATTTTTAAAGTTTTACTATTTATCTCTATGTAACACTTATTTATTTTTAGTAACATTTTTTAATTATATGGTAACACTCTATCCAAAATTATGTATCACTTTTGCCAACTAATGTAACATTTTATTAGTTATAAGGTAACATTTTTCAATCACCTTCTGACATACAGTAACACTTTAATCAACATTATGTATCACTTTTGCAAACTAATGTTTAAAATATGGAACTTTTTTTTATTATTATTTATTTAATATAAAAACATGTACAACAACCATGAATGTGAAATTAACATATAGAATCAACAACAATTTGAATGGATATAATTTCATAGTATCTTAAAAAAAATTCCATAAACACCAATTTTTTTGTTTGGTTAAACAATCTTATAAACAAAACAAAAAGAAAGTCAACTTTGGTCTCTAGATTAGTCCATCAAATTCTAGAACAGAAAAGGCAAAATTAACAGCCAATAGCTAGCAACAACTAGTTGTAACATCCGGTAGCAGCAGCTAGCAACAACAAAATAGCAGTAGCTAGAAGTAATTGTCGATAGTAGCAACAGTCATCAGTGCCAGGCTAGTAGTAACAACGGCTAGCAGTAACAGGAGCTCGCAGTAACACCAATAACAGTAGCTTAGAGTATCCGCAGTGAGCAGTTCTAGGCCATCCAGCAGACGACAGTAGCAGCAAACAACATTAGAAGCAGATACTAGCAATAGCATACAACAGTAGTAGCAGATAGTAGTGGCAGCTGCAGGAATTAGTAACAACAAACTCTTATGTTCAGGTAGTTAGCAACCTAAACAAAGAACAATGGCACCAAAAGTCAGAATCAGCAGTCATTGAGGTTTGAGTGCGCACTTAGTAGGAAAATATAAGTGGAACGTAATATCCTCTTCAGCACATGACATAGAGCAAAATTAGCATAACAAAAATCAACAAACAGGTCTGCACATATGTATACAACTTCCATTCCTAAAACAAAGGAGTCCAAAACAACTTCATAAGATTATAATTGTAAAAATGAAATCTGTTATAAAAATTTAAAGAAAATTCAACAGAAATCCAATAAATTAAACAAAAACCTACAATCATCTCTAAGATCTTCATCATCAATACAATTCAATTATAAATTAAAATTATTGAAATTAAAGGCAAAATTCTTAAACCAACAGAAAAAATTTACAATCTTATTATGCCAAATCATTGCCCAGAGGAGAATGAACAAAGTCCTAGTTCGTTTGGGTAAGATTGATGGTGAGACATGCTCCCTTATAGTTTGCTTCTAATCTACCGCAACCACAATAATTTAGCTACTTAAGTTGAATAATGATAATCATGTTAAGCAATTTAATACAAATACCCTAGCAATAGATTGCTGGACCTAGTTTGTTAGGATATTCAATAATTCAAATTCATTAATTTAGGATTCTACAATTAAAATTAATAAAATTCTTATTGCTAAATACCTAATAACAAGATTAGAAATGATTCAAATTGAAGAACTCGGGAAATTGAAGAATTAAAGGAGATAGGGAAAGAGGGGAAAAAATTACCTTGATATATAGAGGACGAAGAATGAGAGAGAAGTTAAGGTTGTTAAGTTGAACAACGATGGTGGGTGGAACTATTTCGACTGCCATTGTTGTAGCCCTAAGATAATCATTTAAGAGATAGAAAGTGAGAGAGTAGAGGTGAGCGAAGAGAGAAGAAGAGACATCAGATATTTAAGGGAATTTAGTTGATCTAGATCTCTAACTCATGGTATCTTACTCCCCTGCTCATAAATGGAATAGCATCAATAAATATAATGAGAATTGAAAAAAGTTGTAAACTCAAAGTCTAAAAGTATAATGAAATGTACTTTTGAGCTAGGACACAACCAGGTTTCATACATCCTAAGTATACTCAAGGCTTTAAAAGATGCCTAATTAAGGTTTATCTTGATTAAAGTCTTTGCAATTTATTACAGAGAGATATGCCCAAGAAAATAGCACCATCACTCTTTGAAAACATAAGAAGGAAGAGCTGCTTAAATAAAATATAAGAGTGTATTTATCATAAAAAAGACGCATAAAAAGAAGCATCTAAGCAACTGTGAGCTTTAAAAAAACAAATTCTATAAACGAGGCAAAAATAATGAGAAAATTAATAACATATGAAATTCATAGAAGGTCTATATACTTTAAATAGGAACAACTAAACCAAAGAAGTTCATCTACGAGCTTGATTATTGTGTGTATGCTTCCTTCACTACAATCAAGTCTTTGATATCTTGCTGCCTTCTGCCTACTGACCTGGCCCTTTACTAAATCCCTGAAGCTGATTTGCTGATTATTCAATCTCTTGGTGCTAAATTAGAATACATAAAATTAACTAATTTGGCCTCACCAAAAACTTGTCCTTGTTAGCCATTTATAGAATTCAATTCTACATTTACTTGAACGAAAAAGGCTTAAATACACTGAAAAACACCAATCAAACTCACCAAAATCCCACTTTCTTAAAAAATGCTCAATAATAAAAGTAGAAAACACGGAAACTTAAGATACATAAAATAGCTAGTAAAAGAGCAATGGAGGTCAGATTAAGCTTACATTTTATAAGGATCACCACTGGTGTATCCAGTTTGTTTCAGAATAGGAATCAAAACCTATGCTACATTCAAATAAGTGAAGTTAAGTATTTATCACCAAACTTGTTTAAAGCAAGAAATTAGATTGATTAATCAAATAAAAATCAGGAAAAAGGCTACATGGGCGGCATGAAATTACCTGTCAATTAACAACGCCCTCCACTACAATCAATAATCAACCAAGAAGTCAGTAATTAGAAAGAAGAGGAGAGAGAGAAAACAAACTTTTTTACATACAAATTCATTTGATGCGTATATAAAATAAGATAAACAAATTAGTTTCCGATCAACACATTTGTAACCCACCATGACGATAATCTAGATATACGCACCAATCTAAGTTGCAACTTCGGTATCGAAAAAACATAACAAATAACAAAAATCAATTGAGAATCACACTAAAGATGTTCTAAATCAAAACCATAAGCTAAAGTGGACTACCCTACATACATCAACAAATAAAGTCTTACGTAATCACACCACATAATTTTTTATTACCAGCAAAAAGTTTAAAGCAATTTCTACAATTCATCACACTAACTTATAGATGCAGCCCAATTTCTGAACTTCCATTATTCTAAATCAAATTTTCACTTCCCAAAAAAATTTACCAAATACATGAAACTTCCCATTATTCTACAATTTATATGTTTTTTATTTTATTTTTAACATTTGCCACTAATATCAAAGTGTTACAACCGAGTGCTACCTAATATAAAAGTGTTACAAGTAAGTGCTACTTAATATAAAGCGTTACAACCAAGTGTTACATAAAACCAAAGTGTTACAGCAGTGTTACTTATATATTAAATAACTTTATAATTTTGAAAGTGTTACTATTTGGTATTACTTAATGTCACTTTTGTACTAGTGTATGATAAGTGATTAAGCGTTATAGCATATGTTCAATTTTCTAAATCTTGATTTTATAATATTGCTTGTATACAGTATTATGTTAAATCTTATATAATATTAATTATTATTACGTTTCATGTATCGTTTGGATATATAGTCTAGGTTGTTATACTGTGGATATTACCGCGGATTATTTCAAATCCTCAAAGTTTAACTATTTTGCATGGCCTTTATACATGGAATTAGGTTGCAGTGACCCATTTAACTTTAAATTAGTGATCTTTGTTTCGTGTTCTCCTTATTATAGCCATTGGTCCAATTTAAGAAAATTTTTGAGCTGTCTTCTATAGTCAACGATGGTTGTTATGATCATTTATATGCAATGCGTGTATACAATGCTATAAAATAAGTTCATTTAAACTTGCTTATTTTGTCATTAGTCATGTGCTTGTAGTGATTCTTCTTAAATTGAGGGTTATACGTATAAGAAATGTCATGATTTAGCATTTTGTTCTTAAAATCATGTTCTTATTCATATTTTTTCCAAATTAGTAATTACAAGTGAAATTATATGGGCTAACTAATTATTTTTATAAGTTACTCCTACTTGTTTAAAGCATAAATGTTATTTTCTAGTTCACTACTAATAAACGTTTTGTATTTTTGTTGTGGAGTATATAAATAATTATAATGTGTTACAAATCAACTTTAGGTGCGTAACTTTGATTGAATCAAGTAAATATACCATCTACATTCCTCTTTTTGTAGAATAACGTTTCATTATGATGAGCTAGTCAAAGTATGTAGTGAAGTACTAAATAGTACATTGGATTATAATATTGTCAAGAATCATATTAAGATATGAAAACTTGTATATATAGACTTTAAGTTCCTCAAATACGTTGACAAGCAATATGCTCTATTTTCATGGCACTGCTATCTTGTTAACAAAGTATCAATACAGAGAATTTTAAGAAAGTTTATTTTCGATCACTGATATGTTATCTATTGTTGAATGAACAAAATAGTGAAGTATGGGTGAAAAAGAATGTTACGAGTAATAATTATAACCAATTAGATAAACTCATTCCTAGAAGTGAATGTGAGATTGTTTGATGGAAAGGATAACAACTATATGGTTACATGATTTCTGATTTCTTGTTATAATTCATGTGAAAGTCATGAACAATTCAAATGTATCAAAGTTATCTAATTGATGACGAAAGATAACTGGTTTATGATTTTGAGAAATTGACTATGATAGTCCATATATAACTGTATACCAACTTAACTTGATTAGTTTATTTGTTTTTTTTACAACAACAAAACTAAAATAAAGACTAAGTAACAAAGGTCGTAGTTAAGATCCTGCAATCATTTGCCACCTAGTGCGTTTGTTGGACCTGTTCCCTACTTACTTTCCAAACAACACAAGACTGGAATCCGCTAGCCACTCTCTGTATATCGCGGATCATCCACAGGATGTCGATGTCTAGTTTTTGCCGATTTCCAAGGAAGCTAATCAGAATAGAAGAGTTTGTGAAAATCACTATCCTTTTCCAGTTTTTAGAAGAGGCCCATCTAACTGCCAGGAGGCACATCATAGCTTCTGTATGAATAGTAGAAGCAACCCTACAATAGTGTCTACCCCCTTCCTGGAAACTTCTAGAATCATTCTTAGTAACCCAGCCATCCGAGCATTTCCTGTATTTTTCTGCCATGAACCATCTATCAGAATTGTCGTAACAGAGCTTGCAAATCACCATTGGTCCGGAGATGAAAAAACTCTTTACTTAAAGAAGCATAGTTGAAGCCCAGAGGTCTAGATCCTCCTTCCTTGCATGTAGAGGAGATTGACCTATTTTTGAAAGTCTCTAGATCTTCATTTTCTTTCCCAATATGTCGTAACAGAGCTTGCAAATCACCATCATCTCCTCTAGAGACTTTTTCATTCCTATTAATCCATAAACACCATAGAATCATTATAAAACTAGTGATCCTATCGCTATGAATACCATCCTCGCTATAGAAAAGAAGGATATATCTCTGAATCCATTCGCATCAAAATAGATTCAGCCAATTCCAAATGGGACCCAAAGAACTTTCTTCTCACGCACTCTGAGCTAAAGCACAATCTCGAAAAAGATGCTCTATGTCTTCTACTTCCCCTTCAAAAAAATTACATCCCAACTGTACTGGAATTCCCCTATAATGAAGATTTGAGTTAACTGATATCCCCTTCATCACCAATTTCCAAAGAAAAGGACTCCATTTTGGGGGAATCTTAAGACGCCATAAAATTTTGCAGAAGTCCCGATCCAACCCACTATCATATTCTACCATCTTTAAAACTTGGAGAAAAGCATACCCCGACTTGGTTGTATAATTACCCGTTCTATGATGTCCCCACTATAGGGCATCCTCCTCCTGTGAATTAGATAATTCCAAGTTCAAAATATTTTTTGCACTTTCCCACTGAAAGTAATTCCTTACCTTCTAGACGTCCCATCTCTTTGGCTGCCTTAAAATGAGGTCACTAACCAAGCCTGTGCCCACTATCCTTAGTCATGTGCTTGTAGTAACCCTTTGCAGCCCCTTGTTTCCCCATGATGTGTTTATCCTTGTCGGAGAAAAAGTCCTTCCAACATTCATGGGATTAGACTCCTTCTTATAGAAAATCTTAGAAACTACACCAGTAGAAAAAACATACTGGAAAGCGGTTCAAACCCCCTAATGGCAAGCGGTTTTGAACTGCATGGGTTTAGGGGGCTTCCCAATAGCCATTTAAATGGCAAGCGATTCAAAATCGCTTCCCATTAGGGGAGAAAGGCAAGCGGTTTGGCGCCAAAACCGCTTGCCATTTGTTAATTTTATTTTATTTTTTATTTTTTTCCCCTAAATATATATTAATTAATAATAATAGTATTAGTGACCTATTTTGATATTCACATTAATCTGTAATTTTAAAAATTATTATTATTATTAATATTATTATTAATTAATATTAATAATTAATAATAATTAAATTAAAATATTACAAATTTAAGAATAATAATTAAATAACAATAAAATGCATAATAAGAATAACATATATAAAACTCACAAATAATATATAGTACTAATTACAAATAAGTAATGTACATATTAAAAAAAAAGAAAAGATAGTAACTAAATATTAATTGTTCATAATAACAAAAAAACTCAATCTCACTATCTAACACATATTATTCTACCTAGATGCCATCAAATGTCACAAAAAAGCCCACATGTCGCGAATTTCATCAAATTCTTCCTGACAGGGTAAAGTCGTATCCCCTAATCAAAAGTAATTCCTAAATCCTCTAACTAATGTAGATAGGGAAGTAGGGTCGAATCCACAGAGAAACGAGTCTTTCTATTCCTAATTAAATAAAGTAATCTAAATTATAAAGTAACCAATATGTAAGTTTGGATGTGAAACTAAACTACGGAGATTAAGAATAAGGAAAAAACAATGAATAAAAGGATCTAGGGCATAGGTTCGCCAATAAATAATATTCCAGGGTAAAACATAATAATCATTCATCAATGCATACATTAATCAGATCATAAAGGGCTTTCGCTACGTATTACAATCACACAATTAATTTACCGGTATTAAATCTCATCTTTCGAATCTCGACTTAACCATTTATAAATTAACCTGACTATTGAAACTATACCTAAACATCAATTCTCATATGTCGAATCTCGAATCAATATTGTTAAACTCATGCATAAAAGATCTGCGCAAATCTAGTCACAGAGCATTAAATCAATCAATAGGAAATTAATCTAGCATTGACAATTAACAACCATAAATTACCCCTTCATATTATTCATAGATCCCCACAAACCCTAGAAATAGAACTACTCACACATAATTAAATATAAACTAAACAAAGCAATAAAACAAGTCATGATGGAAGGAGTAAAATAAACAACTAAGATTAAGAGAAGAGAAATAGTTACCAAACTAATCTGTATTAATGGAAAATAATTAAGAACAAGAGTTGAGAGAAAATTTGAGAGAGAGAAAAATCCTAAGTAGAGAGAGAAAGTCTAAGGAAAAAGGGTAATCCAAAATTACGTACAAATCTCGTACTTAAACGTTTCCTAAAACAAAAATTAAAACTAACTAATCAGGTCTTGAGAAAACACACGCGCGATCGGGCGAACGGCCGCCCGATCGGGCCCGCCTTTTCCTTCGGGATCCATCGGGGAAGCCGCTCCCGATCGAGCTAACGCTCACCCGATCGGGCGCGCCTTCTTGCTGGTGCTCTCTTATGCACGCCCGCCCGATCGGGCGCAAGCTTGCCCGATCGGGCTCGATTTTCTTCTTCGAGGCTCGGATTTCGTTTGGGCTCGAGTCCTCGGCCCAATCTAAATTTCCTCATCGGGTCTTGATTAAACGATCCAATAGCCTCGGTGTCTCATACCGAGCCCTTAATCATCGGCTCTCACCGATCCTTGGCTTCAAAAGTGGTCGTGTCCTTCTAGCTTCCATAGTTGATCCATAATGCCCGGGAAAATGCTCCAAAAGTGCAATTTCCTGTACAATATAACTAAAACTGCGAAAACACTAGAAAACACAAATTAGTAATAAAAGTGGCTCGAAAGAGCCAAAAACACTACTAATTATGACCAAGGGACGGGGGTAAAATACTATATAAAATAGACACATCAAACTCCCCCAAGCCAAACCTTTGCTTGTCCCTAAGCAAAGATCTCATCAATGAATCAATAAATATGCTTCACCCCAAAAGTAAAAATCAAGCACAAACGATCCAGGGTAAATCAAATAAACATGCTTCAGAATCAACCAATCAAATCCATCTAATTACCAATCTTCCCTAACAATTGTCAAATAGAGTAAACCACAAGAGCATATAGAATTCAAGACTAGTGCTCACGCACTCAACTCTCATTTTTGTGGCGAGTAAAAGATGTACTCGATCGCTCTCCATCTAACCCCTTTATGTGAACAATGCCTTCCCAACTCACACTCTCGTGTGTATAAAACAATGAACGCTCAATCCTACTAGTCGAATCGAAATATGCCAAATCATAACTTGCATTGATAAACAACACTTTCACATTCATACAATTCTATGCACAAAGGTCGGAAGGTATTTAAAGCTTGTAATGTAAGGCTAGCGTAAAGGGTAGGAATCATTTGGGAACAAGTGAGAGAAAAGCTATGCTTAAGGGAGCAAATCATAGCAAAACCCATGATAAAAATAAATAATGATCAACATCTCCTACATAACCAACTCTAACATCAACCAAATATACTCCAATCATAATAAACAATCCCAACACTTACAATTTCACTCATAAAAATATAATAATGAAGAAATAGAGTGAATAAACAAACTTTATTTTCCAAACTTGAATTTTTCATTGAGGCTCAAAATTATTTTTCTTTGATCAACCTCCAACTAGAACATTTGAACATTTCTTTCTTTTGAAGTTCACTTATTTTTTTTCACTTATTTTTTTTTCTTTGAACTTCTCTTTTTTTCATAATATCATGCTTTATTTTTTTCAAGAAAAAATAACTCTCAAACTCATCAAAAATAAACATGATAAAAAACCAAACAACTTCTCAAAAGCCCACCCAAGCTGTGCAAATAATAAGCACACTACAAACTCCCTCACCTCACTCACTAATAGCTCCCCCAAGCCAAGCTTGAGACTAGTAACCAATGGGGCAAAATAAGCTTGTAATGTGGCTAATAAACAACAAAAAGTCAAGGCAACAACATGGGTAGCAAGAAGGGAACAAATGTATCTACAATCTCTGGAGGCTACCTAAAAGAACAAATGCCTTCGTCCTCCTCAATGTGCATAATAATGAATCATATAAATATTACTAATAGTTGCAAACCAATACTCAAATTCATTGACATACCAGGGACTATGGAACTATCACACATTTCCTAACCTAATCAACTAGTCAAGCACTATATTCACAAGTAGTTGGACAAAATTGACGCATGTTAAGGTTTCAAGGCAACATGATCAATTAATCCGCAATGCCTATCATCAAATACCAAGAATCAAAACAATTTTCTCAAGTAAGGGGCACAGGGAAGCATAATTTACAATTCATTGGAACGTATTTTTGGATTTTTTTTATTTTTCAATTTTTTTGTATCTTTCATATAAAAGAAAGAAATAAAAACTACACTAGGAAAGCAATAAAAACTATACTAGAAAGCAAAATTAAAAGAGAAAAGGAAGAGAATTACCAAGCGAAAGAGCACCCCCCCCCCAAGCCAAATCAAGCAATGCCCTCATTGACTTGGGAGTGTAGCCTACTCCTCATCCTCATCCATCCTCGAATAGCCCCCTCCGTGGCTAGAGCTGGCTCCAACATGGCTAGAGCCACCACCACCATAACCCGAACCACCTGCAAAGTAGTTAGGGTCCACATTCCCCCCAAGCCAACCAAAAGTACATCGGTCCCATAACCATGGACCGATGAGTAGTCGACGTAGGTATCATAGGCACTTGGGTTCGTATATCCACCTTGTGGATATTGGAACCAATCGGGAACAAGTTAATCGGGGGGAATAGCCCCTCGACGGGCGTAATCATCATACATGGGGTACAAACCCCTCCCTAGGTTCCTCTCCACATACCCCACCCGTCTATCTAGAGACCCTACTCTAGTGTCCAAGTCCCTAACCATACCCTCAGCTTTCCCTTACCCCATCTCAATCCTATCTAATTGGCTCCTAAAAGCCGAGAAGTCATAAGGAGCGTTGGGGTCAATGTTGTAGTTGGTTGAGGAAGTGGGAATATCATATGTAAAGGGTGGAGGTGGTGGGTAGTGTGGTGAATGGTGATGAGGTGAGTGGTCTATGGGAGATAGGTGGGGTTGAGGTGAAAGGTGAGGTGGTTGAACCTCACCTTGACCGTTAATCTCGAAAGTGTAAGAAGGCTTCCCCTTCTCAAATTTGGTCAAGGTGGGGTTGGGTAAAGTGAAAGCATTATTTCTCCTACCCGATTCCTGTTGAATCACCCACCAAGTCTCACCTCCCATGACATTAATCTAATTAAGGCCACCTAAATAGGGTAGGTCCATAATAGTTGGGTCGGCTACCTTACCGTCATTGTTAGGGACAAAGTTAAGGTGTTTGACCGCTATGTGTGTTACTAGGCCACCAAAATAAATGGGTACCCTAGACCTACCCGCCTCGGCCGCATTGGCCACCCGTTGGAAGTGGTTGGCCATTTTGTGGACTATGTTGAGATTTTCACTCCTAGGAATCATGTATGATCCTAGAAATTCAAGCTCATCCCGCCTAACATTAGCGGGTTCATGCCTTCCAAAAATGGTAAGGCCAACAAACCGTTGCCAAAACTTTGGCATGGGATGTTGTATCCAAGTGCCCTTGGCATGTTGGAGGTTCAAATTAGGATCCCCCGTAAGGGATTGATAGACAACGGCGATGTTGTCTTGGGGAGGTTCAATTGGCTTATCCGATTTTAACTCAAAAAAGTTTGCCAAATTATTTCAATATCAATCTAAAATCATTATTAAGTAATCTAAATTGAACATGAGAAATTAAAGCATTAGATTTTATGACATTAAAACTAGAAACGAATTCTAAGGTTAAGTAATCATAAGTATCGTAATGCATGTTAAAGAAACCACTTATGCCAACTCCCTTGAACAACTTTTCTACATGCTTATCAATTCCTAATCTAATAAGGGTGGGGTGATGAACAAAACGAGTAGTAATTACCTGCCTCGAAGTGAGGTTGATCATCCTTTGTTTTTGCTCTTGGGTGGTGATGACCACCCTCTCCCATCTCGGAACTTGCAAATCCGGGTCAATTCTGGCCTCTTGTTACCTTGAGCTTTCCCCCCTTACAGTTCTTGATCTCTTGAGAGCCATTTGTGATTAGAAAATGTAGGAATTGAAGACTTTCTCTCTCTTAGGGTTTAGAGGAAATTGAGAGAAAGTGGTAGAAATTAGGTGTAGATTGTAGAGAAAGATGAAAGGATTAAAAATATGCAAAATATTTTGAGTTTTGATGGAAGGATTGGAGAAGATCTTGAAAATAAGGGAGTTTGAAGGTGTAAAAATGGAGGTTTTAGAGAGAGAAAGTAATAGAGAAGAAGAAAGTGAGGAAAGAAAGAAGAGGAAAAGAATTAAAAGGTCGGCCAAAATAAGGCGCGCCCGATCAGGCAAGCCTCGCCCGATCAGGCGAATTATGCTGATTTCCAAAAGCTCGGTTGCGCTCGATCGGGCGAGCTCCGCCCGATCGGGCGCGAATACGAACGAAATTTTCGCCCTTTCACTCGCCCGGTCGGGCAAGCTTCGCCTGACATTTCTTTTCCTTCACTTGATTTGCGCCCGATCGGGCAACCTCGCCCGGTCGGGCTAATTTAGCTCCGATTTCTAACTTCACTTGCGCGCCCGATCAGGCAGCCACGCCTGATCGGGCGAAATTAAAGCTGAAATTTTCCCTGCTTGCGCGCCTGATCGGGCTTGTGCCCAGTCAGATGCCCTTAGCTTTTCTTCGATTTCTTTTTCGTCTTCAAATTTTTCTAAGTCTCTTGACCTCTCAAACCTATACCTGTACATAAACACTTATAAATGGTAAAATTTCACTCTCCTCGCCTCTCTAAAATAAAAATAAGAATGAAGAAAAAGGAAAACTAGTCTAGAAAGCAAGAAATACGGGTTGCCTCCCGCAAAGCGCTGGTTTATCTAGGTCCCGCACGACCCTCTTACCACATTTTAATAACTAGGAACCTTGGTTTAACGCTTGATCGGGTGGTTTCTCACCCGGTCTAGAGGTGTTTAGGCTACGACGCGGTTTCCTGACGTGCCCTGTGGGACGCCAATTCACCTTATCGGGTGGATCCTCCTTGACTTGGGTAAGGGGTACCCCAATGCTACGCACCAAAGATCCTTCTTTGATCGAAGGTTGCTTCAAATTGTCATTGCATTCGACACTTGCAACTCGATCTGGCGGAACCCTTATCGTAGGCTCAAATCGCACAACTTGCTTGATGGGTTCCACCTTTTCATCCTCAAAACCAAGACCAACATTGTAGAGTGCTCTTTCTATTGCATCAACTTCCTTCTGCCATTTGTCTATCTCATCTGAAAAGGATGCAACACAGGATACCGCCTCCAAGGGATCTTTTTCAAGAGCTTGGGGCTTGTTAGAATAATTCTCAACCACATTAACACTGAAAAAATTTTCCTCAGTCATTGAGCTTTTAGGGGTATTATTAAGATTGAAAATAAATTTATCATCCCCTACTGATAGTGTTAACTTACCACTTCTTACATCTATGAATGCTCCTGCAGTGTTAAGGAATGGCCTACCCAAAATAATTGGGGTTTGCAGATCCTCAGCCATACCAAGAACAACAAAATCTACAGGTATATAAAATTTACCTACTCTAACGGGGAGATCCTCTAAAACACCTAAGGGGTATTTGAAAGAACGGTCGGCCATTTGTAGAGTTATATTGGTAGCTTTTAATTTACCCATATTCAGCTTAGAACACACAGATAATGGCATGACGCTAACACTAGCACCCAAATCACATAATGCATTATCAGTCAAGAGATTGCCAATATGACAAGGGATAGAAAAACTACGCGAATCTTTTAATTTAGGTGGAGACTTATTTTGAAGTACGGCACTACACTCCGCAGTGAAAGCTACTGTCTCTACCTCACTAATACACCTTTTCCTCGTCAATATTTCTTTCATAAATTTTGCATACGAGGGGATTTGTGTGATTAATTCAGTGAAGGGAACTGTTACCTTCAAATCTTTTACCGCTTCCAGAAACTTACCAAACTGCTTATCCAAGTTTGTCTTCAATTGACGATTGGGGAATAGGAGTTTGATAATTGGCTTTGGGGCATTATTTCTCTTGTCTGGAGTAGCCACCTTCTCTGGAGTCGTACCTTGCAATGTAGAATTAGATATGTTAGTACTATCCTTTAGCCCTGCAGGGCTATTAACTACATTGTTTGGTTTAACGGAATCAAGATTAGCATTATTTAATAAAACAGGTTCATCAACTCTGGGCATAGGGGGGCCTTCATAGCTTGAACCACTCCTTAGAGTAATTGCAAATGCTTGATCCGTAGGCCGGGTCGGCTGTGCCGGCAGAGCTCCCTGTTGGCGGGCTTGTAGAGTAGCGGAAAGTTGCGCAATTTGATTATCTACAATTTTATTATGTGCTAGAATTTGATCAATTGTCGCATCTCTACTCTCCATGTGATTTTGCATATTAACCAACATTGCTCTAATTTCCACCAGAGAGGGGTCAGAAGATGAGGAGGTTTGTTGTGGTTGGTTCTTCTTGCCAGCATTGGGATGATAATATTTCTATTGTTGTTGCTGTGACGCTTGTGGTTCTTGTGGTGGTGGATTTTGAACATTAGTACTCCGATAGGAAAGGTACGAATGATTCCGATACCCAGGATTGTAGGTGTTGGAGTATGGGTTATTCTGCCTATAGGCTTGAAAGGCATTAACTTGCTCCACGGAACTCCTGCAATCTTGTTCCCAATGACCTATAATACCACAATTTTCACAGAAAGCCTCATTAGAATTATTATTAATCGTAGAAACATTAGCTACATTAGCATAGCTAAGATTATCTAATATTTGGCAAATAGAGGTCAGCTTGTAAAAAGGATACAGAGTCAACACTATGTTTCCCCTTGTTAGCAAATCCTCAACATTAACCTGACCTGCATCATCAACATTAAGATTCATAAATCTCCCACTAGCTGTAGAATCTAAAATTATTCGAGAAGAATTTCCAAGGCCATTATAAAAGGCTTGGATTAACTGCCATTGTGCTAAATTATGGTGGGGGTAATCTCTTTGTAGATCCTTGAACCTCTCCCAACACTCATATAAAGATTCATCGGCTTCTTGGGCAAAGTTCTGAGTCGCACTCCGTAGTACGGTTGTTCTCTCTGCAGGATAATACTTGTTATAGAAATTTAAAACAAGAGTTTCCCAGTCAGTTATACCAAGTGCAGTTCTATTTAAGCCATTAAACCACAATTTAGCTTTTCCAGTTAAAGAAAAGGGAAAGAGAATCTCCCTGATTTGGTCTTGAGTGACCCCGGCTTGCCTGATGGTATTGCAATATTGACAATAGTCGGCAATGTGAAGATTCGGGTCTTCACCCTTGGCTCCACTAAATTGCTTCCTCTCTATCATCGTTATAAATTGAGGCTTAATTTCGAATTGAACCCCATCAAGAGCCGGAGTAGGGGTGAGATGTGGAAAATCTGTAAGCTTGGGTTGTGAGTAACCACTAAGCTTCTTTGGTACCGCCATCTCTAATTCTGCGTCTGATGACACCTTTGAATCGCTAGAACCAGTTGGAGGATCGCGGTGATTATTATTATCACCAGATTCCGCCAGAATTTGCTTGTAGAGATTTTTCTGTCTATGGAAGGAACATTCGATCTCAGGATCGAATAGGATGTACCCTGATCTGGAACACCTGGGCATAAACAAAAACTAGAAGAAAATATGAGATTTGCCTCAGAGAACTAATGTTCTCTGAGGCAAAAGGAAAATAATCTAGACTACAAAATAAAAATAAAACCGTTTCCCCGGCAACGGCGCCAAATTTTGATAGGGTAAAGTCGTATCCCCTAATCAAAAGTAATTCCTAAATCCTCTAAATAATGTAGATAGGGAAGTAAGGTCGAATCCACATAGAAACGAGTCTTTCTATTCCTAATTAAATAAAGTAATCTAAATTATAAAGTAACCAATATGTAAGTTTGGATGTGAAACTAAACTACGGAGATTAAGAATAAGGTGAAAACAATGAATAAAAGGATCTAGGGCATAGGTTCGCCAATAAATAATATTCCAGGGTAAAACATAATAATCATTCATCAATGCATATATTAATCAGATCATAAAGGGCTTTCGCTACGTATTACAATCACACAATTAATTTATCGGTATTAAATCTCATCTTTCGAATCTTGACTTAACCATTTATAAATTAACCTGGCTATTGAAACTAGATTTAAACATCAATTCTCATCCGTCGAATCTCGAATCAATATTGTTAAACTCATGCATAAAAGATCTGTACAAATCTAGTCATAGAGCATTAAATCAATCAATAGGAAATTAATCTAGCATTGACAATTAACAACCATAAATTACCCCTTCATATTATTCATGGACCCCCATAAACCCTAGAAATAGAACTACTCACACATAATTAAATATAAACTAAATAAAGCAATAAAACAACTCATGATGGAAGGAGTAAAATAAACAACTAAGATTAAGAGAAGAGAAATAGTTACCAAACTAATCTGTATTAATGGAAAATAATTAAGAACAAGAGTTGAGAGAAAAGTTGAGAGAGAGAAAAATCCTAAGTAGAGAGAGAAAGTCTAAGGAAAAAGGGTAATCCAAAATTACGTACAAATCTCGTACTTTAACGTTTCCTAAAACAAAAATTAAAACTAACTAATCAGGTCTTGAGAAAACACACGCCCGATCGGGCCCGCCTTTTCCTTCGGGATCCATCAGGGCAGCCGCGCCCGATCGAGCTAACTCTCACCTGATCGGGCGCGCCTTCTTGCTGGTGCTCTCTTATGCACGCCCGCCCGATCGGGCGCAAGCTTGCCCGATCGGGCCCGGTCTTCTTCTTTGAGGCTCGGATTTCGTTTGGGCTCGAGTCCTCGGCCCAATTTAAATTTCCTCATCGGGTCTTGATTAAACGATCCAATAGCCTCGGTGTCTCATACCGAGCCCTTAATCATCGGTTCTCACCGATCCTGGGCTTCAAAAGTGGTCGTGTCCTTCTAGCTTCTGTAGTTGATCCATAATGCCCGGGAAAATGCTCCAAAAGTGCAATTTCCTGTAAAATATAACTAAAACTGCGAAAACACTAGAAAACACAAATTTGTGATAAAAGTGGCTTGAAAAAGCCAAAAACACTACTAATTATGACTAAGGGATGGGGCTAAAATACTATATAAAATAGACACATTACTTCCCTTGTTAAAGGGCCTTCCCTTTGAATATTACAAACCTTTGAAAAAAACATACCAAACATTAAACATCATTCATATATTATATAAAATTCAAACTAATTAAATAACAATGTATATTTTAAATATTTCAAACATCATTCATATTCATATTACATCACTCTATTAGGTGTCTAAGATTTCAAATCACATCAAAAGAGGGTTTTGTAATTTATAGGACAATTTTTATCCAAAATCTCCCAAATAAGCCCTATTTGACTTCTACTTTGCCCGAATTTTACACTTCTTATCTAATGACCTATTTCTTTATCATAACATGTCAATATTAACTAGTCTTAGGTGTCTAATGTTTGAAATCATAGCAAATTAGCATTCTACTAAGTTTTAGGACGGCTTTTACCCAAAATCGCCTATTTGACTTCAACTTTGCCCGATTTCTACATTTCTTATCCAATGAACTATTTCTTTATCATAAAATGACAATATTAACTAGTCTAGGTGTCAAATGTTTGAAACCATAGCAAATTAGTATTCTACTAAGTTTTAGGACGACTTTTACCCAAAATCGCCTATTAGACTTCTACTTTGCCCAATTTCTACATTTCTTAGCTAATGAACTATTTCTTTATCATAAAATGTCAATATTAACTAGTCTTAGGTTTCTAATGTTTCAAACCATAGCAAATTAGTATTCTTCTTAGTTTTAGGACCACTTTTATCCAAAATCACCTGTTTGACTTCTACTTTGCCCGATTTCTATATTTCTTATCTAATGAACTATTTCTTTATCATAAAATGTCAATTATAACTAGTCTTAGGTGTCTAATTTTTGAAATCATAGCAAATAGCATTCTACTAAGTTTTAGGACGACTTTTACCCAAAATCGCCTATTCCACTTCTACTTTGCCCGATTTCTACATTTCTTATCTAATGAACTATTTCTTCATCATAAAATGTCAATATTACTTAGTCTTAGGTGTCTAATGTTTGAAATCATAGCAAATTAGCATTCTAATAAGTTTTAGGACGACTTTTACCCAAAATCGCCTATTCCACTTCTACTTGCCCATTTTTTACATTTCTTATCTAATGAACTATTTATTTATCATAACTTGTCAGTATTAAATAGTCTTAGGTGTCTATTGTTTGAAATCATAGAAAATTAGCATTCTACTAAGTTTTAGGACGACTTTTACCCAAAATCGCCTATTCCACTTCTACTTTGCCCGATTTCTACATTTCTTATGTAATGAGCTATTTCTTTATCATAACATGTCAATATTACTTATTCTTAGGTGTCTAATGTTTAAAATCATAGCGAATTAGCATTCTACTAAGTTTTAGGACGTCTTTTACCCAAAATCGCCTATTCCACTTCTACTTGCCCATTTTTTACATTTCTTATCTAATGAACTATTTATTTATCATAACTTGTCATTATTAAATAGTCTTAGGTGTCTATTGTTTGAAATCATAGCAAAAGATCATTTTACTAAGTTTTAGGACGACTTTTACCCAAAATCGCCTATTCCACTTCTACTTTGCCCGAATTCTACATTTCTTATTTAATGAACTATTTCTTTATCATAACATGTCAATATTACTTAGTCTTAGGTGTCTAATGTTTGAAATCATAGCGAATTAGCATTCTACTAAGTTTTAGGACGGCTTTTACCCAAAATCGCCTATTCCACTTCTACTTTGCCCGATTTCTACATTTCTTATCTAATGAACTATTTCTTTATCATAACATGTCAATATTACTTAGTCTTAGGTGTCTAATGTTTAAAATCATAGCGAATTAGCATTCTACTAAGTTTTAGGACGGCTTTTACCCAAAATCGCCTATTCCACTTCTACTTGCCCATTTTTTACATTTCTTATCTAATGAACTATTTATCAATCATAACTTGTCATTATTAAATAGTCTTAGGTGTCTATTGTTTGAAAACATAGCAAAAGGTCATTTTACTAAGTTTTAGGACGGCTTTTACCCAAAATCGCCTATTCCACTTCTACTTGCCCATTTTTTACATTTTATTTCGTTTGAACTTTTTTTTCCTCATACAATGCCCATATTACCTATTCATAGGCATGTAACTTATGATATCACATAAAATGAGCACCTAACTAAGTTTTAGTACGATTTTTAACAAAAATCGGCGTAAGTGACCTATTTAGCTTATTCACTAACAATTACGCAAAAAATACACAAAATTGCATGAGGTGCCAATGACAAGGACAAAAACTTAATCCCCAGGCTACTTCCCATGGTTGATGCAACTCGCCTAGGCTGCTGCTGCAGGTGCAGCTGCAGCTGCCTGGGCAGTGGCCTGGTGGCAGCTTGCAGCTGCCTGGCATAACCTGAGGCTGTTGCCTCGGGTGCTGTAGTTGCCTCGGGTGCTGTAGTTGCCTCAGGTACTCATTTTCCCATTTTTTACATTTTGTTTCAAATGAATTAATTTGTCCTCAGAGCAAACCCATATTAACTAGTCTTGGGTGTCTAAGGTCTGTAATCACATCAAAAGATAGTTTTACTAAGTTTTAGGACGGCTTTTACCCAAAATTGCCTGTTTGACTTCTACTTTGCCCGATTTCTACATTTCTTATCTAATGAACTATTTCTTTATCATAACATGTCAATTATAACTATTATTAGGTGTCTAATGTTTGAAATCATAGCAAATTAGCATTCTACTAAGTTTTAGGACGGCTTTTACCCAAAATCGCCTATTTGACTTCTACTTTGCCCGAAATCTACATTTACTATCTAATGAACTATTTCTTTATCATAACATGTCAATATTAACTAGTCTTAGGTGTCTAATGTTTGAAATCGTAGCAAATTAGCATTCTACTAAGTTTTAGGACGGCTTTTACCCAAAATCGCTTATTTGACTTCTACTTTGCCCGCTTTCTACATTTCTTATCTAATGAACTATTTCTTTATCATAACATGTCATTATTATCTAGTCTTAGGTTTCTAATGTTTAAAATCATATCAAAAGATCATTTTACTAAGTATTTGGACGGCTTTTACCCAAAATCGCCAATTTGACTACTACTTTGCCCGATTTCTACATTTCTTATCTAATGAGCTATTTCTTTATCATAACATGTCAATTACAACCAGTCTTAGGTGTCTAACGTTTGAAATCATAGAAAATTATCATTCTACTTAGTTTTAGGACGGATTTTATCCAAAATCGAACGGAAAAAAAATAAAATAGGTATCTTCTCAATGTGTTAGGCTTCAGTGCACCTATTGACTATGTCAAGCATAAACCTCATCACGTACAGGGCACAATCAACGTCGTTGTCTTGTTGCGCACACTAACATGACACAAAGTTAAACTAGTCATGCATAGCCATAACTCAAGGTAATTTTATTAAATAAATCAATATATCAAGGCTTTACCTTCGAATATTTCCATGTAGGACCCGCAACCGAACGACAATTCAACTTCTTCATAACACTTCAAAAAAAAGGCATAAGTTTATGAACATGGCTACTCAATGATGTAGGTGATGATATAAAACAATAGGAAGCGGTATGTACCTATTCAATAGGTTATTCACTAGCAACTTCCTTGGTGGCCATGTACGAGCCTTGTCAAAGTATTAGATTGTGTTATTGGAAACACAAATCACCATAAGGCTCCAATGTAGACTACATATATATTTAAGCAAATATCAATCCATCAATTGTTATACGTCAACATCTATACTTAACAAACAACTTAAGAGTGACATATTTAAACTTACTCCTCAAAGCAAGGGGCTAATATGAACTTATTTCCCGCACGCATTGATTCTTTAATACCCCGCTCAAGGTAATCTATCACACTACTACATTTTTGATCTATTGCAACCCCTAAATCCGTTGCATTAGGTGCCAAAAACCATTGTGTTAGACCTAATGCAACGGACATGTACCGTGGCGTTTGCTGGCGTTGCAATAGGCCTAATGCCACGGTAAAATGATCTAACGCAACGATAAACTTGTAGCCTTTGCATTAGCTATACATCTATTGCGACGACACCCTTACAGCCGTTGTATTAGCTTCACTTAGCTAATGCGATGGTCATATATACCTAACACAACGGCCAAATTGCTAATGCAACGGCCATAAAAAATAAATAATTTAATAAATAATACTAATAAGAATGATAATAATAATAATAAATAATAATAATAATAATAAATAAATATAATAATAATAAATAAATATAATAATAATAATAAATAAATAAATAAATAAATAAATAAATAAATATAATAATAATAATAATAATAATAATAATAATAATAATAATAATAATAATAATAATAATAATAATCATCATCATCATCATCATCATCATTAAGACAATTTAATTAGAATTTTGTCAATATAAATTGAAGAATTGTACATTGTTACCCTTAGAGAAAATTACACAATTAACTGTCACTAATTAAACTAAGAAAAAAAATATCAAAATTAAATCATTGAGTGTTTTATCCCATTAAGTCTTGCTATGATGTATGCACCACCATGCTCATATGATCAAATTAGGCATTCTGTTTTCAAGGCTTCATTCTGATAAAGGCCTCTGAGCTCCATCTGATAGCTTGAGTTGACCAGGCTGAAATGTATGCTGAGGCAATTTTCAACTTTAGACGGGTTTCCTGCAAAGGGGATAAAGAATCCCATATTATACCTCACATAGAAATGAAATTAGCATGAATAATCAATATATGTCAGAAGACCCAATATGGATAATGATGTTCTTTACTTAACTATAGTAAAGAAGAATCTAGTTTCTTATAAAAGGATAACCCATGGGAAAATGAATTATTGGAGTTCTTAGGAAAGCAAAGTAACAATAACAAATTTAAAAGTCTAAAGATAAAGTCAAATATTACTCTTATATAATTAACTGATGTTTTTGTAAAGTCTAAATGATGCCATCAACTCCATCTTCCGTGACATAATTAATCAGTCTTGAAAGTCATATGCTAGGCTGACAAATTCATTTGTGAAGGTTTGAACATATACAAGAACCTTAAATGACTTCAACTATTGCACAACATCAGTCTCAGCTATCACAAATCCCCCAATTGTTGGAAAGATGGGTGGCTTGTTAACAACTACATAATGAGAAAATTTCTTTATATTATAAACTCATCGACTTTGTAGACATGTTCATATTACTTGAGTAAAAATCCAACGAAGTTTCATCTAATAAGCTTGTTAGGTGACACTGTGACAGGAATCACCCTAAGTAAAGATAGATGGACAATAGAGTGTAGGGAGCTAAAGATAGTCTCTGCAATTTGTAAGATCTCCAAATGCCTTCTTTAAATATATATATCATAGTCTAAAACTGTAAAGTGGATTTCTCAGTCAAATATTTGGAATACTAATCAATTTTGTTATTTGTAGAAGAGTAAATAATATTAAATAGTGCATATTTACTCGAGTGAGGTCATGAAATCGACATATCCCAGCCTTCCAGTGTACCTTTGATCACTTAGCCACTACCAAGTTCCAAGCATTCTAGCATTTTTGCTAGAAGATGAGACCCTTATATTTAGAAATTACATACCAATTCACTTCTTATTTTAAATGTCAATCAAACGTTAAAATTCTGCATTCAAACAACTATATAGATGCACCAATATATATACTCAACCTATCAAAATCATAATTATACACTTCTTAAAGTCACTCCAATAATGAAAAAACAAATAAATCATTAATCTCTAATCAGATGTATACACTCAAAATTACTTCAAAAGTAGTGATAATCATTTAATTGTCTTCCAAAATCAGAATTACACACAATTAAACAAAAATCAATTAATCACATTTCTAAAATCAAAATTATTAGCTCAAAGTAACTCCAAAATTGTAATAATTACCATTTCAAAATTCAAATCTTACAAATAAAAATACCCAATTTAGAAATGTGATTATAATAATTTCTGATAAATTAAACAAGATTAACAAGAAAGGATCAAAGGTTCAATACCCAGAAGACAAAGTAGTTTCATATTTAGCCCACTCTTGCCACATTTGTGGGTATTAAGGGAGAACACTCATCAAATCTCTTCGCTTGAGTGTATCAATCTCCCCAATTTTCCTAAGCAATTTTATTTACTACAAAAACAATAGCAAGTCCAATATAAATTAATCACCTTCCAAAATTACCAAAACATCAGAGATATTTAAAACTAAAGTATGTTTTATAATCTATTATACCTGAACATGAGCATCGTAGTTGGACGAATTGCGAGAGTGTTCAAATTCTAAGGTTTTAAGTTGTTGCTGAAGCAACGATGGTATCTCTCGATTTGACGTGACCACACACTTTTGGCTGGGTGATTTTTGGAGGAAGACAGTCAGATTGTCGGGGATCATAAGTGTATATCTAACGAAATTTGAACTAGTATAACTCAAACCCATAATTTATAATAAACACTAACCCTTTGAACTGAAAAACGATCGAGAAAAGAAAAAAAAACCATGAATTTCTACTTCTCCAATATTATTTTTGTAATGAAAGTTAGGAAGTTAATTTGGATTTTCTCTCAAAATCTACATTCTCTAGAAGATGGGTAATTTGGAGATCTATTTCATATTCTTATTTTAACTTTAACAATAGAGATGTGAAAGAGGGGGTGCTTCAATATGTGTCAATGTGTGGTCAATCGTCTGACTGATCACTCATTTTGAATTTCGAATATTTGGGTAAATAATACGAAGAGTAAAGTTTTTTTTAGCCGTTGTGTTAGCTTTTTTGGGTCATTGCATCAACCAATGCCGTTGTGATAGCTTTTGGTGATGTTGTATTAGGCTAATCTAATGCAACGGCATATAATGAACTATGGCATTAGATATAACATAAATAGAATTGTCGTATTAGCCTACCTATTGCAACGGTTTTTAGGAGAGGCGTTGCATCAGCTCTTTTTTTTACGTTGCATTAGATAAAAAATGTAGTAGTGACATCACGAGGGTTATGCAAGAATTTGGTTACGGAGGTCTGCTCGGGGCATAACTACCCAACTGCTGCTTCACCATCGGGTTTACTACTTAGGAGCTCCTGTAGTGACCTTCAAGAAAGTAGTGTGTGCAAGTAATTACTATTTGCATTGTTTTGGTACGAAAATATCAAAAATACAATATGTTTAGAAATAGTCTCGTTAATTTACCTCATGAAAGTCTTAATGATGGAAATGTTAAGCATGGAACCGGTTAGAAATTTCGTCACATCCTCTCTAGAAATGTATGCGATCGCATCCTCATCATAGTGGAACAATGCCTTAGGCAAGTTCACTTGAATATGTGTACCCATAGGCAACTCACTAACACGGTTGTGAAGAAAAGTACATGCTTTGAAAGCGACTTAAGGACATCGGCTTCTACCAGTGGAGTACAAGAAGCTTTCGAACTCTTCTTCGACACTTGTCTTGTTCCATGTTCGGAGTACCTTCTTCCTTGGATTTTGGCTTCTCCACCTTCTTCCTTTTAGTGGACTGATTTTCCATAGTAATCTAGTAACATAAAAGAACATGTTCATTGCACAAAGCACATGTTAATCTAGTTACATACAAATAGTTACATACAAGTAGTGTTTACTTACCCCTCCTACCAACCTCAACCGATCACGTGGCCATTGCACAAAGCTACCGATCGCGTCACGCAACTTTAAAAAATCATATTCCACTCTAGGCACCGGTAGTGGTAAGTCCTCAAACCCAGCAACTATAGAATCAATCCCGACCGAGATGTAGTGGGTGCTAGTATTATACTTAAAATGGACCTTGTCAAAAGGTTGTGCACTACCATACCCTACCAACTGCAATTGTCCATCATTTTTTTCCCCGGGGTGAAGAAGCTCACAAGGCGTCTCTTCCTACATATTTGATTAGGAGTTAGGACATAAGTTATGAAATAACAAACGAAAGCCTAACATAAGAAAATTTGATTACGTAGTGAAGTTTACCTTAACTTCTGGGAAAGGTTAAGGCATCGGATTTGCTCTCTTCAATGACTCTGCATCCATAGGACTAGGATCCTGAAAAAGTAAAATAATTAAGCATGCAAAAGACCTCGTTTGACGAACTTCATATGACGTAATTTGTCCTTGTACTAAAATTACCTCTCTCTCAAATACTAGATCGTCCTCGGGGCCTCCTGGGTGACTACATGAGTCTAATGGGGTACTCGAGGGAAATGGAAAAAGCGGCAAGTTCATGTGCTTCAGAATGGCATTGAATTGACTTTGCATCTGTTCTTGCAGCTCCGCGTGTATCTCCGCCTTTTATTGATTCCTTTTCCTTCTCATCAATACAATGTGGCGAATTAACACTGGATCTGCTTTTTCCTGATTTGGTGTATTCTGAACCCATCACCTTCTCCCACCCTAGTTGTTTCCCGCCAAAACCAATTACTCGCCCAGGTTGGTATGGTTTTCCCAAAGCTAAGGTGAAAGGATCATTTTCGATGCTTGGAGTCAACTTGCCTTCAATCACTTCCGAAGTATGCTCTAGTTGTAACAACACAAAAAGTTATCGGATCTAAGTAAGATGAACTTGACAAGAAAATATAATTAATAAGTAGTAAAGTTTGCTTACAAGTGCATCTGCTACTACTTTCTTATCCGGACGCATGACATACTTGCTGGTTTTCTTGTCGATCCCATGCATAGCACACCACCAGTCAATTGCACGATTTACCAAATTTCTTATTATCTATAATACTATTTTGAGTCGATGAGGATTTCTGATCCCGACTCTCAGTCCAAAATGTGTACCCATTTATGTCATATCCCTCAAATGAATGAACATCTTCCTTTGGACCATAAGCTAGCCACTTTATTGTATCAGACACAGTCTCATCCAATTGACGCATCACACGATCATGGAACCAATTCACAAACATCTTATTATGCAACTACATGAGTGCTCTTTCCCCTTTTGATGGATATTCAACACGCAAACTATCCATGTGCTCTTCTAAATATGGGTGAACCTCCGCAATATGATGAAGCACAAATAGGTGAGTTTGCATGATTTGATCTCGAGCAGCCCAGATCCTTTTTGACCCGATTTTTCCATGACCATCAAGTCTCCCTTCATGTCGGGAAGATGGAAGCCCAATAGGTTCGGCAATGGCAACATACTCTGCCACGAAATTCCCAATCTCTTTGAACACAATTCCTTGTATCATACTGCCTTCCGGATGGGCTGGTGTAGGGAATATTTCAAGCATTACCCCTAGTTTGAACCCCACTGTGATCATACACGAAAGTACGGTGGCGTCCAAAGGGAAAGAAGATAGAGCAAAAGAGTCGCCAACAAGTTAAAGCATAACCCCTAGTTTGAACCCCACTGTGATCATACATAATAATAATCATCAAAATAATCAAAATCATAATTATAATCATAAATCATCTTCATAACAATTATAATCATCATAATCATTATCATAATCATGTTAAAGCATAATATTAATAGCAATATCCTAGGCATGATACTAACAAGATAAATAAAAAAACCCTAGCATGTCACAAAACAATAAAAATCAAAGCTTTAACCCTAACATGATACTAATAATCATAAATATTAGGAAGAACATAAAAGGCATCATACTTTTAATCATACTTGATATTAAAGCTACCCTAAACATGATACTAGGAAGATCAAAACGCCCTAACATAACATTAGGAATCATAATAACAACCTAAGCATGATTTCTACATAATAACATCAATAAAAACCATTAAAGCACTTACTTGAATGTCTCGTACCTCTTTCTAATAACAAAATACACACGTTAGTAACTTCAAGGAAAATAATAATTAAAACAATTAAATTAAATAATTGAAATAAAGATTTGGGACCAAACCCTCAAAAATTAAAACCTTTCACGTCTAGGGCGAAGGCAACTTCGAATAATGCTAAGTGTATCTAGGTCTTGTGAATGCGGAATTTTGTAAGAAAAAGAGTAGGTTTAGAAAAGAGAGAGAGAGAATATATCAAGAATTTCTTGATAAGAGTTGGTGATTAAAAAAGGGGAGATATGACCTCTATTTATAGGAAAAAAGAGAGTCGAAAAATAAAGAAAAGAATCCGAATTCGAATCGAAATAAAACTCGATGGACAACAGTTTTTTCGGGTTTTGTTTTTATCGTATCTTTTCATCCAGAAGTCCAAATAAAGCACATAATATGTCGTTGGAAATCTCTTTAATTCTACTTTCCAACCCAATAAGAATCAGATTAAAATATTTTGTATATAAAAAGATATGGCCGAAATAGTGAGACAGTGTCAATTTTGGATAGAGTTTCTGTAGACACCCAATTGTGTCTTCCCAAAACTAAACCCAGTGATGAGTACCTTTCACGTCGAATTATAATCGAATGAAGTGAAAGTGTGGAAAGTTTAGTGCTGCGGATAGTTTTAATTTCTTTTCTCTTCTCTCTGTTTTTGAAAACTTATTTTAAGAAAACAGCCAATCCATTTTGGTTGGTCCATGATATGACTCCAATAATAGTGTAGTTGGATGGGAATTGACAAGAGCTTTCCAACGATATATTATAAGCCCAATTCCGATGAATATTGAGGAAGTTATGGCCAATTTACTAAACTGGGCCCGGTTTGAGCCTTATATGCGGCCCAATGATCTAGAGGAGGGCCTAATATGATTTATCATTCCTAATGCAATTAGGAATGGTTTTAGTCTTCTAGATTCTTCTAGAAGATTCTATTCATTCCTAATTCAATTAGCATTGATAAATTGACTTTTGTTAACTTTGATGAGTTTTAATTAAAATCAAAGAGCATTTTTGAGGAAAAATATGATTTTATCCTCCTGTACGGTAATTTTTATCTGATTTTAGGAAACGCGTGAATTTCTGAAATCATCGCCAAACGCCAGCTGTAGCGCCTGACGCTACGCTTGGCGCATGGCGCTAGCATTGGCGCCTGGCGCCAACAGCCAGCGTTTGCGCTGGTTCTGTTTTCTGTGCGCCAGAACTCTGTTTTGATATTTTATCTTTTTGGATGATTTTCTCTATAAATAACATCGTAAAAACTTCGTTTTCATTCACCTACAACTAGTTTTCAATTATAATCATCTAAAACCAATTTTCACCTACAACCATCAATTCTCATCAATACCAATTCTCTCTATTTTTGATTCATCAATTCTCATCAATTCTTATTCTCTCTCTCTCTCTCTTTTTCTAAACTAGCCTTTTACATACAAAATTCCGCATTCGAAAGACTTAGATACACCTAGCCATATTTGAAGTTGCCTTCGCCCTAGACGTGAAAGGTTTAATTTCTGAGGGTTTGGTCCCAAATCTCTCTTTTAATTATTTAATTTAATTGTTGATTTTATAATTTTCCTTGAAGTTACTAACGTGTGTATTTTGTTATTAGAAAGAGGTGCGAGGCATCAAAGTAAGTACTTTAATGGTTTTATTGATGTTATGATGTAGAAATCATGCTTAGATTGTTATTTTGATTTCTAGTATCATGTCTAGGGTAACTTTAATATCAATTATGATTTCTATGATGCCTTCTATTCTCTTCCGAATATTTATGATTGATAGTATCATGTTAGGGTTAAAGATTTGATTTTTATTGCTTAGTGACATGCTAGGGTTTGTTATTAATCTTGTTAGTAACATGTCTAGGATCTTGCTATGCTTTAACATGATTATTATTATGATTGTTTTAATTATAATTTATTATGATTATAATTTTATGATGATTATTATTATGATTATTATTATGATTATTATTATGATTATTATTATCATGATTTTGATTTTATTGACTATTATTATCTTGATGATGATTATTATTTTGATTTTTATTATGATTATTATTATGTTGCTTGATATTTGTTGTTATTGCTTGATCACACCTTTTATGCATGTTTAAAGGGAATTGGTACTTATAATCACGCTTAATAAGATAATTAATAATCTTGTTAGGGTTAATATGATTATAATTCAAGTGATCGCCAATAATAGTTTTATTTGTGCATTAATATTCAACCAACATAGATAAACAGGTTTAGTGTTAATCCTATTGATTGCATGTTAGTCAGAAAGCGCACATGAATACGATCAGAATAAAGTAGAGGCCTATTATTAGGACAGGTTCAATCTCTTTTAGGTTGGATTTGTACCTTCATCCCCGAACCCTTATTTGATTCAAGACTTTATGGAGTTGACGATCTCTTGGATCGTTAAGGGGTGTAACCTTCACCCTGTGAATGGTTTACAAGTTCCTAAAAATTGTTGGCGACTCTTTTGCTCTATCTTCTTCCCTTTTGGACGCCATCGTACTTAAGTGTATGATCACAGTGGGGTTCAAGCAAGGGGATTAACGCTTGAAATTTATTCCCCACAGATTTTGGCGACTCCACTGGGGAGGATTTCTATTTTAATTCCTGAATTTGTTTCGGCAATGATTTAGAATGAGTGGATGAGACTCGGAACGTTCTAAGTATTTCATGTGCGTAATTTTGATTAACATTATTGTCATATGCATAAAAAAGATCTCATTGGAAAGACCATCCGTAATGAGTTAAAAACATAGAATTTTACACGTAGGAAATTTGAGAAATATCTTTCACAACTAGGACCGAAATAACACTGCGCGAAACTGGAAAATTTTATCGAGCACAGAAAGCTAATGAGGCATGTAGGAATTAGTGCCAGGGGCCTGAGCATTGGCGCCAGACTTTTAACTGTAGCGCTAGACGCCAGCATTGGCTCCAGGCGCTATAGCTAAAAACTGCGCCAGTCTCTGTTTGCTGGCGCCAAATTCCTCCAATACCGAGCCAGAAATATGCGTTCTAATTTCGACCAGTTTTTTGCATTGTTTGCTCGATCCTACTTCCTGATTCAATTTTTTCTCACTTTTCTGAAACCCATATGTGTTCTACATATGGACATAACCTCTGGGAATTCATGCTCCATCTACCTGATTGAACGCTCTGTGCAACAAAGGGTACATCCGAGAATGTTGAATTCACCGATGGAAGCGAGTTTTTCCAAACTCGCGATGTCCCATCCACTCGCGCCAACCCTTCACGGTTAGGCTTCCGCGCGGTGCATCCAGAAAATTAACCACGGACCCTCTATTGACTAAACCATATCCCGAACTTTAGAGAACTAGAGCCATGGTTAGGTTGCAAATTCATTGCATCATATTGTGCCTACTTAACTAATTGTGCACTATTTGTTGTGCATATATATGTTTTCTTAACCGTTTGTTTGACTTGTGTTGAGATTAAATAAATTAATGACTTAAAGAACTTTGCCTAATTAATTAATTGATTAATTAATTTGAGTCAATAAAGTCTAATATTTAATCAGAATTGACCTAGTACGACTTTAGGCATACCCTTGTTGATAAATAACACCGAAAATAGTCCCGGATCGAAGCTCCAGCATTGGCGCCAAAGTCTGGACTGTAGCGCCACTCTGTGGAGTGTGGCGCCTGGCGTCAGCTCTGTCATCTGGCGCTACACTACATAGTGCGACGCCAGTCCTGTCGTTTTGCCGACAGTTCGGATTATTGGTCGAGTCATCACCTAGTGTCTAATCAACCAGTTTGATAATTAATTCGGTTAATTTTTACTATTAATAACACCTTGTCGAGTCATTAATTGAGTCTAGTCACATAGTCTAGCCACATGGTCATGACACAAGTCTTAACATATCACCTACACTCACTAGTCTTAGCACACACTTCGAGTATATGTCACCATGACCATGTCTTAGGTCCATGCATGAGTCGGTCTTTCCGTCATTTGAGTTAGGGGGTACATTCTATTCCTAATTCTTCATATCCCTCCATCTACATCATTTTCCTTCACATTTTATTCCAATATTTCTTCACTTCCTCCATCCATTGCATGCTGAATAAAGTTTGAGTCAAATAATTAACAATAGATATCCCCAAATTCCTTTTCCACAATACTTAGTCGAGGAGAGAAGGGCGATTAATCAAGGACAACCTCTTTATTCAGGTCTCTCTTTTTGATAAACCGACTCGTCAAAAGAGGAAGGCTAAAAAGATAATGGCAAGCCAAGAAGAAGTCAATGAGCTTAGGAACCAATTGGTTACCGTGACTGAGACACTGAAGCTACTCACCCTCAAGATCGATGATCCCGTGAAGCAATAACAAATGAACCTCATGCAAGAAAGTTTGAGCAAGCTATCTAGTGACTATAAATTTCAGGGCATGAGTTCACAAGGGGTCTCACTGGACAAGGAACTTCTTCCACATAAGTTCAACGCCACTGACATCCCTAAATTCAAGGCAAAAGATAACCCTTACTTCCATCTAAGAGATTTTGAAACTGTAATGAACATTAAGGGTATCGATAAGAAGGTTTTCCCCTCTTTGTTCCCACTATCTCTCGAAACCGTTTGTCAACAATGGTTCTTTTCTCTCGAGAAAGAAAAAACCTCTTCTTGGGAGTCGATAACAAACGCTTTCATAGATATATATAAGTGCAACATCCAAGACGAAACAGACCATAGACAACTTGAGATGTTAAAACAAAAAGAAAACGAAGGGTTCACGTCTTTCTTCAATAAATGGAGGGAAACTTCTGCTAATATGGTCAAGGATCCTACCGAAAAAGAATCTGTGAGAATGTTTATCAAGAATCTCCAAGGGAAGTATTCAAAGCACTTAAAGTACCAACACAATTTAAACACTTTCAAAGCTGTCTATAATATAGGCATTGACATTGAAGATGAACTTCTGAAATATAATGGTGCGAGAGGAAAGAAGAACAACCATCCTTCTTCTTCCTCTCCCATTAATGAAGTACATTCCACGAACGCCTCTAAACCAAGAATCCAAAGATCAAAAAGAGTGTTCACTCCACTTGGTATGAGTTATGAAACGGCTTTCGAGAAGTTACACCACAAAGGACTAGTTATGCCCATAGGGTCCATCAAAGATCCAGTTCTAGAAGCCAGGCCACCTAAGTGGGACCCTAATAAGCACTGCAAATATCACCAAGGAAAGGGTCACGACACTGAGGAGTGTTGGAAACTCAAAGAAGCTATTCAAGATCTGATCGATAACAATGAAACTTCCGAGATTCTAGCCATCGAAGATGACCAAGCATCCTTCGACCCATCACTTCTTATTACACCTGTAGGAGAGCCCATGGTCGAGATAGCTTATATGACCTCTCTCGATGAAGTGGCCATGATCGGGGAGGATGAAAGTCTTTTCTTAGATAATACCAGGGAAGACTTGTCAAGTCTAAAAGAGGACGTTCGAAAACTGTAAGATGTCATTGCCATGCTCTTGAATGTGGTAGAAGGATTAGCAAATCGGGTAATGGCCATCAAAAAAAATTCTCGCCAAGGGTTTAATGAAGAACTCAGTGCTCCTAAGCCACAGGAAAAACGGACCATTGAAGAATACACACCAATAGGAATGACTTACAATGAAGCTTTATACTGTCGTCACAATCAAGGTCAAGACCCTCCACCCAAAAATCGTTTTCCCAATTGGGATCCAAATTCCTATTGTCGATACCATAGAGGTCGCGGTCACACTATCGAAAAGTGTCTCGCCCTCAAGGATCGTGTTCAAGAATTCATTGATTCAAGTCTCCTTCATGTTCCTCAGCGCGACAAGAAGGCCAAGATTAGTAACAATAGTAACAGTGGCTGTAAAGGGAAAAAGAACGACTATCCTTCTTCTTCCGAAAACACCTACTCTAGTAATAGTGTTGGTACTTTCGACCTTAGTGAGATCCTAGCCATGGGTAATCGAAAGCAATTGAGAAAGGATTTCACCCCTATTGGAATTAGCTACGATAATGCCTTCGATCGACTCCATGCCAAAGGACTCATTACTCCCATTGGACCTATTCAAGATCCCCCACTTGAAAAGAGATTGCCTAGTTGGAACCCAAACGAACACTGCAAGTACCATCAAGGTAGGGGTCATGCTACTGAGAGATGTTGGAAGCTAAAGAAGGCTATCCAACATTTGATTGATAATAACAAGCTTCTCATGCCTCCAGTTAACAAGAAGAGCGAGTGATGATAAAGGAAACAACACAAGACAAGAGGCGAGCTTCAACGACAAGATTTCATGACCTCTTTTTTCTATTTCTTTTTTATTTACCCTTTCCCTAATAAGTCTAGCATAGGCACCTTTTTATTCTCCTTAGATTTATTTTGTAGGATCATTATACATTTTCTTTTAATAAAATGAGCATTTATTTCCTTACATATGATCATTTCATTACATTGCAAAAAATAATAATAAAAAAAAATCCATGTCGAATTAAGCACAAGGTATACCAATGATTTGAGGCACCCCTTGTAGCCACATCATATCTCCTTTCATCTTTCGAATTTACAATCCTTTCTTCATAAACCACTTTGAGCCTCGTCTAACGATAGACCTTTCTTTTTTCAACCTACATCTACCTAACCTTGGGATGGGATGGTGTGCAACTTATGTAGTTTTCAATATCATAAAAAGCTTGAGTGATTTCAAAAGGTCAAAATAAATAAAAATAAGCAAAAATAAAATAATCATAAAAGTGTACAAAAGGGTAAGTTTTCCAGTGTCTTTGATATGAAAATGTCTTCAATATGAACACGTCTTAGATTGCGTCTCTTATCGAGTGCTCGGTACCGTGCCTGAGAAACATGAATTCCAAGTGAGTGATAGACCGCATGATCGGGATTTCCCACACTTATAAAAATGAAACAGATGCTAAAGCAAAAGATAAAAGAGAGCTAAAAAAGAGTATAAAACCTCAAGCATAAACATAAAGACTCAAAAGCAAGGTTGCTCACCTTGGGGGCTTATCTAGGGTCTTGAGCCTTTTTTATCCCCTTCTTCTTTAACCTTTAGCCTAACCACGTTACAACCCTTAAAAAGACCTTTTTTGAGGTATACACATACTTGTGTGAGGTTCGGCTAGAGCTACGTTCGGCCTGATTCCTAACGGATACGTAGGCAACCTCACATCAAGGTGCGGCCGTAATAAACATGCATTCATATTTACATTCACACACTCACACCATGATCATATCAAGGGATCTCTTATGCTCATCCCTATTCATGTAGGGCTAGACATGGGGGCTTGATCCTTACATCATTAGCTTGCCTAGCCTAAAGAGTCACCACCATCTGACTCTTTTCAATATTTTCCCACACACTTAGCTCTTGCGGCCTAACTTTAGTGTCACTATCACACACTACACAGATACATAACCAAATATATTTCCCTTAGGAACCCTTTTTCATGAAATCTTAACGCTGAAGCATGCTTCGTCAAAATCACTCATAATTGTCATTGTATCATGAAGTATGAAGTTCTTAGCCTCCGTGCCTAAGTTACCCAAATACTTTCATCATGGAGTCAACAGTTGAGATATCCTAGGATGGATTAATCCTTGCACCTTGAGAGATAGTATCAAATGACATTTGACTCAGCTCATTCAATATGCATCTTCAAAACTTCACTTCAATTCCTTTTCGCGTCTTTCTTTTTCGGGAGAAAGTCGGTACCCTCCACAAAAATGACGGAAATTTTTTACTTTTTTGCATTTTTCGAGTCGCACGATCACATTACAATGCACACACGAGTCATGTACACATTGAGTCATGTCGTGTAATATCACTTTGATTTGAGTCTAACACATGTGTCATTTCACTTTGAGTCGAGTCAACCTCGAGTCAGTCGATCACAACGAGTCAAGTTTATGCCTTGAGTCGTGTCGAGTCAATAAGTCAAGTGACGTTAAACCTTAGGTCAACCCTAAGATAATTAAAGAGATTGGCAAAGTTCTATAGTAAAAAATAAATACAGGTGCAGTAGAATAGGGAAGACCCTACTGCTGCGCTAGATGACAACATCTAGTGTCTGGAAATAGCTTTTAGCGGCTTAGATCACAGTGCCTGGCGACAGAGTCAATTCTTGGCGCCAAAGATATTTCAGCAGCGACAGAGCTCGAAGCCTCTCAGAAAGGTGATTTCGACCTCATATGGAAATTTTGGGTTCCTTGGTACGCCAGTTAGCCCCTATAAGCAATTTGACATGATTAAGTAGTCAGTTTGATTATAATCACAATAAGTGGTCGACCTGATGAAAGATCGTTTCACTTAGCTTAAAGTGCCTAAGAATTGGCTCATCACGGAAACACCGACATACTGTTTTAGCGGAAGCAAAGTTCAGGCGAGCTTTAGAGATCGACAAACGTTGGTCTTCGGAAATTTCTTCTTCAAAATATTATCGCAACAAACGTTCAAGTACCGAAGCTCTATTGTTCAGAGACGCGTGGACATATTATCATCAAGCTCTTTTGCTCCAGAGACGCGTGGGCATACCATCAAAGCTCTTTTGTTCAGAGACGCGTGGACAATCCTTTTCAAGCTCTTTTTTTCAGAGACGCGTGGACATTTCCTACAAGCTCTTTTGCTCAGAGACGTGTGGACATCCTATTATGAAGCTCTTTGTTCAGAGATGCGTGAACATATCAAAAGGAATCTCTTTGTTCAGAGCGAGTGAACATCAAAACAATAAGGTGCCGTTCCCTAGATTGTGGAGAGTTGTCACAAACAAATGAAGATTGTTTCAAGAGAAGCAATCGCAATCTTCGATAGTATTCCCTTGGACGTGGAATATTATCAATGCGGATGAGGATTGTTTCAAGAGAAGCAATCTTCGATAGTATTCCCTTGGACGTGGAGTATTATCATAGCAGAAGAGGATTGTTTCAAGAGAAGCAATCTTCGATAGTATTCCCTTGGACGTGGAATATTATAATAGCGGAGGAGGATCATTTAGGCAAAGCAATCTTCTAATTTGGAAGCAGTTACAGGCGTAGCGGTTTTCAAGCGGGATGGCATTCTCTAGCTTGTAGGAGGTCATCAAAACAATCAGTTACTTTCAGAGACGTGTGCTCGACGTTGCAAGATGATACGCGTTTCTTAACTCTCTTATCTGTTTAACTAACGCTAGTTTGCAGGTATTGGCGTTACAAGAATGATTTAGGATCGCAGAACGTTCTGAATCATTCTTCGTCCCTATCGATACTTTTACTTTTGTTTTCGAAACTTGTGTTTCTCCAAACTCGGTCAAAGTAGGGGCTTCTGTAGACACCCATTTGAGTCTCCCCAAAACCAAACCTAGTGATGAGTACCTTTCACGTCGAATCATAATCGAATGAAATGAAAGTGTGGAAAGTTTAGTGTTGCGGATAGTTTTAATTTATTTTCTCTTCTCTATGTTTTGAAAACTTATTTTAAGAAAACAGCCAATCCAGTTTGGTTGGTCCATGATATGGGTCCAATAATAGTGTAGTTGGATAGGGCTTGACAAGAGCTTTCCAACGATATATTATAATCCCAATTCCGATTAATATTGAAGAAGTTATGGCCAATTTACTAAACTAGACCCGGTTTGAGCCTTATATGCGGCCCAATGATCTAGAGGAGGGCCTAATATGATTTATCGTTCCTAATGCAATTAGGAATGGTTTTAGTCTTCTAGATTCTTCTAGAAGTTTCATTCCTAATTCAATTAGCATTGATAAATTGACTTTTGTTGACTTTGCAGAGTTTTAATTATAATCAAAGCGCATTTTTGAGGAAAAATACGATTTTATCCTCCTGTACGGTAATTTTTATCTGATTTTAGAAAATGCGTGAATTTCTGAAATCAGCACCAAACGCCAGCTGTAGCGCTTAGCGCTTGGCGCCAGCATTGGCGCTGGTTCTATTTTCTGTGCGCAGAACTCTGTTTTGATATTTTATCTTTTTGGCTGATTTTCTCTATAAATAACGTCGTAAAAACTCCGTTTTCATTCACCTACAACCAGTTTTCAATTATAATCATCTAAAACCAATTTTCACCTACAACCATCAATTCTCATCAATACAAATTTTCTCTATTTTCGATTCACCAATTCTCATCGATTCTTATTCTCTCTCTCTCTCTTTTTCTAAACTAGCCTTTTACATACAAAATTCCGCATTTGCAAGACTTAGATACACCTAGCCATATTCGAAGTTGCCTTTGTCCTAGACGTGAAAGGTTTAATTTCTAAGGGTTTGGTCCCAAATCTCTCTTTTAATTATTTAATTTAATTGTTGATTTTATTATTTTCCTTGAAGTTACTAACGTGTGTATTTTGTTATTAGAAAGAGGTACGAGGCATCAAAGTAAGTACTTTAATGGTTTTATTGATGTTATGATGTAGAAATCATGCTTAGATTGTTATTTTGATTCCTAGTATCATGTCTAGGGTAACTTTAATATCAATTATGATTTCTATGATGCCTTCTATTCTCTTCCGAATATTTATGATTGTTAGTATCATGTTAGGGTTAAAGATTTGATTTTTATTGCTTAGTGACATGCTAGGGTTTGTTATTAATCTTGTTAGTATCATGCCTAGGATCTTGCTATGTTTTAACATGATTATTATTATGATTGTTTTAATTATAATTTATTATGATTATAATTTTATGATGATTATTATTATGATTATTATTATTATGATTTTGATTTTATTGATTATTATTATCTTGATGATGATTATTGTTTTGATTTTTATTATGATTATTATTTTGTTGCTTGATATTTGTTGTTATTGTTTGATCACACCTTTTATGCATGTTTAAAGGGAATTGGTACTTGTAATCACGCTTAATAAGATAATTAATAATCTTGTTAGGATTAATATGATTATAATTCAAGTGATCGCCAATAATAGTTTTATTTGTGCATTAATATTTAACCAACATAGATAAACAGGTTTAGGGTTAATCCTATTTATTGCATATTAGTCAGAAATCGCACATGAATACGATCAGAATAAAGTAGAGGCCTATTATTAGGGAAGGTTCAATCTCTTTTAGGTTGGATTTGTACCTTCATCCCCGAACCCTTATTTGGTTCAAGACCTTATCGAGTTGACGATCTCTTGGATCGTTAAGGGGTGTAACCTTCACCCTGTGAACGGTTTACAAGTTCCTAAAACTTGTTGGCGACTCTTTTGCTCTATCTTCTTCCCTTTTGGACGCCACCGTACTTAAGTGTATGATCACAGTGGGGTTCAGGCAAGGGGATTAACGCTTGAAAATATTCCCTACAGTTTCATATCTCATTCATATCTTTTTCGTTATAGCTCGGATTTAATGTTATAATATATCATTGGAAGGATAATTTCAAGATCTATCCAACCATATAAAATTTGGATAAAGATTATGAGGCACGAAAATTATATCTGAATATCTTTGAACATCTTTAAATTCGAATAGAATTAGGATTTAAAAAAAAGGAAATTTTTTAAAAAAGAAAGTTTTTATTTAACTCAAATTCTTTAATCTTATCTTTTCAAAAAGGATAATTAAGATCTTTTAGAAACTAATAGAATCTTCTAATTAATCCTAATTAGTTTAGGAATAGGATTAGACCTTTGGACCCTCCACATGATCATTGGGTCGTAGGTAAAATCCGATTTAGGCCCAATTGAGTATTTTGGCCATAACTTCCTCATTATTTATCGGAATTGGGCTTATAATATATCGTTGGAAAGGTCTTTTCAACTCCCATCCAACTACACCATTATTGGACCCATATCATGGACCAAACTAAACTGGAATGCACGTTTTTCAAAAATAAGGTAAGAAAAGAAATATTTTCAAAAACAGAAAGAAGAGATATTTTAATAAAAACATCCTCATCACTAAACTTTTCACACTTTCGCTTTGTTTGATAATCTAATGATATGAAAGGTATTGATCATTGGGTTTGGTTTTGGGGAGACACATTTGGGTGTCTACAGATCCCCCACTTTGACTGAGTTTGGAGAAACGCAAGTTTCGAGAACAAAAGTCAAAGTATCGATAGGGACGGAGAATGATTCAGAACGTTCTGCGATCCTAAATCATTCTTGTAACGCCGATACCTGCAAACTAGTGTTAGTTAAAACAGATAAAAGAGTTAAGAAACGCGTATTTTGCACCATCGAGCACACGTCTCTGAAGGGTAACCAATTTGTTGCTGTTGCATTGCTGTTGTCTTTGTCGTGATAACTTTCCACAATCTAGGGAACGCCATCTTGCTACTTGTAGGGAACCCCGTCGATCAATGTTGCTACATCTTGAGCCTTTTCTTGAATCATAGTGACAACCTTTCCAATCATAGAAAAAGTCGTCGAATACCGCCTCATCACAAACCGCTCTTCTCAAATCTCGGTGTCAACCTCCTTAATCTTAGCAAATGCCGTCGAAGACCTCCCATCTCATGCTATCTTCTAAAATCTTGGTGACAACCTCAAAAATCTTAGCGAATGTCGTCGAAGACCGCCCATCTCGTGCTATCTTCTCAAATATTGGTCACAACCTCCACAATCTTAGCGAATGTCGTCGAAGACCGCCCATCTCGTGCTATCTTCTCAAATCTCGGTGACAACCTCCACAATCTTAGCGAATATTGTCTATCAATAACCTCTCTTGAAGTCATCCTCAGTTAATGCGATAATATTCCGAAGAAAACTACCGAAGACCAACGCTTGTCGATCTTTAAAGCTCGCTTGAACTTTGCATTAGCCAGTGCGTCGGTGCTTCTGCTGCTTGTGAACCATTATGTCGGTGCTTCTGAACCAGTATGTCGGTGCCTTTGTGATGAGCTAATGTTTAGGCGCTTTAAGCTAAGTGAGACGATCTTTTGTTAGGTCGATCAATTATTTGCGATTGTAATCAAATCGACTACTCAATCATGTCAAATTGCTTATAGGGGCTAACTGGCGTACCAAGGAACCCGAAATTGCTGTTTTGAGAGGCTTCGAGCTCTGTCGCTGCTAAAATATCTCTGGCGCCGCAATTTTGCTATGTCGCCAGATGCTGGGATCTAGCGCCAGGCGCTGAAATTTATCGCCAAACGCTGGATGTTGTCGTCTGGCGCTGGAGGCGGGTCTTCCCTATTCTGCTTTTTCTGTCGCTGTTGCTTGTTTTCGCTCCGAACTTTGAGCTTGGTCGTTTCTTTTCAACCAAATCCGCTCAAGTCTTTTGTAAATTAAAGCTCTTCATCTCTAATTTACCGATCAATGTAACTCCTCCTTTCTTGGAGAAATCTCCTGTGGTCATATTCGCGGTTTTTTAGAAAAAAATCCGGGAATGTCCTCGCTTGCTGGGATGCACCTGCATTTATATCTTTGACTATAGGACTTTGCTTGTCTTTCTTTAGGGTTGACCTAAGACTTAGTGTTGCTTGACTCATTGACTTGTCGTGACTCAAGGTATAAACTTGACTCGCTGTGATTGACTCGAGGTTGACTCGACTCAAAGTGTTTGATACATGTGTTAGACTCAAATCAAGGTGATATGACACGACATGAATAAATGTGTACATGACTCGTGTGTGCATCGTAATGTGATCGTGCGACTCGAAAATGCCAAAAAGCAAAAATTTTAACCTTTAACAAAAATTTTCCGTCATTTTTGTGGAGGGTACCGACTTTCTCCTGAAAAAGAAAGACGCGAAAAAGAATCAAAGTTTTTGAATGCATGTTGAATGAGCTCAGTCAAATGTTGTTTGATACTATCTCTCAAGGTTCAAGGATTAATTCATCCTAGGCTATCTCAATGGTTGACTCAATGATGAAAGTATTTGGGTAACTTAGGCACGGAGGCTAAGCACTTCATACTTCGTGATGCAATGACAATTATGATTGATGAGTGATGTTGATATGACAAGGCATGCTTCAGTGTTGTGTTAAGATTCCATGACAAAGGGTTCCTACGGGAAGTATATTTGGTCATGTATCTGTGCAGTGTGTGAAAGTGACACTAAAGTTAGGCCGCAAAGGCTAAGTGTGTGGAGAAAATATTATTTTTTGAAGAGTCAAATAATGGTGACTCTTAGGCTAGGTAAGCTAATGATGTAGGGATCAAGCCCCCAAGTCTAGCTCTAAGTGAATAAGGATGAGCATAGGAGATCCCTTGATATGATCATGGTGTAAGTGTGTGAATGTGAATATGAATGCATTTTATTACGGCCGCACCACGATGTGAGGTTGCTAAGGTATCCGTTAGGAATCAGGCCAAACGTAGCTCTAGCCGAACCTCACACAAGTGTGTATACCTCAAAAAGGTCTTTTTAAGGATTGTAACGTGGTTAGGCTAAAGTTTATAGAAGAAGGGGATAAAAGCTCAAGACCCTCGATAAGCCCCCAAGGTGTGCAACTTTGCTATTGAATATTTTCATTTTCATGCTTGAGGTTTTTGACTCTTTTTTAGCTCTCTCGTTTGCTTTAGCATTTATTTCATTTTTATAAGTGTGGGTAATCCCGATCATGCGGTCTATCACTCACTTGGCATTCATGTTTCTCAAGCACGGTACCGAGCACTCAATAAGAGACGCAATCTGAGACGTGTTCATATCAAAGACATGTTCATGTCAAAGACATTGGAACACTTGCCCTTTTGTACACTTTTATTATTTTTTTTATTGCTTATTTGTTTATTTTGATCTTTTGAAATCACTCAAGCTTTTTTTTTTTTTTAAATTGCATAAGTTGCACACTGCCCATCCCAAAGTTAGGTAGATATGGGTTGAAAAATGAATGGTCTATCGTTAGACGAGGCTCAAAGTTGTGTATCAAGAAAGGATTGTATATTTTAAAGGGAGAAAGGTATGATATGGCTATAAGAGGTTCCTCAAATCATCGGTATACCTTGTACTTAATTTGGCATGGTTTTTTTTTTTTTTTTTTTTTTTAATGCAATGTAATGAAATGATCATATGCAAGAAAATAAATGCTCATTTTATTAAAAGGAAAAAAGAAAGAATTTACAAAATTAATCTAAGGGGAATAAAAAGGTGCCTATGCTAGACTTATTGGGGAAAAGGGTAAATAAAAAAGAAGAAATAGAAAAAGAGGTCACGAAATCTTGTCGTTGAAGCTCGCCTCTTGTCTTGTGTTTGCTTTATCATCACTCGCTCTTCTTGTTAGCTGGAGGCATGGGAAGCTTGTTATTATCAATAAAATGTTGGATATCCTCCTTTAGCTTTCAACAGCTCTCAGTAGCATGACCCCTACCTTGATGGTACTTGCAGTGTTCATCTGGATTCCAAGTAGGCAATCTCTTTTTAGGTGCGGGATCTTGAATAGGTCCAATGGGAGTAATGAGTCCCTTGGCATGGAGTCAATCGAAGGTAGTATCGTAGCTCATCCCAATGGGGGTGAAGTCTTTCCTTAGTTGCTTCTTAGGTCCTTGGTTATCCATGGCTAAAACTTCACTGAGATCAAAGGTACTAACATTGTTACTAGAGTGGGCGTTTTCGAAAGAAGGAGGATTGGCGTTCTTCTTTCCTTTCCAGCCACCGTGGTTACTATTGTTAGTAGCTTTTTTCTTTGCGAGGTTGTCTTCAATCTCGATACCTATGTCATAGACGGCTGTGAAAGTATTCAATTTGGGTTGATATTTTAAGTGCTTTGAATACTTTTCTTGGAGATTCTTGATAAACATCCTCACATACTCTTTTTCGGTGGGGACCTCAATCATCTTAGCGGAAGTTTCCCTCCACTTATTGAAGAAAGAAGTAAAGCCTTCATTCTCTTTTTGTCTTAGCATTTCAAGTTGTCTATAATCAGTTTCGACTTGGATATTGCATTTATACCTATCAATGAAAGCGTTTACCATCGATTCCAAGGTAGAGGTTTTCTCTTTGTCTAGGGAGAAGAACCATTGTTGACAAACGGTTTCAAGATATAAGGAAAACAAGGAATGAAAGACTTTCTTATCAATCCCTGTAGGAAATAAATTTTAAGCGTTAAACCCTAGCTTGAATCCCACTGTGATCATACACTAAAGTACGGTGGCGTCCAAAAGGGAAGAAGATAGAGCAAAAGAGTCGCCAACAAGTTTTAGGAACTTGTAAACCGTTCACAGGGTGAAGGTTACACCCCTTAACGATCCAAGAGATCGTCAACTCCATAAGGTCTAGAACCAAATAAGGGTTCGGGGATGAAGGTACAAATCCAACCTAAAAGAGATTGAACCTGCCCTAATAATAGGCCTCTACTTTATTCTGGTCGTATTCATGTGCGCTTTTTAACTAACATGCAATCAATGGGATTAACCCTAAACCTATTTATCTATGTTGGTTGAATTTAATGCACAAATAAATCTATTATTGGCGATCACTTGAATTATAATCAAATTAACCCTAACAATATTATTAATTATCTTATTAAGCGTGATTACAAGTACAAATTCCCTTTAAACATGCATAAAAGGCATGATCAAGCAATAGCAATAAACAAGCATCAAGCAACATAATAAACAATAATAATAAATATAATCATGATCATAAAATTTTAACAATGAAATAATCATCATAATAATAATAATAACAATCATCATATTAAAATAATAATCAACAAAACAATGATAATAATAACATTCATAATCATTATAAATCATAATCATGTTCATGTTAATATTAAAGCATAATAATAGCTAGATCCTAGGCATGATACTAACAATATTAATAACAAATCCTAGCATGTCACTAAGCAATAAAAATCAAATCTTTAACCCTAACATGATACTAACAATCATAAATATTAGGAAGAATATAGGAAGCATCGCAACAATCATATTTAGTATTAAAATTACCCTAGACATGATACTAGGAATATCATAATAACAATATAAACATGATTTCTACATCATAACATCAATAAAACCAATTAAAGTACTTACTTTGATGCCTCGTACCTCTTTCTAATAACAAAATACACACGTTAGTAACTTCAAGGAAAATAATAAACAAACAATTAAATTAAATAATTGAAAGAGAGATTTGGGACCAAACCCTCAGAAATTAAACCTTTCACGTCTAGGGCGAAGGCAACTTCGAATATGGATAGGTGTTTCTAGATCTCGCGAATGCGGAATTTTGTATTTGAAAACAAAGTTTAGAAAAGAGAAAGAGAGAGAGAGATGAAATAATCAAGAAAACTTGATGAGAATTGGTGAATGAAAAAGAGAGAATTAGAGAATTAATGATTGCGAATGAAAACTAATTCTAGGTGTATGAAAACGGAGTTTTTAATACGTTATTTATAGAGAAATCAGCCAAAAAGATAAAATATCAAAACAGAGCACTTGGCGCACGCAAAACGAGGTTGGCGCACGCAAAACAGAGTTGGCGCCAACCCTGGCTAATTGGCGCCAGGCGCCAATGGCTAGCACCAGGCGCCAATGGCTGGCGCCAGGCGTCAGGCCTGGTTCCAGGCGCCAATGCCTGGAGTCAGGCGCTAGGCCTATTTTCAACGCGTTTTCGAAAATCAGATAAGTTTTCCGTACTGGAGGATAAAATCGTATCTTTTCCTCGAAAATGCTTTTTGATTTTAATTAAAACTCATCAAAGTTAACAAAAGTCAATTTATCAATGCTAATTGAATTAGGAATGAAAAGAATCTTTTAGAATAATCTAGAAGACTAACACCATTCCTAATTGCATTAGGAATGATAAATCATATTAGGCCATCCCCTAGATCATTGGGTCGTATATAAGGCTCAAAACAGGCCCAATTTAGTAAATTGGCCATAACTTCCTCAATATTCATCGGAATTGGGCTTATAATATATCGTTGGAAAGCTCTTGTTAAGCCCCATCCAACTACACTCCTATTGGACCCATATCATGGACCAACCAAATTGGATTGGCTGTTTTCTTAAAATAAGTTTTCAAAAACAGAGAAAAGAGAAAAGAAATTAAAACTATCCACAACACTAGACTTTCTACACTTTCACTTCATTCGATTATGGTTCGATATGAAAGGTACTCATCACTGGGTTTGGTTTTGGGGAGACACAAATGGGTGTCTACAGAAGCCCCCACGTTGACAGAGTTTGGAGAAACGCGAGTTTCGAAAACAAAAGTCAAAGTATCGATAGGGACGGAGAATGATTCAGAACGTTCTGCGATCCTAAATCACTCTTGTAACGCCGATACCTACAAACTAGCGTTAGTTAAACAAATAAAAGAGTTAAGAAACGCGTATCTTGCACCGTCGAGTATACGTCTCTGAAAGTAACCGATTGCTGCTGTATCCTTGTTGTTTTGATGACCTCCTATAAGCTAGAGAATGTCATCCCGCTTGAAAACTGCTATGCCCGTAACTGCTTCCAAATTAGAAGATTGCTTCGCCTGAAACGATCCTCCTCCGCTTTGATAATATTCCACATTCAAGGGAATACTATCGAAGATTATTTCTCTTGAAACAATCCTCAGTTGTTTGTGACAACTCTCCACAATCTAGGGAATGCCACCTTGCTGTTTCGATGTTCACTCGTCTCTGAACAAAGAGCTTCCTTTTGATATGTTCACGCGTCTCTGGAGAAATAGAGTTTCTGTTTTTTTTTTGATATGTTCACGCGCCTCTGAACAAAGAGCTTCTTTTTAAATAATATCCCCACACGTCTCTTGAGCAATATAGCTTGAAAATAGGATGCCCACGCGTCTCTGAGCAAAAGAGCTTGAAAATAGGAGATCTTTGATGATATGTCCACACGTCCCTGAAAAATAGAGCTTTGATGGAGATGTTCACACATCTCTGAACGAAAGAGCTTTTGATGATATGCCCACGCATCTCTGGAGCAAAAGAGCTTTTGAAAGGAATGTCCACGAGTCTCTGAACAAAACATCTTGAATAATATGCCCACGCGTCTCTGGAGCAAAGAGCTTTGAATGGTATGCCCACGCGTCTCTAGACAAAAGAGCTTCGATACTTATACGTTTGTTGCAATAATATTCTGAAGAAGAAATTTCCGAAGATCAACGTTTGTCGATCTCTAAAGCTCGCCTGAACTTTGCTTCCGCTAAAACTAGTATTCGGTGTCTCCGTGATAAGCCAATTCTTAGGCGCTTTAAGCTAAGTGAGACGATCTTTCAACAGGTCGACCACTTATTGTGATTGTAATCAAACTGACTACTTAATCATGTCAAATTTCTTATAGGGGCGAACTGGCGTACCAAGGAACCCGAAATTGTCGTATGAGGTCAAACTTACCTTTCTGAGAGGCTTCGATCTCTGCAGCTACTAAAATATCTCTGGCGCCAGGAATTGGAGTAGGGTCTTCCCTATTCTGCTGCACCTGTATTTATTTTTGACTATAGAACTTTGCCAATCTCTTTAATCATCTTAGGGTTGACCTAAGGTTTAATGTTGCTTGACTCATCGACTTGACACGACTCAAGGCATAAACTTGACTTGCTGCGATTGACTGACTCGAGGTTGACTTGACTCAAAGTGAAATGACACATGTGTTAGACTCAAATCAAAGTGATATGACACGACATGACTCAATGTGTACATGACTCGTGTGTGCATTGTAATGTGATCGTGCGACTTGAAAAATGCAAAAAAAGCCAAAAAAATTCCGTCATTTTTTGTGGAGCGTATCGACTTTCTCCCGAAAAATAAAGACGCGAAAAAAGAAAATCGAAGTGTTTGAGGGTGCATGTTGAATGAGTTTAGTCAAATGTTGTTTGATACTATCTCTCAAGGTGCAAGGATTAATCCATCCTAGGCTATCTCAATTGTTGACTCAATGAAAGTATTTGGGTAACTTAGGCATGGAGGCTAAGCACTTCATACTTCGTGATGCAATGATGATTATGATTGATGAGTAATGTTGATATGACAAGGCATGCTTCAGCGTTGTGTTAAGATTCTATGACAAAGGGTTCCTAAGGGAAGTATTTGGTCATGTATCTGTGATGTGTGTGATAGTGACACTAAAGCTAGGCCGCAAGGGCTAAGTGTGTGGGAAAATATTATTTGTTAAAAGAGTCTAATGGTGGTGACTCTTAGGCTAGGTAAGCTAATGATGTGGGGATCAAGCCTCCAAGTCTAGCTCTAAGTAAATAGGGGTGAGCATAGGAGATCCCTTGATATGATCGTGGTGTGTGAATGTGAATATGAATGCATGTTTATTACGGTCGCACCTCAATGTGAGGTTGCCTACGTATCTGTTAGGAATCAGGCCAAACGTAGCTCTAGCCGAACCTCGCACAAGTGTGTGTATACCTCAAAAAGGTCTTTTTAAGGGTTGTAACGTGCTTAGGCTAAAGGTTGAAGAAGAAGGGGATAAAGGCTCAAGACCCTAGATAAGCCCCCAAGGTGTGCAACCTCGTTTTTGTATCTTTATATTTTTATGCTTGAGTTACTACTCTTTTTTTAGTTCTCTTTTATCTTTTGCTTTAGCATCTATTTTATTTTCATAAGTGTGGGCAATCCCGATCATGCGGTCTATCACTCACTTGGCATTCATGTTTCTCAGGCACGGTACCGAGCACTCGATAAGAGACGCAATCTGAGACGTGTTCTTATCGAAGATATTTTCATATCAAAGACATTGGAACACTTGCCCTTTTGTACACTTGTTTTCATTTTTTTATTATTGCTTATTTTTTTCTATTGCTTTCTTTTGAATTTGCTCAAGCTTTCTTTAGAATTGCGTAAGTTGTACACTGTCCCATCCCAAGGTTAGATAGATGTAGGTTGAAAAAATAAAGGTTTATCGTTAGACGAGGCTCAAAGTGGTTAAAGAAGAAAGGATGTATAATTGAAGGGTGAAAGGAGATATGATGTGGCTACAAGGGGTGCCTTAAATCATTGGTATACCTTGTTCTTAATTCGACATGCATTTTTTTTTTTTTTTTTTTTTTTTTTTGCAATATAATGAAATGATCATATATAAGGAAATTCTCATTTTATTAAAAAGGAGAAAAGGAAAGAAAAACTACAAAATTAATCTAAAGGAAAAGATAAGGTGCCTATGATAGACTTATTGGGGAAAGGAAAAAGTGAAAAAGAAATAGAAAAAGAGGTCATGAAATCTTGTCGTTGAAGCTCACCTCTGCCTTGTGTTGTTTCCTTTATCATCACTCGCTCTTCTTGTTAACTGGAGGTATGGGAAGCTTGTTATTATCAATCAAACGTTGGATATCCTCCTTTAGCTTCCAACAGCTCTCAGTAGCATGATCCCTACCTTGGTAGTACTTGCAGTGTTCATTTGGATTCCAACTAGGCAATCTTTTCTTAAGTGGGGGATCTTGAATAGGTCCAATGGGAGTAATGAGTCCTTTGGAATGGAGTCGATCGAAAGCATCATCGTAGCTAATTCCAATAGGGGTAAATTCCCTTTTCGGTTGCTTTCGATTACCCATGGCTAGGATCTCACTAAGGTCGAAAGTACCAACACCATTACTAGAGTAGGTGTTTTTGGAAGAAGAAGGATAGTCGTTCTTCCTTCCTTTACAGCCATTGTTACTATTGTTACTAATCTTGGCCTTCTTGTCGCGCGGAGGAACATGAAGGAGATTTGAATTAATGAAGTCTTGAACACGATCCTTGAGGGCGAGACATACTTTGGTGGTGTGACCACGACCTCTATGGTATCGACAATAAGAATTTGGATCCCAATTGGGAAACCGTTTTTCAGGCGGAGGGTCTTGACTGGGACCAATGGGGTGGATAAGACCTTGATCGTGAAGACAGCCGGAAGCTTCATTGCAAGTCATTCTTATTGGTGTGTACTCTTCAATGGTCCGTTTTGCCTATGGCTTAGGAGCATTGAGTTCTTCATTAAACTCTTGGAGAGAATTCTGTTCGATGGCCATTACCCGATTTGCTAATTCTTCTACCACATTCAAGAGCATGGCAACGACATCTTGCAATTTTCGAACGTCCTCTTTTAGACTTGACGAGTCCTCCCTGGTATTATCTAAGAAAATACTTTCATCCTCCTCAATTATGGCCACTTCATCGAGAGAGGTCATATAAGCTGTCTCGATCATGGGCTCTCCTACAGGTGTGATAAGAAGTGATGGATCGAAAGATGCTTGGTCGTCTTTGATGGCTAGAATCTCGGAAGTTTCATTGTTATCGATCAGATCTTGAGTAGATTCTTTGAGTTTCCAACACTCCTCAGTGCCGTGACCCTTCCCTTGATGATATTTGCAGTGCTTATTAGGGTCCCACTTAGGTGGCTTGGCTTCTGGAACTGGATCTTTGATGTGCCTATGGGCATGACTAGTCCTTTGTGATGTAGCTTCTCGAAAGTTGTTTCATAACTCATGCCAAGTGGAGTGAACACCCTTTTTGATCTTTGGATTCGTGGTTTAGAGGCGTTCGTGGCATGTACTTCATTAATGGGAGAGGAAGAAGAAGGATGGTCGCTCTTCTTTCCTCTCGCACCATTATCTTTCAGAAGGTCATCTTCAATGTCAATGCCTATGTTATACACAGCCTTAAAAGTATTTAAATTGTGTTGGTACTTTAAGTGCTTTGAATACTTCCCTTGAAGATTCTTGATAAACATCCTCACAGATTCTTTTTCGGTAGGAGCCTTGACCATATTAGCAGAAGTTTCCCTCCATTTGCTGAAGAAAGACATGAACCCTTCGTTTTCTTTTTGTTTTAACATCTCAAGTTGTCTGTGGTCTGTTTCGTCTTGGATGTTGCACTTATATCTATTTATGAAAGCGTTTGTTATCGACTCCCAAGAAGAGGTCTTTTCTTTCTCGAGAGAAAAGAACCATTGTTGACAAATGGTTTCGAGAGATAGTGGGAACAGAGAGGGGAAAACCTTCTTATCGATACCCTTAATGCTCATTATAGTTTCAAAAGCTCTCAGATGGAAGTAAGGGTTATCTATTGCCTTGAATTTAGGGATGTCAGTGGCGTTGAACTTATGTGGAAGAAGTTCCTTGTCCAGCGAGACCCCTTGTGAACTCATGCCCTGAAATTTATAGTCACTAGATAGCTTGCTTAGACTCTCTTGCATGAGGTTCATCTGTTGTTGCTTCACGGGATCATTGATCTTGAGTGTGAGTAGCTTCAGTGTCTCAGTTACGGTGACCAATTGGTTCCTAAGCTCATTGACTTCTTCTTGACTTGTCATTATCTTTTTAGCCTTCCTCTTTTGACGAATCGGTTTATCAAAAAGCGAGACCTAAACAAAGGTGTTGTCCTTAATTAATCGCCCTTCTCTCCTCGACCAAGTACTGTGGAAAAGGAATTTGGGGATATTTATTGTTAATTATTTGACTCAAATTTTATTCAAAATACAATGGATGGAGGAAGTGAAGAAAGATTGGAATAGAATGTGAAAAAAGAAAAAGATGATGGAGGTGGAGGGATATGAAAAATTAGGAATAGAATGTACCTCCCAACTCAAATGACGGAAAAAAACCGACTCATGCATGAACCTAAGACATGGTCATGGTGATGTACTCAAAGTGTGTGCTAAGACTAGTGAGTGTAGGTGACATGTTAAGACTCGTGTCATGATCATGTGGCTAGACTATGTGACTAGACTTGAGCAAAGACTAAGTTAAGACCTCACGTATATGCATTAAACTGGACAGACTGTGGTATTTTAGTCATAACTTTTTATCTGTGATTCTGATTTGGATGAAACCAACGCAAAATTAACGATAAAACTCGGGGCTACAGATCCATAGGTTGTACGACTCGCAGTTCTTCCTAGAACTCCGGATATGACCAAAACAAGTTGACGTTTGTGCATTATACGGGAATAAAAAAACCGGGTTGACTTAAAGGAACTATGACTCTATTTTATGTTTATTTATTAGCTCAAATTAATTAATTTATTAATTAAACAAAGTCCTTTAGTCATTAATCAGCTTATTTAGGGCTTGTTTGTCATCATTTTTAGTTTTCAGTTTTCTGTTTTTTTGAAAACCAAAAACCAAAAACAGGAAATAAGAAAAAGGTGTTTCCACTTTTCTGTTGTCAGTTTTCAAAATTATCATAATTTTAATAAGTCTATATATTTTTTGATTCATTATGTGACATATATAATACACTTTTAAAAAATAAAAAACCAAAAAACAGAAAACCACAGCGATGCCAAACGAACCCTTAGCTTTAACACAAGTCAAACAAACGGTTAGGAAAAATCACATAGAGTATGCACAACAAATAACGCACAATTAGTCAAGTAGGCACAATATGATGCAATGAGTTTGCAACCTAACCATGGCTCTAGTTCTCTAAAGTTCAGCATATGGTTTAGTCAATAGAGGGTCCATGGTTAATTGTCCGAATGCACCGCGCGGAATCCTAACCGTGAAGGATTGGCGCAAGTGGATGGGACACCGCGAGCTTTAGAAAAAACTCGCTTCCATGGTTTGGTGAATTCAACATCTCGGATGTACCCTTTGTTGCACGGAGCGTTCAATCAGGTAGATGGAGCATGAATTCCGTGAGGGTTATGTCCATATGTAGAACACATATGGGTTTCAGAAAAGTGAGAAAAAATTCAATCAGGAAGTAGGATCGAGCAAACAATACGAAAAACCGGTCGAAATTAGAACGCATATTTCTGGCTCGGTATTGGGGGAAATTGGCGCCAGCAAACAGAGACTGGCGCCAGCTTTTAACTGTAGCGTCTGGCGCCAATACTGGCGTCTAGCGCTATGGCTAAAATGCTGGCGCCAAGCTCTGGCCTCTGGCGCTACTTCCCACATGCCTCAGCAGCTTTCTATGCACGATAAAATTTTCCAGTTTCGCGCGGTGTTATTTCGATCCTAGTTGTGAAAGATATTTCTCAAATTTCCTACGTGTAAAATCCTATGTTTTTAACTCATTACGGATGGTCTTTCCAATGAGATCTTTTTTATGCATATGACAATAATGTTAATCAAAATTACGCACATGAAATACTTAGAACGTTTCAAGTCTCATCCACTCATTATAAATCATTGCCGAAACAAATTCAGGAATTAAAATAGAAATCCTCCCCAGTGGAGTCGCCAAAAACTATAGGGAATAAATTTCAAGCGTTAACCCCTAGCTTGAACCCCACTGTGATCATACACTAAAGTACGGTGGCGTCTAAAAGGGAAGAAGATAGAGCAAAAAAGTCGCCAACAAGTTTTAGGAACTTGTAAACCGTTCACAGGGTGAAGGTTACACCCCTTAACGATCCAAGAGATCGTTAACTCCAATGGGTCTTGAACCATGACTGGTAGTTCGGGGATGAAGGTACAAATCCAACCTAAAAGAGATTGAATCTGCCTTAATAATAGGCCTCTATTTTATTCTGATCGTATTCATGTGCTCTTTCTGACTAACATGCAATCAATAGGATTAACCCTAAACCTGTTTATCTATGTTGGTTGAATTTAATGCACAAATAAAACTATTATTGGCGATCACTTGAATTATAACCAAATTAACCCTAAACAAGATCATTAATTATCTTATTAAGCGTGATTACAAGTACAAATTCCCTTTAAGCATGTATAAAAGGCGTGATCAAGCAATAACAATAAAATCATCAAGCAACATAATAATAATCATCAAAATAATCAAAATCATAATAATAATCATAAATCATCTTCATAACAATTTTAATCATAATAATCATTATCATAATCATGTTAAAGCATAATATTAATAGCAATATCCTAGGCATGATACTAACAAGATTAATAACAAACCCTAGCATGTCACAAAATAATAAAAATCAAAGCTTTAACCTTAACATGATACTAATAATCATAAATATTAGGAAGAACATAAAAGGCATCATACTTTTAATCATACTTGATATTAAAGTTACCCTAAACATGATACTAGGAAGATCAAAACGCCCTAAAATAACATTAGGAATCATAATAACAACCTAAGCATGATTTCTACATAATAACATCAATAAAAACTATTAAAGCACTTACTTGAATGCCTCGTACCTCTTTCTAATAACAAAATACACACGTTAGTAACTTCAAGGAAAATAATAATTAAAACAATTAAATTAAATAATTGAAATAAAGTTTGGGACCAAACCCTCAGAAGTTAAAACCTTTCACGTTTAGGGCGAAGGCAACTTCGAATAATGCTAGGTGTATTTAGGTCTTGTGAATGCGGAATTTTGTAAGAAAAAGAGTAGGTTTAGAAAAGAGAGATAGAGAATATATCAAGAATTTCTTGATGAGAGTTGGTGATTAAAAAAGGGGAGATATGACCTCTATTTATAGGAAAAAAGAGAGTCGAAAAATAAAAAAAAGAATCCGAATTTGAATCGAAATAAAACTCGATGGACATCAGTTTTTTTGGATTTTGTTTTTATCATATCTTTTGATCCAGAAGTCCAAATAAAACATATAATATGTCGTTGGAAATCTATTTAAGCCTACTTTCCAATCCAATTAGAATCATATTAAAATATTATGTATAAAAAAAGATATGGCCGAAATAGTGGGATGGTGTCAGTTTTGGATAGAGTTTCATATCTCATTCATATCTTTTTCGTTATAGCTCGGATTTAATATTATAATATATCATTGGAAAGATAATTTCAAGATATATCCAACCATATAAAATTTGGATAAATATTATGAGGCACGAAAATTATATCTGACTATCTTTGAACATCTTTAAATTCAAATAGAATTAGGATTTAAGAAAAAGGAAAGTTTTAAAAAAAGAAAGTTTTTATTTAACTCAAATTCTTTAATCTTATCTTTTCAAAAAGGATAATTAAGATCTTTTAGAAAATAATAGAAGCTTCTAATTAATCCTAATTAGTTTAGGAATAGGATTAGACCTTTGGACCCTCCACATGATCATTGGGTCATAGGTAAAATCCAGTTTATGCCCAATTGAGTATTTTGGCCATAACTTCCTCATTATTCATCGGAATTGGGCTTATAATATATCGTTGGAAAAAGTCTTTTCAAGCCCCATCCAACTACACCATTATTGGACCCATATCATGGACCAAATTAAACTGAAATGCACGTTTTTCAAAAATAAGGTAAGAAAAGAAATATTTTCAAAAACAGAAAGAATAGATATTTTAATAAAATTATCCTCATCACTAAACTTTTCACACTTTCGCTTTGTTTGATAATCAAATGACGTGAAAGGTATTCATCACTGGGTTTGGTTTTGGGGAGACACATTTGGGTGTCTACAGCTGGATTTCTTACCTTATCTTGCAATGTACCCATGTGTCGTTCAAAAGGGTTGCACCACCTCATAAAGACTGGACCGCACAACTTAATCTCACGAACCAAATGCAGAATCAAATGCACCATTATGTCAAAAAGTGACGGTGGGAAAAACATTTGCACAAAGTTACCACAACATTCGCCTGGAGAGCATCAAGTGTAAAGGGATCAAGAACTTTGCTGCAAATAGTATTGAAAAACCCACAGAGGCTTGTTATAAATTCTCTCACGTGCTTTGGTAAAATACCACGAATTGCAATCGGTAGGAATACTTGCATCATCATGTGACAATCATGGGATTTCATACTTGTCAACTTTAATTCTCCATTTAAGGAAACAAATCTTTTCATGTTTGACGAGAACCCATATGGAAGCTTAATGTCATACAAACAAGCACAAAACCTTCGTTTTTCTTCCTTTGATAATGTGTAGCAAGCTGGAGGTAAATACACCTTTTGGTTCTTGCCTTTTCCATCACCTTTCTTCTTTGCGATACCCGTGGCCTTTTCCTTGCACTTTCCCTTACGGTTTTGACCACCATCTTCGGTTCCCTTTTCCTTTACCTTTGCCATCCCTACCTTATCTTGAACCCACAACTCCGGACGAACACCCCACGCTTGCAAATCTAAGCGCGCACTCTTTCCATCCTTCGTTTTTCCAGGAATGTTCATAATTGTCCCAATAATTGCATCACAAACATTCTTCTCTATATGCATCACATCAATAAATGTCTAACATCATGTTCTTTCTAGTACTCAAGCTTCCAAAATATTGATTCCTTTTTAAAGAGAGCATGTGGGTCAATTGGTTTCGTTGTTTTACCAAAAACACATGGTATACCCTTCACTCTAGCATAAACCTCCTTTCCACTCAATGGCCTAGGCGCAACCCCCTCCTCAACTTTCCCATCAAAGGCCTTTTTCTGCTTACGATACGGGTGATCGCGCCTAATAAATCTTCGGGTCCTCACGTACACATCTTTGCCATAGTGCTCAAGGTACACGTTCGGTGTGTCATCAATACAAATGGGACATGCTTTATGCCCTTTGTTCTTTTACCCCGACAGATTGCCATATGCGGGAAAATCATTGATGGTCCACATAAGGGCATCACGCAAAAGAAACATCTCGTTCTTATGTGCATCATAAACGATCACATCTTCGTCCCACATCTCTCTCAAATCATCAATAAGGGGCTCAAGGTAAACATCAATGTCGTTTCCAGGTTGCCTTGGCCCCGTTATCAAAAGTGAAAGCATTATATATTTTCGTTTTATACACAACCACGGAGGCAAGTTGTAAATCACTAAAAGTACCGGCCATGTGCTATGTTTAGTACTAAAAGTGCCAAATGGATTCATACTGTTGTGCACAACCCAAGCCTTAAATTTCTGACTTCACCACCAAATGCCCTAAACTTCATATCGATGTTCTTCCATTGTGGAGAGTCAGCAGGATGCTTCAAAAAACCATTTTTCTTTCTTCCCTCAGCATGCCATCTCAGGTTCTTAGCGTCTTTTGGTATTGAAAATAGACGATTTAACCTTGGAATAATAGGAAGATACCACAACACCTTGGCAGGAGGTCCTTTCATACTAGCATTGCAGCTTGATCGCTTGTAACGCAACTTACCGCAACGTGGACACTCCTCCAACTCTTCGTATTCATTTCGATACATAACACAATCATTAGGACATGCAAGTATCTTCTTATACTCCAAACCAAATGGACACATTAGTTTCTTTGCATAATAATAGGAATTAGGAAGTTCATTCCCATCTGGCAACATATCACATAACGCAGTCAACAGAGAAGTGAAACTAGTGTCACTCCAATTATGCTTAGACTTATTGTTAAATAGTGTAAGTACGGCTGAGAGTTTTATGTATTTTTTGGACTTGGGATACAAAGGCTTTTTGGAAGCCTCTGATAATAACTCAAATACATCAGATCGGTCACCAAATTCACCTTCAACATCACGCATCATCTCATCCAAGTGATCACCACCACCATCCTTGGTGTCATCCCCTTCACCACCATCATCACTCCCATTTTCTTCTTCAACATGAATCTCGTCACTTTCAACATGTGTCTCATTGCCAACAACATTCTCCCTATACGATCCCTTTTCACCATGCCAAACCCAAACATGATATTGAGGCCTAAACACGTGACATTGTACATGAGCCATGATGGTATCAACACTATTGACCCTTGTGACATTATTACAATTGACACAAGGACAATAAAGGTAATTGAAACCCGTTCTAAGCTGATACTCTGAAGCACTCTTGCAAAACTCTTGAACCCCATTAAAAAATTCCAATGTATCACGTCTACCATACATCCAACCGCGATCCATTGACGCTTTAAATTGCCTTTAAACATACCAACACATTTCAAACAATGTATAAATGTAACATATATTATGTCAATCAAAGTACATAGCATATATATAATCAATATCGCGTAAAAATGAATGCTCCCAAAAGGTCCTTATCACTCCAACATAACCCATCCTTGAACGTCTAATCTCACTAGTGAATGTATGTCAACTTTTCAATTTTAAGGAAAATCCGGCAGCATTTCCCCCCAGTTCTCCAAGTGCACAATGTAGGTAATTACTAACCTACATATGTACCCAGAGGACATGGTGAGAAAATGAGAAGCCCGGATATTCCTTAAAATCGAAAAAGAGACATACATTCACTACCTAAGTGAGATTAAACTTCCAATAACAGTCCCAACTGGGGACTATTAAAGACTTTCTCCTATTGAGAAAGACTCGAACGGGTATCTAGGCAAATGATGATGCAAGCATTCAATAATTTGCATTTATTTGACATTCAACAATAAATAAGTTAATTCATTTAAACAGTGCTAATAATTAAATTAACGTACATACAATCAATATAGCAATCCATTATATTCATACAATGCAATTTACTAACCACATTTAATTTAACAAACTAAAATTTTAACTAATATATATTCTATTAAAAAATTTCACTTCAAAACTACTCAAATTCAAACAATATATATACATATATATAACATTTAAACAATTAAAGTAACAATAAACATTATCTAATATACAAACAAATGATAAAACAATTAAAATAAAATTGAGTTAACTACTTGAAACCCTAACTTGAAATTTTGGAATAAACAAACAATTAATACAAATTAATACATATGAAACTTAAATTTAGCAAAACTCACCCTAATTTGAGAGTGAGAAAGAGAAAGATTGAGGGATGAGGAAGAGTTGTGGTGTGTGTTGGGCTCGGTTCACCACCACCCACGAACACCACCACCCAATGCAACCAATGCACGAACACCACCAGCAACTAGGAGCAGCAACCACCACAACTAACCCATCCACGAGCAGCCTCGAGCAAGACCCACAACCCACGAACCTACACTCAAGAAGCACCCCAAACACCCTCAAAACAGCACCCACGCGCGAGCAGCACCCACAAACACCCTCAAAAGCAAGTGAATAGAGTGGTGGTGGTGGTGGCCGGAAAACCTAGATGAAGTGAGAAGAGAGGGTAAGGACAGACAGAGACGAGGAGTGAAGGTGAGAGTGTGAAATATTTGGAAAATTGATTAAGTGAGGCAGCAACTCTAGAGAGGAGAGAAAGAGAAGAAGAAAGCCCGCTTTTTTTTTAAATTGGCAAGCAGTTTGGGGTTGAACCGCTTGCCCATTTAACTAATGGTAAGTTGTTCACCCTAAACCGCTTGCCATTAGTTAAATGGCAAGCGGTTCGCGCCAAAACCGCTTGCCAATTCATTGCTTAATTTTTATTTTTAATTCAGTAATGGGAAGCAGATTATGAAAACCGCTTGCCAATTATAGCTTCCCATCACATTTATTCTACTAGTGCTAGAAGTTGTGGATTGCAGTGCATCCTTTGCACTTCTTTGAAGAGCATTGCATCATTAAGGGTTCCAACTGACCTGATTCCCAACCCGCCTATTCCCTTTAGGAGGTGTATAATATCCCTTTTGACCCAGTGAATGCCCTTATCTCCATTCGAGGCCCAGAAGAACCTTGCTATGATGGAGTCAATGGCCTTGACAATTGAAACCGGGAGATGGAAGCACTTCATTACATGATGAAATACTGATGAGGACAGTATTAATCAGGATCAGCTTTGCCGCCTGTGATAACTTCAAAGAACTCCAATTCATCACTTTTGTAGCCACTTTGTAAACTAAGTACATGAAGGTATCAACTTTTTTCCTGGAAAAATCAATTGGAGCTCCTAGATGTATTCCTAAGTTCTCCTTATTGTCCATCCTCAAAATATTTTTTAAAATCTCCTTTTCCTGAATTGTTGTAACACATTTGAATTTTTTAAAGGACTTTTGAAGATTTAATTTCTGATTAGATACCTTTTCAAAACGATCCAAGAGGTTTGCAAGATTCTGGTAGGAATCTGTTGTAGCTTTGAAAAAGATCATAGCATCATCCGCGAAAAACAAGTGAGAAATCGATGGGGACCTTCTAGACACCTTAATACCTTGAAATATCTTGATATCTTCTGCCAAAAGGAGCATCCTAGATAATATATCCATGAAGAAATGAAAGAGATAAGGAGATAAAGGATCACCCTGGCGCAACTTGCATTCTGGGTTGAAAGATTCGTAACTCTCCCATTAATCATGGACTTGTAAGACATAGTCGTAATGCACTGCTCAACCCAAATGACCCACTATTCCGGGAATCCATATATAAGCTCTTAGGATTTTTAAAATAAAAATCCAACTTACACGGTCATAAGCTTTTGACATATCGATCTTAAGAGCCGCCAAAGGGAATCTTATAGAATTGTTGTTGATGACATGTGTCAACTCATGGCTTAGAAGAATATTGTCCTCCATATACCTTCTCGGGACAAAAGCATGCTGAAACTCTATAATCAAGTGCGGAAGTGATTTTTTCATAAAATTTGACCATGCACTTAGTGATGCATTTATAAATCGTATTACATAAGCTAATTGGTCTGAAACGTGCCGCTATCTCCGGGCACTCCACTTTTGGAATCAAAATCAAAAGGGAGGCATTAAATACTTTCAAGAGGAAACCAGTGTTGAAGAAATGTTGCACCGCCTCGACCACACTAATTCCCAATGAACATGAAAAAATTCCGCAATAATCCCATCTGGCCCTAGAGATTTAAGATGGTGAATAGAGAGCATAGCATTCTTGATTTTCGGAGAAGTAAAAGGTTTAATAAGGGCAGCTACCTCATCCTCTTCTAGCTGTGGAAGCACCATTTCCCGGAATAAGAGATCAATATCATCCACCCTACTTTCACGCGAAGTCAAGCTTGGAATGAAAACATTTTTTTAGAGACTCTTGAATTACCGAGGCCACCTGATCGTTCTGCGTAACCCACTAATCCTCTTCGTTCCGGAGGGTGATAATGTAATACCTCGTATTTTTATATGTATTTTAATTAAAATAAGTATTTTGAGAATTATTTAAGTAAATTAAATTTTTTTTTATTTAAAGTATTTTTATTATTAATTTTAAATAAGTTTGGAAATATTTATAAAAAGAAAGTTTGTTTAATTAATTAATTTAATTAAGTTGAAGTTTAAATTCAAAAAAGTTTTATTTTAGTAAAGTTTTATTAAGGATGAGATTAGGAAAATTAAAAGAGGAAAGTTAGGAAAAAGGGTTTGTAGAGAAGGGGTATATATACCCCATACATGAGGCAAATCAAACTTTGCTCAGAGTGGAGAAAACCCAAGGTAAACCTCTCTCTCTCTCTCTCTCTCTCTCCCTCTTCTCCTTATTTTCTTTCTTTTTTTTCTCTTTTTCCCCTTCCCCTTTTCTTTTTTTTCGGCTCCCCTTCACCACCAACGCCGACCACCAGCAGCAGGTGGCCGCCCGCCACCAGCAGCGTCAGCCGGCGTGGTGGATGCCACTGCCCTCTCCCCCTTTCGAATATATATATATATAAAATTAATCTTTAATGTTAAAAACTAAATTATGCCTAAATCTAGTTGTTAATTATGAGTTTTGGGATTTGATTTTGATGTTTGATTATAAGTATTATGTTAATTAATTTTCAGATTATGTTTTTAATTAAAAAGCCCTAATTTTTGAAACCCTAGGTTCTTTATTTGTAAATTATTGAAGGGTTATGATGTATAATGGTTTAGATCTTTGATTAAAGTGTTTTAAGGCTTAATTAAAGCAAGTTTTAATTAAAATATAGTGCTGAAATTTTTGGTAGAGCATTTAAAATCAAGTTTCTATAAGGAATTTTAATTACCTATTGATTAGGATTAAAGTACGATGTTTTAAATATAATTTTAGCTTATTTTAATTAAATTATGAGGGGTTTTATAATAGTATATATTGCTGAAAATTTGTGTAGAGTAAATTTTAATACAGTTCTATGATTTTAAATTGTAGGAGACTATGAAGTGAGCGATTTTTGTTAGTCGTGGCGATTCTAAGATCGTATTCAAGGTACGTTCGCGTACTTAGCATAATTATATTGATGCAATAGCATGTTAAATGTGTTTAATTTATTACAAGTAGTATTATGTTAGATTTGGAATGGAAATTATGATTTGGATGTTATTGGTGATTGGATTGTGAAGTATGATTTATTTGTGATGGATTATTGGATGAAAAATTATAGTTTTGAATATTGTTTATGAACCACATATTTATTTGTGGCATGTTAGAGAACATGTTTAATTAAACTGAATGTTTAATTGGGTTTGGAATATTGAAAAGGAATTTTATTATGGTTCATATAATTTTATTTAATGCTATAAGCACGAGGAATGAGCTATATAAGTATCTATGTACACGAGGAATAAATTGTATGGCAGTGCCTTAGTGCACTTAAGGTGTTTTTAACACCGAGGGATAGGATTTGTGGCGCTTTGTGCGTTTAAGGTGTCATTGGCGCCGAGGTAGAATTAAAAAGGATTCAACATTAAATATTATGTGATCACTAATTATTCAAGTATTATATTGGCCTATTTGATTGATTGAATAATTATTGTTGATTGAATGATTATGGTTTAAGAGTCATCACCAAGTCTAATAATATGTAAATAACGTAAAGTGAAAGAGATTATGCACCAAAACTCTTGCAACGTATACACCTTGAGTATGAACATATAGGGGGAGTTATGTGACATTTTATTTGATCATAACTTCTACTGGAATTTCTAGGGTGTTACAAAGTGGTATCTGGGAGCTTTGGTTGAGATTTTATTACAACTAAAGCCAAAAACCTTTTTTTTAAAGTGTTTTAATTTTAAACTTGGCCAAGTACTTATTTATTGGAAAAAATTTTAGAGAATTAATTTTTATTCTATTTTATTCTAATTATTTTATTTCGGAAGGATTAAATATTTATTGATTAAATTTAAAGCTGAATTTTTTTTTATTATTTTAATAGGGTCCGAATTTTTTTTTACGACCGAAAATATTTTTTTATTTTATTTTTAAATGTTCCGAATTTTTTTTCTAGAAGGAAGGTCCGAAATTTTTTTTTTAAGGGAGGACCGAAATTTTGGTCTTCTTCCTTGCTTAATTCGAGAAATTTAATTACAAAGGAGTCAAAATTATTTTTAGTTTGTTCATTTTGCAGGAAAGCAAGGATTAAGGTAAGTATTATGTGTTAATAGATTTTAAAAAGCATGTTGGTGAGAATGGGTAGGAAAGAAATTGGGCATATAAGTTAGAAATAATCATGTTCTTGTATGCATTAATATTTAGGTTGTGATGTTTAATCATGTTTATGGATTGCTTTTGAGCATGTAATTTTGTGATTAGGAATGATTAAAATTGTTTGATTGAACATTGGACCTAATTTATGCAAGAACTGTATTATTTTATTTTTTGGGAAAGGGAATTTTTTTCTAAATCTTTTCTTTGCAAGATGCCGAACCTTCCTAGAAGTTACACCAAATTAGGATCTCTCCTAAAGAAACCAAATGAACATCCCTACGATTATGTTCAAAAGATTTGTTTTTATTGTTTTTACAGGAGTAACGTTTTAAGGGACAGGGTTTTTGATAGCCCTGATCGTATTTCAGCCATGATTGTTAATTGTTTACCTAAGGAGCCCCCATATTATGTCGTCAAAGAAAAAATTGATGTTTTCTACCTACCAGGGGACATTCTAAATTATTATAAATATAGGGACTATTATGGACAGTGGTACCCTGACTACAGATTCCTGATTTCCTACCTTGTCAGGGTAGAAAAAGCTCATTCCAGACAATTCAACCTTCCATACCGTGACTATTACTATGAAAATTCAGTGGGATAAGATCCCCCTTATCCTAGCTATCAATCGGATATTTCATCTTCTTCACATGGTGGCCAAGCAGAGAATGGAGAGCAAGGGGAGGTAAATAGTTCAATCATGGAGATTTCAAACCCAAATCCACCTCCAACTCCAATCATTATTGATATTTTTTCTAATGATGAGGAAGAGGGAGAGTTCGTGCAGGTAGAACCTGAACCTGAGTCACCTGAACAAATGGAGGAGATAGATGATCCTGAGTTTGACCCTGTTAGCTACAAGCAGTCGGCCGACAAAAGAGACAACATCCGACAGGATTAAATTTTATAGTTTTCTCGTTTTGGACAATCAGTTTTAATGTCAGTTTATTTCTATTATTTTAGTTTTAAATTAATAAGTGGCATGACCACATTCAGTCAGTGAGCTTATGTAGTACATAAGTTCTAGAACTCAATATTATTTTGATAATTCTAGTTTATTTTAATTAATAAAAATCTTATTTATTTCCTTGCTAAATTATTATTATTGATTAATAATATATTTTATTCTCCAAAAATTTTCCATTTCACATCACCATCCTAATAGCCAAAATTCCAAGCAAGCTAATTCCAATAGATTATTTCTAAGCTAGTGAGATCTACGGGAATTACTTTTTATTTTTGATGTGATGCTTTATTAAATGCATGGTTGATTAGCAATCAATAATTGATTGACAAAGATACAAATTCAGGGAATTCTTAGCTTTTGCTATCCCAATTTGTTAGCTTCAATTTTTATTGTGAATGTTTCAAGGGTGTTAAGTAATAGATGAATGTATGCCTTGAGAGCTAACCAAATCCATATCTAATATAAACCCTTGATCTTGATTCAGGAGAAGCAAAATGGCAGGGGGAAATAATTTTGGTAATGATGGAAATGATTTGAATGAAGTAGTGAGACAGTTGACAGCTATAGCCCAACAGTTGGCCAGGAATTCAACCAATAATGTGGATGATCAGGGTGAGCTTTTCAAGAAAGTGGCCCAAAGCAAACCACCAACCTATCAAGGAGAGTCTGACCATACCATACTAGAAAATTGGTTAAAAGAGTTTGAGAAATTGTTTGGGGCAGTTGGGTGCCTAGAAAATTCTAAGGTGGGTTGTGCTACTTATTACTTGAGAGGTGAAGCTGATCTTTAGTGGCATCAAAATGAGAGAATTATTAGAGCGCTACCTGGATTCAATTGGACTAAGTTCTAAGAGAAGGTGAGAGACAAGTTTTACCCTAGCTTCTTACAGAAGCAAAAGGCTGAGGAGTTCTCAAACCTCATAATGGAGGGAATGACAGTGGCTGAATACAATACTAAGTTTATTAAGCTGTCTCGTTTCGCTGAAGAGTCTGTCTCTACAGAGAAGGCAAAGGCTAGGAAGTTTGAGAGTGGTTTGACTACTGATTTACAGCCGAAGTTGTGTGGGCAAGTGTTTGAAACCTTGGACGAAGTGTATGGTAGAGCTGCACTCTTGTATGCTTTGGAGGTGAAGAAAAAGAAGGAACTAGGTGATGTGGAAGTGGAAAAAAAAAAGGAAAGAGGTGCGATAGAACTCTGAGAACCAACAAGGTAACCAGAATATCTTCAAGAAGCAGAAATACCACAACAACAACAATAACTCCCAAGTTAACAATCGTTAAGGAGGACGTAACTTCAATGGAGGGGCTAGAAACAATAACCAAGGGAATAACATAAATGAGAGGCGTTATTTTTGCAAGAGGTGCAAGAACAACCATCTTGGAAGGGACTGTGATGGAAATCTGGTTATTTGTCGTGCTTGTAACAAGTTGGGGGCATAGAGAGTACGAGTGTTTCTCCAAAGGTTCTAATGGAAATAAAAAAAACAATAATTTAGGAGGACCCAAAGGAACTTTCAGGGAAACAACAATAACTTCAATGGGAATAAGGGAGCGCAGCATAATGGAGCAAAGAACAACAATAACAACAACAATGGGAATAATCAACAGAAAAGTGGACCTGCAGGTTAATTAAATGTGTTGAGTAGGCATGAGGTTGATTCCACAAAAGATGTCATCACTGGTATTTTTCTATTCACTCTATTCCTGTTAAAGTTTTATTTGATTCTGGTGCAACTTTTTCTTTCATTTCGAAAAGAATTGTTTCAAAACTCAAAGACTGTTTGAAAATAGTAGATGTAGTAGATTTACCAATAACCATTCCAACGAGTGCGGTAGTGAATTGTACCAAAACCTTTAGGAATTTACCTTTAGAGATCGAAGGGAAAGTGTTTCAGTCTGACCTGATCTAGTTTAGGTTAAAGGATTTTGATGTCATCCTAGTAATGGATTGGTTGAGCAAGTACAATGCAGAAATAAGTTGCCGGTCGCAGAAAGTGAAAATGACCACAAGTGAAAGTGAGGCGATGACTTATTGGATGCATGGCGAAGCCAAATTCCCTAGGTTTATATATGTGTTGAAGTTGGCTAAATACATGAAAAAGGGGCATCTAGTGTACTTCTGTAGTGTGAGAAACATGGATCATGAGGAGGCAACTAAGCCAGAAGATATAAAAGTAGTGAATGAATAACTGGATGTATTTCCGGATGAAATCCTTGGAATGCCACCCAAGAGAGCAATTGATTTCACCATACACTTAGTACCAGGGACATCACCAATATCCAAGGCACCATACCGGATGGCACCTGCAGAATTCAGTGAGTTAAAGGAGAAATTACAGGATTTGTTGGACAAAGGGTACATCAGGCCAAGTGCATCTCCTTGGGGAGCACCAGTTCTATTTGTTAAAAATAAAGATGGGAGCATGAGGTTGTGCATTGATTACATAGAGTTGAATAAGGTGACAATAAAGAACAAACATCCACTTCTAAAGATTGATGATTTGTTTGATCAATTGAAAGGCGCAACCGTGTTTTCTAAGATTGACTTGAGGTCCGGATATCATTAGTTGAGGATTGCAGATGAAGACATTCCTAAAACTACTTTTAGGACAAGATATGGACACTATGAGTTTACAGTAATGCCATTTGGATTGAAAAATACTCCAGCAATCTTTATGGATTTAATGAACAAGGTGTTTCATCTATGGACACTATGAGTTTACAGTAATGCCATTTGGATTGACAAATACTCCAGCAATCTTTATGGATTTGATGACCAAGGTGTTTCATCAATTTATGGATAAGTTTGTATGTAGTAGTGTTCATCGATGATATATTGGTGTATTCGAAGAACAAAGAGGAGCATGTAGAACACCTGAGGGCAATTCTGCAAACATTGAGAGAAAACAATCTTTATGCAAAGTTCTCTAAGTGTGAATTTTGGTTGGAAAAGGTAGCATTCTTAGATCATTTTGTGTCTAAGGATGGCGTGGAAGTAGATCCAGCCAAAATTAAAGCTGTGAAGAGTTGGCCTACGAATAGTATCTGATGTTCGGAGTTTCCTAGGTTTAGCAGGGTATTATAGGCGTTTTGTGAAAGATTTCTCGAAGATTGCTAAACCTGTGACTACTCTAATGAAGAAGGACAAGAAGTTTGAAAGGGATGATAAGTGTGAAGAAGCATTCCAACTCTTGAAATAGAAGCTGGTTACAGCACCAGTGCTAACTCTGCCAGACGATAGTGGTATTTATGATGTATATAGTGATGCATCAAAGAATGGTTTGGGGTGTGAACTTATGCAAAATGGAAAAGTGATTGCATACGCATCAAGGCAATTAAAGAATCATGAAGTAAATTACCCAACCCATGATTTGGAACTTGCTACAATTATTTTTACACTAAAGATTTGGCGTCATTACTTGTATGGAGTGAAATGTAGAATTTACACAGACCATAAGACTAGAGCTTGAAGTACATTTTCACTCAAAAGGATTTGAACTCTCAACAAAGGAGATGGTTAGAGTATACAACGGATTATGACTTAGACATATAGTGTCATAAAGGAAAGGCAAATGTAGTTGCAGATGCTCTAAGTCGTAACACCAATCATGGATTAAATACCTTGATAGTGGCTGATGAGTTATATAGGGAAATGAGTAAAATGAATTTAGAAGTTGTAGAATGGTGAGTACCAGCAAGCATTCTTGCGAATTTGACTATCCAACCAACCATATTTGATGAGATAAGGGAAAACCAAGAAGGAGATGTGAAATTGGATAGGATTTGTGAGAACATAAAGCAAGGCAAGGCTATAGATTTCAAAATTCATGAAGATGGAAGTTTGAGGTACAAAGGTCGATGGTGTGTACCTCAAATGTGTGAAGAAGTGAAGAGAAAGATAATGGAAGAGGGACACAATACACCCTATTCAGTACACCTAGGAGGGGACAAACTATATAAGGACTTGAAAAAGGTGTATTGATGGCCTAGAATGAAGAATGAAGTTGCGGAGTTTGTAGCAAAATGTCTGACTTGCCAAAAGGTGAAACTAGAGCACAAGAGGCCACGGGGAACTGTGAAATCATTGGAAATTCCTAGATGGAAGTGAGATTGCGTTTCAATGGATTTTGTGACTTGCCTTCCAAAATCAAAGAGTGAAAATGACACCATTTGGATAGTGGTGGACAAACTTACAAAATCTGCGGTGTTTGTACCAATGAAGGAGACTTGGAAGATGGAACAACTTGCAAAAGCTTACATCAAGAATGTTGTGAGGTTACATGGAGTTCCAAAGGATATTGTGTCTAATAGAGATTTCAGGTTTCTTTCAAAATTCTAGAAAAGCGTGCAGGAAAACTTTGATACAACACTTAAGATGAGTACAGCGTTTCACCCTGCCACAGATGGGCAAACTGAGAGAACCATTCAAACCTTGGAGGACATGTTGAGAGCTTGTGTTATAGACTTCCAAGGCGGATGGGAGGTGTAGGGAATATTTCAAGCATTACCCTAAACTTGAACCCCACTGTGATCATACACTTAAGCATGGTGGCGTCCAAAGGGAAGGAAGCTAGAGCAAAAGAGTCGCCAACAAGTTTTAGGAACTTGTAAATCGTTCACAGGGTGAAGGTTACACCCCTTAATGATCCATGAGATCGTTAACTCCAATAGGTCTGGAACCAAGACTGGAAGTTCGGGGATGAAGGTACAAATCCAATTTAAAAGAGAAAGAACCTGCCCTAATAATAGGCCTCTACTTTATTTTTCTCGTATTCATGTGCGCTTTCTGACTAACATGCAATCAATAGGTTAACCCTAAACCTGTTTAATCTATGTTGGTTGAATTTAATGCACAAACAAAACTATTCTTGGCGATCACTTGAATATTCAAGATTACTAATCATATTAACCCTAAACAAGATTATTAATTATCTTATTAAGCGTGATTGCAAGTGCAAATTCCCTTTAAACATAAAAGGCGTGATCAAGCAATAACAAATCAAGCAACATAATAATAATCATAATAATAATCATAATAGCCAAAATAATAATAATAATTAAATTAATCATGTTAAAAATAAAGCATAATAATAGCAAGATCCTAGGCATGATACTAACAAGATTAATAACAAACCCTAGCATGTCACTAAACATTAAAGATCAAAGTTTTAACCCTAACATGATACTAACATGAATATTAGGAAAGAAATAGGAAGCATCACAAAAATCATAATTGATATAAGGAACTTATTGTTGTCACCCTAAACATGATTTCTATATCATAGTATCAATAAAGCAATTAAAGCACTTACTTGGATGCCTCGTACTTCTTTCTAATAACAAAATACACACGTTAGTAACTTCAAGGAAAATAATAATCAAAGAATTAAATTAAATAATTGAAATAGATATTTAGGACCAAACCCTCAGAAATATCAAACCTTTCACGTCTAGGGCGAAGGCAACTTCGAACTTGGCTAGGTGTGTCTAGTGCTAATGAGTGGGGAATTTTGTTTGTAAAAGGCTTGGTTTAGAAAGAGAGAGAAAATCAAGAAATTATTGATGAGATTTGATGATTTGAAAAAGGGGAGATATGACCTCTATTTATAGAGAAAAAAGAGGGTCAAAGAATAAGAAAAGAATCCGAATTCGAATCGAAATAAAACTCGATGGACAGCAGTTTTTGCAGATTTTGTTTTTATCATATCTTTTGATCCAGATGTCCAAAAAAGGCATATAATATGTCGTTGCTAAGCTCTTGAAGTCTAATTTCTAACCCAATAAGAATCAGATTAAACTATTTTGTAAATAAAAAGATATGGCCGAAATAGTAGGACGGTGTCAGTTTTGGATAGAGTTTTGTATTTCTTTCATATCTTTTTCGTTATAGCTTGGAATTAATATTATAATGTATCATTGGAAAAATAATTTCAAGATATATCCAACCATTTTAAATTTTTATAAATATTATGAGGCAAAAAATTAATATCTTACTGTCTTTGAACATCTTTAAATTCGAATAGAATTAGGATTTAAGAAAGGAAAGTTTTTATTTAACTCAAATTCTTTAATCTTATCTTTTCAAAAAGAATAATTAAGATCTGTTAGAAACTTATAGAAGCTTCTAATTAATCATAATTAGTTTAGGAATAGGATTAGACCTTTGGACCCTCCACATGATCATTGGATCGTAGGTAAAAACCGGTTTGGGCCCAGTTTAGTATTTTGGCCATAACTTCCTCATTATTCATTGGAATTGGGCTTATAATATATCATTGGAAAGGTCTTTTCAAGCACCATACAACTACACCATTATTGGACCCATATCATGGAACAAACTAAACTGGAATGCACGTTTTTCAAAAATAGGGTAAGAAAAGAAATATTTTCAAAAACAGAAAGAAGAGATATTTTAATAAAAACATCTTCATCACTAGACTTTTCACACTTTCGTTTGTTCGATAATCAATGACATAAAAGGTATTCATCACTGGGTTTGGTTTTGGGGAGACACATTTGGGTGTCTACAGGAGGATAGCTTGGATTTGATTGAATTTTCCTATAATAATAGTTATCATGCGAGCATTGGAATGGCTCCATTTGAGGCATTATATGGGAGAAAGTTTTTTAGTTTAATTTGTTGGAACTATATAAGTGAAACAATTATTCTAGGGCCTCAAATGATCGAGGATACAGTGAAACAAGTAAGGGAAATTCAAGCTAAGATTCAAGCAGCTCAAGATCGCCAAAAGAGCTACGCAGATTTGAAGCGTGGAGAGGAGGAATTCAATGTTGGTGACAAAGTATTATTAAAGGTATCACCAATGAAAGGAGTAATGAGATTTGGGAAGAAAGGAAAACTGAGCCCAAAGTACATTGTTCCATATGAAATATTACAAAGAATAGGCAAAGTAGCTTATAGGTTGGCCTTACCTATGGAGCTAAGCAAAGTGCATGATGTATTTCATGTGTCTCAATTAAGAAGGTACATACCTGATAAATCCCATGAGCTACAACCTGAAACCACTGAGCTAGACCAAAGTTTAACCTATGGAAGAGAGACCTGTCAAAATTCTTAACAGTAAAGGGCGTAGTATACACGCAATCAGAATGTTAAAATTGTGAAAGTGCTATGGTCTAACCAAGAATATGAGGAAGCCACTTGGGAGGCAGAAGATGAAATGAAAAAGAAATACCCAGAGTTGTTTCAGGTATGTTGTTTACGGGGACGTAACTCGCTTTCTTTTAGGGGGGTAGAATGAGGTAGAATTTCGTGATTTTTCCCTATATTTTAAGTTATTTTTGTGTTTTTTTCTCAATATTAATGAGTATTTTGAGTTATTGTGTTCTCAATGAGACACAAAAAGGTAAAGGTATGACAAAAAGTACAGCAATATTATACTAAGTGAGGTAAATCTTTGAATTTTGTTTCCCAATGTTTCGGGACGAAACTTCTTTTAAGGAGGGTAGACTGTAATACCTCGTATTTTTATACGTATTTTAATTAAAATAAGTATTTTGAGAAGTATTTAAGTAAATTGAATTGTTTTATTTAAAGTATTTTAATTATTTATTTTAAATAAGTTTGAAAATATTTATAAAAGGAAAGTTTATTTAATTAATTAATTTGATTAAGTTGGAGGTTAAATTAAGGAAAGTTTTATTTTACTAAAGTTTTATTAGGGACGGGATTAAAAAAATTAAAAGAGCAAATTTAAGGAAAAAGGGTTTGTAGAGAAGGGGTATAAATATCCCACATATGAGGCAAATCAAACTTTGCCCAGAGTGGAGAAAACCCAAGGTAAACTTCTCTCTCTCTCTCTTTTCCTTATATTCTTTCTTTTTCTTTTTCTTTCTTTTTTTTCCTTCCCCTTTTCTTTTTTTTCGGCTCCCCTTCACCACCACCGTCGACCATCGACAGCAGGTGGACGCCCGGCGCCAGCAGCAGGCAGCCACTAGCACTAGTAGCCGGCGTGGTGGTTGCCGCTGCCCTCTCCCCTTTCGAATATATATATATAAAAAAAATTAATCTTTAATGTTAAAAATAAATTATGACTAAATCTAATTGTTAATTATGAGTTTTGGGATTTGATTTTGATGTTTGATTTTAAGTATTATGTTAATTAATTTTCAGATTATGTTTTTAAATAAAAAGCCCCAATTTTTGAAACTCTAGATTCTTGATTTGTAAATTATTGAAGGGTTATGATGTATAATGGTTTAGATCTTTGATTAAAGTGTTTTAGGGCTTAATTATAGCAAGTTTTAACTAAAATATAGTGCTGGAATATTTGGTGGAGCATTTAAAATCAAGTTTCTTTAAGGAGACTTTGAAGTGAGCGATTTTTATTAGTTGTGGCGATTCTAAGATCGTATTCAAGGTACGTTCACGTACTTAGCATAATTATATTGATGTAGTATCATGGTAAATGTGTTTAATTGATTACAAGTAGTATCATGCTAGATTTGGAATGGAAATTATGATTTGGATGTTATTGGTGATTGGATTCTGAAGCATGATTTATTTGTGATGGATTATTGGATGAAAAATTATAGTTCGGAATATTGTTTATGAACCACATATTACTTGTGGCATGTTAGAGAACATGTTTAATTAAACTGAATGTTTAATTGGGTTTGTAATATTGAAAAGGAATTTTATTATGGTTCATATAATTTTATTTGATGCTATAAGCATAGGAATGAGCTATATAAGTGTCTATGTACACGAGGAATTTATTTTATGTTGGTGCCTTAGTGCACTTAAGGTGTTTTTAACACCGAGGGATAGGATTTGTGGCGCTTTGTGCGTTTAAGGTGTCATTGGCACCGAGGTAGAATTAAAAATGATTCAACATTAAATATTATGTGTTCACTAATTATTCAAGAATTAAATTGGCATATTTTATTGATTGAATAATTATTGTTGATTGAATGATTATGGTTTAAGACTCATCACCAAGTCTAATAATATGTAAATAACGTAAAGTGAAAGAGATTACACACCAAAACTCTTGGAACGTATACACCTTGAGTATGAATATATGGGGGGAGTTATGTGACTTTATATTTGATCGCAACTTATACTGGAGTACAGGACGCTATACATTCCTTTTGTTATTATTATGCGCAGGAATTCTGCCACCTATGTGTGGTTATTGATGCTGGCCTAGCACGGTTAGCTCCCGTGTCAATAACCTTAATTTATTTGGGGGGTTGAGTGGGAAACCCGTTCAATGTGTAGTCAACATTAAATAAATTATGTAGCGTCTAGTGAGGAATTTTATTGAATGTTGTATGCTTGAAAAACAGGTGCAACGAGGTAAGATGTGTGTTGATAGGAAATTATATGTTAGTGTGTTAATTACGCTTATGTACTCAGCTTTGTTGATTGTTTGTTTTGTGTGTTTGTTAGCCTTGTCTTTATCTTGGCCCTATGATGACCCATTTTTAATGGAGAGTAGTGGAAACGAGTAGAGATAAGCTTTTCAGGTGATGAAGCATTTTCATGAATGGGCATGAGTGAAGAGCGAATCATGCTAGTTTCTATAAGTATATGAATGTGTTATTACTTTATTTATTTATGACTACATTATTATTTGTGACTAATAAAAAGGGTTTTGAGTTCAGTTTTGTTTTAATAAGGGCCTACAATGGTTCCAAGTTGTAGGTTGATTTTATTTTACTTCGTTTGACTTTAATTTGACTTTACTTTCGTTGATTGACTTTTTAAGTTAACTTGTTTTGAATGGTTTTGAAATTAGTCTTCCGCTGTGTGTCTTTGATAGTTGCCTTAACAGTTTTCAAGGTGGCGGTAACGTCTTAGATATTCCTATTTAAAGTTTTAAACAGGGCAAAACAGGTACTTTAAAAGAAGGGAATTTCTAGGGTGTTACAGATAATTTCTCTTCGCTTTTGTTTTTGTTTAACCCTTTTGTACAACATCGAGGATGGCATGTCCCCCTCCCTAACCCACTTATCCTTTAAGTGTTGTTGCCAGTAATGGAAATCGATTTCACAGTTCGGGATTATATTGTTGATTCCTATTACAAATTCTTCGCCCTCACTGGTTGTGGAAACCGTTGACCCTATAGGGATAAATTACTAGTGACATTTCTCCAATTCACTCCCAAAAAAGTTATATTATCAAGGCACCATTTTTGAGCTTTTGCACAAAAATAATGAAGAAATTCGGCAAGAATAAACATGCTTGAACCATTCACAGTACTCGCCCAAATTATCAGCCCTCAAGTGTATTTCTAAAAAATTTAAGCACCATCTTTCTAGTTTATAAGGTCGATTTGATCTTGGAAGTGTTGGATCCGAGTCATACAAATTGTCGCATGATCCGAAACTATAATTGATTCATGGTGAACTCTCCCTTTCGTAAAATCACCAAACCATTGATTAATACATAATGCCTTATCTAATCTTTCCATGATGAGACCCCCATTCAACCTTTTATTCATCCAAGTAAACCGAGGTCTCGAGAATAGAACATCCATAAAATCATTTTCCAAGCGCCAATCCACAAAATCATTAAGACCCCTAATTAAAGTAGAGCCACCCAATTTGTCTTGTAAGGAATCAATTTGGTTAAAATCCCCAATAATTTGACAATTTGGGGTTAAAGAAAGTAAAGTAGAAAGTTCACCCCATACTCTAGGTCTCTCCTCAACCTTAGGCTCTCCGTACAAAAACAAAACATTTCTATTACTTCCATTCACTTCTTTGAGATTACATAAGATAAAGTTTGGAGTTAGGACAATGCAACTACAATCCCCATGAAACCAACTAAAAACCGCAAGTCCCCCCTAGTACCTTCCGAGTCTACTCCATAAGAAAAATTTGGATTAAATGGATCAACTAAAAGCTTAACATCATTAAAGGACATCTTAGTTTCCGATAAGAACAAGAAAGTAGGAAATTTAGTAGTAATTAGCCACACTAAGTAAGGATGTGTGTCATTGAGACCCCTACAATTCCACAATTGAATTTTCATATATCCATCGGGGGCTGATTTGGCGCAGCCACCTCACCAAAACATTCATCCATCGAGCTCATAATTGCATTTTGTACTTCAATTTCCATGTCATCATCACCACTAGTTTGCCTTGAAGTCACTTCCTCGCTTCTCCTCTTTTTGGACGGGCTAGAGTACGAGGACGAAGTGGAAGTTTGAATTTTCCGCTTTCCCTTGTATTTCTTGAGGTGAGAAGAATGTACTTTTACCCCCCCCCCCATTTTCTTGCAATATCCACATCCGAAATTGCCTTCGATTTGAACTCGAAACACATTCCTTTATCCCTTTGCCATAAACTGAAACCTCCCTTTTCTGACCACCTTTCTAAAGTCCGACGTCTTTTCCTTGCTACCCAATCCAAGTCATAAGAGCTCTCCCTAACTGACCCATCATAACAAGATCGAGACATATAGTGGATGTCCTCCCTTTCTCTTTTCTTCGGCCAACCCCCTGTACAATCCATCAAGCTCAACATACGCGATTCATTGAGAGGCAGATCTTGCGAGGCCGGAGAGTTTTGAGAATCATACTCCATTGTCGGCATGTGAGGGAAATTTGGCTCAAAGAGTGGAGCACTATCCGGCAGAGGTTCAGGGAAAACTCTCGAAGTAGCCCTGCTACTAGTGAGAGAATGCACAAGCCTTCTACCTTCTTCAATAATGTTTCTAACATAAGGCAAGATAGAAGTATTAGGGGAGGAGATACGCGTTACCCTTGGTTGAGGGGGTGGATCCAGGAGGAATTGCGACGGAGTTGGGACACTTGTTGGTGGCTGCGAAACAAACCCATTATTAGCAACGTCCTGAAGAAGACCTGTTGGCGCTGAGAAGTTAAATGCGTGAACGATGTTGCTGCCCAATCCGAAATTCCCAAGGCGTTGAACAAAGTCGACCCATGCCCTTGTTGCTGACTTTGATGATTAGCAGCACTAGAGGATTGCCCCACCTCGAAGGAGGAATTCAAAAATCTATGTTGCGGAATAGGGGGAATTTCGGCCCTTTGCTGAGATTGGGTTGGGCTCCAACTTGGCGGGGATCCGGTTGTAATCTGTAACCAGCCACCAAAGCATGTCATGGCTAGTTCTTCATCTTCAGATGGGCCCCTTCTAGGCCCCTGTTGCCGCAACGGGAAAAATTAGGCAAATGGATCACCCTACAGCCCATAGTTTATTTGTTATACCCACGCTTATATGAGGTTTTTAGTTCAATGATAACTAATACAATTAGGCACAAGGGATATGATTAAGTGTTCTGTATATAAGAATTAATTATTATATTATATTTAAGCTATCTATATACATTTTTATAATTAAGTATTAATGTATGTGTATATGAACACTTTGTTTGATACATGAGATTGTCAAGACTAAATTAAAAAGCTTGCATTGTAAAAGGCCGGTTGTTGAATTTATCATACCCATATGCAAGGATTAACGGGAGGTTACCTTTGTTTATTGTATGCAATCCTTGCACATATATGATCAATAATATATATTGATGATCAATTTTACACACATTTTAGTTTAAACGACGTTGATGCAAGGAATTATTAAATATATACATTTACACCATTCGGAAGATGGATATGAAGAAGTACCATTGCTTATATGATTAAGACATTATTCAATCAAATAAAAAAATTGATATATACCCAGATTACATAGGATACTCCAGAAGATTGACATATGATGTCCAATAAGATTAGCATGTATCAAGATTATAAATATACAAGAGCATAAATTACTATTAAATAGAGTATCAATTGATCGTCTTAGTAAAAACGTAACTCATATTAGAGTTATCATATCACATTATATACATGGTCATGCATGAAGTAATTTGTATAAAGAAATCAATAATAGAAAGTTATCAAAATAGTTTGAAGTTAGATTTGGGAAAATTATTTAATGTGATATAAGTAAGGTCATCCGAACTTACAGACTTGTTATGAAATCTTGAAGATTTATTTGATATATATAAATAATGTGCTGACTTTATTTCCTGTCATAAGTGTAAAACGAATTGAAAGAACACTATTTGAATAACGTGAAAAAAAAAATCAAGAGATAAGTATTGACATTGAGCAACTTTGAATGCAAACAAGAAATAGGTGACCATAAGTTCACCGCAATAATTTATATGTAGCCAAGCATTAGGTGACTTGAAAATCACCATATATAGTGGTATATATATTATACAAGTAATATAATTAGTAAAATGATCTCTTGATTGGGGCTATCGTGTGTCAGCACATAAGAATTAATACAAGAAAGATATAACTGCACAATTCATGACCCCCCCTTCCCCCACCATTGATATTGATCTCCAAAAGAGAATAAAATTATGAAATATTTATCAAAATACATTTGAAAATTACATTACTCTCTAGAAGAGATAAAAGTTTGTTGATTATGGTTCTCTTAAAGGATGGTATTTGTTGCACATAAAATTACATGCTAAATTTGTTAAGAATTTAGCTCCCCTATATTTAGGATATTTTACCAAATTAGGGGGAGAAGATTGAAAGTTGGCAATTATTACTTGATCCCCATAATTGGCAATTAATCTAAGAGGCTTATATGTCATCTTTTATCTATATATATTATCAAGATATATTGTGAATAACTCTACGATTTGATTTGTATTCCGTTATGACTCTATTCAGAGACATAGAAGATATATTTTGGTCATAGTGAAATTATGTGCGTACACAGAGATAAATCTTGCCAATATCTATTACTCAAATCTCTACGTACACCTATAGTGTAGATCATATGATTAGTTCCAATATAAAGATATGATACATGGCAAGATAGTGCAGTTAATATTTTTGGATAGCATAAAACATTGTTAAATAATATTGTATGGAATACCTTATAAGTAAAAGATCAAGATATATCTAAATTATTAATGATGGCCGAAAATATGAGCAAAGTATGATGGCGGAAGATGCATTCTGATATCATTGTTTATATAGCATTTAAATGTTACATGAAAGAATTTTATGATACCAGTATACGATGGAACTGATAAATATGCATATGCATTAAGTAATGGACTTGTGAAGAGGGGATGTAACACCCCAAAATTACTCTCTAATAATAATGATACAAAACCTGATTAAGAGAGTAGTTTAGGAGCATTACCGCCACATGATTATGTAAGGCTTTTCAAAATACAAATGTTTGCAGTGGAAGATATACATACTTAACTTTTATTAAATAATAATAGTTTTCAAAACTGAATTACACGAGAACTCTTCATGCAAATCGTTAACCAATAAATCTAGACTAAGTGATTATCGCCCTTTGTTGCCAATGCAACATTTAGATCACGTCGACTCATCATCGCCACCTATCTACTTATCATATGTGATAAGTAGGGCCAAGCCAAAAACAAAAGAGAAATACGCGTTAGCAAAAATGCTAAGTACATAACAATGCTAGATACATAAATCATCAATTTTATTTAATTAAACATGCTTTCGTAGATTTCGCATTTTGTAAATAATCGATCATTATTCAAACCTTTCATAAATAGAAATTTCATATTTAGAAACATTCCATAATCAACAACTTTCCAAAAGTAGATTCCAATAGAAATGGAAGATCAACATTTTCATAAACCATTTTCCCAACCTAAGTGTGCACACCCCTCAAGCTAGTAACTCATTTACATAATCTATACTCGAGGAAAGACTAGATCATACAAAGCTCATAGTCTTATCATTTATCTCCGCATAGTGGGAGTCAAGAAAAATCCAATAAACACCTTTGATAGATCAATCTTCCAATTCCCATGTATGGGATGATTAAAATAATAACATTTCCTTTTTAAACAATTGAGTAAACAAAGTAAGTTTACAACCAAACTTATAAAGCATTTAAATATTGAAGATCAAACAATCATTTTTTATTGAAACAAGCTTATAGAATATAGATTATAAACATTTATAAATCATTGTTCAACATTCAAACATAATTCATCATTTAAAACATAAAACACATTTGCATATAAAATCATATAGTTAAAAATCTAGCCACGAATACGTACCTTGATCTTTGCACATAAGTACGGAACTCCTAATTAAGAACTTGAAACTCTCCCTACAATAACCAATAACTCTTATTCAATAACTCTTCAACAATAAACCCAAAGATATAGAATACAAACTCTAAACTAGTTGTACATGAACAACTTAAATATTACACCCTTTTTATAAAATTAATACTTACTTTTATAAACTAATCTTTGGTAATCCATTAATAATAATAATAATAATAATAATAATAATAATAATAATAATAATAATAATAATAATAATAACTAGTAGTGGTGCATAGGTAGTAGTATATAATTAGTAGTTGTAATTAAACTAATAATAATAAGTAAAGAAAATAATAATTATTTCCAAACAATTAGTCCAAAATAGAAGTGTTTTGGAGAGCCCACTTACTTTTAAGACATTTGGTGGGTTTTTTTTATCAAGTAAATTAGGAGAATATAAAACTTAACACTTCTTTTTTTTTTTTTTCTACAGGAAGCACGAACGGGTGACTTGGGTTGGTGGTGTGGCTGGCTGGGCAGAAGGTGGCGGCAGTGGTGCGCCGATGAGGTGGAGGTGGTGCGGCTGGTGGCGCGCGGCCAAGGGATGGTGGTGCATCGGTGGGCGTGGAGAAGAGAGAAACGGGAAAAAATGTGTTTTGAGTATTTTTAATTTGCTGAAATTTTATGGTTATAATTTGTAAATGAATTTGTTCAAATCCTTGCTCTATTAATAGGGAAAATTAGGGATTAAAATAAGATTAAAGGTTGTAACTTTAATTTGCAATTGGTTGTTTTGGAGGTGAAACTTTGAATTGCAATTGGTTAATTTGGGTGGTGCATCTAATGGTTGAGAAGAACTTGATAATGGTGATGGAGTGGATGAACTCCAAGTGTAAGAAAACTTTTTTATCATTAGATTAATAGACTAGGGGAGGTAACATTTGGGGAGGTAAATTGAAAGAATCTTCCATAGTTATGGTGTATGAACATCATACGTTGATGTTGTTGATTGGGGAAGATGGGGTGGGTTTCTATTTTCTTTTTCCTTTAATTTGTGGCTACAAAAAAAAATCTAATTTGGGTTATGTGTAAAATGGACTTCAAAGTATTCTTATGGGTTAGGGAAAAATGATAGTAAGTCATTGGCCCAATAATTATGGTCATGGTTTAGAAAAGGGTTTAGACTCATAGAAATTTTTATCACTTTAAAGTCTTAAAATAATAACTTTATAAATAAAGTTTATCAAAATATAATTTGCTTAATAAATCACTTTGAAATCACAAAGTTTAGAAACTATTTATAAATAAATAACTCAAAATATCTTAGGGAACACACCTTAAAATAAAGTGTATAATATAATTTGAATAAATAGGCTTTAAAATATGGGGTATTATAGGGGATTTATACTAAACGTCCATTTGATGAAGTCGACCTGATTGTGATTATGAAAACTTAAAGAGCTCATGGACCTGAAGTCCAACAAATTATGGATCCAAAAAAAACCACATTGTACAATGTTTTGCATTTTTGAGTCTTACATTCATGTCCATGTATGTATAGGAAGTAGATATGTATCATTCGTCATATACATATATCATCTATATTCTATCATTGTACTTTCTCCGTTCTATTAATATTGCAACAAGGAGGAAATTACGCATCCCAAAACACATTTTATATGCTAAATATCTATAATTGTGTAAGAGTAAAAATTATAAAAAGTTGATATTGTGAAAGTATGTTATGAGACGAATCCAACAAGATCCCACTTGACTATATTTTGCTTAACGTATAACTCATATTATATGGTCAAACAAGAGTGATGAATAGTGCAAAAAGTCCATTGTTGCAATATTAATAGAACGGAGGAAGTATGATATTACTTTATTCACATATCTTTACATTTCATATTGCATTTAAAATTATTATCATTCCTTCCAAATTAATTATGACTTTGATATATAAATGAATATGCATGGCAAGCATTGTAAGAACATTTTGCATGTTTTATGAAAGCATATAATAAGAAAAGATTCAAACTCCAATTGGTAATGGTTTTAGAAGCATATAATGTTCTAATAGCATGTGTATGAACCATGAATGAAATCAAGAACTTAGACATTGTTTATTTATATGTTTATCTTTAAAAATTTTACTTTTAAATATTGCAATATTGATGAGATTTTATCCAAAACTCTAAAAAGATTATTTTGGACTAAATTCATGACATCTCAACCTGTAGTTAGAGCATGTGAGAGTAGTAATGTTTTATTATTTGTATTCTCAAGAGAACTCTCAAATTAAATATAAAATGTATAAAGAACTGAAATTATGCAATACTAATCTGTGTGAATCATTTGTTCCGATCTGGAAGAACCAAAAGGGATGCATTGAGATGATTCATGTTATCGATAATTCTTATTTGATAATGATGATATCAATATGTTTTACGAGTGCTTGATCAAATATTGATAAAAAAATTCAACTATTTATTAATGACCTCCAGAAGAAGGTACAAATACGTCAAATATATAAAAATGGATAAGAACCGTGATTTGTGTATATGAGGATATGTGTTATTATCATGGTATATGAATTTGAAATTTTGTCAAAACGTTGGTACATAAGAAAGAGATCTATACATCATTGCATTATATGTGTATTATTATTCTCATATGTCTGATGACAAGAAGATATAATTTAGCGATTCAAGTAAAGATTTAAAGACTCAAGTGAAATTTGGAAATTAATTATCAACGAAGATTTTGCTTCTACATAGAAGAACTTGCTTGTGTACATATATTGGATTCATTCATTGAAGATCTAAAGTGATGTAAAAATTAGGGGGAGTAAATGCGCTCTACACTCTTTTTCTCTTAACCATGGTTTTATCCCACTAGGGTTTTCTTGTTAAGTTTTTTAACGAGGTAGCATCTCAAGTGTATTATGAAGAAGAATGATGTACTCTTTTTCCTTCACTAGGTTTTTATCCCACAAGGTTTTCCTAGTAAGGTTTTAACGAGTCACAATCTTAAATAATGGACATCCAAGGGGGAGTTATGAAATAGAGTTATGTATGTCCATTAAGTCTTTGTAACTCCCTAGCTTTATTACTTCCTTTTTAACCCCCTTATGGCTTTGCTTCCTTTGTAACCCCCTTGTGTTTTTACTACCTTAATCCTTCACAATGTCTTTACATATTTCTCACATGTATATATAAGTATGACATGGCCCAATGAAGAATGGATATAAACAATGAAGATAACTCTCTACATCTTTCTTTACTCTTCCTCTAATCTCATGTAATTCATAACAATTTTCTGATTTTTAAACTTTTTTTTTTAAGTGTTAACCTAATTAGAACGGGAAACGCGTCAAATTAATAACACCAAGACACCATTGTTGATAAAATAACTTAATTTTCGTTAACGGATATGGCTGACAAAGGGTATTATTGATAAAATATCGTGAGGTGGAGGGCACAACTTATAACTTTGAAAATGCATGAATACATCTTAGAAACCGAAGAACTTGGGGGGCATAGCTTAGAAAAACCCAAAATATAATTATTCTCCATCCATTTCAAAATAAACTAGTGTGTGGCTCGGGCTTCGCTCCGGTCGATACTTTAAATAATTTCACTAAATTAACCTCGTGCGATACACGATTTTAAAATAAGAATTGAATTATAACTACTATTTCCTCAGTTTTCCTAACTAATTTCTAATTAAATATGAATATAACATTCCCAAAAGTGCATAATTTCATATTTAATTAGAAATTTTCAATTAAAATATATTATTAATTATTGTTAACAACTGGTAAATAAGGGGGGCTTCTGGGGGGTGTAATGGTGTGATTAATCGGCGAAAAACCAAAAATACTGATGATATGTATTACGGAAAGAAAGTCTCATCCTTCACTCCCTGGGGGAATATTGATGAAGTATACCGTCTTTTCGTTCGCTTTAACCTAGATGAATGGTTTGGTTAAAAATGTGAACCCTTGGGAGCACCAACCCTACTGAGGTTTCCAGCAACCCCCCAACCTTTTGGATTGAGCGCCCACCTTCTTCTTGTAGGGGTCGGCCATCCATCGTATCGGATGACTGCTCGACAAATCTTAATAGCGCATGCGCTATAATAGCATAATATGTGTAGAAACCCAAAATTTAAAATTTAAAAATTCAAATGGAATATATTTTCAAAGCTATGTTAAATAGGGTAGCTTAAAAAGGAAAAAAATATGACATCATCCTTCCATTTTGAAGAGAAAAAAATTAAATAAAAAAGTGACACGTAGGCACTATGTGGTTTTATCCATCACTCACCCTAACCACCAAAAACCAACCCGCCACCAGGATACCTTCCACCGCCCACCCAACCTAACTACCTTAAACCAACCCACCACTATAAACCCATCCAAAACCACCACAAACTGTGTGAAACCCCCACAAAACCACCGCTAATCATTGTAACCCACCACAAATAGTTGAAACCCACAAACCCACCACAAAATAGACCCCTACAAGCCCTCGAAATTCACAAATCCACCACAAAACAACCCCCTGAAACCCACCACAAAAACACCACAAGCTTTCGAAACCCAACCAAAACCACCACAATCAAAATCGTCGAAACCAACAATCCCACCTTGAAACCAAACCAAAATCCCACCACAGAACAAACCTATAAACTTCTAGCTGTCGAAACTTTTGATGAGGGGTTGGTTGTGACTTGAATCTTATCAAGGAGGGGCAGGCGGAAACAACTTTGATCTTGACGAGAGATGACCATGAGGTCGGTGGTGGTGCTTATAAAGGAGGATAGAGAAAATATGGTGGCGGTGCGATGGTTCTGAGAAAAAAGAGAGAGAAAAGTTATCGTGAATGAAGGTGGCTGAGAGGGAAGAAAGAAAAAGTGTGGTGGTGAATATGGTTTTGAAGGAGGAGAGAGAATGTGGAATAGGGTTTTATTAAGGGATGATTAATTATAATCATAAGTTAATACCATATGATTAGTGTTAATTGAATTAAAGTAACAGTTTGTTGGTAAAATTACACAAAATTTTTTTCTATAACATAAACTTTTTTTGTTTGTTGCATATAACTCGAACCATCCATTTTTGGCAAAAGTTGTACAAAATAAGTGACGAAAGTAGTAGAAGGTGTAGATATACAACTTATGAGTTATTACTTATGATTTTTGTACATCATATTAGGCTAGGTGAATTTGCACGAGTATATATAGTAATGCAATTCACTGTTACATTGTGGGCAAGAAGGATGCCTAAACATTAATGACAAAGAAAACAAGGTTTGAACAGTCACATTACATCGACTAATAAGCTACATCTTTAATAAATCAACTCTAACCTAAAATACTTTAAACTTTAAAATGTACGAGTATCAAATAAATCAACTCTAACCTAAAAAACTTGGTTTGTAATCCTCAATTTTGCTTGAATTTTTTTTGGATTTCAAATTAGGGTTTTATTTTTAAAAAAACAAAAACAGTTATACCAAAGACGCTGTCCCAGACAGCGTTTAACTCTGGAACTATAAACGCTATCTCAGACAGCGTTTAAGGTTATTAATGAAACGCTGTCTGAGACAACGTTTCCGTCGTTTTTTTTTCCCTCCAACAGCGTATTTCATTTCATTTCCTCCACCTTCATTCTCAAACCCCTTCTTTCCCAAACTCTAACTTAATCCCCCTCTCTCTCATACTTGTGCTCCTCCGTGTAAACCGCCGCCGGCGCCGCCACCTCCACCGTCGCCCGCCGTCACCTCCACCGTCGCCCTCCGTGTAGCCCACTATACACTCCCCTCACCCTGAAATAGGTATTCATTCAACTTTCTTTGTGTTTTAAATTCTAGGGTTTATGTTGGTGATTTCTAATTTTTTTGGAATTGGGTTAAAATGTTGATGAGGTTGAGTTGTTAGTGTTAAAAATGTTTAATTGTTAGTGTTGGTATTGTTGAATTATTAGTGTTGGTAATTGTTGAATTGTTAGTGTTGATAATGGTAGTGTTGATATTGTTAGTGTTGATAATAGTTTGGATAATGTTGAATTGTTGTTGTTGGTTTTGTTGAAAATTGTTGACAATGGTTGATAATTATTAGGTTTTGAACAATTGTAATTACCTACATTGTTGTGTAATAATGGTGATTTAGGGGTTCTTAGTAGTTAATTTGTAGAGTATGTAAAATTTTTTTGTTTGATTGTGGTGATTTAGGGATGATTTAACGGCTTTACGTAAAATTTGTTTTGGTTGTTATGTAGAATATGGCTGGACAAAATGTAGCGTTGTTATGTCGATGGGGAGGTGAAATTTTGTGTAATGGATCAAATGTGGAGTACAGTGGAGGGAATATGGACCTTATAACACTTGAACCGAACATGACTGTGACTAATCTGATGAATGAGGTTCACAGTTGTATTGGTTCAAACCCTATGACTGTTGAACTGAACCTTAAAATGAGGTGTGATACTGGTCATGGGGTGCAAGTGTTACCTGTCTCTACGAACAGACATTTGAAAGGTTTGAGGAGCATGGTAGGAATGAAGGGTTTTCCCAATGAGATATATGTAGAAACAGTGCCTATATGTACCCAACAAAGTACTCGGGCAGAACAACAAGCTACATATGTCTCTGATTACAACACCGCGTCCTTCCAAGAGCCCGCAAACCACATTCCATCGAATGCATATGGGATAGGTTCTTTCACTTGAATGATGCAAGATGACCAATTTCACTTGCCTTTTAGTTCTCATATAGCTTCACCAGTACATGCGGGGGGACGCGTGACAGTGTTCGGCCAGCCTGCTCCGTCGTCATCGAACACCGTGGCATCTTCGCCGATGCAATTGCATAGCTACTCTCCTATGCAAGGTGATGATGGTTCACCGTTTCGAGAAGAGCCAAATCATTTTGATGATGTTGTGAATAATGAATTGTCGGTGTATGATGTGTATGCGGAAATGGATGATGAGGACGAGAACGGAGAGGGGGATGATGAACCTACACAGGTGGAAGATGGTCAGTCGTTGGTTAGAACTCCCATACCTTGGTTCAGTGAGGTACCCGAGAACTATGAAGTTGATCAGTATTGGGCCGAATCGGGTAGCCACACCTCTTTTGTTCCCGGGGGAGAATTTGAGAAGGGAATTTATTTTGAGAGCAAGAAACTACTTCAAGAAATGGTGAAGATGTATTCTATTCAGAGGAATCAATTCTACACCACAGTGACCTCGAATGATGGTGTCCTATATCTGCGATGCAAGAAGAAATGTGGTTGGATGCTACGGGGTACCAAATCGAGTGAGCACTCACGTGGTTTTACCATAGTCACGTACAAAGGCCCGCATCGGGAGACATGTATCACTGAAGTACTATCTAATGATCACCCACACTTGGATTCGTTCGTAATAGCCGAGTATGTGAAGTCCTTTGTGCGGAAAGATCCTTCGTTGAAAGTGGAATTCATACAGGAACTGATCTCGAAGAAATTTCATTTCGATGTCCCGTATCGACGAGCGTGGTATGCCAAGGAGAAAGCTATAGCTGAGATATTTGGGGATTGGGAGAGTTCATATGGCAGACTTCCCCACTTCATGCAAGCACTCCTACGGTCGAACCCGGGAACATGTGTCGTATGGAAACACAAAGCTTTAGTGGATGGTGTATACTACAGCAACATGGAAGTGTTTGAACGAGTGTTTTGGGCCTTCGGTCCTTGTATCGATGGCTTTAAACATTGTATGCCTGTTATCTGTATCGATGGGACACACTTGTATGGGAAGTATAAAGGAACACTTTTGGTTGCTACGAGTGTTGATGCAAGCTTCCAAGTATTTCCTATTGCATTTGCGGTGGTTGAAGGGGAAAACACTTCCAGCTGGTCTTGGTTCCTAGGTTGTATTCGAGATCGTGTCACGCAACGGGATGGCCTTTGTGTTATTTCTGATCGGCATCCTGGGATCATTGCAGCAATGAATGATCCTAATGTTGGATTCACCCAGCCCCGAGCGTATCATAGGTTTTGTGTCCGCCACATAGCCTCTAACTTGAAGACTCACGTGCGAAGTAACGACATGAGAGACATGTTCAAGGCCGCTGCGTACCAAAGGCAAGAAAGAAAACTTCAAGCTGATCTGTGTTTCATTGGTGAGGCCAGTCCCAAGGCCATTGAGTACATTGCTCAAGTCCCGTTCCCTATGTGGTCTCTGTTTCACGACAGTGGTCGCAGGTATGGTATATGTACTACTAACTTCTCGGAGACATTCAACAATGTGCTGAAAGGAGCTCGGTTTCTACCGATTATGTCCCTTGTTGAGTTAACCTTCCACAAAGTTAACAAGTATTTCACTTTGAGAAGGGAGTCTTCTGAGGCTAGGTCTAATCAGGGACTTCCATACCCCCCAAAGGTCACTGCCATCCTCGAGAAGAACACCGCTAAAGTTTACCAAGTGACAACAGAGAGGGGAGAGAGAGTTGGTAATAAAGGAGGCCACAAGCATACGGTGAACTGGCAGTTTAGAACGTGTACGTGCAACAAACCGAAGATATTCCACCTCCCATGTTCTCATGTGCTAGCAGTCTGTGCTACATACTCACTATCAGAATGGCCTTGGGTGGACCCTTTGTTGCAGTCGGCCGCCTACATGAACACCTATGCACCACAGTTCTGGCCGATCCCCTGCGAGACAACCTGGGCACAGTGGGCACAGTACGTAGGCCCTAAACTCATTCCGGACGGCACAATGATACGTGGAAAAGGTCGTCCAAAGTCGAAGCGCATACGCAATGAGATGGATGACAGCAACCGGCCCCCAACCAAATGCAGCCGTTGTCACCAGCAAGGTCACAATCGCACTACTTGTCCATCTAGACCAACATAGGACCTAAGTGTATATGTGTTATTTGATATAGTAGTATGTAGTGGTGTTATTTTGATGAAACAGTTATAATTTTCTACATTATGTGTTATTGTGTTCAATTCGATGAATTTTATTTTGTACGTTGGATGTTCGAGATTTCCTGTTTATGCCTTTCAATCGAAATTAGTATTCAATATATTGTGTTAGTGTTTGGTGTGTAACGTTTTCAATGAACAGATATCATGGACGTACGGGATAGGACACCCGGACCTGTTGACCCTTCTGTCCTGACACTACAGGACACCCATCGGAGCGTCGACGTATGGAACCTGACGGTAATGATTCATCTTTAACGTTTTTGGATTCTTTGATGTACTATCTTTTGTTACTTATAAATGCTCCTGTGTTTTCAGGGTGACGTAGCGAAGCCACTACAGTGCAGGCACTACAAGACCCCTGGGTTGTCCATGATCGCTGCCTTGAGTACGTGACGTACGCTGGCTTTGGCGGTGTACATCGCTTGGGATTCAGGGAGATCGACCGACACCTTGTCACGGCGTTAGTGGAGAGATGGAGGCAGGAGACGCACTCCTTCCACCTACCAGTTGGGGCGGCGACTGTGACATTGCGGGACGTGGCAATACTGACGCGCCTTCCAGTACAGGGGACTGCGGTGACGGGATCATTTCTAGTCGATCCTGTTGGATTGGTTGTGCGGGTTCTCGGGGTGCAGCCGGGTCCCAACGATGTTAAGGGCTCCGCCTTGAGGACGGTCTGGTTACGAGATACTTTCAAGGGCTTGCCTGCGGACGCCGATGACGCCACAGTACAGAGATACGCTCGAGCGTACTTGTTCTTCCTCATATCCGGCGTGTTGTTCGGCAACAAGAGCGGGAGCCACTTGCAGCTTTTTTACCTACAGCTGTTAGACCACGACTGGGAGCATATCCTTGGATACAGCTGGGGTAGTGCCTCTTTGGCGGTGTTGTATCGCCAACTTTGCAGAGCCTCACGGAGTGGTGCGCTCGAGATTGGAGGACCTCTGTTTGAGCTTCAGGTATACTACGTATATTATCACAAGCGAATTATGCAATGAGTAATGTCATATTTAACATAGTTTTGTGTTTTGCTATTGAAGCTATGGGCTTGGGAGCACATCCACGTAGGAAGACCAGGTAGGCCTACTGTACATCGTCCGGGGCAGCAGGACCAGGATGACCAGTATGAGCCGTACATCGCTCCGCCTCGCCTCGCCCTGCAGCTGATGAGGCTTACGGTTGCAGGTTTGTAACAATTGTCATTTTTTTCCCATATACGATTTCATTTTGTACACATACTTACCAAATTTGTTGCCCCAGGTGGATGGTCCCCAGACTCACACAGGCACATGCGGCGATGGGTCTCCCATACTACCGAGACGCCCTTGATCGACTCACTGAGGATCAGGTACAAACTCTGAAGACATTTGTAATCATTTAGGTACTGTGTATACTGATTGTGGACTAACTTATTTAGGATGTGTTATTGCAGATCACATGGGATCCGTATGTACCGGAGTTGGTAGATGTCTTGCCTGTACATCTACTGGAGCATCAGGGAGAGTGGCGTGCCCGGGTCCCCCTGATCTGTTTCGAGGTTGTGGAGAGTCACCTACCTGACCGCGTCATGCGACAGTTCGGACTGCAGCAGCCTATTCCCCAGAACTGTGACACTGTCGTGCGCCTTCATGACATTGACCGTCGGGGAAAGACGGAGACAAACTGGGCACTGGAGCATTGGCAGTATCTTCAGCTATGGGAGCAACGGTTGGGTCATGTCGTTCAGGGTTATCCCATGCAGGGCGTTATGGATCATGACGATCCGTACATGGTGTGGTACAGGCTTATCACACGCCGTTTCATCAACCCCAGCTACACACCACCGTCCACCCATTACCACCCGGCACATGACGTCATTAGCGGATATGTGAGTTTCTTTTACTATACTTATCATCCTCATTTTTTAACTTTTTTAAATATCATGTACTTGACTGATCGATGATTACTACAGGCAGCGGATATGGTGGCGATGTATGATGCACTGTCCCTCGCCCTTACAAACGGACCCACCAGAGCCCAGGTTCAGCGGATGCGAGATATGTCCGCGACTTCCTTACGCAGACATGGTCACGGTCATCTCATCCAACAGCGGGACGGTGATGATGGTCACTCCATCCATTCGCGGTTCGACCCCGGCCAGAGTAGCAGTGGAGGTGATCCTACGTCGCACACAGAGGCAGAGGAGTACATCTTCCACAGTTCTGCACCCTTCAGAACCCAGGAGGACGCATCGTCCAGCCAGCTCACTCCCCCCCCCCCGCGCCGGAACCCATTCACCACCATTCACCATTACACTCGGTGTCGTCCAAGACGAAGGGACGACAGTGAGGCTAGGGAAGGGTTACACCAAATTGATGAGTAGTGAACGTATTGTATCATTGTTTTGTCCTTTTTCCTAGAATGCTGTATATAACGATTGCAGCGCATTATCAATACAAGCCATGCTGGTTGAATGAATCTGTTTGTGTTTTGAAGTTTTGTTTGCTTATTTATCCAAATCGGATTTATGTCAGTCAAAATAGATCCTTCAGGGCTAATGTACATTAAACAAACAGACATTTGGAATCCATAGTCGAAAATGGGGAAGAAAGGATAGCCCGTGGTGGTTAATGTGGTTGTTCATGGTGGTTTTAGTGTTGTTGGTTGTGGCGGGTGGTTATCGACGGTTGTTGAATGGTTGGGGCTGGTGGTGGAGCTGGTTGAAGTGTTGTTGGAGGTCAAAAGTGGTGGCAGATGGTGGTCGATGGTGGGGGTTGTTGGTGGATTGTGGTGGCAAGAATCATGGCAGGGGGTGGTGGGTGGGGGCAGAAGAAAGTGGCAGATCAGTGGCAAAAGGCTGATTCTGCTGCTGTTTTGCACACCAGCAGAGAAACGCTGTCCCAGACAGCGTTTTAGGTTGAAAATAAGACGCTGTCTGAGACAGCGTTTTAGGTACAAGGAAGTTTGTACATAAAGCGCTGTCTGGGACAGCGTCTTTCGTATAACTGTTTTTGTTTTTTAAAAACATTTTTATAAATAAAAGACAATTACAAAAATTTAAAAAAAAAAGGTCAACAACAAAGACGCTGTCCCAGACAGCGTTTTTAGGTTGATTTTTTTTTTTAAAAAAACGCAGGCATTAAACGCTGACCGAGACAACGTTTTAGCCTGGAAGCTTAGTTTGGTAAATACTTTTGCCACGCAACCATTTTGGTTAATATTTGCCAAAATTGGCTCACTTTGAAAAAACGTCCCTACACAAAGGGTATAAAAGCTAACCCTCGTCCGTGGCATTATCGCCACCCTCCAAGCAAATTCAACAATTATACGCACCTCACATAAGCAAAACCCAAAAAAATACCAAAAAAAAAAAAAAAAAAAACGAAACACACCAAAACGGCAAAACCCCAGACTCTGGCCTTTCTCTCTCTCTTCCCTCTCTCAGTTAATCAGAGCAAAATTGAGATTATACTAAGAGAGAGACTGATTTAAATCCCTTAAATTGGCGCAAATTTCTGATATAATTCATCAAATTAGCCGTTGAACAAGAAACCCTTTTGTTCATTCATTCCCGCCATGGTTACTCAGGTGGTTGAGGCCAATTCTTCAACCCCACCTCCTTCTTCTCTTGATCATGTTCAGAAAACCAAGACTTTGATTTGTGCTCTTAATCTTCTCTCTCGTGACATTCCTCTTCCTCCTGAAGTTTTCGCCTCGGTTTCTTCTATCTATCGCGGCAACGATGGTGATGTTGATGAGGGTGTTTCGCCTTCCGGTGATGCTCAATTGGGTGATTCTTCCTCTAAATCGAATAAAGTGAGGATTTTTTTTTATTTATTTATTGTTTTAGATTTATGATGAGTTTTGTTTGAATTTTGATTTTGTGGTGAATTTGGGGTGTTTTTTTTTTGTTGGAATTTTGTTTTTTTCTTGCTGATTTGATTGTTTAGGTGTTTGTTCTTTTGATTTTTCCGGGTTTTCTTTGATGGGTTTTGTTCAATTTGTGATTTTGATTGAATTTGAGCTGCTCTAGTTTTGAATTTTTCAGAATTTGGTTTCTTTGCTTGTATTGGAATTGTTGTTTTTTGCTTGATTGAATTGTTTAGTTGATATCTTTTTGGGATTCTTGAAATTTCTGATAATTTTTTATTTATGGTATTTAATTGGATTTTTGGGTATTAATATTTTGTTGGACATTGTTCTCCTAAGTTAATCTAAGCTGTTTGTTGTGTGCTTGCTGTTGTATTTGATTTGATTGGTAAAATTGGGTTGCAGGACGCATCTTGTATCTCTAGTTATGGGGATTTAATTATGGAATTTGAGGATGCTGTGGTTAAGCAACGACCGAAATGCATGTCCAGTAGCGCTCTGACAGAATTGAATGAGAGCCGTTTTCAGAGCCGGGTTGAGCATCGTTTGACTGAACTTGAAGGTTGGTGTATTTTATCATACTTTGTATCACTGTTAGGTTATGACCTGTTATTTGAGTTCTTTTCTGTTAGCTTTTGACTTGTTATTGAGTTGTTATTCATAAATAGTATATTGTGCTCTTTTATTCGTGAGTATGAACTGTGTGGCTTCATTGGGAGAATGCTTACTCAAGATTCTTGGAAGATGTTGAGCTTCAAAATCGGTCACATCTCACATGATTGGTTTAATATATGGGCCCGTAAAGTAATTTACTGTTCCCAATGGCTGTTCTTTCTGCCTGTGAAGATCCTCTTGCTGATGGAGAGACCATTAATTACTACTTTCAGTGTGATAAATAATTGTGCTAAATATATGTATCGTAAACTCAGCTGTGCTTGTTGAACTGGTGTTTGATTACTGATGACGAAAGGGTATTCTAAAGGATTTACTTTGTCCACATTGTGGTGCTTTCATGCATTTGCATGTAATAATCTTTGAAAGTATACATTTAGGGCTTGTAGTCCTTTAATTCTCAGCTGTCCGCTTTTCAAGCATCAGTAGCCCAATGTGTCTTCTTTTCTGGCAAGGTCACAATGTCTTAGGCATTGATGATTTAAGACAATGAATTGATGTATTATTGACTTTATTTACTAGCTCTGTGAATGTGAAATGGTACTTTTAAGTTTTAACTTTATTTTCTGGTGAAATGGGTTATCTTTAGTTGGAAGGAATTTCTTTTGTGTGGGGTATAACTCTGTTAACAAGGTATTTATACTTTTTTTAGGTAAAATTAGTGCTGATCCACAGTAAACCAGATTTTTGTGTGTTATGGACTGCAGTGATGCGTTTATTGTTTACTTTACTTGCATGGTTGAACTTGATGGGCTATATTAGGTTAATTTCGCTACTAAAATTGAATTTTTTATTAAATACCAAGTAAAGTTTCCCTTAAAGTTTGCTGATATGTTGCACTATCCATTTCATACCGTATGAGAATTTAATATGTTGATTATGCTCTCTATTTTACTAATTCTTTATTATAAAACCAGAGCTACCTTCAAGTAGAGGCGAGGATTTGCAATCAAAGTGCTTGCTTGAGCTTTATGGTTTCAAGGTAAATGCTATGCTATTTCTTTTGTGAGCTGTTTGGTTAAAGCCAATACAAAATTGGGGAAGTACCTACCTCCTGAGCTTATTGTATCAAATCTTGGCTACTTTATGAGCGTTATGACTAGCTTTTGAATCAAGAGCCAGGACTGTTAAGATCTCAGATGTCACTGAATTCTCTTGGGTTCTTTCAATTTTTTTTGTTTTTATAACCATTTGAATGTGTAGTCTATCCAATATTATATTTGAACTGGCTGGATAACATGCTCTGTTTTGTCTATTCAATCAGCTTGCAGATCTGCAAAGTAAGGTCCGTTCTGAAGTAAGTTCAGAGTATTGGCTGCGCCTCAAATGTGTGCATCCTGAAAAGCAGTTATTTGATTGGGGGATGGCGCGATTTCCCCGTCCTTATTATGGTGTAGGACACCCTTTTGCTAGAGATGCTGATGATCAATTGAGGAAAAAAAGAGATGCAGAGGTGATGTGATTACTATTTCTGTCTTACTCTATCCCCTCCTCTCTTACTTGAGTACATTCTTCATCCCCTTCACTTCTATATGTTTTGCGCTTAGTAGAGTTTCCATCTACTGCTTCAAAAAAGTTGTGCATGTGATAATGATTAGCTGACTAACATGTGAAATCAGAGGACAAAGGATTTAGTGAAGGTCTGATGAAAGCACACTATCTCCAAAAGGGAATAGGTTAAGGGTTGTTATGCATATTTTAGTTTCCTTAAAGGATGATTCAAATTTGAGTCGGAACTTTCTATTTCAAATTTAGTGTCATTGTTATGTTCAGAAGTAAGCTAATAGTTGGTGTATAATATTGATTTGGTGAACTGTGTAATTGCAGAGATTATCCAGATTTGAAGAAGAGGAGAAGAACTTTGTGGAGACTAGAAAAAGGAAATTTTTTGCAGATTTGCTCAATGCAGCTCGTGAGTTCCAGTTACAAGTTGGTTCTATTTCAAAACGCCGGAAACAGAGGAACGACGGGGTCATGGTATTTTTTGTTTTTCCATTTGCTGTCAATTTTCTGCGACTTTGATAGCTGTAAAATTTTTTGAAAAAGTGAGGGAAAGGGGAAGGGGAAGGGCCAGGGCCAGGGAATAGAGAATGTGGAGGCATTATTTAGTATAAGATATTTTCTGAATCATTGATTTTCTAGGCGTGGCATGGAAGGCAAAGGCAACGCGCTACAAGGCAAGAGAAAATGAGGATGGATGCTCTCAAAAAAGATGACCAGGAAGCATACATGAAAATGGTCGAGGAGAGCAAAAATGAGAGATTAACTATGCTTCTAGGAAAAACAAATGATCTCCTTGTTTCTCTTGGAGCTGCAGTTCAACGACAAAAAGATGCAGAACATTTTGATGGCATTGAGCCATTAGATGAGTCTGATGTTGATATTCAAGAATTAGATGTCTCGAAAGATGGAACTCCTATCCCTGATGAAGATATTGATGCAAGCGAAGAAGATTTTGGCAAGGCAGGCAGTTTACTTGATGGTCAGAAGAAGTATAATTCAGCTGTCCACTCCATTCAGGAAAAGGTAAACAAGTTTGGAATTTGGAGATGGGTCTTTGGGATCATAATAATATTTACTTAATGTTCTATTGCTAATTTAATTATATCAAAAATGAAATTAATGATCGAAAATCTATGAAGTCATGCTGTCACTGCTTTGATCATAGTTGTTTGGTGTCTATCCTTGGAGGTGGAAAATGGCACCTTTAACTGTTCCAGGCCAGAAATCTATTAATAATCTTTTGGACCACTTTCTTGGCATTGCTTTGGCTTGTGGCAATTATGTGGTAGGGGGATATCTCTCCCTTTTGTAAAATTTTATTTTATTTATTTATTTATTAATTTTTTTCATTTTTTTTACTATGTATTTTAATTTTCAATAGGGAAGCTTATCATCAATTATATGGAGCACTTATGTTAAATTATAATAACTATTCTTGTGATTAAAAAGATTGCCTAAATGCAAGCTGAACACCGAGCTCTGCTTCCAAGTATTACAACAAGAATGCCACGAACATAGCAGAAGCAGTTGTGATCAGTATGTTATTTTAAATCCCTGCTTTAGAGAACACCCATTTGGCTCTAGATACTCTGCACTTTGCCATTCTTTTTTTCTTGGCCACTGATATGAAGCAGAACAAGTCTAGAATCATATACTTGACCAAAACTTCAGATCTTAGTTGATATTCCTCCCTTTGACAGTATGGCTGCAAACACATTGCTGCCTGAGCTTCCCTTGCAGGATTCTCTGTAATCGTATTAGCTTTTATTGTGGCATTCTTGTCCACGAGGCACAAGCTGAGCAAGCTGACTACCTTTTCCTTAAATTATTGAAAGGAAGCTTGAGCAGCTGGTTGGATCAAACAAAATGATTTGATATTTAACAGTTCTTATTTTCTTCTAGAACTCTACAGTAGTACCTGAAATCAGATCTACCTTTGAGGCAAACACCTGAGCCATGGAATTTACCATCTAATTTAATACCAAAGTGCACACCTTTTTCCGGGCAACTATAGCAGTTTTCTCAAAAAAAAAAAAAAAAAAAAAAAAAAGCCTTGTTTGGTCACAAGTAAAAACGTTTAGATTGCACAATCATTTGCGAAACTCTATGAACTGCAGTCTCTCTTCTGTGACTAGAGGCTGTTGAATCACTTATTCTGATATTAGAATTTGAGGCAGGTTAGCCAGATTCCATCTGCTTATATGAAGTAATATATGTGTGGTTTATGACTTGAAAGTATTAACACAGCACACTGTAGTTGACCGTTAGACTGTTGCTCCCTACATTATTGCTTTATTAATTTTGAAGATGATTGCATAGAAGTTTTAAAGGTTATGTTGTACCCTGAGCATGACCGATGCAGTATGGAAATTCTTTGCTAATACTTTAAAAACAAATTTTATAAATAAGGCTTGTGCAATTTTCTACAGGTAACAGAGCAACCATCAATGCTTCAAGGTGGAGAGCTTAGACCATATCAGTTAGAGGGTCTCCAGTGGATGCTTTCATTGTTCAACAACAATCTGAATGGAATATTAGCAGATGAGATGGGATTAGGGAAAACTATTCAAACCATTGCTTTAATTGCATACCTATTGGAGGTAAAAGGCGTGGGTGGGCCTCATTTAATTGTAGCACCGAAGGCTGTTTTACCTAATTGGGTTCATGAATTCCAAACATGGGTTCCCGGGTATATAATTTCTGCTTAGTTTCTGCTATGTCATTTCCTAAATTTCATATTCCACAGTACTTATAGTCAATTGATTTTTAAATATAATTTCTTTTTGATTTAGTATTGTTGCTGTCCTCTATGATGGGCGACAAGAGACTAGGAAAGCAATCAGGGAAGAATACTTTGCTGAGGAAAAGTTCTGTGTGATGATTACTCATTATGACCTTATCATGAGAGATAAGCAATACCTCAAGAAAATTCACTGGTATTACATGATCATTGATGAAGGGCATCGATTAAAAAATCATGAGTGTGCTCTTGCGCGGATTCTCGTCTCAGAGTATGTTTTTTACTTATTCTTCTCACTGTCTTGCTCTTCCAAATTTCTATATGCATCAATAAAATATAACAAATGAAGTGCTGGATGAACTTATTGTGTGTTTTATTTTTTATTTTTTTTTATTGATGACAAGTGATAGTCTCCATGTTACCATTGAATTTCTTTTCTTTTTTTTTTTCAATTTTTCTCTAGAGAAAAATTGTACAGTAGTAAATGATAGAACTTGAATTTTTGTTGAAGTAGGAGCTAGTGAGTTACCATGACCTTGTAAGAATGTGTGCTCAATTATGGTTGGATGCTGTACATTAGTGTTAATGTCTGCAACTATTTCACGTTAATTCTAAATATCCCTGGGCATAGTGTCCTTGACCTATGGTCATCACATATGAATTTGAGTGTGGGTAACAATATCCTATAATTGGACATGGATGTGGGGACTCGATATTCATAAAAAATATTCTTGATTTTAGAAGAATTTCTGCACGTGAATTTCACATTACAAATACATACAGACATTTCAAGCTCACTTGTTTCCTAGTTCTTGTTCAAACTTTCTCAAGCCCTTTGTAAACACATTCAATTTATCACATCATTTCCTCCTCTTTCCCTCTGAAGACTTTTTTTTATTCAAACATGTGATTTAGTATCATTGGTCTGGTTGAAAGTTGAAGTGTTGAGTAAGGATTACATACCCTTGTCAGAGTGTCAAATGTCCGACATGAGTGTTTGAGACAAGATGAAGAATCAGAGTAACCTTATTATTAATTTATTCTCCTCTATTATGTTTGTCTGCATTTTGTTAAACTTGCCCTTTATGTAAGTCATGTGGCTTTATGAAATCGTGCTTGTATTTTGGACTTGAGCTTGCAGAGATGTTCTGTTATAATGAATCTGTGATCACTCTTGGTGAATGTGATAATTCAGAGTGCTACTTACCTTTTGCCTACTTTTGCTAATTGGTATTCATTATTGAATTTTCCTCACTTAATGCAATTTTTATATATATCCAGATATAGGATTCGGCGCAGACTTTTGCTGACTGGGACTCCAATACAGAACAGCCTCCAGGAGTTGTGGGCCCTGCTCAATTTCCTTCTTCCCCACATTTTTAATTCTGTTGTAAATTTTGCAGAGTGGTTTAATGCGCCATTTTCTGAACGATCTGAAGTTGCACTTACAGATGAAGAACAGCTATTGGTCATTCGACGGTTGCATCATGTGAGTGCCCATTCATCCTTCTAGCCTATGTCCTATTTCATAACACCATGATTTGTTTTGCTCATTAAATTTTCTGTGGTTAGGTTATAAGGCCATTTATTCTCAGAAGGAAGAAAGATGAAGTGGAGAAATATTTACCTGGGAAGACGCAGGTCATATTGAAATGTGACTTGTCTGCATGGCAGAAAATTTATTATCAACAAGTTACAGACATGGGAAGAGTAGGCATGGATTCAGGTATTCTATTGATTCCTTAAATTCTAGCATTTCTTTGCAGTGAGCCTGCTATATATTTGATCCAATGAAATTTTTTTACGCAGTTGCTAGTATGGTGTGCTTTAATATTTTTTGGTTTGATAGAATTTTTTCAGATGCTTCTCTCCTGTAGAAATTAATGCAGGATAAGATGGGCTGGGATATAGTCTACGGAGGGAACTTACATTGGAGGTTTAATTGTTAATAGTTTTATGCCGAAGATTTTTAGAGCTATATAGCAATGTGGTTACATACTTTTGTCCGCTTTCATCTCATCAAATTCCTGTCTTTGTTCCAAATTTTGCGGATGTCCTTATGACAATTCTTATTAGCTGACCCCAAATCATTTTGGGACTAAGGCTTTGTTTTTGTATTATAGCGGTATGGTTACATTTTCTTTTTCCTGTAGATATTTAATGGTTCCTTGAATATCGGCTTTCCTTTGATAATACATAATGCACTCTCTCTCTCTCTCTGAACATTCAGATGTGTAATGCTGAACTTTGGACAAAGAAGTAACTTTTTAATTACACATTTTTGCATGAATTATAAGCTGCTCCAGTACTCTTGGGTTGGGGATGGAAGAGCCATAGCTTGGGAGTATAGAACAAAGCCAAGCCCATATAACAGATCTAGGAAGAGCCATAGCTAGGGAGTATAGAACAAAGCTGCTCCATGTCATTCCCAGTGGTTTTTGACCCAGATCTAGGAAGAGCCATAGCTTGGGAGTATGATGGTTTCCTTACCTCCACACTTTGTCTTTTATTATAAAAACTTTCTGAATAGGTATCTACACAGACACACACAACACACGACACACAACAGAGAATACACACACACACACACACACTGGTCCCTCTCCAGTCTCCATTTCAACCCAGTAGGTTTTTTAATCCACCAGTGCAACTATTGTCAAAACAATGAAGCCTTTATCCACCGAAGATAGTGCAACACCTAGAATGTAAAAACAATGCAGCCTTAATGACTCGGATCACTGTGACAGCCATGCACTAGTCTTCATATAACAGTTCTTATTATACCTTAATTACTATAGATGTCTTATCAGATTCAGTTATCTTATCATCTAAAAACTAACAAGATTTATTTTATCTAGTTATATTTATATCGAGAGATTTTTCGAATTCCCTATAATTACTTGTCTCAGTTCTTGCTCCTTGTTAGGAAAACTAGTGTAACACACCGCACAACAAACCGTGGTAGGATAGTCATTAAGGAACAAAGGGAGTATATGACAAACAATAGTAATTATGAGGCAGTATTGTGGATTCATATCTTGAATTCAAGAGAGTATAATGAAATCAATCAATCAAACATACATTTAACTTAAATGACAATTCCCTCGATATTGGTTTTAGGATAATTATCTATATTGTCTAATTACAATTCTGATTGGTTGAGAGTGAGGGATACTTAGTTGGTTAGTGCTTCCCATCACCCGCCTTTGTGGCTCTCTAAACACTTAAAAGAAAAAAATTCCGATAGTTTAAAAATACAAAGTATTTGCTTCCTTTATTACACATTACTTGCAAGTTTTGGAATTCGTTATAATATTGTGAATCACAACTTAAAAACTTGCAAAAAAATGTGGGATAAATGAAGTACTATTGTATGAAACTAATCCCGAAACCCAAATTAAATCTTACTTAGGATATGTGACAAGTAAAACATAGATTCGATTAAGCAAGAATCAATATCATATATATGTACCACAATAATTATCGGATCTCTGGCAATGTATTTATTATGATAAGTAAGTATGTATGTATTGGAACTATTACAAAAGTAACAAGTGAACTTAATAATGACATATAAGCAAAATAATCTTGAATGATGATATTAGAATTCAGGATTACCCGATTTAACAATCACCACAATAATATTATTGCTTCATGGCACGTATTAAAGAGAAATACTATACCTTTGAAATTTCTAAAGATTAATAAGAAAAATTGTGTAAAACGATGATCGTAATCAGCTAATAGTCATTGATATTCGATTAGAACCTATTTTAGCAGAAACGAGAAATAGGAATTTTGTTTCTGCATTTGCTTTAACAAATATATATAAAAAAAATTATAGATTTCTTTTCATTTTATTCCTCTTAGTTGTAGCACGTAGGTATTAATATTCTACTACTTAAATTAATAATGGTAATACTCCTCCGGTTTTTTTGCTCTACTTACTTTCCATATTAGTCCCTTTTTTTTTGTTGTACTGACTTTGCTGTATTCTATTTTGAGCTTACCCTATTTACCATCTTACCCTTTAACTCCATATTAATTACACATTTACACCTTTCCACACTATCTTTTTAATCTATTCATTTTTTTCTTACATTCACCTACCTTTGTACACTCTATCTTATTTTATCCTACTTTATCTTATTCCCACTCACCTTCTTCTAGCATTTTCTTAATTTGCTTATCTATATTAAATGAGTAGAAGAACATAAAAAACAGTGGGAGTACTTATTACTATTATTGTTGAACTTATTGTAGCAACAACAATAACAATTATTGTCATTATATCAATGACACACAACAATGGCAAGTCATAATTGGAAATACAAATTTTTTAGAACATAATTTTGACTGTATTTATAACAAGAAAATGAAAATTGTTTCCAAACCTAGCTTCGTCTTTCATTTTTTAAGTTGAAAAGAATAAAGCCTTAGTCCAAATGCAATTGTATTTACTTTTGCTTATTTAAAAAAATAATTAGCTACACTTTGGACATTTAGATGAAAATTATGTCAACCATACAGTTTAGATTATATAGACAAATTGATTGGAATAAAGGTTAGTAGCATATTAAAAGGCGATATCCACATCACACATAAGTAGTTGATTATAATTAAGAGGGTAATAGCATCTAGGATGGAATTTTTCTGTTAATAGTATGTGTGAGGAAGAACTGGGATCTTCTCCTATTAACATAAATCTGCTACCAACTCTTAACTTCTTTAAATTTTTTGTAAATGTCTCTAAAGCGAGTGGGTGCACTAGAGGTAGATATAGCTTTGTTGCTTGTGTGGCATAACTTATGTCGTATTGCCATGATGACTTAGACTGTCACCATCAACTCCCCCCCCCCCCCCCCCCTTCTATGAAGATTAAAAAATCTCATGAGTTTTCCCCGCCATTAAATGAATGATTTTATACTTTTCTCCTAATATCAACTTGGTTGCTCTTGTTGCCTCATAACTCGTATATGGGGTGTTACACTTCATATTGGACCAATACTGCGCATAATTTTTATTAATGGCCATGTCTGACACTTTGACACTTGCCCTTTTCAAAGTCCAAGTAACATAGTTTTTTGGGAAAGCTTTTTGATATAGTCTCTACTCTAGTTCAGATCTTTTTTATTTTTGCCTTTGTAGCTATTTAGTTTTAACCAAAAGAACCCATACCTTTATGCGGGCTTTAAGAGATTGGGCTTGGATTATATGTTTACAGCCACAAGGAGAAAGAAGTTGCCCTCATACCCTTTTAGCTGCTGATTGGGGGTGTTTTTTTGAACAATGATAAGGACACGAAATGGAAAGAATGAAATAATGCATTATTGAAGCTGAGTAATCTAGGAAAATTTTCAATAACTTGAAGGCAGATTAATGACAATCCTTGTGTTTTAGATATGCATTTGATGTGATCCTTATATATTTGCTTGGGTTTGTTTTCTCCTCGCCTCTCAGCAAGGTATGTAATCGCCTTATAACATCCTTGTTGTGAGCCAACTTATAACATCCTTTTTGAGAAAAGCAAGCTGTGATGATTTTATAGATTTACTATGTGGGAACAGTCAAAGTCACTACTTGTGTGTGCAAGATTAATAATAAAGCTGACAACTTTGTTTGCCACCCTTAAAAAATGTGATTTATTTATTTTATTTTATTTTATTTTTATTATTAACTTTAGATACCCAATATTCGCATTAGTATAGAAAAGAAAGGACCAGCAGATATTGGTTCCAGACCTGGAAGTATTAATTGCTCAAGAAAGAGGTTAATTATTACATGACTGAATTAGTTATTTTGTATTAGGACCAGATTAGTATACCGTTGTATCTGAGTTTAAAACTGAAGTATTTTTTCAATTGCTCCCAGACATTGTTCTGCTTGTGCTCATGGGTGTTGGTCCTTTCTCATCTTTTCTCTCCTTCCAGTGATGGTGGAACTGTGGAAGTGGAGGTGGGAATTTGTATAGCTTAGCTTTGTTAGAATTCTTATGCTAGGTGTATATCCAGCGTGAGGGAAAAAGAAATGAACTTATGGCATATGTAAGGGTTGGAAAAAAAGGGGTTATGAAAACTGAGGATCGAGACCTCATTGAGCACAAGATTTGAGCGGTTAATGGAGAGGACCAAACTCATGTGGATGTCTCTTGATTTAGTGGGCACTTAATTTGTGCTGTTTAACTGCTAAACCATGTTAGTATAATTTATCCCACTGCTCTTGTGTTAGTATCTTTGATCTTTATTACTTCGCTTATATATTTTTGGTGGTGTGTGTTTGAAGACAGTTTGACTCTCTGGACCAGTTTGTCTACTACTGATAATCTGATAACTTGCAAATGTTCCTGTGTCTTTCTTATGTAATACTTTAACATTATCTCCATACTTAAAGGCATGGCATCTACTTATAGTGGTTGTGTTGGATGTACAGAACTTCTTTATTTGCAAACAGGATATTTTATGGCCTAAGAAGGAAATTTAGTACCATTAAAAAAGGGTAAAAATGAATGCATTCAGACCTTTAATACAGTTGATAATAATCCCAAAGGTTGAAACTGCCCTGCTATACAACGTAAGTAGAAATGAGTGCATATATATATATATATATGCCTCAAGTTTCGTTTCACTAGGTATTAGGGTATTGATGAAAAGGAACCCAATTGTCCAAAACGTAATGACCGGTGCAAAATATTCCATCTGTACAACAAATACATGTATGCTTGCCTTTGGTATGGAGATTATGATTTGCTGTTAAGTATGAGTTCAAGATTTGTAGTTGTTGTGATTTACTTTGTTGTTATTGGTGTTATTTTTGTTGTCGTCTTTATCATTGTCGTAGTGCCTTTTGGATGATCATTAAATCTATAATTGAATGTTGCAGAGCGAGGGAAATCAAAGGGCCTACAAAATCTGTCAATGCAGTTAAGGAAGTGCTGCAACCACCCTTACTTGTTCTTGCCAGAGTATAATATATGGCATAGCGATGAGATAGTGAGAGCATCAGGAAAATTCGAGCTACTTGATCGACTGCTTCCTAAACTGGCTAGATCTGGACATAGAGTTCTCTTGTTTTCACAAATGACTCGTCTCTTGGATATTCTTGAAGTTTATCTTAGAATGCGTGAGCACAGGTTCCTTCGACTTGATGGCTCATCAAAAACTGATGAAAGAGGGACTTTACTTAAAGAATTCAACGCTCCAGATTCTCCATATTTCATCTTTCTTCTCAGTACTCGCGCAGGAGGTCTGGGTTTAAACTTACAGACTGCAGATACTGTAATTATATTCGACAGTGATTGGAACCCCCAGATGGACCAACAGGCTGAGGATCGGGCCCATCGTATTGGTCAGAAGAAAGAGGTGAGAGTTTTCGTGTTGGTTAGTGTTGGATCTATAGAAGAGGTAATTTTGGAACGCGCAAAACAGAAAATGGGCATAGATGCCAAGGTAATTCAGGCCGGGCTCTTCAATACAACATCAACAGGTATGCTGCCATCTCTCTCTAATTTTTTTTCCCTTTCTTATTGGAGCCTCAAGCATATTTCCGTAATTTGATTTTTTAATAAAAAAAACTGGCATTGCTGTCGTTGTCCTGCATTCTTGTGCGTTGTGCCTACCATCTGAGTAATTTGTATTATAGTGTTTTCCATGAAATTTCAATACATTTTATACATATATTGAACTTATGAAGATAATGGAATTCTCCCCTTTCTTTATGTTCAAGGGTGGAAGTATGAGAAGTGGATAATATATTTCTGTGATAGAGACCCAGCAATTCTTGAAGCATCTTTCCTTTTCTTTTACCTCTCATTTCTTTTGCACATGTGCTATCCATCCCCTGCCTCTATATCTGTTGTTGTCAAGGGATTGACTGAATGCAGTTTATGTTTAACTCATGACTCTTGAGACGCTTGATTTATTTATGGCTCTTCATCTATTGTATTGTACCTTTTGTAGTCAAGTACATGCCATGTGAAAATTTTATTTGGTTCATGCAGCTCAGGACAGGAAGGAGATGTTGGAAGTGATTATGCGTAGAGGAACAAGCGCGCTTGGAACAGATATTCCGAGTGAGAGAGAGATCAACCGGTTGGCAGCTCGAACAGATGAAGAGTTCTGGCTATTTGAGAAAATGGATGAAGAGAGAAGGCAAAAGGAAAACTACAGACCTCGTCTTATGGAAGACCATGAGGTGCCTGAATGGGTGTACACTGTTAACACTGATGCCTCTGAGCGAAGCAAAGGTTTTGATCATGAAGTGGGCAAAATAACAGGTAAGCGGAAGAGAAAAGAGGTGATTTATGCTGACACCATCAGCGACCTACGATGGGTAAAAGCTGTAGAGAATGGAGAAGACTTGCCCTCAGCTATTAACAAGAAGAAGAGGAAGGAAGCTGCTTCCTCTGAGAACTTGAACTCGCCAAACAATAATCATGGAGCAATTGAAAAGGTATATGATCTTGGGGATGATGATATCACTAGTTTCAGTGATGGAAAGAGTGAAGAATTTCCTCATCCTTCCCCTCGGAAGATGAGGATGAATGGGCTGAACTTTGGAACACCCGAACATGAAGATGATGGCGGATATGGATATGAAAATGGAAGTGGAAGTGGAAGTGACGCTTGGAATTTGACATGGAAGACCCATAAAAAAAAGAGATCAAGTATTAATGTTTTGGGATCTTCAACCTCTATGTCTGAATCTTGTAGGGGTCAGAATTCTAGTGGCCGAGGAAACCGATGGAGTTGATTTATTTAGTTTCTGCCCTTCCATCGTCCCCTTGGAGGCAGTTTAATAGTTGATTGGTTTTCACCTGGGGATTTCTTTAGGATTGTGGTTGAGACATTTGATGGCATTGAAAAAGCTGAAAGGAGAGGATCGATACTAATGGCCTTCTATCAACCCCTGATGAGCATTGACGAAGGTTGAGAAGTGTATCTAAGCTGTTGCACCTGGGGACTTCTTCTGGGCTGGGATTGGATGATCGGCTTATATTTTGCTGTGATTAGTTGTTATTAGGCTCTATTTAGCGATTAATTGTGAAGCTTCCTATCATTATGAAAATCTAAGTAGCACTATATTATGCTACATGTAAAAATTAAGAGAATTTTCCTTAGTTTTGGTGGTAGATCTTATTATCTCTAAACTTCAGCTTAGGGTGAAATCGAGTTTTAAGTTAGAGGTTGCCAAAACGTGGTACAATGCTATAGCATGGTGCTCCTTTCTTTTTTTTTTTTTTTTTTTTTTTTTTTTAAGTTTACCTATGCTCCTTTCTTAAGCATAGGTAAACTTTGATAATATTTCAATTAACAAACTAATAAATGTTTATAAACATTAATTATCCCTACAAAGTAGAATTGAGCTTGCTTATTTGTTTGGAAACAGTTACTTTGTTATTTAGGATAAGGAGGATCAAACCCTCAACCTCTTATAAAAGCAAAACTAATTTACAATTTAAACTAACTACCAAGTATGTTGTTAATATATATAAAAAATTTTACGTAAAAAAATTTATATAAGTGCAAACCACAAAGTTCAATTAAAAAAAATATACTTTAAAAAAAATGAAAAAATGTCAAAAATAATATAAAATTTGAGCAATCCGTCAAAAACAAGTGAACAGATTATATGAAAGTATTATTTTTTTTTAAAACTATTAAACAACTTTATAAGATAAATAAAAAATTTAATCGGCTAAATAGGCCGTAGGTAAAATAACTTGTTTAAAGCGGATATCCTTTAAAGTTTGTATTATTTAAAAATAATTAAAAGATTGTCTTGTTTTTAGCGGACTGCTTAAATTTAGTATTATTTTTGGCAATTTTTCAAAAAAAAAAAAATCAATTTTAGTTTGACAATAACAATTTAAAAAGCCGTTAAAACACTAACTAGTTGATGTAATCAATTACAGTTTATGTTACAATATGGACTCTTGGTCTGTTGGATTTGGAAAAGAATCTTCAAGTATTCCAATTACTTTGTGTCCTTAGATGGAAAATTGGTAACTATACTAGTGTTCTATTCTTGATAACTGTTGCTCTTCTGAAAACTTAATTACTATGCTTAATTTAGAAAATTCGAATTTCGGTCAAAACTGAGGCGGGTTAAAAGGGTAACTTTTATTTGAACATACCCGACTTATCGTAATTCAATCCAAATTCCTCTTCATTGAACTTTTCAATTATTCACTTAAAATTATATTTCGCTTTCCGTTTCATTATTGCCAATTACGGAGTAGTTTTTACTCGTATTGTCCTAATCACTATAAACTAAATGTACTAATATTTCATATTTAGCTATTTGTAAATTCCCCTAAAAAAAAATGCTATTTGTAAATTGGCAAGGAGAGACAACTTTGTTACCTATTAGACAAGTATTTGTGTTTATGATAGAATATAAAACATATTTATGGGCCTCAACCATCAGCTTAAGCTTTTGGTTGAATTGGTCCTCTAACATGATATTAGACCTCTCTAATTTCTAGAGTTTTTTTTTTTTTCATCGATCTTGGTTAGTTCCTTTTAATTCAGCATATTACTTGTTTGTTTGAGAAATTTAGGCTTCGAATTGATTTTTTTTCCAGATTATTTTTATTGCAAATTCGATTTAATTTGCTCATAATTAGGGCTCACAAACCCTAATTAATTTTGGTTTAAGTTTGGTTGTACTGCGCATTATTGTGTGGTGCTGAGTTATTGCTTATGTTTTGGTGCGCAATGTTGGCGTGCTATTGCTGTGTGGTGCGTGCTGCTGCCTGTGAGGGGGAGTGCGTGCAGTCCAGCGTTGTGTGGTTTGTGCGTTGCATAGTGGTGTGTGGTGCGTGTGTTTTGCTGCTGTGTGTATTGCGAAGCAGTGGTGTGTGGTGCTACCAATTGTAATACTGCAGTTTGTGGTTTTGTGTGGCGTGTTGCTGCTCTAGTGCGTGCTGCCCGTGTGTAGTGCGTAGATGTAGTGTGTGGCGTGCTGATGTGGTGTGTGCTGCTACGAGTGTTCGTGGTAGTGTGGTACTGCGATTTGTTACTTGGTGCTGCGTTTTATTGATTGCGTGGTGCTACATTTTGTTGCTTGGTGTAGTGTTGTACTACGCTGCTGTTGTGTTCAGTTGGGTGCTGCAAGGTGTGTGTAGTGCTCGTTGGTGCTCTCGCTACTATGTGTGCGTGACTTTGTTTCCTCCAAGGCTGAACAAGTTTTTTTTTGTGGTTTGCAATTTGTTTGCTACTTTTCTTTTGGTTGAAAGTTGGGTGATTATTTATTTTCTTTAATTACCTATAATCGTGGATTGCAACATTGGGTTGGTGTCATAGTTTGGTATTTTGTTGCTTCAATCCTCTGCCATATTATATTGTGGTTTGCAGCTCGTTTTTTTTTTTTTTTTTTTTTTTTTTTTTTTTTTTTTTGAGGTGTTTCTCAACTAGTTTGGTGGTTGTTTGTCTTAGTACGTGTGGTTGGTGCTCTATAGCTCGTATCTGCTGTGTTGTTTGTGTTGAGCTAGTTTGGTGTGTTTTGGTTTTATCTTGGTGCTCGCGGTTGGTGATCTTTGGTGGTTATATTGAGTTGTTTGGTGTTCTCTTTCAGTGGGGGCTCAATCTAACCGCACATTTGAGCGTATTACTGACGCAGATCGTAGGAGTGTTCCTACTATCACCGATGAGCAATGGAAAGAACTTTATCTGTCGTTCAGAGCTCGAGTTCTTCGTCTATTCGCACCTATAGGTCGTTATTTTAGGTTGTGTAAATATCAGATAAATGTGTAAATAAATCAATATTACCAGACATATGATTCGTCCAAATAAGGTTGTCTCTAGTAGTGGTGCTCGTTATTTTTTAACCGGATGATTTTTCTCGTGCTACATGGGTGTTTTTGATGGTTGGTAAATACGAAGCTTCACAGTTGGTTCGTGAGTTCTATGTTATGGCTAAGAGTCAATTTGGTCGTAAGGTCAAGGTGGTCCGTAGTGACAACGGACAAGAGTTTCTCAGTTTGGGATCTTTCTAGGTATTTTACATCAGACATTGTGTGTTGACACGGCTCAGCAGAATAGTCGGGTTGAATGGAAACATCGTCATATTTTAAATGTGGCTCGTGCTTTACGATTTTAGGCTAAGTTGCCAAAATATTTTTAAGATGAGTGTGTTATGAAGGCGGTGCATCTCATTAATTGTACACCTACTCCAGTTCTCAAAGGCAAAACACCTCATGAGTGTTTATTTGGTCAAACACCCTCATATGATGGTTTGCGTGTTTTTGGTTATCTTGCTTATGCGGCTAATCGTTCTCGGATCAAAGACAAGTTTGATTCTCGTTTTCACGGAAGTGCATCTTTGTTGGTTATCCCAATGGGAAGAAAGGTTGGCGCTTGTATGACTTGGTTACCAATGAATTTTTCATTAGTCGTGATGTTCAATTTTTTGAAGATAAGTTTCCATATCTTGAATCTCTTCCGGATGAATGACGGATTTTATGGGAAAAATATTTTTCGAACCCATCGATGTGGGATTATGATGATGATGATTTTTTGGTGTGTGGTGTGCAATCGGGGTGTAAAAATTCTAAACCTATTTCCTCTGCAACCAGGTCGCTAGAGGACGTGCTCAACCGCAGCCCAACTGCGGCACAGCTTGCCCAGCACGCCTCCCGGCAGCCCCAGGCAGCAGGTTTCGCAACCAGGCCGCGGGGAAAGGCACCCAGTCGCAGCCTAGCTGAGGACTTCTCTGCCCAGCAGCAGGACAGCAGCCCCAGCACCAGGGTGTGGTGTTGCTTGCTGGGTTCTGCTCGGGTGCTGGCAGCAGCTGCCACAAGCTCCCCAACCCGCTGGTTTTAACTCGGGCGCTGACAGTGGTCAGCTAAGCAGCCCCGAGTCAGCTGGCAGCCCTGCACGTCACAACAAGAAGCTTCCCAGTTGCTGGTGGTCCTGGTGGGCTCCTATCAGCCTACTCTAACGGGGACATCCTCTATAAAATTTACCTACTCTAACGGGGACATCCTCTAAAACACCTAAGGGGTATTTGAAAGAACGGTCGGCCATTTGTAGAGTTATATTGGTAGCTTTTAATTTATCCATATTCAACTTAGAACACACAGATAATGGCATGACGCTAACACTAGCACCCAAATCACATAATGCATTATCAATCAAGAGATTGCTAATATGACAAGGGATAGAAAAACTACCCGGATCTTTTAATTTAGGTGGAGACTTATTTTGAAGTACGACACTACACTCTGCAGTGAAAGCTATTGTCTCTACCTCACTAATAGACCTTTTCCTCGTCAATATTTCTTTCATAAATTTTGCATACGAAGGAATTTGTGTGATTAATTCAGTAAAGGGAACTGTTACCTTCAAATCTTTTACCACCTCTAGGAACTTACCAAACTGCTTATCCAAGTTTGTCTTCAATTGACGATTGGGAAATGGAAGTTTGATAATTGGCTTTGGGGCATTATTGCCCTTATCTAGAATAGCCACCTTCTCTGGAGTCGTACCCTGCAATGTAGAATTAGATATGTTAGTATTGTCCTTTAGCCCTGCAAGGCTATCAACTACATTGTTTGGTTTAACGGAATCAAGATTAGCATTATTTAATAAAACAGGTTCATCAACTCTAGGCATAAGGGGCCCTTCATAGTTTGAACCACTCCTTAAAGTAATTGCAAATGCTTGATCCGTAGGCCTGGTCGGCTGTGCCGGCAGAGCTCCCTGTTGGCGGGCTTGTAGAGTAGCGGAGAGTTGTGCAATTTGATTATCTACAATTTTATTATGTGCTAGAACTTGATCAATTGTCGCATCTCTACTCTCCATGTGCTTTTGCATATTAATCAACATTGCTCTAATTTCCACCAGAGAAGGGTCAGAAGATTAGGAGGGTTGTTGTGGTTGGTTCTTCTGGCTAGCATTGGGATGATAATATTTCTGCTGCTGTTGCTGTGGCGCCTGTGGTTCTTGTGGTGGTGGATTTTGAACATTAGTACTCTGGTAGGAAAGGTACGGATGATTCTGATACCTAGGATTGTAGGTGTTGGAGTATGGGTTATTCTGCCTATAAGCTTGAAAGGCATTAACTTGCTCCACGGAACTCCTGCAATCTTGCTCCCAATGACCTATAATACCACAATTTTCACAGAAAGCCTCGTTATAATTATTATTAATCGCAGAAACATTAGCTACATTGGCAGTGCTCAGATTATCTAATTTTTAGCAAATAGAAGTCAGTTGAGCTTGCAAATAGGATACAGAGTCAACACTATGTTTCCCCTTGTTCGCAAATCCTCTAGGATTCCCATATTGGGAATTGTGTATCGCCATATCTTCAATAACCTGACCTGCATCTTCAACATCAAGATTCATAAATCTCCCACTAGCTGCAGAATCTAAAATTATTCGAGAAGAATTTCCAAGGCCATTATAAAAGGCTTGGATTAACTGCCATTATGCTAAATTATGGTGGGGGAAGTATCTTTGTAGATCCTTGAACCTCTCCCAAGCCTCATATAAAGATTCATCGGCTTCTTGGGCAAAGTTCTGAATCGCACTCCGTAGTACGACTGTTCTCTCTGCAGGATAATACTTATTATAAAAGTTCAAAACAAGAGTTTCCCAGTCAGTTATACCAAGTGCAATTCTATTTAAGCCATTAAACCACAATTTAGCTTTTCCAGTTAAAGAGAAGGGAAAGAGAATCTCCCTGATTTGGTCTTGAGTGACCCCGACTTGCCTGATGGTGTTACAATATTGACAATAGTCGGCAAAGTGAAGATTTGGGTCTTCACCCTTGGCTCCACTGAATATTGCTTCCTCTCTATCATCGTTATAAATTGAGGTTTAATTTCAAATTGAACCCCATCAAGAGCCGGAGTGGGGGTGAGATGTGGAAAATCTGTAAAGCTTTGGTTGTGAATAATCACTAAGCTTCTTTGGAGCCGTCATCTCTGATTCTGGATCTGATGATACCTCTGAATCGCTAGAACCAGTTGGAGGGTCTCGGTGATTATTATTATTATCACCAGAATCCGCCAGGATTTGCTTGTAGAGATTTTTCTGTCTATGAAAGGAGCGTTCGATCTCAGGATCGAATGGGATGTAACCTGATCTGGAACACCTGGGCATAAACAAAAACTAGAAGCAAATATGAGATTTGCCTCAGAGAACTAACGCTCTCTGAGACAAAAAGAAAATAATCTAGACTACAAAAATGATCAGAAATAAAAATAAAACCGTTTCCCCGGCAACGGCGCCAAATTTTGACAGGGTAAAGTCGTATCCCCTAATCAAAAATAATTCCTAAGTCCTCTAAATAAAGTAGATAGGGAAGTAGGGTCGAACTCCACAGGGAAACAAGTCTTTTTATTCCTAATTAACTAATATAATCTAGATTATGAAGTAACCAATATCTATATATTTGAATAATATACGAAGAATGAGAATAGGGAGAAAACAATATATAAGAGGATCTAGGGCATAGTAATCAATCATTGACATTGCAATAAATAACATGATTAACAGGCTCTCGCAATTTATTAATCAACATAGATCTAAAAAGCTCTCGCAATTTACTAGATCTAAGTCCCTATTGAAAATAGACTTTAATATCAAATTGACATCTGCTCGATTCATCAATTCAATATTGCTATACTTTTACAAGCCGTAATTGTAAAGCGTTAAAACAATTCAATAAGAAATTATCATGCAATATCAAAAATCAATAATAGTCAATCATCAATGCATCAATTAACCAGATTGTAAAGGGCTTTCGCTACGTATTATAATCACAGAATTAATCTACCGGTATTAAATCTCATCTCTCGAATCTCGACTTAACCATTTATAAATTAACCTTCCTATTGAAACTAGACCTAAACATCAATTCTCATCTCTCGAATCTCGAATCAATATTGTCACACTCATGTATAAAAGATCAGGCCTAATCTAGTCATAGAGCATTAAATCAATCAATAGGAAATTAACAGCTGGTTGAACATTTTTGGGTATTTGGTGACGTGCATCTGCAAAGGCTTCAATCCGGACTTTGCAGTTTTCTGTGAGATGCACTCACTGACCAAGTTGGACGCTGAAACTAACGGCTGGCTTATTCTGAGTACCAGTAGGGACTACATGATGGTGGTTGACCGCGTCTCCAAATGGCGTGACTGGAAGCACCGATTCTACCGCATCAAGACCAAAGTGTTGAATTTAACCCGCGGATGAATCGGTTCAATGCTGAACCAATTCAGCTTGGACGCGGGGACCTCAAGCCTGATAAGCCACCCGTCCACCCCATCCAAGAGCACCAGCTTGAATACTTCAAAGTCAACAGGGTGAGGAGGAACGGCAAAACTGAGCGCGTTCCAAGCAACTGGGTCCCCTTATCCAGTTGGCTACGGGATCCCACGTTCAGGTCCGCCTATGGCTTGTACAAGAACTTGCCCCAAGTTGGACGCATGGACATATATTTTTGCACATACATAGGTTATTTGAAATTGAAGGATTTTCTAACACTTCTTCCTTTTCTTTTACAGCTGAGGCGTACAAGATGCTGGACTCAGAGCAGAAAGGGGAAGTGAATATGTCGGAGATTGACTTGGCCCGCTACAAGGCTCGTCGGAAGCTGTACGAGCAATCTAAAGAAGTATATTCACCTCCGTTTCTTCTTTTCGTCCGTGCTAGGATGCTTGGAAGGTCATTCTTTCTGGGTTCTCACGGACGTATCCCTGCGTCCGTGTTGGCATTACGGAAGAGATCTCCTTCTTAGCTAGACACGGACAATAAATGTATTGTCTTGCTTAATTTTCACTAACTTTCGCCTCTCCTCAGCTGTCGACTCCGACCCCCAGGTCCAAGCGAAAGTAGCCGTTCCATCCTCCAAAACGAACAAGGATGGGAAGGCGTCCAAACAAAGGAAGACGGTCTCTTCTAAGACCACTTCCACCTCTGCGGCCAAGACCACGTCGCGGACTATCTCCAAGCAGTCCAAAGGAGAACAACCCCGGCTGAGTGATAGCGGGGCCTCCAAGTCCATGGATCCGGCCGCCACGCCGGTTCATGATAAGTCTGAGAAATCGGACAGTAGGGGTAAGTCGACCCCGGCAAAATCGACCGGGCCAGAAGTGACTCTGCCCGTACAAAGAGTCCATGAATCTGATTGGCTTGAAGCCTTTTAGTCGGCCGGCGACCAGCCTGGCCGGACGGGGGAGGAGGGTGACGAGCCTGCGCCGCCCCCATCATTCACCTTCAATCTTCCTAACCCTCCGAGCTTCTCTGACGGTCAGTCCAAGTAACCTTGAATCCTTTATTTCGCTCTTTATAAGTTTGATTGAACCTGAGCTAAACTTTTATTTATGCGCCCGCGCACAGACATTGCAGAGGAGCTGCATATGAAGCTGCCCAGCCAATCCCTTACGGGCGCAGACAGAAAGGCCATGAGGGAGGCCATGGCTAGGGCGGTCCCCGCTAAGCAGCGAGACAAGCTGCGGGGGATCCATGAGGGCTTCCTTAGCCCAATGATCAACTGTAGTGCTGAGGTAATTTCTCTTTCAACTGTCATACTTAGTCAATTTTTCATTCTTATTTTGCTAACACGTTTTCCCTGTACGCAGCTCTTCCTGCGGTTGAATGCCTTCCTTGAATGGATGGACAAGGAGAATGAAAGGCTGAAGCATGCCTGGGACCAAATTCAAAAGACCCAGGATGCCATTACTGGGGAAACGACCGTCCAGCGCCGATACTTTGAAACCCAAATCAACGCGTTGTCCGACAAGGCGGCGCGGCAAGCTGAAGATTTGGTGAAGCTGGGCCAGGCCCTAGAGCAAGAGTCCGTGGCCAGGGACGCCATGAGACAGGAGAGGGATCAGGCCCTCTAGGACGGCCAGCGCTGGAAGGAGAGATTCGAGGCCTCCGAAAAGCTTAGAAGTGAAGTGGCCTTAGCCCAAAAACACTTGAAGGAGGCCTAGGACGAGGCGGACATTCTCAAGGCCGAGGTGGAGAGTTTAAAAAAGTCCGTTGAGGACGTAACTCTATAGCTGCAAACACCTCGGGCCCCTAGTGCGGATGAGGTCGTCCGTATTGAACAGAATGCTGAGGACAGGCTGAAGAGCCACTTCTTTGAGGCTTTTGAGCTTATGGTGGATGAGGGCGAGGCTGCCTTTTATCAAGAACACTTCACCAAACGCCTCAACTTTGTCTGCCTCAGAGAAGAGGCTAAGAAGGCCGGGCAGCCTTCTCCTGAGCTGGACGTCACGCCGACTACCTCAGAGGAGGAGGAAAACAAAGAAGTGGCGGCCGGCAAAGACGGTGAAGTGGAGAGAAAGGAGACACCTGCTGAGGACGCGTCCCTTGCCGCCGTTCAAGAGCCCGGCCTAGGCCAAAGTCCAGCTTCTACCCCAGCCGCCCCTTGATTTCAGCTCTTTCTGCCTTGTTTAGTTAATTTCTATTTTCTTTATCTGCCGCCTTTTCGAGCGGTTTTATGTAAGATACTTTGCCGCCTTTTAAGCGGGTCTTTTTATTAATCCAAGTTTTCTATTTTGCTTCATACTTTGCAAATTTTCCATTTAACATGTTTTTTCTTTTTCGTACGCGTACTTTTTACACGTTTTTGTATCTTCGTACAATGGGGGGTATGCCCCTTTATTCGGCGTCCGCCTAGTCCATATTTTAAGTGGTGTGATTGACTTGGTAGAATTTATACCTTGGGGGGGTATGACTACTAGTAAGTCAATCAAATCATAGTAATGATTGCCCTTGGACTAGGTGGTACGCCGAATCAACACATTATTTGGCCGTTCGATTGTCTTTATGCGAGTTTGTCCGTTGAAACTATCGTTCGGACGCGCTTAAAAAATTTCAAGTATGATCTCAACTTAAAATTTCTAAGTTTTGGCTGGGCTGGGATACCTAGGTATGCCCTTGCCCCATTATAGGGGTTTCATAGGGTACCTTACCTTTTCCGTCCGTCTTAGTGAGGGACGGACGTATACATCCGACTTAAGGTCAAGTCGCTCATTTTTATTTTATTTAATTTTATTTTATTCTGCGACCGGGTTGATGTGTTGCAAGCTACCTAATCACAAATTTCACGCGGCGTTTCTGTGTAGACTATGACCGTTCAAATAAGCATAAATAGAATGGAAAATAATATAATAATGTTTGACTTTTCATTAATTTGTCAAAATTACATTGTTGTGGCCGTACGGCTTACATTGCTCGGTCAGCAGACCTAGCTGTATATACAGCTTTTTGGCTAAGTACTAAACTTAAACATAATATTTCTTCAAATTTTCAGTGTTCCATGTACGCGGAATTGGTCGGCCGTTCATGGCTTCAAGACGGTAAGTCCCATCTCGGACTTCTTCCCTGATTCGATACGGCCCTTCCCAGTTTGGGGTCAACTTTCTATCTTCATTTGCTCGTCCCACAACCTCCATCTTCCTTAGGACCAGATCTCCCAATTTTAGCGGCCGCCTTGACACTCGGTGATTGTATCCCTTGTCATCCTTGTGCGATAGATTTCATGTCTAAGCACCGCGTTGCCCCTAGCTTTAGGAAGGAAGTCTGAAGTCTAAGGCGGTCTTCATGGCTTCTCAATTGGCCGTTTCATCATATAGCATCACCCTAAGGGTGGGCTCATACATCTCAATTGGGAGGACAGCCTCGGCGCCATAGACCAAGAATAATGGAGTTTCTCCTGTGGAGCTCTTGGTCGTGGTTCATATGGACCATAATACATTAACCAACTCATCAGCCCATAAGCCGTCTGCCCTTTCAAGCTTGCGCTTGATTCCATTGGAGATCAACTTGTTGTATGCCTCTACTTGGCCATTGGCTTGTGCTCGGCCGACTGAAGCAAAGCAATAAGCTATGCCCTGGTCCTCCAACCATTCTTTGAGTTGAGGCGTTTCAAACTGCGTTCCATTGTCGAATACCATAGACTGAGGAACGCCAAAACGTATAATGATACTCTTCCATATGAAGGCTGAAACATCCGTCCACTTGATGCCCCGTACAGCCTCGGCCTCCACCCACTTTGTGAAGTAGTCTACTACTACAAACACATAACGCCTTTTTCCAGATGTTGGTGTGTACGGTCCTAAAATATCCATCCCCCATTTGGCAAAGGGGAGCGGACTACTGATGGCCGACAAACTGTTGGCGGGGCGGTGGATCAAAGTTGCAAATCTCTGGCACTTGTTACATTTCTTCACCATTTTCATGGAGTCTGACTTTAAGCTCGGCCAATAGTAGCCCAGATGGGCAGCCTTTTTAGCCAAGTCTCGTCCTCCAATATGAGAGCCGCACTGCCCCTGGTGAAGATCGTCCAGGACATCATATCTTTTCTCAGGAGTAATACACTTTAGGTACGGCTTCACAAATGCATTTTTAAACAACTCCCCCTGCTTCATTTCGAAACAGGCCGATCTCTTTTTCATCAGCCAGCTGTCTTTAGGATCGGCCGGGAGTAATCCATCCTTTAGATAAGATATGATCCCGTCCATCCAAGTAGAGCTTCTATCAATGATATGTACCGGCTCGGCATCAATACTCCTTCTTTCCTTTACCTCCCAAAATACCGACCTGGGGGTATCACATGATGCTGAGGATGCTAATTTAGAGAGGGTGTCCGCCTGATGATTAGACGAACGAGGAACTTGTTGTAGAGTAAAATGATCTAGGCCCTTAGCCTCATCCTTTACAATTTTCAGGTATTTCATCATAGCTGCCTCCCTTGCCTCGAAGTCTCCATTCACCTGGCCGACTACAAGTAGGGAGTCCGAGCTTACATCAACTTTTGTTGCTCCTGCCGCCTTACACAATCTAAGGTCGGCCAGGAGGGCTTCATACTCGGCCTCATTATTGGAGGCTTGAAACTGAAATCTCATAGCGTACTCAAACTTATCTCCCTCAAGAGACTGACATATGACACCCGCACCACACCCGGTAGCTGTTGCACTACCATCCACGAACACCTTCCAGATCTGGTCTCCGGCTGGCTGAAGATCCGGCCGAGTCATCTCAGCTAAAAAATCACCAAAGGCTTGTCCCTTGATTGCTTTTCTTGGCTCAAACGCAATGTCAAAGCCTCTCATTTCCAAGGCCCACTTGAGCATACGGCCACTTGCCTCTAGAGTTGTAAATGGCTTCTTCAGAGGTTGGTCTGTGTAGACCACAATTGAATGTGCCAAGAAGTATGGCCGCAGCTTTTTCGATGTCATGTATAATGCCAAACCAAATTTTTCAATAGGGGGATACTTCAGCTCAGCGTTGTGAAGTACATGGCTGATAAAGTAGACTGGGATCTAGTGGCCGTCCCGTTCAGCAATTAGGACGACACTTAGAGAGTGTTTAGAGATGGCGAGATAGATAAATAGCTTCTCACTCTTGAGTGGACTGACGAGCCGAGGAAATGTATGAAGGTGGCTTTTTAGCTGTATGAATGCTTCCTCGGCCTCCTCTGTCCATTCAAACATGGCTTTCTTCTTAATGGTTTGAAAGAAATAACGGCACTTATCCCCTGATCTTGATAGAAACCTACCAAGTGTTGCTAAACAGCCGGTCAATCTTTGTACTTCTTTAATCGTCCTTGGTGACTTATGTCCAGGACGACTTGAATCTTTTCAGGGTTGGCCTCAATTCCACGCTGATCATTTAAAAATCCGAGAAATTTACTGGACTCAACACAAAAGACACATTTCTTTGGATTTAACATCATCTTATGCCGCCTGAGTTTGGTAAAAGTTTCTCGCAGATCCTTCAGATGGTCGGCCGGCTCTTTTGACTTGACAATCATGTCATCAATGTACGCCTCCATATTCCGGCCGAGCTGATCTCTGAATACTGTATTAACAAGTCGTTGAAAGGTAGCTGGGCATTCTTAAGGCCGAATGGCATAACTTTGTAACAGTACAACCCTTGCTCACTTACGAACGCTGTTTTCTCTTAATCTTCTTCCCATAATGGAATTTGATGGAATCTGGAGTATGCGTCCATAAAACTCATCAGGGCATGCCGGTCGTTGAATCAACCAGGCGGTCGATTTTGGGCAAGGGAAAGCTATCCTTAGGGCATGCCTTGTTTAGATCGGTGTAAGCCATACACATTCTCCAAGTTCCATTCGGCTTCTTCACGAGAACCACATTGGCTACCCAGTCTGGGTAATAACATTGCCAAATGAAACCGGCATCCAGCAGCTTTTTTACTTTAGCTGCGGCCGCCTGATTCCTCTCTTCTCCATGATTCCTTTTCTTCTGGCGGACAAGCTTAATGGCTGGATTTACAGCCAACTTGTGCACGGCCAGGTCAGGGCTTATTCTTGGCATCTCACTAACATCAAATGCAAACACATCCTTGAATTCTCTCAGCAGTTGAATTAACTCATCCAAAAGCACACCCAAAGCTATAGTGCCCACACTAACCGTCCGACCCGGTTGATCGGGGTCAAGCACTATATCTTGATGACTGTCGGGCGGCTGGAGCCGTAACTCTTCTGGCCTACCGACAGTCATTAGCTGCTATGCTTGCTCTATCTTGGCCGCCTTACGCTTCTGGCCGACCTGGTGTGCCGGGAGTGAGGTTCCTTCTTCTTTTGGCTCGGACGCCTTTGGTCCGCGTGCTTTAGGCTTAACGGCCAACTGATTACATTCCTTCGCCATCTTCTGACTCCCTTGGATTGTCCTTATTTTTCCGTCCGTCCTCTCGAACTTTAGCAGCATTAGGTGAGGTACAATGACTGCTTTGGCTGCGTTTAGTGTAGGACGGCCGAGTATGACATTGTATCCAGTCAGCTCCTACACGACCAGGAAGCGGACAACCATATCTCTTCCCTCCCCTTTTTTCCCAAAGCGGACGGGTAAATCTATCCGCCCAACTGGGTGGATAACATTCCCCCCAAATCCGACCAATGGGTGAGTGATGTCCTGAAGAGCATCCTCTGGGAAGCTTAGGATTCTTCAAGGCGGCCAGGCTGATGATATCAGCCGCACTACCCATATCAATCAATATTCGTCCGACCTTCAAATTGGCTATCTTCATAATGAATACCATGGGATCATTGTGCAGAGCTTTGACCTCCCCCCGGTCGGCCTCACTGATGATTACTTCGGGAAAGGGTTCGACCTTCACTGAATCTGCTTTCATCACCTTTCCCAAGTTCTGGGCGTCCTGTTTGATCCCCTTCATAGTTGGGCCGCCTGAGGCAAATCCCCCTAATATCACGGCCAAAAAGCCTGAGTCAGTGTTATTCCCATCATCTTCCTTTTCTTTATTCTTATCATTTTTCTGTCTTGGCTCGGACGTGTTGTTTGTCCGTGTGTAAGTGAATTTGGACTTCATCACATAAGAATTCAGCATGCCCTTCTCGGCTAGCTTGTCCAGCAATCTCTTCAAGTTGATACAATCGTTTGTGTCATGTCCCACGTCCTTGTGGTAATGACAGTACTTGTTCTTGTTCCTGTATTGAGTCGGGCCTCTCAGCGGCTGTGGCTTTTCAAACTCAAACTTATCCTTGATTTCCATCAAGATAGAACAACAGTCCTTGTTGAATTCATACCAAGTCTCGTACGTCTTGACCTTCTTGGACTTCTGTGGCTGGGCATCGGCCACCCAGACTTCTTTTCTCCTTTTTCCTTCTTTCTTTTGGCCGGTCGAGTCTTGCTGAGAAAGTTTCTTCTCAGCCCCCTTGGCCGGCGCTTCTGATTTTGTGAGCGAACAAAAGTCCGCCGCTTCAATATAGGCTTCGGCTTCCCGCAAAACACCTGCTTATGTCCGAATCTTTTTCCGTACCAGGTCAAATTTAAAACCATTGTGCCTTAATCCCCGGAGAAATTCAAAGTATGCCATTTCATCCGGCAGATTATGAATTTAGGCTTTTTCTTGGTTAAATCGCTGGACGTACGAGCGTAGGCCCTCATTCTTCCCTTGGACGATTGTTGCCAAATTGAGGCTAGTCTTTCGAGGCGGTATGTTGTATGAAAAATTTCCCACAAACATCAAACTAAGGGTAGTAAAACAATTAATGCATCCGGCCGGGAGGCTATTGAACCAATCTTGTGCCACCCCTTTCAAAGTGGCCGAGAAACATTTGCACCAGGTAGCATCATCTACACTTTGCAAGTACATCAGGTTTCTGTACGAGGTGATACGCTTTTCTGGGTTGCCCATACCATCATAGGCTCCCACAAGCACACTCTTCACCTTCGGCGGCTGAGAAGAAGTTAAAATATCTTGCGAAAACGGAGGCGGCTTATCTCCCAAAGTCAGCAGGCGCATCTGCCAATCAATTGGCTGAGGCTGAATGGACGGTCCAGCCAAGTAGGGAGCCTGGCCGTACGTCTGCCCGTATGGCCCATATTGTCCGAAGACTTGAGGATTTGGCTGCATCAACCCATTGAACCCCTGGGGAGGTTGATGTTGGAGTGATTGAACTGGAATAAGAGTTGGAGTGCGGACGAATGAAGTAAGGGTTGGAGTACGGACGACTTGGCTTCGGCTTGAGATGGCCGTGTTGGTATGTTAGGAGAGAGAATGATTTGAAAAATCATCCGGCATAGTTGGGGTTGAGGCCGTGTCCGAGTAGGCGGCACGTTCCCGCTGCTTATGCCGGAGGTAATCTCTAGCGTCCTTCCATCGTCTAGACGGCTCAGGCTCCTCTCTTCGAGGCTGCTTACCCCTCCCCCCAGCCGACTGTGTTTTTGCCAACAGATCAGAGAAATTTGTCCGTGGTACCATTGGGGATCTTCCAGTCGGCCTACGAAAGGGAGTGTTTCTAGCGTCCGTTGCATGGGCCGCTTTGCTGTGCGCTTTCTTTGGAGACCTCTTTTCCTCTCTCCTGGGCGGCTGCCTAGAAGTAGAGGCTCCATTGCTCTTAAACTCCTTCAGAGAGGCTGCGGTAACAGGAGGGTCATCGGCTTCTTGAAATGTGGCTATCAACGGATCGCTGGTACGGATTGTAGGGATTATATCCTCTACATGTCCGTCCTCGCCCGGATTAGGTGTCTGACCGTCTATCGCCATAACGTACGAGTATCCCCACAGACGGCGTCAAATGTTTCGGGTGTTTTTTGGATTTCTTTGGATACTGGTCACGCTCTCCTGGCAACGAGACGGTCTAACCTGCAAAACAACAAATATTCCGGTTGTCGGAATATTCGCCTCCGACGATCAAGTTAGTGATCGGAAACGGAAAAGGCTAGAGAGAGAAAGTAGAGAGAAGTTAGAGCTTTTAATGCTCTTTTTTGTTGTAATGTCTCAATCCACCCCTCCCATCATAAATGATTGGGGTATTTATAGGGATGGGAATCGTGCCCCATTCTAGGGTTTGTACCCTAGAATTGCATGACGTGATTGGCTGCGCAATCAGTGAATGCCACGTGTCATTTTTGGGGCGCCGCTTTGCGGCTTTCAGTGATATCTCTCGGGATTTGGGCCCTGACGTTATTAGGCCTCTTTTGCGTGCTGATTTCAGGGGATTACATGCCCTGACCACGTGGCATATTCCTATAACGACACGTGTCACCCTCTAACTGGGTCACATGTCGCTACATGATCGGCCTGGACCTTTGAGTGTGCTTAAGCTAGTCGCGGGGCATCTTCTCACAGTGACACGTGTCACCCTATAACTGGGCCACGTGTCACTACGGGACTGGTCTACGTATACGGAGTATTTTTACCCTCAACAGGCCAGAATACAAATTGGACTATGCTTTAACTAAACATTAGGACTGATCCGTTGACTATTTTTGTGAACTGAGTTTGATTGAACATAAGCACTCCCGGGATTAAATACTTAACCCAACCAATAGTGGCGGTGAAAGGTTGTTCATCATCGGGTTTGATTTCAGGAAGAAATTTTTAGGTGTCTACAAAATGTCATATCAAAAATAAAAAACACTATCTCATTATCTAGCCAAAAATTAAAGTAAGGCTTGTAGATTTTTAATTTTAATAGTTAAAAATTATCAATTAAAACTCTTAGAAATTTTTTATTTTAAATATAAATTGTATATATATATATATATATGAAAATCCAAATTCGAGGTTGGGGCGAATTCGGTTTTCTTCAGGTGTCGTTCTGCTTCACTCTGCTCTAAGGGTATAGCAGCCGTCATTCGAAACAAGTTTCTCACTCACAAGTCGTATCTTCGCTCCTCCGCTGTGTCTGTGCTCCCCCTGTGGGTTGGGGGTCGCGTCCTTCGAAAATCCGAATTCGAGGTTGGGGCGAATTCGGTTTTCTCTGTTGCCTTGTCGCGTGAGAAACTTGTTTCGAACTGCCCCTTTTTTCAATTTTTTAAGGAAATAAGGGACCGGCAGCTGCTATATTTGGTTACCCCCAAGTCTTATTATAGTTATATGGTCCCCTTACACCATTCCCCTCCTATAGTCGTGCCTGTGTTAAGGCACGCTAAGGCATAAAAGGAGCCCATTTTCAAACAACCTTGGGTAATATATATATATATATATATATCAATTTGAATATGTATATTTAAAATAAAAAATTTCCTCATTAAAGCTTTAAAGTGTTATCACATATCAGTAGTTAAAGGCTGGTCTCGAGACCTCGTAAATATTTATGGTCCCTCGTTCAAAAATGAACATTTACTATAACAAAAATCAACATTTTCTAATTAAACAAATTTTACAATAAATTTGTATTTCTCAATAATTAAATGTTTATTTTCATGCAGTATGATGTAACTTTTTAATAAATAAATATTCATTTATATATTAGATGTATATATTTTTTTCCCACTGAACATTACTAAATGAACATTTATTTGCACGAAAGTGTACAAAATAACATGTGCACTTTTTATTGCATAAATGTTAAACAATAACATTAACAAGACTATGAAATGATATGTGTATTTTTTACAACTGAAATGTTCAGTTATATAACATTAGATGCACAATCTTTTTTTTAGTTTCATAGTCTCTTTATTTTATTTTTAATATTATAAATGTTCAATTACTAAATGTTCATGTTTTAATAACTGTTCATTTTTTTCAAATAAATGTTCATTCTTTTTCTTGTAAACGTTCATTTTTTTCTATTAAATAAACTTAAACAAGGAATATAATACTTACAATCAACCGTAAAGAAGGGATAAAAAAATATACAAAATTATTCAAAAAAAAATACATTGAATCAAAAAAGCAATAAATTAACTTACATTGATTAAATAATGAAGGAAGAATTGCAGATGAACAATCAGTAGCAAGCTCCATTGTTATCCATAAACAAAAAAAATCGAAAATCTTGAATATGTAGAAAAATTCAACACCAGATTCCAAAAAAAAAACGAATATGAACAATGAGAGAGAAAATATTGTAAAAACCAGAAGAGAGAGAAAGTTTGAATTAAATGAAAACAAAATACTTTATATACTCAACAAAGGAAACAAATATTGTTAGAAAATAATAATGGAGACTTTTTTTTTTTGACATTGGATATTGGAGATATTAGCTGAAAAAGAAAGCAACATCGTTTAGAGGAAGGATCAGCCAAATAAGAGTGGGCTCCATATTATGAATGTTCATTTTTATATATTGCAATGTTCAATTATTAAATGTTCATTTTTTTCTAGTAAATGTTCATTTTGTTTCCAACAAATGTTCATTGTTATAGTGCGGGACCAGCTTCCAGCTTCCTAGGGCTAGTCTCGAGACTAAGGGAAAATTTGCGATCACATATCCTCTAATATCTCTTTAGGAGGCTTAGTTAAAGTTTAACAAGCATTTTACAATGTTATAGACTTATAGTTCAACTAATTTTTTTTTTCACAAATGTGTTGGGAGGTCAAGCCCCTGTAAGCCTAACAAAAGGTCCACCCCTATCCAAACTAAATTATTTAAGTTAATTATGTAAAATTTTGTATAAAAAAAAGTTAATCATGTAAAACTTTGATTACTTAAAATAGAACCAATGAAGACAAAACACTTGTCTAATTACCTATTTTACTCACCAACCCCTCTCAATAGGTCATTTGAGCAGATTTTGTCAAAGCTGGAATTATATTGAGAATAATGATAGTTGGGATATTTTGAGCGGATCAATTAAAGTTGGAATTATTCCATCAGTTTTTCCTATTTCAAAATAAAAGTTACTCTCATTTCAACAAAAAGAAGGTGAAGAGAACAAAAATTAACAAGGGCGTTGGATTAGAGAACTAAAAATGAAAATATTAATTTAATATGAACATTAAGACCGAGCGATCTGTGCTTTGGTCCAACATTCTCAAATTAATACTTCCTCTGTTCTTTTTTATTTGACCTATTTCTTTTATCACGCTTGCCAATGCAAAACTTTAACGGTTAATAACTTTAATTCTCCATAATTTTAAAAAAAATATATATAAGTTATACTCCCTCCGTGTTTTTTTAAGTGTTTGACCGACACATAGTTTTAGGCAATTTAATTGACTTAAATAAAATAAGAGGTAAGTGGGGGTAGTTGAAGTTTTAAAAAATTGTAAAAGAAAGATAATGGGGTTAACAGTTTATTGAAAAGTAATGAATGTGAGAGGAAAGATATAATAAAAAAATTAGTAGTGAGTTTGGGTGGGGACCATGAGAGGAGAGAGATATAATATTTTAATGTAGCTTTTTGCCAAAAAAGGAAGTGTAACACTAATTAAAACACGACCGGATTTGGTAAGTGTAACACTTATTAAAACAGAGTAAAGCACAAATACGGTCCCTAAACTTTTGTATTTGTGCATTTATGGTCCTTAACTTTTGTATGTGCATTTTTGGTCCCTCAACCACCATATTTGGTGTTTCTGACCAAAAGTTTAGGGACCTTGCTTAGTCAGCAAAAGTTTAGGGACCATGAGTCAGCAAAAGTAAGCAATCAGCAGCCCAAAACTTCAGGGACGATGACTAAGCAAAAAGTTTAGGGACTTCCACCATTAATGCAACAACAATACACAGAAAATGTGCACGAATGTTTTCACTATTAAAAAAACTAGCCGTTAACAATTCAAAACAACTTTATAAATTACAGAATATCTCCAAAAAATTGATGTTCATCTTCAAAAAAATCTGGCTTTTCAAATAAACTGCTTACACTGCATCAGGAACTCCAGTCAAGGTACCTACAAAACAAAAATGTAAATTTGAAATTTATGTTCATTGGTGAAATAATTTAATTTTTTTTTTTGGTTTTTGTAGGATGTCTTCTTATAGTAGAGTTTCTAGTGGTAATGGAAGGAGGTGTCACTGTGGCTTACCTCTAGCAAGAACAAGGTCCTGGACTAAAGATAATCCAGGCAGGAGATTTGTAACATGCCCAGATTATGATGCTGAGACCAACAGAATAGGTTGCAAGTATTTTAATTGGACTGATGATGAAGATCAGACAGAATGGCAGAGGCAGGTCATCTTAGGGCTACTTGAAGACAAAAGGATGTTGTGTAATAAAGTGCAAGATCTGAAGAAGAGGGTTACTGAAGCAAACACAGTTGCAAGAAAGTTGAAGTCAGATTGTGTTATGTTGAAAATGAAAAAATCAAGGGTTTCTATATGTTTTAAGTGTGAATTGTGGGTTATTTTTGCACTTGCTACATGTGTACTTGCTTGTTTTGTTATTAGGAAGTAGGCTATCTAAATGTAATTTTTTTTACTAATGACTGTTATTATTATGAAATTATAAATAAAAAGAAATGAGGTTACCTCATTTGCTCTTGTTTCTATTTTGAACTTGCTTTGTCCTAGCTAAGTTCTGCAGTGACTGTGTTGTTATTGTGTGTGATGATTGAGATGGTGCTTCTGGTTGTGTTTGTGACATAGTATATTCCTGGGAGAAGGAATATATGGTTTGCTCCCCTGCATAATCAGAGTAAAATGCAGCTCCTCTTCTAAAAGTTGTTGGATTTGGTTGATTAATTGGCTGAAACAAGTGACATGAAAAGTAATTAATTAGAGTAATATAATGCATAAACATAAATCAACTTAAGGCAATAACAAAAACTTACAGTTGCTTGTCTTTGATAACCATTAGGATAGGTGTATACACCCACACCTCTGTTGTGCATTGGGACTGTAGGAGTAGCTTCAGTAGGTTCAGTTGTGTGGGCAGAAGCTGTGTTAGAACCATTGAAGTTATCCCTTAGTACATTTCTACATGTTGCTTTGTTGTGGCCTGGAACCCCACACAAGCTACATGTTATTTTTCCTCCTTTCTTCCTTAGCTTCCCAGACTCAGTAACTTCACCAGCAGAGGCCCTTCTCTTTGTCTTAGGTCTGTTGTGCACCTTTTTCAGCTCTGGAGCAGTCACAATGTTCTCTGAAGTAGGCCATTCTTGTGGACCATTTAGAGGCTCAAGTAGGTGATCATAAGCCTTGGCATATGTGTGCTTTTTGAAAAAATCATTCACATATTGCTCTGATTAGTCCACTTTGTTCCAAATGGCCACCACAGCATGTTTGCATGGTATCCCACTAACTTGCCATGCAATACAGGAGCATGTTCTGTCTGACATATTAACAACATACTTAGTTTGAGTTGCCCCATCCCTCACTCCATAGCAAAAACCTCCATCCTAGAATGCATTCCAACCCCTTGCCCATATCTTATGCTTCTCTAGTTGTTGTTGGATTCTAGGACATAAACTGAGATCCCTTTCCTTGATCATGTCTCTTTTCTTGTGTAATCTGTCCATTAAGCTCTTTCTAATGTCTTCTAGCATGCTGATGATAGGCTTATGTCTCCATTTCAGTATATATGCATTAAAAACTCCACTCATATTGTTGTCTACACTGTCACAACAAGACATAGGTGTGTAGAATGCCCTACACCAAATCTTATAATTTCTTTTCAACAAATCCTCAACAGCATCATTTGAAAGGTCCCTCATTACTTGTAATTTAGCCAGAAAATAATTCTCAGTTGTGGACTTTGCAATTATCCAAAATTGCTTTCTAAACTCCAAGCTACCACCAAACACACCCCTAAAGTTGCAATACACATGTCTTGCACATACCCTGCTCTCAGCCTGTGGAAAAACCTCTGCAATTGCAGCAAGAAAGCCCTTTTGTTGATCTGACATAAATGTATAGCCTGCCCCTTCTCCTGTTCCCAAATCAGCATCAAGTAGGTGTAAGAACCAACTCCAAGTTTCAGTGCTTTCAACACCTACTACAACCCATGCTAAGAGGAACATTTTGTTGTTCCCATCCCTACCTACTGCAACCAATAATTGCCCCCCATAAGGACCCTTCAAAAAGCATCCATCAAGTGATATAAAAGGCCTGCATCCACCTAAAAATCCTTTCCTCAAAACAAATGTATATCCTGTCAAAAACAGTCGCATTTAACTTGAGCTTCACTGTATTCCCCCTATTGCTTCTTAAAATCTAAGCTGCATACCTAGGTAGCAATCCATATTGCTCCTTGTACTCACCCACAATTAGAGATTGCCCTCTTCACCTAGCCCTATGAGCCAAGTACCTACTGATCCTAATGCCCCAATCTAACCATACAGTCTCCATGAGATCATGTAACCTCATGTAAGGGTTGACTTTGAACTGTGTGTTATACTGCTTTGCAATCCAAGAGGCTGACATTTTCTTTACCTTAGAGGATCTTCCACAAGTATGTTTACCAACATAAGATTTGACACAAAACTTTGTTTTATTTTTATCCCAAGAGGCCCAAATTCTCCATGGACACCCTTTGTCCTTGTGCTCACAAACTGCCCCTACCCTCATTTTATCATTCTTATGAAAAGGTATGTTTCTGCATTGTTCAATGGAATGATTTTTGATGGCCTATTTAAAACTGGATGGGTTATCAAATTTCTGCCCAGGATAAAAGACTTGGGATTGGGGTTTTTCACTTTCCAAGATCTTAACACTTGACTTAACATATTTGTTGGAAGGTGGAGCAACTAAAAAACCACAGTCACTGTCATCATCATCTTCATCAGGGCTATCTATCTCATCAAACCCTTCAAAGTCACTCCCAATTTCTCCCAAACCATTAAATGCAGCTACCTTTCTCAACATCTCCAACTCATCCTCATAAGAAACCACATTTTTTTTTGTCATTGGCTATCTCACACCTTGCTTGCACACACTCCTCATCATCCACATCAGTCCCTTCAGTGTCATAATCTATATCAGCTTGGTCATGCCTAGGAATATTCTCCTGTTCATGCAAATTCACTCCTTCACTTGACCTCTCAGCATGCTCATCATCTTCCCCAATGTCTGTTGTTAACAAACTCATAAAACTACCCATTCTCCCTAAATTCTGAAATAAAGGATTGATATGTTCCTGATGCTCTGCATATATGTGAATGAGCTTGTATTGTAGAAGTAAACTCAAGAAAGGATCACATATATTTTTATCAAAACCTAGGTACCTAATCCCTGAGTTAAAATCTTTCCTAGGATCTAAGAAATGGACCTTAACAATATCATCATATACCAGACCATCTATTAACTTCTTGACATAGTCAGCATCCACAGTTGCAAGTATATCCTCAAACACATTTATTTTTCCCCCCAAGTAAAATGATTCACATCCAATTTGCCACTGACCACCATGATGTATAATCAAGCAAGATTTTAATTCCATAATCTGACAAAAGAATGGACAGCTTTTAGCAATGGCAATTCAACTAAGTACACAACTTTCTTTAGTACCATGTGATCACACACATGAACATGAATGTCATCAATTAAACCAAACATACATTTAAAGCTAAATGCAAAATAGATTAAGGTTTAAGTAAACAGAATAAAAGCATTCATTTTCATTAATATAATCATCATAATTGTCATTACAAAATACCCTACATTATGCTTCATTGAATTACATACAACTACATCATCCTAGATCACTAAATGAAGCCTAATCTGATTAAGTAAGATCATACAATGTCATAGCAGTGACATACCCAAAAAATACCATCATGAATGTCATATTCAACCTACATACATACATTAAGCTATGACAATGTCAAAAGACTACCTAAACCATCTATTAACAACACAAAAACCAGCTGATACCATAAGCAAAAAACTACCTACCCTACCACCCCACCTACTACCCCACCTACAACATTATAATCCTCCTTGAATAGAAGTGGAAAGCCATCGAAGTACACTGTCATGTCCTTCTCAATCCACGCAAAGAAGTCCCTCCCAAAGTTGTAGAGAATGTCATTCAGAACCCAATCCCTCAACTCATTCCTATGGTGAATGCGGTATGGGAGGTAGGGTGCAATGTGCCTTAGTGTAGGGAATAAATTTCAAGCGTTAATCCCCTAGCTTGAACTCCACTGTGATCATACACTAAAGTACGGTGGCGTCCAAAAGGGAAAGAAGATAGAGCAAAAGAGTCGCCAACAAGTTTTAGGAACTTGTAAACCGTTCACAGAGTGAAGGTTACACCCCTTAACGATCCAAGAGATCGTCAACTCCATAAGGTCTTGAACCAAATAAGGGTTCGGGGATGAAGGTACAAATCCAACCTAAAAGAGATTGAACTTGCCCTAATAATAGGCCTCTACTTTATTCTGATCGTATTCATGTGCGCTTTTTGACTAACATGCAATCAATAGGATTAACCCTAAACCTGTTTATCTATGTTGGTTGAATATTAATGCACAAATAAATCTATTATTGGTGATCACTTGAATTATAATCATATTAACCCTAAACAAGATTATTATTTATCTTATTAAGCGTGATTACAAGCACAAATTCCCTTTAAGCATGCATAAAGGCGTGATCAAGCAATAACAATAAATATCAAGCAACATAATAATAATAAATATCATGACAATAAAATTATAAGCATCATCAAGATAACAATAATCATAAAAATAATAATCATAATAATAATCGTCATAAATAAAATAATAATCATCAAAATAATAATAATAATAATAATAATAATAATAATAATAATAATAATAATAATAATAATAATAATATTCATAATCATCATCCTGAATTATAATCATTATAACCATAATCATGTTCATGTTAATATTAAAGCATAATAATAGCCAGATCTTAGGCATGATACTAACAAGATTAATAACAAATACTAGCATGTCACTAAGCAGTAAAAATCAAATCTTTAACCCTAACATGATACTAATAATCATAAGTATTAGGAATAACATAGGAAGCATCGTAACAATCATATTTAATATTAAATTTACCCTAGACATGATACTAGGAATATCATAATAACAATTTAAACATGATTTCTACATCATAATATCAATAAAACCCATTTAAGTACTTACTTTGATGCCTCGTACCTCTTTCTAATAACAAAATACACACGTTAGTAACTTCAAGGAAAATAATAAAACAAACAATTAAATTAGATAATTGAAATAGAGATTTGGGACCAAGCCCTCAGAAATTAAACCTTTCACGTCTAGGACAAATATGGCTAGGTGTTTCTAGATCTTGTGAATGCGGAATTTTGTATTTAAAGAGCAAGTTTAGAAAAGAGAGAGAGAGAGAGAAAGAAAGAGATGGATTAGAATGCGAGAATTGATGATTGTGAATGAAAACTGGTTGTAGGTGAATGAAAACGGAGTTTTTAATACATTATTTATAGAGAAAATCATCCAAAAAGATAAAATTAACAAAACAGAGCATTAGCGCAACTGAAATAGAGCTGGTGCCAACGCCAGCTTATTGGCGCCAGGCGCCAACATTAGCGCCATGCGCCAATGCTAGCGCCAGGCGCCAAGCCTAGCGCCAGGCGCCAATGTCTGGCGTTAGGCGCTAGTCCTGTTTATGACGCGTTTTCTAAAATCAGATAAATTTTGCCGTACAGGAGGATAAAATGGTATCTTTTCCTCAAAAATGCTCTTTGAATTTAATTAAAACTCTAAAAAGTCAACAAAAGTCAATTTATCAATGCTAATTGAATTAGGAATGAAAAGAACCTTCTAGAAGAACCTAGAAGACTAAAACCATTCCTAATTGCATTAGGAATGATAAATCATATTAGGCCCTCCCCTAGATCATTGGGCCGCATATAAGGCTCAAACCGGGCCTAGTTTAGTAAATTGGCCATAACTTCCTCAATATTCATCGGAATCGGGCTTATAATATATCGTTGGAAAGCTCTTTTCAAGCCCCATCCAACTACACCATTATTGGACCCATATCATGGACCAACCAAACTAGATTGGCTGTTTTCTTAAAATAAGTTTTCAAAAACAGAGAGAAGAGAAAAGAAATTAAAACTATCCGCAACACTAGACTTTCCACACTTTCGCTTCATTCGATTATGATTCGACGTGAAAGGTACTCATTACTGGGTTTGGTTTTGGGGAGACACAAATGGGTGTCTACACTCAGGGTCCACCATAGTCGCCACTTCCAGCATACCCTCTCAACACTGATCTGGTCCACCCAATGGAGTTTGGGGAACACATGCATCACAAGAACATCCTGGGTTGCCATCAGTGGGTGAGCATCTTCCAAAGCCTCCATACCTAGGTTATTAGGTGAACACGTCTATTAGATTGGCCGTTTTATGTGATCACATTAAAAAACAGAGCATACAAAACCCTAATCTTTACTGTAAAACCCTTACTCAACAAAAATCACACAAAACAACAACTAATTTCATGCGATTGTAGAGAATAACAAAGTGAAGCATAATTTAAGTAGATCAACACAAAAAAAAAATCAAAATTTTCATCATTTTCATCAAACCCTCACTCTCTTACGAACACACAAACAGGGTATGCTTCATATTACAAAAAGAAATTGAAATAGGGGATGAACTAACCTCTAGCTGATGTCAAAGACTCGAGTTTTGCTTTCTTATGCGACGATGATTCTCCAAATTCCCACTCAGACATACCAATGGAGCTCGTATTTTTTTACTACTGTTTGAGATGAAGATGAATGACCCTTCACCTCTTCTAGAATATATAAAGAAGCTTTTATCCCGCCAAAGGATGAATTTGCATAGGGAATAGAAATCGAAACGCTGAGTTTTGATTAACAGGAATTCAATTGGGCTACGTGGCTTCTTTAAGTCCCTTAACTTTTCTTCATCATGACTACTGCCAACTCACAATTAAATAATATTTTTAACAAAAATATCTGGAAAAAAAAGGAAAAAAAAAAATTTTGCTGACTCATGGTCCTTAAACTTTTGCTGACTAAGCAAGGTCCCTAAACTTTTGGTCAGAAACACCAAATATGGTGGTTGAGGGACCAAAAATGCACATACAAAAGTTGAGGGACCAAAAGTGCACAAATACTAAAGTTTAGGGACCGTATTTGTGCTATACTCTATTAAAACGCGGAGGGAGTATATGATGATTACAAAGACTAGAATAGACCCGGTCTACAATAACTTATTGTAGACCCAACCTTCTTGTATACCATACGAATGTGATTATATCATACGAGATGTGATTATATTACTACAAAAGTGGTTATATCATTTTGAAACTGTTATGTAAATGTATAACTCAAAAAGTGAATTTATCATTATAAAAAGTATTAAATAGTAAATTACATCATTTAAAACATGATTTTTAAAATTTTTCATCCTAAAGATAATTATATAATCTCATTAAATGGTTTAATATGAGATTATATAATTCAAAATATGACTCACGAAAAGATAATTATATCATCTAAAAAAGTGATTATATCATCCAGAATGTGATTATATTATTTGAAAGTGTCAAATTTTGAGTCTACAATAATTTATTGTAGACCGGGTCCATACAAGACCAATTGGATTATGATAGTACTTATTGAGACGAATTCAAAATGATCGAACATAAATATATTTTTTCTTACATATTATTCACAAAACACGGTAAAAGGAGGGGTGATGAATAGTGTAAAAGTCAAAATGGGTTAAGTAAAAAAAGAACGGAGGAAGTACTGTGTACCATTTTAGAAAATGTTTTAAATGTATATCTAACGCGGCAGCAACATTTGTTAGCAACATCCTTATAAAAAAAATAGGGTCGGTGGACAAACTGTTAACATGTCCAAATCTGAACAAACAAGACCAACAAACACTGAAATCACAACTACACGCACTCTCTTGTTCCAAGTTAATCATCTGCTGCACAATTTCACTGCTCACTTGCTCTTGCTGTCCGACCACAATGGCATCCTTCAACAACACCACTTTCCTGCTCTTTCTGTTTCTAGCCATTGTCTTAATTAACCACCAAGTTAGATCTGATGGTATTAATTTCTTTCTCAAACATGTCTTTTTAGTTAATTAATCTTCTGCTTTAGTGACTTCCTTTAATGGGTAGCTCTTGCTTTCTGTGTTTTTTCATTGCTTGATTGTTTTTTCAGATCTGAATTTGAATTTCTGTTTGATCTTGCTTACTGATCTTATGCTACATCCTTAATAATTTAGTTGTCGCATTGCTAGTTCAAATTATACTGCAGCGGTACCTGTTTTATCGAATTAATGGAGAGAGAAGCAAAATGTTTAATATTCTTTCTGGGAGGTTGCTAATAAATTTGCAGAATTGTGCTTTGTTAATTGTGTTTATTAATCTTAAAGTTTTTTATCTGATAAGACTAGAAGGTGTGTTACAAAAAGGGTAATCATTACTAGTGAAAAATGAAAAATTGAAAATCCATTATTTTGAAAAATGTATTGTATTACAATTTGTGAGATGAACATATAGATATGTTTTTATTGGGTGGTAGTTTGTTTGAGACATTACCATTAAAAGCCAGGGGAGAGAGCATCAGTATCCTGATTCGATATCAGGGGCCGCGCATAATAGGGCCTATTTGTGAATGACTGAGTCTTTCTTCACATTGGTGTACGGTAAAACTAGGATTAGCTATGTAGTGGGGTTGCTTTTGCTGAGTTTTGGGATGATATGGTCGAATTATCTGTAGAATTCAGTCTTTTACAAGAGTTTGCGTTTCTGGAATTAGATGGAATAGCCTTATCTAAATTGGCATTTGTACTAAGATTATGTGAAAAGCTTGGGGTATAGAAGCTGCCCTGGGTTTTGTTAATAGCTCGTAACTGTAATTGTGTAGCCCGAATGCAACCTGGTGGAAAAACTTGTGTGAAAATTGCATTCACTCCTGACTCAAACGAAACACCATTGTGGTGGACTGGTGGTAGATATAAGTCGTTTTAGTACAACATAGTCCAGCCTCACTAAGAGTATTCAGATTTACACATCTGCTCCTATGGTTTTATATTAAGCAAAGAAATCTACAATCAAAAGCGTTCCATCCAGTGTGGTTAGCCTGGTGGCGTACATTCTAACAGAGCTGAGTGTGTATGCGCTTGGATTGTCTTAGTGGTATATAAACCTACATCTTCAGTCTGAGTCACCTTTTCTGGGTTTAATTGCATATATTTTGCGACTTCAAATTCATGATTGCTTGTTAATATTTATGTTTAAACAGCCAAACAAAGCTTAAAGATATTCTAGCTCAATTGATATTGTTATCTGGGCCATTTTCAAATTAGATCAATACTATTGCTCAACAACATGGTCTGCATTCTGATGATGTGTACATGCTTTCCGTTGGCTAATGATTTTCTTTACTTCAGATGAGGAAGACAGTCTTCTTCAAGGCATCAACAAGTATCGAACATCATTGAACTTAACAGCCTTCACAAAGAATGACAATGCAGAATGTCTTGCTGAGCAAATGGCTGACCAATTCAAGGACCAACCCTGTACAAACAGCACAGGGTCCAACACTGTACCAGGCACTGAGAACCAGTTTCCCAACTACCCAGACTTTCTGGCTCATTGCCATTTAAACATCAGCAACACCGCAGATGGCATGATAATGCCTGCCTGCGTACCAAACTTGGATCCAACCCTCGTGCTTTGGAATTTTACAAAGTCCCAGTATTCAGGTAACCTAAACGATACCAAGTATGTAGGAGCTGGTATTGCTTCCGAGGGTAATTGGATTGTTGTGGTTCTTACCACTAATTCTTCAGAAGGCAGCTTTGAAACCTACAAGGCTGCCGGTTTCATTTCTAGACCCAGTCACCTTTTCTACATGATTGTGTTTTTGATGGGTTGCTTCTTTTTGTTGTAAGCTACTTCGGACGGTTATACCATTTTATCATTCATTTTGCTTTTTTTTAATCCTGTCTTGAGACAGTTCTGTCATTTGAAAATGTGAATTTGAATACATCATGTACCTCATTTGTTGAAAAATTCAAAATTAACCTTATATACTTGAAGACCTTTCAGCAATGAAGAACAGGTTACACATTTTGTTAAAGCTTCTTTCTTTCATACTATTTTCATTATCGTCTAGTGGAAAACATCCCAAATCCATGGATATCGATACCTTGAGCTAGGTTTTGAATGCTCTTAACATTTACTCCCAAATCATTGGGCAAGATTATTTATTCGAATTCGTAGTCAATTACTTCAGCAAGTTAGTATCGAATTATATTGAGATATGTGTACTACATAATTTAAAAAAAAAATCCAAATCAGTTAGAAAATCATATAATCTAATACGGAGTAGCTAACAACTCACGAAACAACCCTGCTTACCCTGGCATTAAGTAAGCTATCAGCTAATTACGCCAACACTAAAATAAATTCCAAGACTTTATTTCCGGATCCACAAAATAAACGTTCAAACTGCAAGCAATAATAAGCTGTTTCACAGGGCCAAAAAGGAGTGCAATAATCACATATTTTCAAATCATTCCTACATATTTGGACTTTTTTTTTCCCCCGAGAAAACATATTTTGACCTTAGGGCTACAAAGAATCACATTCATAAATATTACAAGGATAAACTAAGAAATCATGCTGCTAGTATTGAGTTTAGGACCTGTAGAGGGAGCATTCACCGTCCACTGATCTCTTCTGCATTATTGACAAATTCTTCTAAGCTTCACAGCCTAAAGAAGTCTTTGTTATATACACAATAATTCCATCACAATAAACTCAAGCACTTTTCAATTTCGCATTAGTTGTCAATAGGTATCTCTTAAGAGCAAGCATCAGGACCCAAGTAGTCTTTGTGATCTTCTCCTTAATCATCAGAAGGAGGGCAGAGCTCAAAACAGTCTTCAAAATTTGGGCATGTAAACCCTTGTAAAATCCAAGAATTCCTTCATGTTTCCAGATGTTACAGAATATTCTTGAGATAGTTTTACTTTCTTTCTTTTGTGTATTTGGAAGCTTTTCTTCCTCTCTCTCTGCAGCCTGAATCACAACCTTACACCTGCACGACATTTCACATCAATCCAAATTACAATAATCATGACTATATGCTTTCTTTCATAAAAGGAAAGTATTCTTGTCTGTTGAAGTAGCAAACAAGAAAGAGGGGAAACAAAGGATATACCAACCTAATAGCCGGATAAGTCAAGCAGGTGGCAATAGTCTTTGAGAGAGCCCCCAACAAAAAGGCAGTGGAAGCAGAGAGAGCGTGTGGGGATGAGTCAGAATTTTTGTTTTTGGTTATCAGGAGTTTGTTTTTGAGCTGGTCAAAAACTGTGTACTGTCAATAAAGAAGAAGTCAGCTTTGTTAGCAGTTGATTGGAATATATGCCTGCTAAACTAAACATCTGCAACATAACAAGCATCAAACCAGGATTTGGAATTACATACCTGGATAGATGGATTCGCAGTCAATAGGAGAGAGATGCCAAGGCCATCAAAAGCACCACTCCAATTCCCTTCAGTAAGGGTCTTCCAGAACCCTTTTGCCTTTCCAAACTCGCTAGTTTGCATCTTGGATGATGCTGTATCCAAAGGCTGTCAACTCAAGGCAAAGCCATGGGCATGAGACCATATTCCAAGCAAGATTCTTATATAAATTAGCAGATCCATTTACTTCAGAACTATAGACACGCTGGCCTTGGCAAACTTACCGTCCCAAGAACTTCACACTTGGTATTTTATGGTATCTAAATTAATAATACATTTTAGTCAAAGTCAATGATTGATACACATCCTCAGTTTCATAATAATTACGACACCATTTAGTGTTGCACTATCCATATACCAAGTTTTCCACAAGATTTTATTGAAAGCAATTGTTTCGTATTATCAAGTAAAATGTTCTTGAGTTCGTTTCATTGTAAATTTTTATAATGGCGAGCGTGCTAGTCAATTCAAAGTAATAAAATATCTTTTTGAAACATAGGAAGTATTATTGGGACCCTTTACCTATCTCCATCCCAAGAGCCTTATTTCTATCTCCATCTTAAAAGCAACTTTGCTTCATTTTTTTGCCCATCTTGTATCCTTTTTTTTTCCAATTTCTAAAATTGACACCAATTCTTGATCATGCCAAGCTAAGTGCTAACCTTTTATACCTGGTGATCTCTCTCTCACTCTCTCTCTCTCTCTCTCTCTCTCTCACACACACACACACACACACAGGTCACACACACTCACACACACACACAACCAAAAAAAATATAAAGCAAGAAGTTGATAATTCACTAACGCTTTGTTTGGATAGCAAACAAGGAAAGAAAGGAAGGGGTATAGGAGGAAGGGAAGGGGAAAGAAAAGGAGGGGGAGGTGAGCTCTATTTTCCCTCCAAATCTCTCTAATTTTAGAGGCATTATGCTTATTAAAGAGAGAGGGAAAATGGATCCCTCCCTCTCCTTTCTCTTCCTTCCCCCAATCCTTTACCCAAATAAGAGAGTTTGTCACCCCTCCCTTTCTTTTCCTTCCATTTCCTTCTATCCAAACAAAGTGTTATAGAGAGACATGTGATTACAGTTATTTTCATGAAAACCAAAAATAAAAATCTTCAGTCAGGATTATCAAGTGTGTGAAACTCAAGAAGTTGGCAGCTTAAAACATGTAACCGAGATATATCCATGCAATATTCAGAGTTACTATTAACAAGGGATAAGAGCAACTAACAACCTGTGTAATGACGACAGTTAAAGCCCCAGCAGCAGCAGCGACAATCAGATTTGCTTTTGTGCCCATTGACTTGAAATTACTTTTCTTCAGGTAAAGCCTCTTTAAAAAGCTGTACCCATAGAAATAAATAAACTGTTGTATAACAGATTGAAAGTTCTTTGTCCCTAAACCCTGATATAATGAAAGAACTTGACCATTACGAATAGCTTCCCATAAAACATCGGAAAGGTGCCTGCAAAAATACAACAGCATAAGTAAATTTTTGGAGGCTGCATAATATAAGCAAAGGAAAAATGGGCCATTATGGTCTTTTTCTTTTTTAAAAAAAAAATTAAATAAAATTGTAACAGGAGCTCTCTTTGAGATATTAGCCAGAAACACTGCACAAAAGACTGCCAACACCAAAAGGCAATGTAACGAACTTATTTTCAGAATGCGATGGGAAAACAATAAATCCTGTAAAGGTCTAGCAAAAGGATAGATATTGCGGTTCTTGTTTGAGTAAGTTGCAGAACAAAAGGCATGATAAAACGTTTCAAGAAAGGTCAAACATCGTACAAAAATTTCAAAGAGACAAGACAGAATTCCAATATTTTACATTTCTACTCCTATCAATGATCGAAGCGCAAATTGAGTTCTTAAAGGTAAAGATACAAATTAGACCAAGCACAATACTCCTTAAATCTCATTTCATACTCCTATGGCCGCTGATGCTGCTTGGTGTAATTTAACCCTTTTAATATCTTCATCATCCTAACTTTTAATTCTACGGTATGCTCTTCATGCTAAATACATAAAATGAAAACCACCCTCAGTCAATTATCATTCAATTTATTCTCAATAACTGGTACCATGTTCAAAACATTGTACATCACCTTTGATTTTGAAAGTTAACACTAAAGTGCACTTCCTCCAGTTTTCTGCGATTTGTAGGTTTTTCACAACTTAATGAAAAAATATATGACTGTTCAACACCAGCCTAAGATATCGCCACGCATCAATAGGAAACTTATTCGTTTTAACACCTTTCTTTAATTTCATCCAGAACTTTATTCAATCTAACACCTTTCTTTAATTTCATCCTCTTTCTTCTCCATTCCATACCTCGAATTTTTTGCACGTAGCCTATAAATATTTCCTAACTAGGTAGAAATCTATAATTGATATCTCCCGCCTAAAATAAATGCAATAAATTCACTTAGCACTCTTGATCCAAGAAAGGGAATAAAGTAGTGTTGACACACCATAAACTAGTGTGAGCACAAGCAAAATCATGAGAAAGAAATGTTAAACTATTTTGAGACATACAAAAAGTGAAACCTTTACACTTATTATGAGACATACAAAAGGTGAAAGCTTTGCGGCTGTTCCATTCAGCCCTCCTCATGATGACACTCTATATGAGTTGCAATTTCCTTTACTTAAAAGTGAGTTGCCTTTATGATATAAGCTAGATCTGATGTTTACACAGCCTTGAAAAGTCTAGCTATGCATAACTGAATGCCTAAACACTCCTCAGCTCCTCTTGATTTCATGAACATTTATTACCTTTTAATTTCTTACTCAAAGTTAGTACTATAGAAACTCTTCAATAATATTGAGTAATATCAAATCAAATTGGCTCATTGATATGCACTATTTGCATTGATTAACATTTATCATCCTGTTTTCAAAAGTTACAATGTTTTTCAATAATTAAATTTGGTTACTGCTTAGTAGTTGAAAAGTTTTTTTTTTTAAAATATTTATTTTATACATATTTTTTTATTTTATAGCTCGGTCATGCCTGCATGCCATAACATAAGTTAAACCAAATTTAATTTTGATTAAGGAAAATCAATGAAGCAAACCTTTCCTTCAATTTATCAAGGCTCACTTAAGAGTCTATAACTTCCAAAGCCCTCTCAAATGTTTTCCAAGGGACAGAGCAGCATTGTCGCAAGAAAATTGCGAGGAATCAATATTTAGGGGAAGGGCATATTAGTCATAGTCTATTAGTATTTAGTAGTAGCTTGGGGAATAAGTTAGAGTTTGTTATGGGAGTATTTCTATAAATTGGCCTCATTTAGAAGAATAATCATCATGTTGAATATTGTCGAGGTAATGTTATTGGGAGAGAGTGAGCCCCTCGAAAGCTCATATTAGGAGACAATCCACCTCTCGATAGTGGAATTATCATCCAATTTAGTAAATCATCTTCTTCATCTTAATTTCTGCCATTAATAGTGCTGTAATCAAGCTAAATTGGATGAAGAAATTAATGGCAGAAATTAAGATGAAGAAGATGATTATAGCATTAAGATGAGAACTACAACTAAATTGGATGATAATTCCACTTTCGAGAGGTGGATTCTCTCCTAATATGAGCTTTCGAGAGGCTCACTCTCTCCCAATAACATTACATCAACAATATTCAACATGATGATTATTCCTCCTAATGAGGCCTATTTATAGAAAAACTCCCATAACAAACTCTAACTTATTCCCCAAGCTACTACTAATAGACGATGACTAATATGCCCTTCCCCTAAATATTGATTCCTTGCAAAAATGTCCTCTACTTGTATCATCTTACATGCCCCTTTTCTATCTACCTCCTCTCTATGTCTCCCATAACATCCAACCCCTATCTAGTTTATTTACCATGACAACAACTTAAATCTACAAAGAGCAATCAAATTTAGGAAAGTGCAAGGAAGGGTGGAGGAAAGAACTTGCTAGTGCTGGTAAGTCAGCAAGATGCAAGTGGATGGATTTGAAGAATTAAGAGGTATGCAATAGTCAACATCTAAAAAATTAAAAAGACTATAATAAGCAATTCATACTAGTTTGTCAATAGCTAATAATTGACAAATGGAATATTCTCAACATAAACTAAAGCATATACATTACATATGAAACTTGACAGCTTATAATTTGGGGCAATAATACATTTGAAACAAGCAGACAAATAATATCTATTTTCATTTTATATTTTTTAATTTCATAGCTCGGGTCTTGCCATAACATTAGTTAAACCAAAGTAAATTTTACTCAAGGACAATAAATGCATCAAGCCTTTCCTTCAATTTATCAAGGCTCACTTAACTAAAGAATCTATAACATCCCAAGCCCTCCCAAAAGTTGTCCAGGGACAAAGCAGCATTCTCGCAAGAAAATATCCTCTACTTTTATCATCTTCCAGCCCCTTTTCTCTCTACCTCCTCTCTATGTCTCCCATAACATCCAACCCCTATCTAGTTTATGGATTTGAAGAATTAAGAAGTATGGAATAGTCAAGATCTAAAAATTTAAAAAGACTATGATAAGCAATGCATACTAGTTTGCCAATGGCTAATAATTGACAAATGGAATATTCTCAAAATAAACTAAATCATATGAAGTATACATTACACATGAAATTTGACAGCTTATAGTTCAGGGCAATAATACATTTGAAACAAGCAGACAAATACAATAAAAAATAGGGGGGAAAAGCTAAGAATATTGAATATTACGAGGACTTTGAAATCTTTGATCAGTTCAAGAATCACCACGACAAATGAAGAAATCATAACGGAACGCTAGATAAATCCTTCCGGTTTCCCAACATTATCACTATACAGCAGCCCCATAAACACTTTCTACACCATTAGCTCCTTTCAAATGTCGACTTACTAACCTTGTGTGACTGTCACTCCACAATTATTGACCTCAATCGCATTGAAATTGAATCGAAAGGGAAATTTAGACCATAAACAATGCATTATACCAATCAGCAAACTAGAGCACTATTCTAAAACTCCACTTCATCTAGTTGCTCATCCTCAACTTTTCATGAAAATTAATAAAATAATCATGAATAAAAAACATGCAATCATAAGCATTTGATTATCAATTTTCAATTTAATCTAATGAATCTACCTTTTCAAACAAAGGTAGAACTTTTCTACATATGAACATGATCTACAATATATAAACAAAGAAATATTACGTAAAAGCCTAGATCTCCAAACTCCCAACAACACAAAAATCTGAACAGTTATATACACTAACAATACAACTTAAGCAACTTTTATATCTTCAATCAGAACGAATTTAAGCAAAACAGCTCAGATTAAACCAATATTAAACGCCCAAATTCAATAAATTACAAATATTAAATACATGCATGATTCTTAATTTCTTATACTAAAATTCAACATAATCACACAATTATTAAGATCAGAGAGTCAAAATCAAAACTTTAACATAAAATTAACAAATAAACTTCAACATCATCTCAAGAACTTCCATTAAATTAAAAACCCATCAAAATTATATTTAAAAAAAAAAGTAGGACCCATCAAAGAGAGAGAAAATTGAAAACCTGTATCTTTGCTGATGATGAGAACGAGCTTCAGCTTGATACTTAGTTTTACAAGTATCTAAAGGGTACAAAACGGTGGTGCTAACAAGAGCTCCAATGGCTCCAGAAGTCGCCTCTGTTAATGATTCGAAATCCAAAGCCATTGATATAATTATAATTATCTCTCAAACTATAAAAAAATAACCCAGATTTATTTGAAATCTATGATTATTGAAGAAAAAGAGTTAACCCCCAAAACCCAATTATTGGAAAATTGGGGAGGTTTGTATGATGAATGATTTTTGTTCGGTGAAGAACAGTGAATAAATTGTCATGAATATTTGTGCAGTACTCGTAATTTAGAACATGTAATGAATTGTGAGTTTAATACCCACCTACCCTGTTCTTCTCATTAACTTTGGTTTTAATTTGGATTTGGTTTCTTTTTTTAAGATTTGTGGGTCCTAAATTGTTTGGCATGGAAGCTGGCTGATGGGCATCTTTCAGATATTTTGGGCTTGGAGGCTGGCTAGTCGAGGCCGCAAAAGGGCTTGATTGCTAGTCTAGGTATCCAAAGGGTCGTTTTTGCTAATACCGTTTTTATACACAAGTAAAGATGGCAATGGGTTGGGACTGCTCGGCCTGTAAAATGCTCGGCCTTGCTAAAGACAGCCCGGCCCGATATTGTTAAGGCTAGGTCGTGTGTTGGGCCAAGACTTAGTATTTTGTGATGTAGGACCACTTTGATACCAACTGTCACGGTCCGAGAATTTGATACCTGATCGGTGTGGTGCACGCTCGTTTATGTATGATGAAGGTGCAAGCCAAGTATTCAAATGGATTATAGCAAGTAGCAACACAAATAAAAAGGCGTCTTAGAAGCACTCTTGTCTATTGGCAATAAAGTAAGAACAAGGGACAGGAATTAAAGAATTTTTACAAGGTGGGCCCGAGGTTTGACTTTCTCTCTTCTCCATGGTTCTTCGATTATGATCGCGTTTTTTCATCAAGCTTGATCTCCGATGGCTAAGAAAAAGAAGCAGAACACTCTTACACCTCAAATAGTACAGCTGAAGACTGTTCATGAACCCTTTGATACGATTTTGCGGAATTTGCAAAAATTCAGGCACTTCTTTTATTCTAAGTCCAACTCATGAAGTTGATGAGTTGTTTACTCCGGCGCCGGGACTGGTTAATCCAGCTTGTGGTCCTATTCCCCGAAGTGATGCTAAGACTATTGCAATGTTTTTTTTTATTATACTTCTACGCCGGCAGCTTCAGCTTCAGCTTCCAATAGGACGGTACCTAGGGTTTTGGGGTTTACTGTTCCATTGGATTCTGGAGCTGGTGGTCATCGATCTAAGCCCACTGTTCCCGATCCTCATTCTCCATCTCCCCCGAAGCAGAATGCACACAAAGATGGTGAAGATCGACCTGGTCCATTCACTGGTAAGCTGACTGTTAAAGGAGCTACTTTGTCCTATGTTGACCCGATGGTTCAAGATGGGAAACCGATTGCTCAATTGCAGGACTCTGAGCTTAGTGAAGGTAATAAAAAGTGGTCTAATGCTTTAGTGTTTTATGTGGTTGGATTTTATCCTATAGTTGCTGCTGTTCATCGTTTTATAACTCAACAATGGAGCAGTGTGTAGAAACCAGACATTTTCTGGCATGATGATGGGTACTTTATCATTTATCTTAGTTTGGTTGATGATAAGGATACTATACTTTGTTCTGGTCCACATATGTTTCTTGGAAAACCAGCAATTGTTAAACCATGGAGCCCTAAATTTGATTTTAGTGCAGAAATTATGAGAACTATCCTTTAGTGGGTTAAGTTCCCTAACCTGCCACTAAATTGCTGGGGACCTGATACTTTTAGCCGTATTGGTAGTCTGTTTGGAGTGCCAATTTGTGCTGATGAATGCACAACTAGGCAGCTTAGAGTATCTTTTGCTAGGGTCCTAATTGAAATTGATGTTACTAAGCATATGCCTAAATCTGTTTTCGTTGAGAGCCCTTTAAGGGAAATGTTGGAGCTTAAGGTAGTGTATGAATGGATCCCACCCTATTTCTCTAAGTGCAATAAGGTTGTCCATGACTACTCTCTCAAACCTATGCCTGTTGCTACTAATCAGACTCAGCCTAAGCAACCAGCTGTTCCCGCAGCACCTTCAAAACAATAGCAAGTTTAGGTTCCTAAGCCCAATTAAGCTCCTGCTGCTCCTGATGTTGCTGCTTCTTCAGATATTTCTGTTCATGGGCAGTTTATTATCACACCAAATGTTACCATTACCCAAAACAACTCAGATGAGGGATGGAGAATAGTTGGAAGGACGGCAAAGAATCAACATACAAGAGTTAATAAGCCAGCTACTACTTAAAATGCTTTTGTTGCTTTTATTGCAAATGAAACAGAGGGTGCTGGTGGTTTTACTATCTCCTTGGGTATTAACTCTAATAACATTTATTTTAAGAATGTTATTAGAGTTAATACCACTCGTGAATAGCCCTTCGCACGCGGGTTTTACTATCTCCTATGGTTTTACTATTTCCTTGGGTATTAACTCTAATAACATTCTTAAATTTGTTTTAAGAATGTTATTAAAGTTAACACTATTTTTAGAATTAATTTTTGTTTTAAGAATTCTAATAACATCTGTTTCGGGGGCTTTTGTCCCTTGGGAGAGTTACCACACTAAGATTGGATTCAGCAAAGGGCGCCTGTACCTGCAAAGCAAACGGACCGCCGGATGGTCGGTGGTCCGCCTCTGAAGATTAAGTTAGTAAGTATTCGGAGTAAAACATGCGGAAATAAAGTTATCTGCTCGGATTCCAAGCTCAGGTAAGGTGTTGTCTGTTTCTTGAAAATGACAGCTTTGTAATAAATGTGAAAGTGACGTGTTGTCTCGTATTTAGTATCTTTCTGTCATAAATGTAGGAACTGTCCCTATTTATAGGGTCTTTTTGATAAGTGTGCCCTCCCTAGGATCTGGTGACTTAGGGATTAGGTCACACCGTAAAACGGCGCCTCAAGGTTTGGGCCCTTGAAGGCCGCCATTCTAGAGGCAATGCCTGAGTGACACGTGTCACTGAGCCCAAAAGGCTTTTGGGCATCTCTTAGGGTGACTCGTGTCGCCCTCTTAATGGTCCATGCTGGATCATCAATCATCTCAGAACGGAGGAATGTCTGCCTACCACGTGTCACTATCTCAAAGGTCCAGGTGGCACCTCTACCAATGACACGTGGCGGCTTCTGATTGGGTCACCTGGCCGGGTAAAAATACCCAAATCATTTTCCCCTCACAGGGGTCACGTGCATTGCACATGACACCTATGACAAGTGTCAACATCAGACTGGCCGAATTTTCAAATTATTTTGGAGGGAAAAATTAGGGTTTACCCCTTCTATAAATAGAAGGGTTTAACCCCCCCTTTTGCTTTCACACATTTGCGAATCTTGGAGAATCTCTGGACTTTTAACTTTCAAAGACTCTCAAGACTTTAACTCATCAAGCATCCGACGCTCGGCTTTCTGTCCGTCTGTTTCAGCAAACAAGGCGTCTCATAATACCTTTTTCTAAGGTAATCGCCTACTCTCTTCTTTTACTTATTCTTTCTTGCATTTTTTCCTTATCAAATTGTTTCCCAAACGCACACGGCACGACCTAGGTTAGCGATCATCCGGTCACCGGGGACGGCTGAATCTAGAACTAGGAGTGCCGAATGCTCGTTCGAGAACTTTCCTTTAAGTACATCTCCAAATTCGACAGTGTCTGTGCATCGGCAGGACACGATGGCCAGAACAAAGCAGACAACGAGGAGATATAGGGCGGATGGTTCCTTTTACCATTCGGACAGTGAGACTGTCAACTTTGATGGCTCCATTAGGGTGCTTGCTAGTGAAATTTCAGAGCACCCCCCAAACCCTTCCACTAACCTTCCCCAAACTCCAACTTATTATTCTTCCCCTTCTTCAAGCGGCACCCCTAGTGATACTATACTGCGGGAAGCCGATAGTCAATACCAGGCCGAGCCTTCGGAACAGGCGTCGGAGGAGAGTCTAGGGGAGGACCCTGCTGGCCCCAGCCGACAGTCCCCTAGCTCTGGGGAGAGCTCTGATGACGATTCGTCCTCGTCATCTTCTGAAAATGCCTCCGTTACTTCAGAGGAGGCCCGAGCAAAGATAAGAACTGCAAGGGAATCCTTGTCAGTGGAAAAGAGGGAAGGCTGGGCGGAGCCGAGTGCATCTAGGCGCTTGAAACGCGCCCCCTACTATCACCATGTCCGCAAAGCAAGCGGACTACTATACATCCGGTCTTGCCAATTTCAAGCGCAAGACCGTAATGGGTCATGGCTTTTCCTTGTCCGTTCCCAACAAGGATGATACGATAACCGGGCCGACCTTGGCCAGTTATAAGGACCAAGCATTCGGCTGCTACGAGGCGGTCCTCCAGGCTGGTCTACGCTTCCCTCTCAATCCGGCCGTGGAGAGAATAATGATTAATAAAAAAATCAAGCATCATTATTATGATTGAGAATAATGATTAATAAAAAAAAAAAATCGTCCGAGCTTCTTGGCCGAGATAATAGTTGGTCGGGCATGGTTAGGTGTCCGAGTTGCTATTGAGCAAGGGACCTCCTTTCCTATTTCAGGCGGACAGATACTAAGTCGGTCATGGATAGGCATCCGAGCTGTTATTGAGCAAGGGACCTCCTAGCTAATTTCAAGCGACCAAGCATTGAGTCGGCTATGTGCCGAATGAGTGGGTGTCCGAGCTGCTATTGAGCAAACGACATCCTAACCACTTTGATGCGTACATGGAATGAATTGGCTAATGTGCCAAATGAAGCTAGGTGGCCGTGCTGCTACTTAGCAAAGGTCCACCTTCTCATTTTTTAGGCGGACGTTGTCTTGCCAAGCTAGGTGGCCGAGTTGCTAGTGGACGACCCTCACATTTAAAAGGCAATATCGCTAAGTGACGTGGCACATTGCTAGTGGACGACCCTCCTCAAAAGACTTAGCGGCCGATAGCCTATTGTTGAAGAATGAGTCGGGGCTAGTATGTAAATGATAGCAAAGCAACTGATCGAGCCGACCGATGCATCAGCCAAAATGATCAACTAATGAGAAAACAACATTCCTTTAGAAGGATAAGTGGCACTTGTGAAGAGATAAGTGGACGAGGACCATTAGGCCTCGACTTATTATTAGAGATCGCAAGCGGTAACAAATTTCTAAAGCCTAATGCAATTAGGTCGAGTAGGCCCTCCATGAAGTCAAGATGCCTACTTAGTGTCCGACCCTTTATGCAAGCATTCATTGCTCACAAGATATCTTTAAGGTCGGGTGTCGTTACTATATAATCAAGTTCATAATCGAAAAAAGAAGAAAGCCTATCAAGATAAGATAGGGCAGCTCCTTCTAGTTTTTGAACGGCCTAATCACTATACCAAATGCTAAGCCGTCACATTTTATTCAAGTCTTTAAAAGACAAGCCACCCCATTGGGGCAATAAGGAAATACTAAGGTCCAAACGTTCCTTATTGAGTAGCCACTTCATGAAATTAAGGACAAAGGTCCCTTAGTATAAGGTTTCGGCCCAATACATGTATTAATACCTTCGGATAAGCCTCCCTTAATCGGGCAATGTACAGATCTTTATATGATCCGAGTGTACATTGAATGGCTCCTTCATCCGAACATGTACAGAAAACTCTAGAAGAGGTTGAGCTGTTCATACAACACCCTTCCAAGTATGAGTAAGACTTACCATATAAAAGAGCAAAATGGCACATGTGCCGAGCTCCTATGCAAGGAGAAAGCCAAGATGGAAGATACACACGGCAACATTGTCGAGTATAATTCCCAATACGATGGTAAAACACTGAGTATAATCCCGAAGATTTGTTCGGCTAAACACGTTGTATAGCTTAAACTCCCAAAGCACAAAGATTCTAGGCGGCGGAAATGTCGAATAGAAATCTCAAAGGTACTCCAAAATGCAGGAATTCTAAGCCTGTGCGCCAAAAAGAATTCTGAAAGCAAGGGCAAGAAGTGACAGATGGTCAACTTTCGCCCCAACTGAGTCCGAGCCCAATCGGGCACAGGACGAAACTTGAAATTATTAAGAGGGCCAAAAAGATAATGTCAATTGACCTCTCAAAGGTTAGTCCAAACAACTAAAAAGTCGTTGGACGCCTAGAAAAGATAAATGAAAATTCATCCCACGTGGCATAGAGACGAGACTAAGAATCTCGGCAAATGTTATATCTAATTCGGCACAGATACGAGGCAAAGCCCCTCGGCAAGTGTTAAATGTTTCTCGGTATTATCCTAGTCTAAGTTAATTGAAACCTTCTAGACTAAATGCCGAATCAATGCAAAAAAAAAAAAAAAAAAAAGAAGAGCATCTAAGCCTAATTGGCCATTAAAGAAAAAATGTCTAAATGACAAATATCTTTTAACAAGTCTAGATCCAAAATAATCCTTAAAAAGGATAGACCAAATAGGGCAGACCTCATGAATAAGAGGAATTGAAAAAGACTAATAGCCAATCAAACCTTGTAAGAAAGGTACTTTAAGTAACCCATCAGTCACAAGACAATCAAAGTGGGGCTTAAAATACATAATGATCGACATCTGTCTAGTTCAAGGGCAATCATTATTATTGTAGACACCCATTTGTATCTCCCCAAAACCAAACCCGATGATGAGTGCCTTTCACGTCGAATCATAATCGAATGAAGTGAAAGTGTGGAAAGTTTAATGTTGCGGATAGTTTTAATTTCTTTTCTCTTCTCTCTGTTTTTGAAAAATTATTTTAAGAAAACAGCCAATCAAGTTTGGTTGGTCCATGATATGGGTCCAATAGTAGTGTATTTGTATGGGGCTTGACAAGAGCTTTCCAACAATATATTATAAGCCCAATTCCGATGAATATTGAGGAAGTTATGGCCAAATTACTGAACTGGGCCCGGTTTGAACCTCATGTGCGGCCCATTGATCTAGGGGAGGGCCTAATATAGATTTATCATTCCTAATGCAATTAGGAATGGTTTTAGTCTTCTAGATTTTTCTAGAAGGTTCTTTTCATTCCTAATTTAATTAGCATTGATAAATTGACTTTTGTTGACTTTTTAGAGTTTTAATTAAAATCAAAGAGTATTTTTGAGGGAAATACGATTTTATCCTCCTGTACGGCAATTTTTATCTGATTTTAAGAAAACGAGTGATTTTCTAAATCAACACCAAACGTCAGCTGTAGCGCCTGGCGCTACGCTTGGCGCCTGGCGCTGATGTTGGCGCCTAGCGCCAACAGCCAGCGTTGGCGCTGGTTCATTTTTACGTGCGCCAGACGCTGTTTTGATATTTTATCTTTTTGGCTGATTTTCTCTATAAATAACGTATTAAAAACTCCATTTTCGATAGCCAGTTTTCATCAATAACCAGTTTTCATCTATAATCATTCACGAACTCTCATCAAGATTTCCTTGATCTCTCTCTCTCTGTTTTTCTAAACTAGCTTTTTACATACAAAATTCCGCATTCATTAGATTTAGATACACCTAGCCATATTCGAAGTTGCCTTCCCCCTAGATGTGAATGGTTTCATTTCTGAGGGTTTGGTCCCAAATCTCTCTTTCAATTATTTAAATTCTTTGATCATTATTTTCCTTGAAGTTACTAACGTGTGTATTTTGTTATTAGAAAGAGGTACGAGGCATCAAAGTAAGTACTTTAATTGATTTATTGATGTTATGATGTAGAAATCATGTTTATGATGTTATTATGATATTCCTAGTATCATGTCTAGGGTAGATTTAATACTAAGTATGATTGTTATGATGCATTTTATGTTCTTTCTAATATTTATGATTGTTAGTATCATGTTAGGGCTAAAGATTTGATTTTTATTGTTTAGTGACATGCTAGGGTTTGTTATTAATCTTGTTAGTATCATGCCTAGGATCTTGCTATTATTATGCTTTAACATGATTATTATGATTATGATTATTATAATTATTATGATTATTGTTTTTATGATTATAATAATTATTATAATTGATTATTATTATGTTGCTTGATTTTTATTGTTTATTGCTTGATCACACCTTTTATGCATGTTTAAAGGGAATTGGTACTTGTAATCATGCTTAATAAGATATTTAATAATCTTGTTAGGGTTAATTTGATTATAATTCAAGTGATCGCCAATAATAGATTTATTTGTGCATTAAATTCAACCAACATAGATTACACAGGTTTAAGGTTAATCCTATTAATTTCATGTTAGTCAGGAAGCGCGCATGAATACGATCAGAATAAAGTAGAGGCCTATTATTAGGGCAGGTTCAATCTCTTTTAGGTTGGATTTGTACCTTCATCCCCGAACCCTTATTTGGTTCAAGACCTTATGGAGTTGATGATCTTTTGGATCGTTAAGGGGTGTAACCTTCACCCTGTGAACAGTTTACAAGTTCCTAAAACTTGTTGGCGACTCTTTTGCTCTATCTTCTTCCCTTTTGGACGCCACCGTACTTTAGTGTATGATCACAATGGGGTTCAAGATAGGGGGTTAACACTTGAAAATATTCCCTACAATTATGATTGATTAACTAAGAAATTAATCAAACCTTTTTTAATTGAACTAGACAAGATGTCGAATTCAAAGAAGTTATAAATTCATTTTCGAGAGGTATAATCCCTCTTGAGAAGAGAAATCATCCCTCTCAAGGGGCTTATGTTTCGGGGTATTTTTACCCCCTTTTATAGACAAATGAGAGGCCAACAAGTGGCCCAATTATAAGCCGACATGTGGCATCATGCTCAGCTAAATAAAGGCCAATAAGAGCATGACACGTGGCCTAAAGAGAGATATCATAAAATGAAGGGCTCAAAGCCCATTAAGGAAACATGCCTAGCATGAAGGAAACCCTAATACACGTGTCAACCACGTATAGGGCAGCCAATCTTCCTAGGTTATGAAACCCTAGGAGCATGATCTCCCACTTCCTTATAAATACCCCATCATTTCATGATGGAAGGGAACAACACACCATCCCCAAAGGCACAATGCCCAAAATATTCTCTCACTTCTCTCTACTTTCTCTTTTTAAATTCCGTTTTTCGGTCACTAACTTGATCGTCGGAGGCGGATCACCGGTACATCGGAGATCCGTTGTTTTGCAGGTGTTCATGCCGTACGAGTGTTGTATCCCGGATCTGTCTCCCGCTGGAATCCATACCCCCCTTTCGGGTTATCCTAAAAATGCCCGAAACACCATGTCCCTCTTTCTCTTTGCTATAGGTATGAGATACTTATCCAGATGCCTTTATGAGCTTAGCTTGAACCCTGACTTCAATTTTCACCCTAGATGTGAAAAACTTTGTCTACCTCATATGATGTTTGCTGATGATTTACTTATGTTTTCTAGAGCTAATATTGTCTCTGTCAAGCTTCTCTTCCAGGCTTTTTCAAAGTTATATAAAGCTTCGGGCCTTTCTACTAATCTTGACAAAAGTGAAGCTATTTTGGTGGGGTTCTTGATGAAATTCAAACTGAACTTAGGGATCTTCTTGGGGTTTCTCATGGGTCTATTCCCTTCAAGTATCTTAGGGTTCCCCTTTCCTCTAAGAATCTTATTATTGCTCAATGTAATCCCTTGCTGAGAAGGTAACTGCAAGAATCCATGGGTTGATGGCTAAACACTTGTCTTATGCTAGGAGACTCCGACTAGTCAAGAGTGTTCTGTTCGTATACAAACATACTGTGCTCAAACTTTCATTTTACTTGAGAAAATCTTGAAGGAGATTGAAGCCAGATTCAGATGCTTTCTTTGGACTAGCTCCTCTGCTCTAGTTAGGTTATCTTTGGTTGCTCTGAACAATGTCTGTATCCCTAAGGTTTGTGGTGGTTGAAATTTATTGTCTCCTCTTGAGTGGAACAAAGCTGTTGTATGTCACAAAACTGTTTTGTGATATTGCTCCCAAGCGAGGCTGACAATTTATGGGTGAAATGGGTGCATATATATTATTTCAAGAATAAAGACTGCTGGACTGCCCCTATTCCTGCTAAATGTTCCTGGTTTTTGAAGAAAATTATGTGCTGCAGAGATATTATGAATGATTTAGGGGGATGGGGTAGCATCATTTAAGTCAACAAAATGAAAATCAAGAAACTTTATTATGCTATTAGGCCCTAAGTTCCTAAGATGCCTTGGAAAAGGGTTGTTTTTAACAATTTGGCAACTCCTAAAAGTGTTTTCATTCTTTAGCTGGCTTTGTGGAATAGGTTATTCACTAAGGATAGGCTTTTGCAATGGAATATCTCTTGTGATCCTAAGTGCTTTTTAGTTTGAAAGAAAATGAGAGTATGAAACATTTGTTCTTTGATTGTGATTTTTCAAGACAAGTTTGGGGCAAAATTTTAAGCATTTTAAGCATTTTACATATTCCTAAACCTGTGCAGAGATTTGATGCAGAGGTACGGTTGACTGGATAAAGAAGCATTGCAGGAAATCTAACATTAAAAGTCAGCTTTTGCATGTTGCTTTCATTGAAGCTGTCCATAGAATTTGGATTCAAAGATATTATGTGTTGTTTATAGGGGATGCAAGACTACTAATACCTTAGTCAGGGATATTATTTTTAACACAGCTTGTAGATTTCCTGAGTCTAGTAAGAAATATTTGATTGCATAATTGGTTTTATAGTTTGTTTTGTTTAGTCTAGGCTGGCTCTTTCCTATTTTCTTATGCCTAGATTCTTGTATTCTCCTTCTGTCCTGGTTTCTGCTATAGCACCCTTCCTAGAAGGTGGATATAGTAGTTGCTAGTGCAGTTGGGGTTGATTGCTTTTGGTTCAGGTGCCCATCCTAGATGGTGGTCTGTTCCTTTTTGTTGCCTATAGGTTTTAGCCCTTGTTTGGGCTTTGCTTTGTTTGGTAGGTGTTTGGTTGGCCCTAAGGATCTTGTGGTGTTTGGGTTGGTTTCATCTTAGCTTTCTTGTAATTTGTAACCTTTTACTTTTGGTAATAAAATTATTCTATTTACCAAAAAAAGAGAGAGAGAGAGAGAGAGAGCAAGGGTCAATCGAGGCTTGTGAAGGTCGATCAAGTCAAAGCGTTCACAAGTGGGTCCGACGACAAGTGTATTCGATTGGAAGGTCTAAAGGGTGGCGCTTTCAGTTCTACAATTACTAGTCTTAAGAATTTAAATTAAACAACAAAAAGATTCGAAGCACGTAGGAACCTTTTCTCCGCCCATTTTTAGGCCTTGTAAAACCTAGTTTTGACCCATAGGCTAACATATCAATCCCAACCATGGACCAAACCAAATCCCAGTAAACTACGATCCATCCCTTGCCTTATATACTTATTAATTTCCCTATTTGGAAACATGCAACAATTTTAATTGTATTAGGGTGGTTAACGTGCTCATTGCGCGCGCCATAACTAGTCATGTCCCTGGAGTTTTTTCAATTTAGTCTTCTGTCACTACTTAAGTTATTGGCAGCATTTATAAGGGGAAATATGTAAATACATAACTTTGGGGGTATATAAATGTCCAATATACTACTCTAAAGACTTTAAAAACGCAAAAGAGGCAATTAACATTAATGACAACTGTAGACACCCATTTGTGTCTCCCCAAAACCAAACCCAATGATGAGTATCTTTCACGTTGAATCATAATCGAATGAAGTGAAAGTGTGGAAAGTTTAGTGTTGCGGATAGTTTTTATTTCTTTTCTTTCTCTCTGTTTTTTAAAACCTATTTTAAGAAAACAGCCAATCCAGTTTAGTTTGGTCCATGGCAAGGGTCCAATAATGGTGTAGTTGGGTCGGGTTCAAAAAGAGCTTTCCAACGATATATAATAAGCCCAATTCCGATGAGTAATGAGAAAGTTATGGTCAAATTACTAAATTGGGCCCGTTTTGATATTTATATGCGGCCCAATGATCTAGAGGAGGGCCTAATATAATTTATCATTCATAATGCAATTAGAATTGATTATAGTCTTCTAGATTCTTCTAGAAGGTTCTTTTCATTCCTAATTTAATTAGCATTGATAAATTGACTTTAGTTGACTTTTAAGAGTTTTAATCAGAATAAAAGAAGTGTTTTTAAGGAAAATATAGTTTTTCCCTCTCGCATGCTTAAATTTTATCAATAGAAGAAAACGCGTGGAAAACCGGAATTCAGCGTCTGGCGCTAAATCTGTCGTTTGGCGACAGGCGCGTGTTTGGCGCTGCGATCGTGTTTTATTTCTTTTTGAAACTCTGATTTGTTTTTTATCATATCCGACTGATTTTCTCTATAAATAGCCTCCTGAAACCTCCGCTTTCAATCATGAATTTCCATCAACAATCACCAACTCTCATCAAGATTCTGTTGATTACTCTCTCTCTCTCTCTTTTATAAACTAGCCTTTTGCATACAAAATTCCGCATTCACAAGATCTAGAAACACCTAGCCAAGTTCGAAGTTGCCTTCGCCCTAGACGTGAAAGGTTTTAATTTCCGAAGGTTTGGTCCCAAATCTCTCTTTCAATTATTTAATTTAATTGTTTGATTATTATTTTCCTTGAAGTTACTAACGTGTGTATTTTTTTATTAGAAAGAGGTACGAGGCATCCAAGTAAGTGTTTTAATTGATTTATTGATATTATGATTCTTAGAAATCATGTCTAGATTGTTATTATGATTCCTAGTATCATGTTAGGATGTTTTATTGCTTCCTAGCATCATGTTCAGGGTAACAACTATAATTTCTAGTATCAAATATGACAATTGTGATTCCTGCGATGCTTCCTTCTCTTCCTAATATTCATGTTAGTATCATGTTAGGGCTAAAGCTTTGATTTTTATTGTTTAGTGACATGATAGGGTTTGTTATTAATCATGTTAGTATCATACTTAGGATCTTGCTATTATTATGCTTTAACATGAACGTGATTATGATTATTATTGTTTTAATTATTATTTATGATTATTATGTTGCTTGATATATATCTATTGTTATTGCTTAATCACGCCTTTTATGCATGTTTAAAGGGAATTTGTACTTGTAATCATGCTTAATAAGATGATTAATAATCTTGTTTAGGGTTAATATGACTATAATTCAAGTGATCGCCAATAATAGTTTTGTTTGTGCATTAATATTCAACCAACATAGATTAAATATATAGGTTTAGGGTAACCTAATGATTGCATGTTAGTCAGAAAGCGCACATGAATACGATCAGAATAAATTAGAGGCATATTATTAGGGCAGGTTCAATCTCTTTTAGGTTGGATTTGTACCTTCATCCCTGAACTACCAGTCACGGTTCCAGATCTATTGGAGCTAACGATCTCCTGGATCGCTAAGGGGTGTAACCTTCACCCTGTGAACGGTTTACAAGTTCCTAAAACTTGTTGGCGACTCTTTTGATCTATCTTCTTTCCCTTTGGACGCCACTGTACTTTAGTGTATGATCACAGTGGGGTTCAAGTTTGGGGTAATGCTTGAAATATTCCCTACAACAACACATAAATAAATAAACATTTTAGAGGGTGTAATTAATTATCCAAATACTATTAATAACATCTATATTAAATTTTTATATAAAAAAAGTAGTGATTTTTTCTTTTTTATAAAGGTAAGTTTATATATAAAGCATTAGGAATTTAGGATGTCCTCCTCACGAGGGGAACTCCTAATGTATTATAAGAAAGAATAGACAACAAACTAGTAGAGTTATTACAAATAAATATCAATATTCATATTATCAAGAACTAAATTTCCTACATTAGTTATCCAATCCGTTGCGCGATTTGCCTCTCGATAGATATGTTGGATACTCCAATTATTAAATTGAATGGAGAGAACTAGTGTCTTAGATAACTTGCTTAATTAATTTGCCAAGGCACTGTCCAAGTGTCTTTTATTGATTTGACGGCTAAAATGACTTCGTTTGACTTTGATTTGACTTTACTTTTGCTTGGTTTGAATTTTTAAGTTGACTTTCTTTGAATGGTTTTTAAGTGAGTCTTTCGCTGTGTCCTTGATAATTGTCTTATTCGTTATCACAGTGTCAGTTTTCCTTATTTCGTATTTTAAAAAGAGCAAAACAGATTTTAATGGAAAGGAATTTCTAGGGTGTTACACACAAACTCATCCCTAGCAGCTCCTCTGACATTCCATATTATGATTTTCATATTCAAATTCGGAAGAGGACGCTGCAAAGTAACTTTTGGCACATCATTCGACCATGCATGAGGCGAAAGGAAGAATCTCTCCCAATCCTTCCATTGTTCCATGAGATTCAATGGCCCCAAATCCTCTAATTTAATCAATGGCAACACATGCACTTCTTGGTAACTCTTTGGAGGATTGAGATAGGTTACTCGAATTAAAATCCCCACCATTTCCTCCTTGGTGAAGAACATAGCTATATGGCGATTTGAAACTCCCATGCCGAAGCCCGGAGTTACGAATTGCAAAGGAATTACTAACATTTGTTTTGAAATTGGCAAGGAGTCGAAAATTTCTCTCTTTGGAAGAGACCCTCCTCCTTTCTTAGAAGCACATCTATCAAATTCATGGCACATCTATCAAAGATGTTGCCTTAACACAAAAAGGCAAAATGGGGTACTGTTCATCAGACCAAAAAGCATAACGGGGGCTGAGTTGAAATTCCGCTAACCTTTACAAACTGCCTAACAAATGATTTTGTTGCCCCTTGCTATGCATTTCCTCATACATATCCACACTTCCTTTAAACAACCTTATGTCTTCTCCATACCTTTGTCAGTTAATCTATCGATTAGATCCTAGATAGCTGCATTTGATAACATGTAGTGCATGTGCTGGACTATACCTTACACGACTCTCCTCAAACTCCTTGTAGAAGCTACTCCAAGCTAGTGTGTCACTTTTAAAAAAAACAAATGGAATACAAAATACTCTCTTTGGTCAACTATCTAAGGTTGTTGGTTACTTAGGGTTAACAAACATTTATGGTCCTATATTTAATAAAACTAGAACGTATTTTATCCAAAGTAATACGTTATATTATATGGGGTACTACCACAATTGTACAATCTGTACAATTGATTAACATGTAAACCAACTGCCGCCGGACCATTAGGATATCCTACTAAAAACAGTAAAACAGACAGAGATGACGAATTAAGGGATCTATTGCATCTTAATTCAATGAATCTAATGCATGGTTTACCAAAGTAAAATATACAATTGGAATTTTATTATTAATATAAAGTCCACTTGTATTTCAAAAAGATATAATTAAAAATTTAATTGTCCACTTGATGAATAATTTTAATGCCACTATCTCTGGTTACTTGGTCGTTAGCACATGATTCAATCTAGCATTCTTTTATTTCTTTAGTTTATTCAATAGTTTATTTAGTTAATTACTCAATTAATTATTATTCCAAGGATTAAATATGACTTGTATTCTCCAATCAAGAAAAAATGAGAGCTTGATAGTTGATGTACCCTATACTTTTTAATATAATACATGCATAAACTTAATATGCAGCTGGTTTTCGTTAATGAATCTAACTTTATTATTAGTATTAATTATATTTGATGTGTCTCCATTTTATACTTGATAAGTAATAACAAAAAGGCAACTGCTTTAATTTTCAGTAACCTCCCACAATTACAAGTTTACAACAATAGAGATTGGAACTTTGGAAGTGGTACCGACGAGAGTGTGCCAAATTGTTTAAATATATTTAACATACTTTTATTTTTTTTAATTAATAAACGAACATATATAGTTTCTCTGTGGTCCACAGTATATTAATGTGAACCAGATCTACTTAAAAATTTGTATTATTTATACCCTATATTAGTTCCTTAGATCTACTGTTAGTTTAGACGAACACTACAAGAAAGGAAGGGTGAATTGTATGTGAGTTCCTAATGACTATTTTTTCGCAAAATGTAAAGCAACGTTAAAAGGAACTAGCAAAGCACACAATATTTTACAAGAAAACCTCCCAGGGCCCAACTGAAAGTAAAACCTCGACCCTTCTAAGGGATTTCCAAACAAAACCAATTCACAAAAGCTTGTATAAAAAGTAGGGTTTTAAAAGTTAAACATTCAATTTTTCCTTAATCTAAAAACACAGTTTTAAGTAAATCTTTGAACAAAATCTTTTAAGAAAATTTAGTAAAGATAAATTATCTCAAAGAATAAAATTTTTCGAGATAATCAGTTTTTTTAAGAAATTAAATCTTTTTCTAATGAAAACCCTTTCTTAAAACTTATCTTTTTAATTTTCCAAATCTAATGCGCTTGCCAAGCTTTTGTCATATTTTCTAATAAATCTCATGCATAACCTACTTAACATATTTACAACAATTTCTAAAGATGAGACATTATTTAAACCGAATTAGTGCGCCAATACTTTGATCATGTAAGATACTTGGGCTTCACGCAGTCCGGGACTAAGTTCCTGATGTCAATATTCTTCTAGTCTTAAACTGGAACTTCGCAGACCAATTTTTTCAAAACTTGTTGTATGTCTTCGTCGCAGACCGAGTCACTTTCATGCCTTGCTGTCTTCAAGTTCCTGTAAAGGAACTTTATTAGTTTCTGTGAGGGAACTCTTCTTCTTTCTATCTTAACTTTTCTTAAGCCTTCTAGAATGTCTTGATAAACAAAGTTACTCTTCCACTTCCAAAGGCAACTTCACATGTCTGGATCACAACACTTAGAAAACTCTTATTAGATTCGAAGTTTGCTTAGTTTAAATTCATCATCATCAAAACCTTCAAGCTTCAACATCTACACTTTTATCCTTTACATGAATGTCAATCAATGCATGCAATGTTTGATTAGTAGTAATGTCATTTTTTTTTCTTACTCCGTATATGTATATACTCATATGTACGAAGTGTCAAATACTAACTCGACTTGACTAAATTGGACATAATCTGATGTAAAAATAGCCCGATCCAGTTTTTGATTTTCGTGGGCACAATAGCATGACTCAAACCCAACAAACTAGATAGACTTAACCTTATTAGACCCAACCGAACCTACCAAATTCCTCTACACCATAGTAGAGGAGTGACTTATGGATATTGATTAGGGGATTTTGCTCCCACCAATCAGAATGCGCCACGTGGGCCAATCAGGTCCTGCCAAGTGTCCCCTAGTTGGAACTGTCAGGGCTTGCAACGTGGCACGCGCTTATTCGTCCACCATGGACCTATTATGTCATGACACGTGGCATACTCCATGCCTAATGGAGAAACCGGCCACCCAGGCCCAACTTTCGAGGGAAGCCCAATCAGCCCTAGGTTAACCTAAACCTAGGATTGGCACGTTTCCCAAGGTTATAAATACCTCCCTTAATCCTCATTAAGGGGGGATTACGGAAAAAACACATTGATTACACACAGAGTTACAGGCTGATTACGCTAAAAACTCACACTAAACACTCTCACCTATAGAGACCCACTCACTTTAATTTCCGCATTAATTACTCCTTAATCGAGTACTAACTTGACCGTTGGAGGCGGAGCTCCCACCACCAGGAGTCTCCGTTGTTTTGCAGGTACAGGCGTCCGGTTCCAGTCTCGGAATTGTAACTCTCCCGCAGGACATCAGAAAACCCCGAAACGTTTGGTGCCGTCTGTGGGGAGAGTACTTCTGAGATGGCATCCAAGTCTGTACCGACTCCTGAAGAGAGGCGTCCCCTAGACGACCCTCAAGTTCAGTCGGACAATGATACTGAGAGTGAATTTGAAGTTGAAGCTCACACAGCTTCAGACGGGACCCTAAGGGCCCGACGTACCCGTCATACCGAAAGAAGGGAACGGGAACATCTTCAAACAGGAAGCGAGCCAGCAGGCGCACGGCAGCAGCCGACTGATGGATCTGCTCCCATCACAAGGAACGAACTCATGACCTTCATGAGGGACTTCAAGGGAGAGATTCAAGAGTTGATCAACAAGAAGCCGCCTGCTCTGGTCAAGGAGCAGTCGGCTAAGAAACCCTCCACTTCACTGAAGAGGAAGCCAGTTCAAGGGCGAGAGGCGACTCCTCATCCTAAATCTAGGAAGCGGGAGCCACCTGCCCTTGATTTCACAAAATTCCATTTTCCTACAGGAAATAGGAAACCTGTTCGTCATATTCAGGCGGACGGGTCGAAGCAAACATTCACGGACGCTCGGCTACTGCTAGAGCAGAAGAAGAGTGACCGGTTGTCAGAGTCGGCCTCTACTTCAAACTTTCAAGACAGTCTGCGAAATGCCTCGATGAGGCGTACTCAGTCGTATCATGAGAGTCAGTCAGGCGGCACCTCCCGTCAGTCCGGCTTTCATAGTGACCAGGCGGTACCAAACTTACCATTTGTACCGCAACAACAGTATTTTTTGCAGCCACCTCCGTTTGGTGGACCTGCAACAAAAAACGTCCAACCTATGGACTGGCAGCTACGGTTGCTTAGACTTGGTGAACAGCCGTCGGCCTTCTCCAAGGAAATTACTGAAGCCGCTCAGCTGGCCAAAGTGAAAAATGTATTAGTAGGCACCTATGACGGCACTACTAACCCAGAAGACCATCTTACGGCCTTCACCAACCTGATGTACCTTCAAGGGTTGGATGATCCCACCTGGTGCAAGTGTTTCCCAGCGACTCTCAAAGGAATCGCACAACAATGGTTCGGCAACCTGCCGACTGGTTGTGTAAATAGCTTCAGGACGCTTGCTTACTTATTCACCTCCAACTTCGCCATGAACGTCCCTGCGAAGAAAACGACCCTTGATTTAGGAACAATTCAGCAGGGCGAGAAGGAGGGTCTTCATTCTTACATCAGGCGGTTTAACCTGATGAGAATACAGATTCAAGGGTTACCGGATGAGGTAGCCTATACTGACTTTTTCAGAGGTCTCAAGGACGGGTCGACCTTCAAATTTGACTTGGTCCGAAAGAGGGTGGCGACTCTTCAAGAGGCCTTGATTGAAGCGGAAGCCTATATACAGGCGACTGATCTTTGTACGGTAAAACAGTCGGACGGGAAAAGGTTCGACAAAAGAGGACAACAGAAACAGTCGTCAAACAAAGATGAGAAGAGAAAAGAGGTCTGGGCGGCTGATTCCTCCAAACAGCCGGCCCAGAAAAAGAAAAAAGATTTCAAACCATACTCCCCAAAGTATGCGTTTAACAAGGATAACCAGTTTATCCTAAAAGAAATCAAAGGACGGATCTCAATTGAGAAGCCGGTCCCCATGAAGGGTTCTGCAAACAACCGGAACCAAGATAAATTCTGTGCTTATCATGATGATGTTGGTCACTCCAATGACTGCATCAGTCTCATGCGGTATCTGGACCGCCTGGCTGAGCAAGGTGATCTTGACACTTATGTCAAGAAATCTACGGGAACACTTCCTCAAAAAAGCAGTCGGCCAAAAAGAATCAACAGGCCGACAGCTCCGATACTGATGATGCAGTCGTCTACACCATTGCAGGCGGCTTCTCAGGAGGCGTCCCCACTATTAGGGGCAACAAAGATAATATAAGGCAGTTAGATGTAAATTCCGTTCACCAAGAACGACCGTCCAAATATACATTTCCTGAGATTGTCATCATTGAAGAAGATCTAGGAGGGGTAAGAGGGCCGCATGACGACCCTATCGTTATTGAATGTAAAGTGGCCAACCAGAGAGTTGGCCGAATCCTCATAGATACCGGAAGCTCCTCAGATCTCATCAGTAGCAAATGTCTGTCGAAACTAAAATATCAGACTGATTGCATACATTCGGCCTCCCACCCTTTAGTAGGGTTTGGAGGAGGAGTCGTCCACCCAGTGGGACGAGTGGATTTACCCATCCGTCTGGGCGGAAAAGGGGAAGGACGACACATGGTAGTCCGTTTCCTGGTAGTAGAAGAACTCTCGGCCTACAATATGATTCTGGGACGACCAACCCTGAATAATTCCAAGGCTGTTATAATCCCATCTCTTATGTTGCTCAAGTTTGAGAGGGATAATGGAACAGTCGGCTCCCTAAGGGGAGATCAGAGGATGGCCCGAGAGTGCTATCTCTCGGATGTCAAGCCCACTGTTATGGCCACTAGGTCAAGTGGTGAAAAAACAGACCTTGACAATGTCAAGAAGATTGCGCCTGTTCAAGAATCAGGCGGCAAGAAGAGAAAGGCATCCCAGACAGGGGCCGCAAGAAAAGAAAGAAAATAGCAATCATTGGCAGAGGAGCGGTCGGATGAGTTCCGCCCTCAGCCGGCTGGTCAGCATACGGACCTGATCTTAGACGACTCACGTCCTGATCGAACAGTCAAAGTTGGGACGACTGCTCTGAGAGACCTTGGTGACGACTTTCACACACTATTGAAAGAGTACAAGGACATCTTTGTATTCGAAGTCCATGAAATGCCAGGCATTAGTCCTGATCTGGCGGTACATAAACTGGCTGTGGATCCAAAAAAGAAGCCGGTACGGCAGAAGAAACGGAACCATGGCGAAGAAAGAAGTCAGGCGGCAGCCGCTGAAGTTAAAAAAATACTTGATGCAGGGTTCATTCGGCAATGTTACTTCCCAGACTGGGTTGCAAAGGTGGTGCTTGTTAAAAAGTCGAATGGCACCTGGCGAATGTGTGTAGACTACACAGATTTAAACAAGGCGAGCCCCAAAGACAGTTACCCTCTGCCTAAAATTGATAATCTGGTCGACTCAACAGCCGGCCATGCTTTGATGAGCTTTATGGACGCCTACTCTGGTTTCCATCAAATTCCTTTGTGGAAGAAAGATCAGGAGAAGACGGCCTTCGTCACTGATCAGGGGTTATACTGTTACACGGTCATGCCGTTTGGTCTTAAGAATGCCTCGGCTACCTTCCAACGAATGATAAACACTGTGTTCTTTGATCAGATTGGGAGAAACATCGAGGCATACATTGATGATATGATTGTCAAAACTAAACTTCAGAAAGATCACCTGTCGGACCTCCGAGAAACTTTCGCCACACTCAGGCGGCACCATGTCATGCTCAATCCCAAGAAATGTGTCTTTGGAGTTGAGTCTGGGAAATTTCTCGGATTCCTTATCAATCAGAGAGGAATAGAGGCGAACCCTGAGAAGGTGCAGGCGGTCATTGACATGCAGTCGCCTCGTACCATCCGAGAGGTTCAGAAGTTAACAGGTTATCTGGCGGCCTTGGGAAGATTTCTAAGCCGATCAGGCGACAAATGCCTATACTTTTTCCAGGCAATTAAGAAAAAGGCAAGGTTTGAATGGGGGCCGGATGCTGAGGCCGCCTTCCAGAAATTGAAAGTTCACTTGCATTCCTTGCCGAGGCTGGTCAGCCCTTTGCCCAAAGAAGTACTCTACATGTACCTGGCCGTCTCTGATCATGCGTTAAGCGCTGTTCTCCTTGCTGAAAGAGACGGCTGTCAGCTCCCGGTCTACTTTGTCAGTCATGTACTGAAAAATGCCGAGTTGAGGTATCCCCTAATGGAGAAATTTGGTCTTGCACTCTTCATGGCTGTTAAAAAATTGAAGCCCTATTTTTTGGCACATGCAGTCGTCGTGTATACAAACCAACCTATCAAGCGGCCACTGACCATCATGGAGTCTTCAGGCCGAATGATCAAATGGGCCATAGAAATACAGAGCCTCGAAGTTACTTTCGAGCCTAGAAAAGCAGTGAAGGGGCAAGCCTTTGCTGACTTTATTGTTGAGATGACTCGTCCTCCTGACTCTCAAGTTCCAGACCAAGTGTGGAAGGTATATGTGGACGGAAGCTCTACTTCAAATGGTTGTGGAGCAGGCGTCATATGTCAGTCGCCAGAAGGCGACATGTACGAGTATGCTTTACGCTTCAGTTTTCAGGCCTCAAACAATGAGGCAGAATATGAAGCTTTACTAGCCGGGATCCGCATGTGCAAGGCGGCAGGGGCAAGAAAAATAGACGCCTGTTCCGATTCACAATTGATAGTGAGTCAGTACAATGGCGAATACGAAGCAACCCATCCGGCCATGATCAAGTATTTACAGGCGGTCCGACAAGCAGTCGGCTCCCTTGAGGATTTCCATCTGATCCAAGTGCCGAGATCAGAAAACAACCAGGCGGCTGCACTGTCAAAATTAGCATCATCCGCCTCCTCTGATACTCCTCGAACTGTTTTTTGGGAAGTAATGGAGAAGAGAAGCATCGAGGAAGACCCTATTGGAATCCTAGACAGAAGCTCAACCTGGATGGATCCAATCAGGGCATATCTGACAAATGGTACCCTGCCGGATGACCATCAACAGGCGGCAGCACTGAAAAAACGAGCAACCTGTTTTGAAATAATAAAGGGAGAACTTCACAAAAGGGGGTACCTTCAACCTTTCTTAAAGTGTGTTACTCCAGAAAAGGGACGAGAGATACTAGACGATCTTCACTCTGGTTACTGTGCTTCCCATATAGGCGGTAGGATGCTTGCTCAACGGGCAAGGCGGCAGGGCTACTTTTGGCCTACCTTAGAAGCAGATGCAATGGAGATGGTGAAAAAATGTGACAAGTGCCAAAGGTTTGGCAAACTAATTCACCGTCCGGCTACTGACCTCACTACCATTTATAGCCCACTACTGTTTGCTAAGTGGGGCATGGACATTCTGGGTCCATATACGCCTGCTACAGGCGGAAGGAGGTACATACTTGTTGCCGTCGACTACTTCACTAAATGGGTAGAGGCGGAGGCTGTAAAGGGAATCAAGACGAAGGATGTAATTTCATTCATTTGGAAAAATGTCATCACTCGGTTCGGGGTTCCCATGTCTATGGTTTTTTATAATGGTCCCCAATTTGAGACGCCTGTTCTCAAAAGCTGGTTGGGTGACCAAGGAATTGCACACTACTTTGCATCTGTCGGCCGTCCACAAGCCAACGGCCAGGTAGAAGCCTTTAATAAAATCATCTCAGACGGTCTCAAGAAAAAGATTGAGCGAGCAGGCAGCCTATGGGCGGATGAACTACCACATGTTCTCTGGGCCATTAGGACGACTGAAAAAGGGGCGACTGGAGAAACTCCATTCCTCCTAACTTATGGTGCGGAAGCTGTTCTTCCAATAGAACACTACGAGCCGACTCTTCGAGTAATGCTATATGACGAAGAGGCAAACTGGGAAGCCATGCGCCTGGCATTGGACTCACTTCCTGAAAGGAGGGGCAATGCTGTCTTGCGCCATGAAATTTACCGCCTGAGAATGACTAGATTATACAACAAAAAAGTACACAGGCGTCCTCTCAAAGTAGGGGACTTTGTACTTAGAAAAATGAAAGCAGTTGGTAGGGCTAATGAGTCTGGCAAACTAACTCCCAACTGGGAAGGACCCTACCGAATTTGTGAAGAAGTCGGGGATGGTACCTACCGTCTGGAAACACCAGACGGACAACCGTTGCCTCGAACTTGGAATGTAGATAATCTTAAGAAATATTTCTTTTGAATGATGTAAATAGTCAAGAGCTACTTAATAAAAGTTTGCATACTTACTATTCAATTTTGTACTAAGAGGGGCATGCCTGCTGAAAAACAGTCGGCTACTCTCCATGTTTAATTTTTATTTAAGAGGGGCATGTCGTCTGTACCTTTACAGTCGGCTACTCTCCATTGAGTATTTCACTCTATCTTCAGAGGGGCATGCCGTCTGTACCTTTACAGTCGGCTACTCTCCATTGAGTATTTCACTCTATCTTCAGAGGGGCATGCCGTCTGTACCTTTACAGTCGGCTACTCTCCATTGAGTATTTTACTCACAATAGGGGCATGTCGTCTGGACATATAGTCGGCTACTCTCCATAAGAAGATGGCCGACTGGTTCCAAACACATAGCCACCCCCCTAATACTTAGCTAAAAAGATTAGGGCCTGGCCGACCCTGTGCCTAACAGGCGGCTACCCTCCTTTTACTTAGCACCTACGTTCACCAAGAACTTACCAAGGCCACAGGCCGAATGATCAGACCAGGCGCCAAGCCAACTGATCAAATCTTCAAAACTAATACGACCTGTCCCAACATCATAGCAGGCGTCCGGCGGCATCCCTCCAGATGAAATTCGTCGCAGAGAGCAGCTCCCTTTTGGGTGGAACATTGTTCTATAAACTAATTACACGGCACCTATACGACTGTCCCCAAGGGCAATCACGTAGTCGTTTTTGAGACAAGGATAACTCTATCACTAACCAAACCAGTGGTAGCAGTTGACATCTGAGTCAGATGACCGCCTGTATTACTTGGGATAAATGCAGGGGGTACCTCTTGAGTTAATAGCCAACATTGGTGAATCAAGGGGTCTAGCCGGCCTCCGCCGCCTGGTACCTCTACTTCTCAAGCAAGAGTGACGGCGACTGAGTAACACCAACGTTAACTCATAGTCACTCCCTCAAACTTAGTATGGAACCTAAAAGGTTTTGAGTAGACCGCCTGTTTTTTGGCAAACAGCGGCACTCAAACCCCTATTCCTACTAGGTAACCTCTTGAGTTAATAGCCAACAAACATTGGCGAATCAAAAGGATCAGCCGACCTCCGCCGCCTGGTACCTTTACTACTCAAGCAGGAGTGACGGCGATTGAGTAACTCCAACGTTAACTCATAGTCACTCCCTCAAACTTAGTATGGAGCCTAAAAGGTATGAGTCGTCCGCCTGTTTTTCGCAAACAGGGGCTCTCAACCACTACTCCTGCTAGGTTAACAACTTATGAGTTAAAAGCCAACAAACATTGGCGAATAAAGGGGAACAACCGGTACCCACCGCTTGATATCTCTATTACTCAGTTCCTTGGCAACTAAGTAACAATCCTGTTCACTTGGTCAGACCACTTTCCTACTTGGTTAAATTTACAAATGACAGGACCGCCTGCCTAAAAAGGATCCAGTCTTTAGAAAAGTTCGAATACTGATTGGATAAATGGCCGACTGATCGTCTATCCTGGAAACAGACAACCAGTCGTCCAGGGGCATAGGCGGCGTGACTAACTATCCGTACCTGTCTGCAACTATCGGCTATGTAAAACAGTCGGTATAGTGAACAATTGGATATTAGAATATTCAATACTTAGACAAATTTGAAGCAAAACAAAAATTCATTAAAAAGAAGCCGGTCATTAAAGACCGACAAAATATTCAAAGCCCCGGCCCCCTGGCCGGGTAAATACAAAACAAACGACACGCAGGCCGTGGAAAGAATACATAAAGCTTAAGAAGGGGGCAGATCTTCAATATTAGCAGCTGCCGCCTGGTCAGCACTCTTCTTGCTGGACTCGGCTTCAGCTGCATCCTTTTTTGATGCAGTACCCCCAAGCGGCACAAGCGCCACCACCGGCTCCTCCTCCTCCAACGCCTCTTCCTCAGCAGCCGCCAGGATCTCTTGATTATATGTTTTTTCCCAAGAGGCAAAGTCGGCATTGGGGAAGAGGCGGCCCCAAGTCATGCACTGGATTTGAGCGGAGTCTTCCATCATCTCCCGGACCAGCTCTTTCTTCTCTTGCTCGGCCTTTTCCGAGAGCTCCTGAGTAAGACTCTTCTCCTGGGTCACCAGGCGTTCCTTTACGTTGGCCAAGGATTTCTCCAAGGCTTCGTATGAGTACATTTTTAGGCGAAGAGGTTTCAGCTCGGCCTTGAGATTGGTGATGGTTGCCTCCAGCTCGCCATTCCTCTTCTGGGCCGCCTCTAACTGAGCCCGAACAGCGGCGGTAGCCTGCGCCTGATAATAAAGAATATCAATGGTCAGAACTTCATTTTGGGCAATTTGAAACATTGCCTTATCACAGTCAGAGGCGGCCATAGCTTTTGCAGCCTTTACCTCTTTGTTCTTCCGGTCAAGCGGCTTGCGAAGGCCGTTCACTTGGAGCAGGGCCTAAGTACAAAGGAACAGGCGTCAGTTTCCAAACAAAAATAAAACAGGCGTCCTGGAATTCAAATACTCAAAAATATGCTAAGTATACCTCAGCAAGGACCCCTGCAATCCCGTCTAGGTCAAGGGTGCCGACACCCCTGACCGCCTCCCTTTCAGCTGGAGGAACGGCTCTGATCATAGACTTGGCCACCTCTACCAAGTCAGGCTCCTAAGGGTCGGCTGCATCAAGCATAAACAAACGGATTAGACCTAGTAAAAAAGGGAGCAAGTCTAAAATTTACAAGGACAACTTCATACTTCTAGGCGGCCCAGTTGGAGTTTTAGAAGAAGTGGCCGGCTGTTTCTCAGCCGCCACATGTTTCCTGGCAGATCCAGGGGAGCTCGCAACAGCCGTCCTCCGGGCCTTGGGGTCCGGCTGTTGGGAAGATGAAGCTCTTGGAGCACCCGTCTAAAAACGAAGAAAAAAGTCAGTATGCATAAACACAACTCCAAAAAGAGGGTGAAAGTTTCGGAACTCACCAAGGGTGCCCCCTTCTTGGGGGAGTCGGTTGAAGCTTGTTGCATGATGGAGGCCCGCAACATGGCCGCCGCAGTCTTGGAGGCGGTAATCTTGCTCATGGCGTCAGCTGCAAAAACAAACAGCAAAGTTAATAAAAGTCATAACAAGAAATGTATGGAACAACAGAGTATTCGACAGGCCGACTACCTCTTGAGCACCGACTGCTGAGGCCACAGGCGGCCAAAAAGTACTTGTCGTAGAGCCATTTGAAGCTCGGGACGCAGTGCAGGGGTACTTGCTCTCGTACCCCTGAAGTAGAGTCGACCCTCGACTCTACTTTAAAGAGTCCTTTATCAAGGATCTCTTTCTTAGCCTTGGGGGGAACAGGCGGCATGCTACGGCCGCCTGCAAGAAGGGGCGGATTCCTGTTCCACCTATTGAAGCGCTTGTTCAGCTCAGTGTCTGAACTCTCAATGATGAGGAAGGTACTCCGCCAGTACTTCCACTTGTTTGCTTTACCTCTCGTCATGAGGTAGCCCCTGTGGCTTGTCAATTGATATCAGCCGGTACCGCCTGCCTTAGGGGTCCGGCTGAGATAGTTCATATGGGCGAAAGCCTCGAAGCTCGGCTCCACCCCGTGCAGTTCGCACCCGGCCACATAGCCGAGTACGTTGACCCAGGAGTTTGGGGCTAACTGCCATAACCCCAACTCATACCCATCCAAGATCCGCTGAACAGCCGGATGTAATGGGAAGCGCAGCCCTGCCTTGATGGCCGCCTCGTAGCAGCCAAAGCAGGCGCTATCATAACTGGTACCAGCCGGCCAGACGACTGTGTCTTCTGGATCCGGCACAAACACTAGAAAGTCGGGGCCCATGGTGTGGTTTGCAATAAAGCTCTCCACTTTCTCTTGCATGGCTGTGATCCGGCCCCGAGGTACCGTGCAGTAGTAGGGGGTATTTTGCTCTCGGTAAGAGGCGGATGGCTCCGCCCAATTGTCCCCCTTCTCAACTGCGTGAGAAAGCCTCGCCTCTTGCAGGCGGCTGTTTTTCTCTTCTGTGTCCAAAGAAGCATGGCCAGAAGAGCTTGACTCGGAATCGTCCTCTGACGAGTCCGAAGAGGACGACTCCTCCCCTCTCCCGGAGGGGCCCGCCTCCTCTCTTTGAAAAGAAGCAGAATTGTTAACTGTCAAATGGGAAGGGGTCACTATGACTCCTCCCTCATAATTGCCGGCTTTCAGGCCGCCTTGTCTCACTTCCACATCTGGCGCCTGGTCAGATGTTTCACTAATCGGCACCCTGTGGGAGGAGCCGTCTGAATTTGAGATCCTAGCAGTCTTTTTTGTTCTGGCCATCCTGCTCTTCATAGACACAGATACAGTCGGACTTTGTCTAAAGGGCAAAGATGGGTCCGGAAAAGGGCAGGCGGCACTCCTAGTCCTAGATTCAGCCGTCCCCGGTGACCGGCTGATCACTAACCTAGGTCGTGTCGTGTGCTTCCGTGGTGCCATTTCAAAAAATAAAAAGAAAATTAAGAGTAAGAGAACCGACAGTTACCTGAACGAGTGACGATTGATGAAGTGCTGAAAATCCTGTGCAGTCGGCTTGTCAGAACAGGCGGTAGGCAGAAAAGGTCCAAAATGTCAGAGCAAGTTCAGGGGTCCGAATGTTCTCTCACAAAGTTCTCAAGTGTGAAAATGACTCAAGACAACTCTCCCTTATATAGGCGAAGTGAGAAGGCGAAGGGTCACTTTCAGAATTCAAAATTTGGGCGGGAAAATCTCTCGGCCTTTCGCCGACTGACACCTGTAGCAGGCCGTCGCATGTTACAGTGCGGCACCTGTCACAGGTAACACGTGACCAGTCACGTGCCACCTGTGAGGGGCAAATGATTAGGGGATTTTGCTCCCACCAATCAGAATGCGCCACGTGGGCCGATCAGGTCCTGCCAAGTGTCCCCCAGTTGGAACTGTCAGGGCTTGCAACGTGGCACGCGCTTATTCGTCCACCATGGACCTATTATGTCATGACACGTGGCATACTCCATGCCTAATGGAGAAACCGGCCACCCAGGCCCAACTTTCGAGGGAAGCCCAATCAGCCCTAGGTTAACCTAAACCTAGGATTGGCACGTTTCCCAAGGTTATAAATACCTCCCTTAATCCTCATTAAGGGGGGATTACGGAAAAAACACATTGATTACACACAGAGTTACAGGCTGATTACGCTAAAAACTCACACTAAACACTCTCACCTAGAGAGACCCACTCACTTTAATTTCCGCATTAATTACTCCTTAATCGAGTACTAACTTGACCGTTGGAGGCGGAGCTCCCACCACCAGGAGTCTCCGTTGTTTTGCAGGTACAGGCGTCCGGTTCTAGTCTCGGAATTGTAACTCTCCCGCAGGACATCAGAAAACCCCGAAACAGATATCACCTTATCGGTTGGGGTAGGCCGGTCGGGACTCTCTAGTTGCATTAGGTCACTTCTGTTTTGATTTACTGAATTGAGCTAAACTGAACTGATTATAGCTGAACTCGAGTGAACTAATTACTATTATAATTGAAGTGGTTAGAGTTGAAATGAACTAAACTAAACTGAAAATAAGTTGAAAATAACAGGCCCTAAATTTAACCACGCTAGATAATTGTACCTATACAAATTTAATTTTACATGGTCATCACATCACTTAGTGTTATTTTGGCTCCAAATAATTTTTAACACTTCTTCTCCATAACATATTTACTAAAAAATTAATACAAGTTGTTGAAAAAATACACACATTAATTTCTATCTAAAGACATCCAATTTGAGTATACAATTTAATAATATTGATTAATTAAAAACAAAAAATAAACGAAATTGACTTGCGCTCTGAAGTCTAAAACCGTACTGTTTAAATAAATCAAACGATACCGCTTTTTTGTTTTCTCCCACTTTCTCATATTTGCCCATTGTTTTCTTTCTTTCTCTCTCTCTTTTCCCAACTCCTAACCCTCATAAGCTGAATTATCCCTACACCACCAATGTACTCCTCTTCTTCTTCCTCTCAACAGCAACAATCATCCTCCAACAGCCAATCTAACAACAATAACCACCCTAATCTCATGCGCTACGACTCCGCCCCGAGTAGCCTCCTCTCCAACACGGTCGACTCCATCGTCGGTAACCATCACCACCACCACAACCACCAAATACACCAACACCACTTCTTCGAATCCAATCAAACAAAACTTAACTCGTCAAGAGATACGCTCACCTTGCTCCATCAAGGTCCGTACGGTTTGACCAAGTCATCGTCGAGTAATAATAATAGTAATAGTAATAATAATAATGCGATGGATTCTACGTCCAAGACGACGTCGTCTTCGAATTTGATTCGACATAGTAGCTCTCCGGCGGGGTTTCTTAGTCATCTTGCTTCTGATATTGGTACTTTTTTTTTCTCTTCTTTTGTTTTTTAATTTTTTTGTTTTATGTTTGTAAAATAATGATCAACTTGCACCTTTTTGTTTTGAATCTTTCTTTTACAACTTTTTGGGTTGATATTTTATGAACAACTTGCTTAACTAATTTAATGTTTTTATGTCATGTGCAAATTTAATATATAATACTCAAGTATTAGAAATTACTAGGTTGAGAAATTTTTGAAAAGCTTTACCATGCAACTAGAGACAATTGGAATTTTATTTGACTTATTAGATATGCTTTGGGAAATTCCAAGTTTATCTGCTTAAAATTTACATTTAAATGACAATTTTACATTATTTTTTTTTGGTGGATATTTTTGTAATAATGATATAATAATATGTACCAATATTGTAGATCTCTCTCATTCATGCCCTACTTGTCATGAATTTATACAATTGTGCGTGTCTCAATATATTTGTGAAGAAACATGAAATGTTTAACTCTTTAATCTAGGAATTGAACTGTGGTAGACTCAATATGTTTATGGTACTTTATAATGGAAATTACGGTAGATTGTGTTTTATTCACCTGATTTTTACTTATCTGAACTTATATGATTTTATTTAAACTTATTAGCCCTTATTAAAACTTGTTTTAGTTATAAATTAAATTTAGTAGCTCTGATTAACACTTATCACAACTTATCTGAATTTATGTTTCCTGAACTTATCTTATCTGAACTTATTAACCCTGAAATAAGATGAGTGTAAATAAGGTGAATAGAACAGGGCCTAGTCATTAGGCTGCATATAAAGAGTTAAAAACAAAAGTAAGAAATTATATTAATTACATTATTTGTGCATGATTTTATCCTAGATTCATAAATTAATATCAAATAAGAAAAAAAAAATATGATACATATTTTTAACCATAAGAGCTACATATAGCAATAATATCAATATATCATTACTGTTTTATAATTCCCAAAAAAATAATTCCCAAAAAAATACTAATGTAACAACTAAGTTACGAGAAATATTCTTTTATATCGAGATGACTTGATTACATAAAAATCTAACATAAAATAACTGTTTTACCACTCATTTAACTAGTCATTAAATGGATATATACCTACTTGGCTACTATATATTAGCTTTATAGAACGAGAATTTTCTCATGTATTCAAAATCTTGACTAAGGAAGTATTCCTTTTTTTTTTTTTTCCTATCACTAGACTTTTATTTTTTAGCTTAGGAAATTTCCACAAATAGATTTCAAGTCGTTTATTTGGTGCTACATTTTGATTTGATGTCATTAAGACATCAACTTATTTAATTTATGCCCAATTGCTAATTGGCATATGTTAAATTACAAAAAGAAGCTTTGTTGCTAAAATTCCTATAGAAAAGGGATTAAATATAGAAATGGTCATTGTTTGGAAATATATATATATATATATATATATATATATATATATATATATATATATATATATATATATATATAGAAATGGTAATCCCTGGGAGATTTATAAATTCTTCAATTTTGAATTAGGCTTAATTCACTTCAACTTAATTTGCTTAATTGAAGTTATTTTTATTGATTCTCTATTGTATTTCTTCTTTAAAGTTATTGATTTTTATTAATCCCAAATTTTTTCACTGAACTGAAATTATTTTTATTGATTCTCTATTGTATTTCTTCTTTAAAGTTATTGATTTTTACTAAATCAAAATTATTTTTACTGAATTAAAATTATTTTTACTGAATATCATATTTTTTTTTAAGGTGAAATGAACAAAACCTTAGTCAAACATAAGACGATTCTCATTTTATTTCTTCAAATAAAATTATTAATAAAGAATCTTGTTCGTTTATGTTATTGTTGAATACAAGTCAATAAAATCTCTTTCAAAATTAATTATTATAATGGCTTAATTCATCCTAATACATGTGTAATGGTATTTATCAGCTTATTTCTATCTAGTTAATATGTAATTGAATTAGAATCATAGATGGATGCAATAAATCATTTTTAAAGAAAGAGGTAAACCAACTGTATCTATTTAATTTAGGTTATAACTTCATTGTGACAAAATTTCTTTTGTTTATACTCATCATTATATTGTACAAAAAAATATTATACTCATCATTATATTGTACTTTTATAAAAATTTTATAGATCCTAATTCACATACAAATTAATACTCTACCAACTAATATATAAAAGTATATTAAAAATATGTGTATGAGATATAGTTTGAATCGTCTCGATGTTTAATTCTCTGCGTCTTATAACATATGGTTTGTTTATCCGTAATTTTTTCTATATTTTTTTGTGGAAAGTGTGAATAATATTTTCAAAATGACATTTAATAACATAAATAATTGGTCAATACCTTTTTTTCCCTTTCTTTCTAACATTTAAACATAACAACCAGTTTATGCAGATTTAGATAAAAGTTTGTTTGTTTGTTTTTTTTTTTTGGATGGAGATATAGGTGTATTTTATATGGCATACAAAAAATTAAATGATGGCAAAAAAAAAAAAATTATTGAAAGATAAATAAAATGTCTGGTATTGTTGCATTGTGGTTTTTTTTTTTTTCAAAATCATATAATGATTCAAAAATTAGTCAAACATATTAATATCATGATGATTTTGAAAACCGAAAGCAACTCCAATGGTTGGGAAAAGGGATTAGCTTGCAAATCTTAAAAATCTCAAGTTATTAGCTATACCATTGTTGCACATCCAGTTGATTAGCTTTGCCAAGAAAATTAGCTTGGTAAATATTTATTAGATAAAAATTATTATTATTTTAAAAATAAATTAATTTACAACTAGTTTAACCATTGGAGCAACCAATAGCTAGAATTGTTTTAGCTTAAGAAGATGATGTGACATGACAAAGTATTAAATGAATTAGCCAACCATTGTAGTTGCTCTAACAAAAAAGTGAAAAAACCTTTTTTCTTGTGTATTTGGCCTTTTATTTTTAAAAAAAAAATAATAATGTCAAACAAGCTCTAAACTGGTGTATTATGATAAAATTATGTAACTTTTATCATATTTGCCAACGCATAATTTTAACGATTAATACCTTTGACTTTTAACATTATAACATTTTAAAAAATCGATATTGATAAAATTTAAGGTTGAAATGGTTCAAACAAGATCTCACATGAAAGTATATTTTAACATAGCGATAATCTTAAAAACTACTCAGTTTGTGAATAGTGTCAAAGATTAAAATGTGTCAACTAAAAAAAAGTAGGTAATATTAATTTTGTGATCGAGGGAGTAAAATATTCATTTTGGGAACAATGGAGTAAAATATTACTCCCTCCATTTTAAAATACTTGCTTAATTTCTCCATACGCGGAGTTTTAGGAGAAATTGGAAAAAGTAATAGTATTTGGAGGTAGTGGGTTGGTGGAAGAATAAAAAATTTAAAATTAAAAACCAAAAGTAGTGGAGAGAATTGAAGGAGAGGGAATATGGAATTAATATTGTTGGGTCCACTTGGTGAGAGAAATTAATTAAATATTGTAAAAAAATTCCAAATAAGGAAATGGTGCAAGCTATTTAAAACGATCGGAAAAGAAAAATGGAGCAAGTATTTAAAAACAGAGGGAGTAGCTGTTAATAAGTATGTAAATATAATATGCTTTTAAAGATAAAACTAGTATGTGGCCTGGCAATGCCTTGAGTTGCTAGTTTATACTTCTTTAATTTGATAATTATAATCAACTGTTTGTATAGTTAGTGTGTGGTTTGGGTGTTGTCTGAAGTGATACATATATATAATATACCTTGTGAAATATAAATAAAATATATATACTTCATATGTATTTATTTTCTAATCTTGTGAAATATGAATAAAAATATACCTCTAATTTACTTAATATATTAAAGGAAAATATAATGTTAATTATGTGAAATTAAGACATTAATCAAAGTTGGTTGAGATGGTAAATGTATGACCTTTGTATTTTGGAGGTTACGAGATTGCTCAAAGCATAATTTATTTTGTTAAATGAAGTAGCAAGCTAAAAGTGACACTTTTCCTTTGAAATGAACGTCTTTTAATATATGAAAAAATACAAAGACAAGTGGAGAGAGTTTAATACTATACGTATTAGTTAATTTTTTTGGTCCTTAGATTTTGATCATGATTATTAGAAAGAATAAGTAAAATATTCATAATTAGGCCATATTTTCTTCATTCGATTCTTATAATATTTAATGAAAAAATAAGTTTTATTCGAATTAACTAGTTTATCTTATTTTAATTTATTTAAGCTTATGAGAATTAGAATAAGTGAAAATAAAGTGAATATAATAGGATCTAAAATAAAAACTTCAAAGAACAAATATAATAAAAAATTGGTAAAAATTATTTTTAATCTATAAAAAATAATCTAAAATTCAATAAAAATATTACCACATAAAATTATTCATTTAGCTGAAATAAGTTGAAAAGAATAGATTATTACATGTGTCATCTCTTTATCACTATATGATATAGTGCCATGCACACAGTAACCTTAAGTTGAATAATCTATATCTATCTATCTTTATATTCAATATAAAAGCCAAGGCCAAGGATATGGAGGGAGTGTGAAAAGTTGGTGTCCAACTTTTGAACTGTCTAAATTGCTCATAAAATTTAAAATAATAATAATAATAGACATGTTGGACAAGATATAGCTATGGAGCGAGGTAGTTGTTAGCCGCATGTATAGTTGTTAGTCTAAGTAGCAGTTCGCTGTGAAAATAGATAATTAGTTGACTAGCTATTAGTTGTGAAATTCTAAAAATATAGAAGAAAAACTCCAACAGTTAGTTACCTAGCTTTTCACAAAAGCTAATAATATTAACTATTCAAAATGCTACTCCAACCACTAAACACAACTCCCATCATTACATTGCCTAACACTAATATTTTTTTACTTAATAATGGTTTGAATAAGTTTAACCACTAAAAGCTACTCAAATGCCAATACCGAACACGCCAAATGCATATCCTTTATAGTAATGTTAGTTTCCTAAATTTAACCACAATTTAGAATCTTCCAAAGGTATAAAAAAGGCCTTAAAGGGAAACTCAACATATTAAGTTATTAATAACATCAAATCAAATAATATACTACTAATATTACACATGTACAGAATTATACCCTTTATACAATCAAGAATTTTCATAAAATATGAAAGAAGACCTCAAAAAAATTAGATTATAAATAATTGAGAAGCTTTTTAAACTTCAAAATCAAGTTTGAAAGGCATTATACAAGATTTTGAAAGGCATTAAACAAGATGTTGGAGTTGTAAAAGCAATTATACATGTGAAATATCAAAATCATAGTACAAATTTGCGGAAAACAGGCATCGCCGTGTATATAGTGTTAATACTTGCATATACTTATGTATTAAAAAGTGTTTCTAAAAATGTAAAAATGTCGATGTGTCACATGTACCCCCCCATTCCACAATCTTTGTTTCATGTATAGTTAACTAAAAATGTCATCGAAGAGATTGGAATATATACTAGATAGAGCTCATTGAATGAAGACCACACTTATTAGTTATTACTTTTTTAATTAGTTACTACATAAATATATATTAAATTGTGTAGAGAAAAAAAAAAAAAAAAAAGTAATCCAAAATAATTTATTGTTATTCTTGTATTATTATTATACTGACAATTAAAAAAAAAAAATTAAAATAAAAATTAACACAAGTCTTTCAAGCTCTTTAAGTAAGTTTTTTTGTTTAAATAAAAAAATACTCAAAGTAACGTCCAAAAGGAGTCTTCTTTGCTTCTCTACCACCAAGCTATAAATATCACTTCTATTCTCTATCTTTAAAATGTTCAAGTAAACTCTTATAAATAGTGCATAAACATTTATATTTGTTTTGATTATTGCTCTTATATGCCCTCATTGATTTTAATTGCCTTTTTTTAACTACTATGAATAACGTGTGGACATTTATACCCCTAAAGACATTTGTTTACATATTTGGTCTCATTAATGCTAATGTTAAAGGTCAAAAACTAAATGAAATTGTTATATACGTATGTCCATGATGAAATGTCCTATATATATATTTTGTTGAGAGCCAATTTGAAAATATTTACCTATGTAGGATATTCTGTTCCAAAAGGATTTGATGTGAACTACAACAATGGACTAGCTGGGAATTCATCAATAGGTCATGATCAACACATGTTATCAAGGTTAGGCTCTCAATTGAGCTTCACAAGAAAAGATCATCATTCTCTCTCTCAAATTTCAGAGGTGAATGAGAGTGTTCTCGAAGGCATGAGCTCCCATGGCCATGATGATCATGAACGTAAGAGATCAGTTCCTTCACAGTCTCGGTCACCCTCTGGATTTTCATTGACTGCTTGGGATGACAGCAATGAAAACAACTTTGTTATTTCGACATCATCAAACAAACGAGGAAAGACTATCAATGATGATATCCTTAATGGTTTAGGTGCCATTGATTCTCAGGTAACTGCTTTTTTCTAGTAGGTTTATTAAGAGTATTAGAGCAAGATGTATACACTTTACATTCATGCATTAGTCTGTTGAGTTTCTTAGATATGTGTTGTGCACGAACATGTATGTATGTGTTGTCAAACATTAGAGAAGATGAAATAAAATTGAATGTTGTCATAACTCATAAGACTTGTATATGTTCACAATTGTTTTTATTTCCATTTTTATAGCAAGCAATGGCGTTAGAGATGGCAACAATGGAGAGGCTGATGCGAGTACCTGAGAATTCGGTCCCTTGTAAAATTCGTGCTAAGCGTGGATTTGCAACTCACCCTAGAAGCATTGCTGAAAGGGTCAGTACAAATATATATGCTTCATTTCATTTCTAGTTGAATGTTAATTACTTCAGCATACTAAAGTTGAGATGAAATAAATTTGGCAATAAATTCATCTATGAAGTACAATTTTAGTAATTGATGATCTTATGACTGTTGATGATGGTGAAACATTACTCTCAAACTTCAATCTAAACAGAAACTATAAATTTACATTACTTAGAATGTAATCACCTTCAATTCGACTGATTCTTTAATACTCCGTATGCTTTCATGCTTTTCGTAATTTCGTGTATGGAATTGTTAGATTTTATCTTTACTTACATTCTTGTTATAATGTTCATGCTGCAGGAAAGAAGAACTAGGATAAGTGGGAAATTAAAGAAGTTACAAGAGCTTGTTCCCAATATGGACAAGGTGAATTTTCTATTTCAAGCTTCAACTCGTTTCATTTGATTTTGCGATTTTGAAAAAATATCATTTGTTTTTCTATTGAGAGTATGATTCTATAAGGGTTTTATTCTATATTTAAGTAATTACGAATTTACGATACTGTAGTAATTACAAGGTGAATAGGTAGGTTACCGTGATTAATTTATGATACCGTAGTAATACATTGTTCATGATAAGGAAATAATCTAGTTTTATGTAGTAAAGAAATTACAGGGTGAATAGCTAGATTACCTTTGCGTTTCATTATTTTTCTATTATAATAATAAAAAAATGATCTTATATTTACCCCTTTTCATTGACTTCATTGACATTGGTGACCAAGCTGCCAAAAGTACAATATATTTAAAGCTTAACAACTACTCAACTAGTCCATTCTTTAGAAAGACTGAATTACTATCTCTCCTTCTATTTTAAAAACTCTAAAAACAACTCATTTTATGTGGAATTGTGGAGTATTTGTTATGGAGTTTAGCTAAAATACAATAATTTATTGTCTACTACATTATTAGCTCTACTACTATAATTTTTACATCTCTACCATACCAATCTCAAACTCATTGAAGGGTATCAACCCCATGTTTCACTTTGGCTTGGACAAAATACGAAGAATTTCTTAGTTTTTGCGGTGATCAAGGGTAAAATACATGGGAATTAGAATTGCTACTTGGAATTTAAACTAACAAATACATGACTACGTGAGTACGCGGTATATTGTACTGGGACAAACTAAAATAATATGTAAAAAGTAATAATTTGGGTTGGGATATCTGCTATAACGATTTTTCCATTTGTTCTGTGCTGTCTGTTTGCAGCAAACAAGCTATTCAGACATGCTAGACTTAGCAGTGCAGCACATCAAAGGACTTCAAGGCCAGATTGAGGTAAACTCTCTAGATCACACGCATATATATATATATATATATATATATATATATATATATATATATATATATATATATATGTTGAACAAGGGACAACTGTCTTTTCCGAAACACTTCTTAGTTCAGTTATACTTTCTTGAATAGCCAGTTTTTCCATGGTCTAAACTCAAGCATTTGTTTTGGTTTTAGAAACTGAATGAAGACCTAGATCATTGCACATGTGGATGCAAGCCAAATAATTAAGATGCAGTCCTAACTCTGGAATGAAGTCTCGACTCTCAACAGGTTATGGCCGCCTCAATGGAAGCTTGGTTATCGAAGAATGATCGATTGCCAAAACTGAACCAGTGGATTTTTGTTTGTACATAAACATGTAATTTTTCCTTACTAACTAATTAATTGGGGAGGTTTAAGAGAGCTAAATAGATGATCCCTCCCTCTTTTCATTTGGTAGTTTTATGCTGTTCAATTTTTGTAAGCATTGTTCATGCAATTTTACTTTTGTTAATTGAACTAGCTTATCTAAATTCAAAGCATTTAGCAAGACTGCAAGAGTGTGCAACAGTAAAAGGCACGGCCTAAGCTGGTTTATAGTGTGATTTTACGGCTTTTTATGTAGTGGTTAATCTTAGCAAAACATTCCTAAATTTGAAACTAGAATTCCATATCGAAGCAATCTGGTTTCTCTAATATGGGTAAAATAAATACTGCACATACACTGTATTTAGTATAACTTGCAGTATGATTTATTTGTGTTATGAGATAAGAGATGCAGCTACCATAGTATTATTTCCAGCTAAATGGTCATGACTCTTGTTTAACTCTAGTAGGTGCACATTCTAATTAACTTGCTAGTTACATGTTTTGGTGAAACGAAAGGATGGTTGCACAATAATTTATTGTGTATTTGTATTGTTCAGCAAGAAAATTACATTATATCTCTCCTGGCTTCCACGAACAAAACTTATAAATTACTCTTGTTCTCAATGCAGTAAAGTTAAGCACCAAAAAAGAAATAAATGATAGACTTAACTCCTAATAAACAGCTATGCTAATTTATTCTACTAAAGATGCTTAAGAAAGAATTTTACCAAGTCTACTTCAACTGCTATCTTGACATTGGCGCTTTACCCTGGAGCGCAGCTGATCTTTCGAGGACAGGGGAACCTGTATTGCTGTAATCTTTGATGGCTTTTCTTTAGGAGGCTGTGCTAGGCCATCAAAATTTCCTTGTCTCTCCTTATTGTCCAGGTAGTGTTGATCTTCTGACCGATGATCAGGCTGATTATCTGAGGGGTTAGTCAGTGCACTTGCATCAAGAAGCTGACCTTCGTCCTCCAAGTTAACATCTATGGGTGACAATGCTTGTCCTGTTTCAGCTGTCTCATGAAATTCACTTAGTAGTTTCTCAGTTTTGGCATCGAGACAATCACCCACTTCCTTTTCTTTATCTGATAGCTCTTCCTCCAGCTTATGAGGCAGATTTAATGAATCTGCTAAATCTTGTACCATTGGTCTTCCTTGGCCATCCTTATTAAGCTGGCTGTTTTCTTGAAGATGCAAATTTATTGAAGCTGCCGGATCGTTATTGGTTCCTTCTTTTTGTTTTCGTGGCCTTCCACGACCATTCTTTTTGCGCATTCCAACTTGCAGCAGAGAAATCTGGTGTTGTTCTGGTGCAGAGGACCCGGCCTTTTGCTGAAGAGGCAAATTTGATGAATCTGCACCAACTTCCTTGGTTGTTTCTATTTGTTTCCTTGGCCTTCCTCGGCCACCATTTTTCAGTTGTTTAGTTTGTTGTTGAGATTGCTGATTAGTTGCTATTTCAGACAACCCTTCTTGTTTATGGATATGCAAATTTGAAGAACCTGCTGCATCTTCATTGGTTCCTTCTATCTGAAGTGATCTTCCTGAGCCATCCGTTTCTATAAGTTTATTTTTCTGCAAAGAATTCGGAATCTTGAATTCACATGACCCTTCTTGTGAGTTGAGAAACAAGTTTAAAGAATCCAGTTTGTCTTCCTTGGTTGGTTCTGTTTGCTTTCGTGGCCTTCCCTGGCCTTTCTTCTTCTGGTTGATTTGCAGCTGAGAACGCTGATCAGTTGCTATCTCAGAGAACCCTTCTTGTTGCCAAAGAAGTGAGTTCGACACAGCTATTGCATCTTCTTTAGTTGACTCCAATTGTTTCCTTGGCCTTCCTTGGCCACCTTTCTTCATCCGTTTGCTTTGCTGCTGAGGTTGTAAATTAAATGAATCAACCACTCCGTTGTCTCCTTTTTCTTTCTTAGGCCTCCCTCGGACATCTCTTTTCTGCTGCTCCTTTTGCTGCTCCAGTTCTACGGAAGGTTTTTCCTGCTGCTGAAGATGCTCATTTGATGAGGTTATTTTATCTTCCTTGCTAATTTCTAATTGTTTTTGTGGTCTTCCTTGGAACTCCCTCATCAACTGATTCATGTCCTGCTCACAGTTATCAAAGATTGTGGGGATATTTTCTTCTTCAAATGTGGCCACAGGTGATTCTAGATCCTGAAGTTGGACATTATTTTCATTTTGTCCTTGACCTTCTATTCCATGCTCGGGATTCTGCAAGGATTGGTCTGATAAAGGTGACTTGCTGATTGGCTGGTCTTGGTGTTTCTTTTGCTCACTTTGTAGATTGTCTGATGTCGTATGTCCAGCTGCAAGTATTCCTGATGGCTCAACCTCTAGATGAACTGTTTGCCTATCAGTTTCCTCCTGACTTTTGATATTAAATTGGCAAAGCATGGAGGTTGTCTCTTCTACAGTCAGATTGGTAACTGGTTCAGATGAAGCATCTTTCCCTAAAGGAGTATTTGCTGTCAGATTTGGCACTTCATGCTCTTCATGTCTTTTGATCTTGTCAAATTGGCGAAGCATGGAGGCCTCTTCTTCGAAAATCATATTAGTTTCTGGTTCAGAAGATATCTCTGTCAGTAAAGGAGACTTTTCTGTTGGTTTTTGCACTGCATCCTTTTTTCGCTTGCCGCACTTCTTTAACACTGTTCGAAGAGGCAAATCTTCGTCATCTTCCACTAGCATAAGCTCTTCAAGGCCATTTGGGTGCAAAGGGTCCAAATTCTTCTGTTTCTCCAACTGTTCAATGGGAACATCTAAGAGCATAGATGATGATGTACAGGCTTCTTCACTTTCCTTGAACTTTTCAGAATCCATCAGTGTTGCAAAATGCTAGAAAATAAGCATCACAAATTAGAAAAGGAAAAGGAAACATTCAGACGTATAAATATACATCTGTTTATATTTTTTTTTTTATTTGGGATGTGGCAAAACATGTTCTCCGCTTTGTATATGGTCTGTATATCAGACTTGACATTCGATCCTTCAATATTTCTTAACATACATACCGATTCTTTCCTTTACTAGACTATCATAATGTGTTTGGATGTAGATTGTATATAACATTCCTGCATGCTTGAATTCATTCCAAAGACAACTTTTTGAGCATCTACAAATGAGCACCGCACACTTACAGCATGCCAAAACCCATAGTGTGCAATAAACTTTCAGAAGTTGTTAATCAACACCTAATTTTATTATCAACTAAAGTCCTCTCAAATGAGCTAGACCTCAACAAAATGTTTTACATGAGAGAAATTCTAGCATGAAACATAAAAAATGCAGAGCCATTTCTCATTAGAAATCACTTATAATCTCTAAATTAATTACGTAAGTCACCCTTATATGTTTTGAAAAGTAAATCATGTTTATAACACCCAGTGTCACTCATGACCCATCTCAGAATTATTGTCAACCTGAACATGACCATCCCATAAAGATTTTATAACCCTCATTCAAGCTCTCACCTCATTTACCATCTGTACAACCCTTCTTTTGGCAATGATATGAGCCAAGTTCTATGTATTACTTTGACAATTACGAAACGAGAATCCCCCTAAGGCAAATTTTAATATTCAATTATTAAAAGTCCATGTTCTAAAAGATATTTATAACATAGCCAACAAAAAAATAAATAAAATAATATAAAAACTAGGTTAGCATGATAATGCTTACCTAATCAAGTGGGTATTTAAAGCTTTAAGAGTTTAGAGTTATACTTAAGAAGCTAGGAAACACGCCGAATTTTGCACATACCTTGCAACCAAGAGAACAAAATCTGGAGGAATCAAGTAGGCTGCGGCAACAAATTTCACAGGTGTGGAAACCCTTGCCTGCAGCTGTCTGAGGGCGGGCATTGAGGAACACAATCTTTGCACTGTTAATAACGTATGTTTGAATGCCTGATATGTCTAGGTGGCTTTGTATCTCATTCACTCTCACCACGTTGTGGTATGATGATCTTCTTACCTGCATTACCCACCTTATCACCATTACTAGCCATTTAGAGTGATCTAAAATAGAAATATTCTGATCATTTAAGACGAGGGAATCAGATTAGAAGTTAAGCATGTTAGTCGACACCAGATTATCAATTAACAGTAAAGGATATGATACGAGTATTAATGATTTAGGTACCTGAATGATACGATGATCCTGATTGTGGAAGTACAAACAATTGAGACAAAAGGCATCTCCCATGCAATCTAAACAGAACATGTTGCATTCACTCCTCTTTGAATATGCATGCAGTGAGCAAGTGACGAAGTACTGCCCCTTCAACATAGGCATCATCCATGGTGGCCCCGTTTCACTCTCCATCCCACTTGCCTACATTATCAACACCGGGATAAAAATTATATATAACAAAGGTATTTTCCCAAAAAAAAAAAAAAAAAAAAAAAAAAGAAGTAAAAAAGGTAAGCAATTGGAAACCAAACTATGAGTCAGTATTGTGACTTGTGAGCCGAGAATCTAGATCAAATCCAGTCATGCAGGTGAATGTATGAAATGCACAAACACAAAACACAACCATATTACTTATTACTGGCATTTCTTGATTGAAGTTTTTTTTATTTTTTTTTGTCCTAATAAAACTGATGAATCTACTATTTCTTCCTTTTCCAGGCCTTGAAGTCGTTGATTTATCAAGTATTTACAGAATTACAGCCATAACCACCAACTTAAGTTAATTTTAAATTTTAATCAATCTAATACAACTAATACAAGAGAAATGACACTAATATATAAAGTAAAGGACTAATCAAATAAGATTTTAGCTAATTCCAAACTTCAGAACTGTACCTTGGTCTCAAGACCTCTGTGAGACAAAAGCTCACGTTCTGGGTCATGGTCAAGCAGATTTCGACCCACAAGTAAAGCTGGGTGAGCTGGCATTGATTCCATATAGACTTTTATTTTTTGTTGGCTAGCTTTCAATTTTCTTTTCAGGGGATGCTGTTTAGAGAAAGCTGGGAGAGATGGATTTGATTCCAAAGAGGCTTCTGTTTTATCTTGGCTAGCTTTCGATTTCCTTTTTGGCTGATGCTTCTTTTCTTTCGGTGATGCTTCCTGTGCCAAACCACAGACAATCATAGGATTCATTCTTTCTGGTGACATGAGAGCATCACCCTCATAAGGAACTATCACAAGTTCGCTTTCCTTACAACCCAACTCTCTTACAGCAAGCTCAGCAGCATCACCACGAACATTTGATACTGCAGAAGTAAATAAGGTCAAGGATGACTTCTGCACACACTCATCAGGCTCAAGCATCAGTTCAGCAGCACTGGTAGCAGTATCATCATGCATATCCATCATTGTCAGACTACTGCTGATATTTCCCATATTCTGCTGTCCTACAACAGCTGCAGCTCCTGCAACTTCATCATCTTCTTCAACAACAAATGAACTCCGCCTCCTAGGATTCACCCTATTCCTCCCAAACAACACACCATCCTCTTCAAGTCCAATCAGATTATTACTCACTTCAACAACTTCTTCTCCACCTGCATTTCCCTCCTCACCCTTTATCACAAACTCATTTCTTTCCCTAGGCAAATTTTGATTAATCAGTTGTCTCCTCGAATTATGATCTTTGAATAAGGCCGCTGCTGGTGTAGTGTAACACTTACTAGTAGAAGAAGTATAACACACAATTTCACCATTCTTACAAAGTTTATTCAAATGATGGCTTAAATATGCACTATGTGCCCATGGTAAACCATCATAATTTGCCTTAATATATTTCGAAATTGACTCCTCATTTGATCCCTCTTTCTCATTCAACCCCTTAATTGCATTTTGTATCATCTACATAAAAACAATATGAAAACCTTGTTATAAGTTGTAACATCTAAAAGTATTATATTCCGTCCCTTTATTAGATTCTTACTTCTAACATTTATTCCTCACATAATTGAGAGAACTAGGAATCTAATTAAAGGGGGGGAGGGATTACTTTATTTATTTATTTATCTATACTTATTTTATATATTAAAAAGCGTTCCTAAAGTCGTTTATGTGCCACACAGGACCTCAAGAAAACAAGATCTACTTATTTACCATCTTATGATCTTATCCAATAACAATTGATGTCATCTGTGCATATAAATATAACTATAAATCGCATGCATCAATTAAAAAGGAAATACGAGATAAGCAGTTTGAAAAAAAAAATGAATAAAATCAACATTTTACAAACAATAGAGTGTTAAAAATTATCTCTCTATACTCTTTATCAATTAATACCATTATTTTTAACATTTATGCATAATATACATAATCGATGATAATATACTACCTCCGATCCAAATCACTCGCAACTTTAGGGTATTATTTGTGAGATATAAAATATTCCAAAGTTGCGAGTAATTTGGACCGGAGGTAGTATTTCATTATTGTCAAAAAAAATAATATATTTTATAAAATAACAATTTAATCAAAGTGGTAACCCGGTGCAACGCCCGGGCCGCACACTGGTTTATTATTAAAACGCAACATCCTGCCACATGTCACCCTTTATTGCGAAGAAAATTTTATTTATTTACTACTTCCTCCGTCCCCAAAAGAACGACTCATTTGGGTTGATTTTGCGGGTATTAAGAAACTTAATTTGCAAGTACAAAGGTATGGGAAAACACAAGTCAGTAATAATTTGCAATTAATATCTAGAGAGAGAAAGTTCTAGATGTAAGTTTTTATCTTTATCCTATGCCTAATAAACATAATGTAATAATGCACTAATCCATGTGATGCTTTATTAGCCAATAAAATTAAAGTATTGTTTTACAACAACCAATATAATTAAAATACACAAGATTGTCAAGCTAGTATTTTTAAAAGAAAGGGAAATGAATAGATGTTGGGAAAAACAAATAGGTTATTCTTTTTGGGAGTAAAACTAGGCCAAATGAATCGTTTTTCAGAGGGAGTGGCATTTATTTGTCTTTTGTGTTATCTATACTTCTATTACTTTCATATCGATCTTTAAATATCATTTAAATGAGTCATTTAAATATCATTCATATCGACCTTTAAATAGATTATTAGCATTACCTTGTTAACAACATCTCATCAATTATTATCTGGGGATGCCCCATTTTCTCCTAGCGAGTTACATTGCATTTTCATAAATAAAACAACAATTTCATTCAACTTTATTTAATAATATAGCCCATTATAATGAAAAAATTGTTGATTTATTCGCAAAAATGTCCGCATCAAAAACAACAAATTTCGTTTCTTGAGAAACAGGAAATTTCCCTTCTTTTTTTACGGTCATTTAAACATTCATTTGACCATGAACATCTTCAATTGTAGAATAATAAAATTAATAAATTTTAATATTTTGAAACTTTTCATGGAGATGAAGCCAATAAAGTATCAAATGACTTTTTTTTTAACCTTATTTTATTATGTATTCATGAAAATCAACGGTAAAAAATTTTAAACTTAAACTTTCAAAAGAGAACTGCAATTATTAGTGAATGGAAGTAATTTATTTCTTCTAAAACCATTAAATCCTAAATAATTTACCATGAAAATGTTCAAAGTATAAAATGAATAAAAATTCAGAAAATCCAGGTTACAAAAAACCCAGAAAAAACAATTAATTTTTTTTTAAAAAAAAAAAATTACAGAAAATCCAAGTTACAAAAAAAAAAAAACCAGAAAAAACATAAGAAAATATATAAAATAAATAAAAAGAACTTACAGAAGCATATGTGGGGTGAGTAGGAGTGTGAAGAACAGGGAAAGCAAGTAAAAGTTGTTGAATGAGGGCAATTTGGGAAGGAGATAAAGAGGGTGTATTTGGATTAGAATTAGCTATTTTAAAGATTGTTTCTTTCAATTTTTCCATTGATTTTCTTCAGGAGATAGAATTGAGAATCCTACAATTTTAATAATTTTGAAGGTGATTGATTATAAAATTACATACATTCTGAGAAAAAGAGGAAAACACAGAATGAATGATCAGTTGGAGGAAGAGCGAGAGTGGCGCTGTTAAGTGTTTGATGTGAGAGAAACCAGGGTGAAGTATTTTTTTTTTACTCCGTATATAACAATGTGATAGTTACCAACTTCCCACGTACTGAGTCAATCAGGTTTTATTACCAGTAAAAAAAGGGACTTGTTAAACATCGCCCGCGTTTTTCTACATAAAGCCCACAATTTATAAAATTTTGACAACTTTGCCCTTGTTCTAATTTTAACCTAAAACGAAATTTTGTCTCACCCAAAATGTGGAACAGCGCCGGATCGCCGAGGGACACCAAAGAGCCGCCGTCGTAGCCGGAAAACGAGGTCTGAAGTGGTTAAAAATCAAGTTTTGGCGGCGAACGTCTGGCCGGGACGCCGCCACCGTGGATGGGGCGCCTGGCCAGGACGCCATCACCGTGGCTGGGGCGCCTGGCCAGGACGCCGCCACCATGGTAGTGGCGTCCTGGCCAGGCGCCCCAGCCACGGTGGTGGCGTCCTGGCCAGGCGCCACCTCCTCGGTATATTTTTTTTAAAATCTTTTTTTTCGTTTTGGTTTTTTTTATTTTTATTTTGTTTGAATTTTGATAAATTTGAATTTTTTTTAAAAAAAAAACAAAAAAAAATATTAATTTAGTAAAAGTTTTTAGTAAAAAAAAACAAAAAAAATATTAATTTAGTAAAAATATTTTCAAATATTAATTTGAAAATATGCTTTAGTAAATTCAAAAAATAAACAAAATTAGATTTAGTAAAAGTTTGATTTAGTTTTTACTCTATTTCAAATTTGATTTACTCTATCTATATATTTTATAAGTAAAAGTTTGATTTAGTTTTTACTCTATTTCAAGTTTGATTTACTCTATCTATATATTTTATAAGTAAAAGTTTGATTTAGTTTTTACTCTATTTCAAATTTACAATTTTTTTTTCTACTTTAAGTTTTGAGACGAAACTTGTTTTAAGGAGGGTAGATTGTAATACCCTAAAATTTTCTACTTTAAGATTCAGGACGAAACTTGTTTTAAGGAGGGTAGATTCTAATACCCTAAAATTTTCTATTTTAAGTTTTGGGGACAAAACTTGTTTTAAGGAGGGTACATTGTAATACCCGAATTGTTTTGGGTGTTTTTGTCCCTCGGGAAAGTTACAACACGAAGACTGATCCGGAGTGAGCTGTACCTGCAAAACAAACGGAGACACCGGTTGGGTGGTGCTCCGCCTCCGATGCACAAGTTAGAAACTTGAAGGGAGAAAAAAGGTGCGGAAATTTAGGTGGGGTTCTGCTCGGATTCCAAGCTCGGGATGTCTCTATCAAAGAGTAAATATGTAATAAATGGTAAAACGTGTCCTCAAAAAGAGGGACATCTCCCTATTTATAGGGTCTTTGGGATTTGTGCCCCTGATTAGGTCACTGAACCCTAATCATTGGTGGGCTGCGCCGCTTTGCGGCTTTCTCGGGATTTGGGCCTGAAGTCCGCCTTTTTTCCTTAATTTCTGGAGTGACACGTGTCAAGCAGGGATTGGTCCACTTTGGGCCATCCTGAGGCTGACACGTGTCATCCTCTGATTGGACCATGTGGCGGGGTATAATTACCCTAAACATTTGCCCCTCACAAATGTGACGTGGCGCACCACGTGGCATCTGTGACATGTGTCACGCTCCGATTGGCGGTAATTTTACCATTAAAGAGTAACCGTTCACCTTCCGGGTAAATTACGGAAATGGCCCCGTATTTACCCTCTATATATAGCCGTTTTACCCTCATAATCTGGTACGTTTACAAAAAAAAAATTTAGAGATAACTTTGAGAGAGCAGAAGTCATCCGTTTGAGTCAGGCACAAGCAAGAAAGCTCGTTTTCCATCGACCCATCCGGAACCGCTTAGTATCCAGATATTATATCAAAATGTACCGTCTCTGCCTCTCTCAGCTCTTTTTCTTTTTTCATCGTTTGTACATATTTCTTGCAATAAATGGATGCATCACCAACACACACGGCACAGCCTAGGTTAGAGTCCAGCCGGTCACCAGGGACGACTGAGTTTAGGACTGGGAGTGTCGTCTCGGGGTGTTGGGACCACCCTTTGCCTTGGATTCCGACCAGTTATGTGTCTTTGCAGGACACAATGGCTCGGATAATGCAGACGGCGACTGATCCAAATTACAAGAGCGAAGGCTCAGGCGGCCAAACGCCTGAGGGAGAAACGTCTGGTCAGGGAGAACAGACGGCTTTGGAGAGATCCCCTCCGCGCGCCCCTTCAACCCCCGCTGACTCTTTTTTGGAAGAGTGTGACCAAGGCGGCGACGAGGCCGTCTCTGCCCCCTTGACCCAAGATGAGGAAGAGACGGAGAGCGACAGCTCCGCCTCTACCTCTGAGAGCAGTGATGATTTGCCCCCGCTTCAGGATAGCAAGGAGGAGGAAAGGAAAAAATGGAACGAGAAGGACGATCCCTTCAATATCCACGTCTCCTCCAAGGACCGGATCCAAATGGAAGAAAACTTAAAGAATTTTACTCAAATGCACCCGCTAGGAGACGGGTATAGGATCTGGTTGCTGCCTGAGAATGGCACCATCGCCTGGGAGGACGATCAAGAGAACGCCAACAGCTATTTCGGCTGTTATGAGGCGGCGTTCAAGGCTGGCCTTCGCTTCCCCCTTCACCAGGCGGTGAAGACAATTTTAAGAGGCTACGACCTCAGAGTTTGGCAACTTACCCGCAACTCTTGGACAAACATTTTGGGGTATGTTGCCGCCTGCGAGTTTCAGGGGCTTAACCCCAGTTGGGAGGCTTTTGCTAGTATGCATTATCTTAGCAGAAGCCCAGGCGGCTGGAGGGCGTGGTACACTCTAACCACGCATCCCCAATATATGATGACCTTGGAAAAGGTCTCGAAATTCGACGGTTGGAAGCACATGTTCTACCTGATGTCAGCTCCAACCAGACGGGAGAATTATGAATTCCGTCTGTATAATAAGAAGCCCGATTTGTTGGGCCGGAAGTGCGCTCTTCCCCGGATCCCAGAGAAAGACTTTGACAAGATCATTGAGGCAGACTTTTTCGGCCTCACAGACGCGACCTTGTCAACCGGGGAAACAATAAAAGTTCCTAAGAACTGGATCCCCAAGAGCGCCTGGTTCAGGGATGAGTGTTTCCTAGCCGCCTGACCCTTTCTTAAATTTAAGAAAGGGGCTAGGGCACATGTTTACCAGACGTATGCACCTGAGTTTATATCCGTCTGTAGTATTTTTCTATAGAAATTGATTTATGTTATTGACCAGTTTCCTTCTTTTTGCAGAGGAAGCATTAAACATGTTGCAGACGGAGAAAACTCCCAAGCGGTCCTCTGCACTCATCCGCAAGCAGCTTGCGGAAAAAGCTGCGGAGGTCAAAGCCCTCAAACGGGCTAACTTTGACTTGGTTATTTCGCAGGGGGGAGAGGTTGGAAAGACGTTTGAGAAACAACTCAAACGGGCTAGGGAGGAGACCCCCTCCGTTCTCAACAAAATAAAAAAATCCACCTCCGCGTCAACTCCTGGCGCCTCAGCCGGGCATAAGCAGATGCGGATAGCGGGGCGTAACGAGAAGGTAGGCGGCAGCCTGGGCCTCAGCCTCGTTAACCCCGTAACAGCGACCGGGAGGTTGTCCACGCCTGCAAGCGGTTCCTGCTTGGTTGGCTCTGAAGGTAAGAACCCTTTTGAATCCCCGCTTGAGCTGGGGTGGCCTTTGGGGTGAAATCCCACTCTCAACAGACGTCATCTTCAGACGGCCGGCAACAAATAGGTGCTGCCTTAGTTTCGCACTCATCATGTATTGATTGTGGTGCAGATCAATCTCCCCGCTGGCCAGACGTCCAGAAGCATGCCAAGGCCATGCTGGAAGCCGTCCGGGAGAGGGATAAAGACAATATCCCTAGGATAGAGACGTTCAATCTTGAACGCATTCTATCCCTTCTAGCTGAGGTAAGAAACTTGTCAATTCAATTTTATTTTTTCCAAGTGTTTTATCCCGCCTGCAATACTCACATCGCTTACTTTTTGCAGGCTATGCTGCGGGTGGACGGGCTCAAACGTCCTTATTCCCGCAAACGGGAAGAGGTAAAAAGGGCCAAGAAGTCCGCCATAGACGCTGACAATATTTCTTTACACTCAACTATCGTAAATGAACTTGAAACTAAAGCAATCATTATGACACAGGCGTCTAGAATCCAGCAGCTGGAGTCAGATCTGGAGGCGGCCAAGCAGCGGGCGACTGATGCTGAGACGGCCCGGAAGAAGGCGGAGGAGGCCTAGAAGAAGGCTGATGAGAGTGCCAAAAAGGCTGATGAGGCGCTCAAGAAGGCCCAGGCAGACCTTTGCAATCTTCAGGGTGTTTCTGAAGAGAACACTAACCTGAAGACCAAGGTTCAAAAGCTGGAGAAGGAGGCTGCCCAGGCTCAGAAGAACTTTGCAGCAACCTTGGAGGCAGAGCAAAACCACCTTGTTGCTGAGAGTGACGCTGATAATGACGCCCGAATGAAGATCGCCTGGGCTGCCTTGTACCCGGACGCGGATTATGGCGTCTGGGCACTGGCTCACAGGTACGCCGAGGACGTGGTGTACCTGAGAGAGAAGGGTGATCCAGAGCCTGAGTCCTTCGACGCCTAGGTTAATGCCAACAATGAGCCCCTCGTACCTCAGCTACCTGGTCCGGGTGAAGCGCAAAAGATACCCTCAGATGATGATGAGGAGGACCAAGAGGAGCCGCCTGTAGGCCAGAAGTGATTTTTCAGCGGCAGTATGCCAATCCCTCTTTTTTATTTTTTCTTTAGTTCTGTGGCAGTATGCCAAAACTTGTTTTTCCGGCCTGCGTGTCGAGTATATTTGTATTTACCGGCTAAGGAGCCGAGTTAATTAACAATCTCTTTCTCCCGGACGGGGTCCGGTTAACATTTTAATCCACTACAACCGTTTGGTTGGGTGGACTATATGAAATGCACCGACTGAGTCGGTTTTGATAATTTTGCATCTGAATTTTATTTTTTGCAAATTTTAATTTTTCATCTTTGCCTAACTTATCAAAAGCATGCGGCGATTTTTCATTTTTGCCTAACTAATCAATAGTCCGGCTGTCCTTGCCCCTGGACGGCTGTGTGATTGGTTTCAAGTGGAGTTGGTTGATTGACTTGTAAACGTCTGATGCTGCAAAGAGCATGATATGTTTGTAAGTCAATCAATCACAGTAGTGATTGCCCCAAACCAAGTGCACAGCCGTACACCAACAGGCGTTCCAGTCACTACCCAGATGGCGTTTGTCCGTCTTGGTAGAGATTTCATAGCCATTGAACAACTCTTTTGCCCCAATTGGGGTGGGAAGTGCAATTTTGGCATAAATAACCTAAGTGAGAATTTCAGCCGGTGACCGACTGATGCCTCTGGGCATCCGGTATCTGGAAACTTTATTGTTCTTCATAGGTCATTTCGGTCAGACGGCTATGAGTTGACCAATTTGGCCGTTCAATTTTTGTCGTCTGCATGGGTACGTAGAACCGACAAATAGTCTGTTCTCTGCGACGATTGCACCCGGAGGGGTGTCGCCGGACGCCTTTGTCCATGTTAGGACAGGCGATTTTATAAAATTAGCAACCATCCGGCCATTTTAGCCTCTGGTCTTGTTTGAGACCGGTTGTATAGCCACTAAACGTTTTTGTGCTTAGTTTTTAGTCGGAGAGTTGAATTTACACTAAGTATCGAACTTAGTTGTTTAAACAAACGAGTCTGTCTGGGTATTACCCAGACGGACATGCAATTATTTAATCTTACCAAGTATCAAACTTAGTTAGGTAAATGAAAAATCCGTCTGAGTATTACCCAGGCGGATAATCAAACTTAGTTAATTAAACAAAGTATCAAACTTAAATAAACAAGATATCCGAGTATTACCCAGGCGGTCAAACAAATGTAACCTTTACTAAGTATCGAACTTAGTTAGGTAAATGAAGAATCCGTCTGGATATTACCCGGATGGATAATCAAACAATAAATCAATTTTGCAAACAAAGTCTGAATCTTCATTAATTGACTCACTGTTTACAAAAAATTTACATTCTCAGGAGTAGTACCTTTTTAGATTGTCTACATTCCAAGTTCTAGGCAGACGCCTGCCGTCTGGAGTTTCCAGGCGGTAGGTGCCATCCCTTACTTCTTCATTGATCCGGTAGGGGCCTTCCCCATTTGGGGTTAGCTTCCCCAGCTCATTGGCCCTACCGGTTGCCTCCATTTTTCGTAACACTAAGTCGTCAACTTTCAAAGGACGCTTGTGTACTTTTTTGTTGTAGGCTCTCGTCATTCTCAGACGGTAAATCTCATGACGCAAGCGGCATTGCCCCTGTGCTCCGGGAGTGAGTCCAATGCCAGGCGCATTGCTTCCCAATTTGCCTCTTCATTATATAGTATGACTCTGAGAGTCGGCTCGTAATGTTCAATGGGCAAGACGGCTTCAGCACCGTAAACCATGAGAAATGGGGTTTCACCGGTTACCCCCTTTGCTGTTGTCCGGATGGCCCATAGGACATGGATTAACTCTTCTGCCCATAAGCCACCGGCTCTTTCTATTTTCTTCTTAATGCCGTCTGAGATGAGTTTATTGAAGGCTTCAACTTGGCCGTTTGCTTGGGGCCGGCCAACAGATGAAAAATAGTTTGAGATCCCCTGATCTCCCAACCAAGTTTTTAGCTGAGGCGTCTCAAACCGAGGACCATTATCAAACACCATAGACATAGGTACCCCGTACCGAGTGATAATGTTTGATGTTTTTAACCGCCTCAGCTTCTACCCACTTGGTGAAATAATCCACAGCCACCAAGATGTAGCGCTTTCCGCCTGGAGTAGACGTGTAAGGACCTAGAATGTCCATGCCCCATTTTGCAAATGGGATTGGGATGTGGATGGCCGTCAGATCAGTAGCCGGACGGTGAATGAGTTTGCCAAATTTTTGGCACTTGTCACATTTCTTTACCAACTCCTTGGCGTCTGCCTCAAGAGTGGGCCAAAAATAATGCCGTCTGGCTCTAACGGCTAGGGACTTTCCGCCTATGTGGGAGGCACAGAATCCCGAATGCAAGTCTTCGAGAACTTATTTCCCCTTTTCTGGGGTGACATACTTCAACAAAGGCTTCAGAAACCCCGCCTTGAAGAGTTCTCCATTTTTCAACTCGAAGCTTGCAGCTCGCTTTTTCAGGACGGCTGCTTCCTGTGGCGAATCAGGAAGTGCACCGTCTGAGAGGTAGGCCCGGATGCCATCCATCCAGGTAGAGCTTTGGTCCAGAATTCCAATGGGATCCTCATAGATGCTTCTCTTTTCAAGAACTTCCCAAAAGACTGACCGAGGCGTATCATGGCATGCGGAAGACGCCAGTTTTGACAATGCATCCGTCTGATTGTTTTCCGAACTAGGCACTTGACTCAGCTGGAATTATTCGAGTGCCTTGGTCTCTTCTTTGACTACCTGAAGATATTTAATCATAGCCGGATGAGTAGCCTCGTAGCTTCCCTCATACTGGCTAACAACCAATTGAGAATCAGAGTAGGCGTCAATTTTCATGGCCCCTGCCGCCTTACACATGCGAATGCCGGCTAGCAGGGCTTCATATTCCGCCTCATTGTTAGAGGCTTGAAATTTAAAGCGTAGTGCATACTCAAATCTGTCCCCTTCAGGAGACTCGTAGATCACGCCTGCACCACAGCTGTTCTTTGTAGAGCTCCCGTCTACATACACTTTCCAAACCTGATCAAGATTATCCGGAGCCACCGGAAGGGTCATTTCAACAATGAAGTCGGCAAACGCCTGACCTTTCACTGCCTTTCTTGGTTCGTAAGTGATTTCAAGACTTTGCATTTCAATAGCCCATTTCAACATTCTCCCGGATGAGTCCAAGGTAGACATTGGCCGCTTGAGTGGCTGGTCGGTGTAAATCACCACCGGATGAGCCAAAAAGTAGGGCTTCAGTTTTTTGAAAGCCATATACAAAGCAAGGCCAAATTTTTCAACCATGAGGTACCGGAGTTCAGCATTTTTAAGAACATGGCTAATGAAGTAAACCGGGAGCTGCACGCCGTCTCGCTCAGCAAGGAGAACGACAGTGAGGGCATGATCTGAGACGGCTAAATACATGTACAACGTCTCCCTAGGTAAAGGACTGACCAACCTAGGTAGAGAATGTAAATGCTCTTTCAACTTCTGGAATGCCGCCTCAGCATCATCCCCCCATTCAAATCTGGTCTTCTTCCTGATTGCTTGGAAGAAGTAGAGGCACTTGTCGCCTGACCGGCTGAGGAACCTCCCCAAGGCGGCCAGACAGCCGGTGAGTCTATGCACTTCCTTGACAGAACGGGGTGACTTCATGTCTATCACCGCCTGTATCTTTTCAGGGTTAGCCTCTATCCCCCTTTGATCAATCAGGAATCCGAGAAACTTCCCAGACTCAACACCAAAGACGTATTTCTTAGGATTTAACATAACCTTATGCCGCCTGAGGGTGGTGAATGTTTCTCGGAGATCAGCAAGGTGATCCGTCTAGAGCTTGGATTTGACTATCATATCATCAATGTACGCCTCCACATTCCTCCCAATCTGATTAATGAAGACCGTATTAATCATCCGTTGGAAAGTGGCAGGCGCATTTGTCAAGCCAAACGGCATCACAGTATATCAGAATAACCCCTGATCAGTGACGAAGGTCGTCTTCTCTTGATCCTTTTTCCACAGAGGTATCTGATGAAAGCCGGAGTAGGCATCCATAAAGCTCATCAAGGCGTGACCTGCTGTAGAATCGACCAGACTGTCGATCTTTGGAAGCAGGTAACTGTCCTTTGGACACACCTTGTTGATGTCTGTGTAATCAACACACATGCACCAGGTCCTATTCGGTTTCTTAACAAGGACAACATTGGCCACCCACTCGGGAAAATTACAAGGCTGGATGAACCTAAAGTCTAGCAGCTTTTTGACTTCGGCAGCTGCCGCCTGACTTCTTTCCTCACCGTGGTTTCTTTTCTTTTGCCGGATGGGCTTCTTTTTAGGATCCACGGTGAGCTTGTGGACAACAAGATCCGGGCTGACGCCTGGCCACTCTTCCACTTCAAAGGAAAAAATGTCTTTGAATTCCTTCAGCAGAAGGTGCAAGTCTGCACCCAAAGTAGCATGAGCAACCATCCCAACCTTTACAGTACGTTTGGGACGGCTGTCATCCAGAACGAGATCAATGCTTTCACCAGCCGGTTGGGGACGGAGCTCATCTGACCGTTCACCGGTCAGTGATTGCTATTTTTTCTCTTTCTTCACCTCCACTAGTAGAGGTGCCTTTCTTTTCTTTTCGGCTGCTGGTGGGGCAGGTGTCGGATCGGCATCCTTGACATTGTCCAGGTCAATTGGTTCCTGACCGCCTGGGGCCACGGTATCTCGGACGGCTGAGAGATAGCACTCTCGGGCCGTCTTTTGATCCCCATTCAGGGAACCAACAGAGCCGTCATCCCTCTCATATTTGATGAGCATCAGAGACGGGATGATTACTCCCTTGGCCGGCCAAGGATAATGTTGTACGCGGTCAACTCCTCAACGACCAAGAATCTGACGACAATATGTCGTCCCTGGCCTTTCTCCCCAAGCCGGATGGGTAAGTCAATTCTTCCGGCTGGGTAGACCATCCCACCCCCAAAACCAACTAAGGGGTGGGTGACCGGATGCATGCTGATGACATTGTATTTCAGCTTTTGCAGGCACCGGAGGCTGATGATGTCTGATGAGCTGCCGGTGTCAATAAGGATCTGTCCAACCAGCTGGTTGGCAACCTTACATTCAATGACAACCGGGTCATCATGCGGACGACGGACGCTGCCCCTATCCTTTTCAGTGATCAAGACGTCTGGGAAGGAGGTGCTTGCAGACGCCTGCTCATCATCATCCTTGTCCATCTTTCGAAGATGGCTTTTGGTGCCCCGGATGGTAGGGCCACCACAGGAGAACCCGCCTGCTATTGTGTAGACCGGCTCCTTGTCGGTATCCGAGCTACTAGCAGGCTGGGGGTAATCTTGGAGGACTGACCCTTGTTTTTCTTTTTTGCCCCGGCTGGGGACTTAACAATGTAAGACTTCAACAGCCCTTTGTCAGCCAAACGGTCCAATGCCCGCTGAAGACTGAAACAGTCGTTGGTATCATGGCCGATCTCCTCATGGAACTGACATAATTTATTTTTGTTTCGTGACTGGACATAACTCTTCATAGGATTCGACTTTTCAATGGACAGCCGGTCCTTTTACCTCCATGAGGATGGAGTTGCAGTCTTTATTAAACTCGTACTTGGGGACGTACGATTTAAACTCTTTCTTCTTCTTCTAGGACGGCTGTTTAGAATCACTAACCGCCCAAACTTCTTTTCTTTTCTTGCTCTCTTCTTTCTTTTTGGCCGGCTGGGCAGGCCGACTGTCTTTCTGCTTGTCAGACCTCTTTGAGTCCGACTGGCTTCCAGGCGAGCAGAGGTCGGTAGCTTGGATGTAGCTTTCCGCCTCACTCAGGGCCGCCTGTAAAGTGAAAGCCCCTTTTCTGACTAGGTCGAACTTAAAGGTCGACCCGTCTCTCAGACCCTTGAAAAAGTCCCTGAATCTAGGTCAGTAAAAGCTACCTCATCAGACAGTCCCTGAATCTGAATTCTAATCAAATTGAATCGCCTAACATATGAGCGCAACCCTTCTCTCTCTCCCTACTTAACAGTGCTCAAATCAAGGCTTGTTTTCTTAGCAGGGATGTTCATTGAGAAGTTAGAAGCAAATAGGAAGGCGAGCTTCCTGAAACTATCGATGGACCCGGCTGGCAGATTACCAAACCATTGTTGGGTAATGCCCTTCAATGTAGCCGGGAAGCACCGACACCAAGTGGCATCATCCAACCCCTGTAAATACATGAGGTTGGTGTAAGCCATGAGGTGGTCTTCCGGATTGGTGGTACCATCATAGGTACCAACCAATACATTCTTAACCTTGGCCGGCTGGGCCGCCTCGGTTATCTCCCGGGTGAACGCAGAAGGCTGTTCACCCAGGCGCAACAGAGGAAGCTGCCAGTCCAATGGCTGGACATTTGGATATGCCGCCTGACCTCCAAAGAGGGTTGGCTGCATGAAGTGAGGGGGATAATGTCCGTAAGCCTGAGTAGGCACATACGGTACAACTCCAATCATGTAAGGGCCTGAATGGACGGTAATACCGCCTGTTTGGCTTTCATGCAAGGAGGGTGCGCTCCTTGCAGAAATGTTGTTGAAGCTGTCTGGAAAGTTCGACGTTGAAGCCGACTCAGACAGCGATTGGTTTCTCTTCCGGTTTATGATCTCCCGGGCATCAAGAGTTGATTTTTTGCTTCCCACCGGCTGCTGAGTCCGGCAGGTGTTGTTGTTGTTCCTTTTAGGAAGGAGAATTTTTTACCAATCAATGGTCCCGGCTGCCTTCTCCTTTGGATGAGGAGTGGGCTGCCGGTTTCTGACTGACTTCCCCTTCTCTGGAGGAGTCTTCTTCGCCGACTGACCTTTACTTGGGTCAGCTCGGCTTTGGGTATCAGCTCTTTAATTTCACCCTTGAAACTTTTTATGAATCTCATGAGTTTGTCTCGGGTGACAGGGGCTGATCCAGCGGCCGTTTGGGTTTCCCCTTCCGACTGTCCAGAGGGTCGGCTTGGACCCGTCTGGGAGGCACCCCGCTCCAGAGTCTCTCTGGGCCGGATGCGCTTGATTTTGAGAGAGCCGTCTTCGGCTGTAAAGGTTTTGACTTGAGGATCCTCATGGTCTGTAAAGACTTCTGGGTCTTCGCCCAGACGGTTAGGGGGTGGTACAGACTCTTGAACCATCTTCGAGGTGCTCTCCCCACAGACGGCGCCAATTGTTTTGGGTGTTTTTGTCTCTCGGGAGAGTTACAACACGAAGACTGATCCGGAGTGAGCTGTACCTGCAAAACAAACGGAGACACTGGTTGGGTGGTGCTCCACCTCCGACGCACAAGTTAGAAACTTGAAGGGAGAAAAAAGGTGCGGAAATTTAGGTGGGGTTCTGCTCGGATTCCAAGCTCGGGATGTCTCTATCAAAGAGTAAATATGTAATAAATGGTAAAACGTGTCCTCAAAAAGAGGGACATCTCCCTATTTATAGGGTCTTTGGGATTTGTGCCCCTAATTAGGTCACTGAACCCTAATCATTGGTGGGCTGCGCCGCTTTGGGGGTTTCTCGAGATTTGGGCCTGAAGGCCGCCTTTTTTTCTTAATTTCTGGAGTGACACGTGTCAAGCAGGGATTGGTCCACTTTGGGCCATCTTGAGGCTGACACGTGTCATCCTATGATTGGACCACGTGACGGGGTAAAATTACCCTAAATACGAATATTTTATAATTTTATATAATATATTTTATAAAAATATAGTTTGTTTTTATTTATTATATAACTTTTCTAATCTTATATTTTTATTTAAGAGTTTGTAAAGTTTTAAAACCCTGTCTTGTTTAAATAACACTGTACAATTCAAAACGTATTAAACTATTTTAAACCCTAAAAATATTCTTAACTTCCAAACAATTATTTTCCTAGTACTGTTAATTTAGTTCACGAAGTTTGGTTGTGCGATCAAGTAGTTTGATTTACAAGGTATTCACACTATCGATCTTTTGGAGTTTCTTGATTATAATGTGATTGTATTCAATTATTATAATTTTTTTGGTTATAATTTGTTAATTAATTGTACTCTGTATTATTATGTGTGTAAATTTTATAATTGTAATTCGTGTGATCAAATTTGTATATGTATATGATTGACTATTGGTATTATATGATTTGATTGGATAAGAGTATCATATTACTTTTATTGTTTATGATTGAATATTTCTAGGGTTTTTAATGTTGTTGTTATTGGGAGTATTGTTTTATCAAGGTTTTAGGGTTGTTAATAATGCAGAGTATTATTTTGGGGTTGTGAGATAATTATATTTGGGTACTAGTTTTATTGCCCTATAATAGTTGAGATATTCTTGTGAATCTAATTGTTATGTAATTTGGGAACTTGTGCCAATATTGAGACATTATAAATTAATTTGTGAATGGTTATTTGATCGATGTGAGATCAAAAGGTTAAGAATTATTATTTTATTCTTGGTTTGAGGCTCAGAGTTATATACCTTGGTTCTTGGCATGTTGGGAATGAGATAATGATCATGAGTTAAGAATGAGGTACAATCTTTATTATTTATTTTTCTATAGTCCCCTACAGTGGGAATTGGCCCGTATGTGGTCTGCTTCAAGGTATTTTCTGGTTATTGAGAGTAATCAAGTTTTTATACTTGTTGGTTTATTTATTCGAATTACCCATGTCCAAGACCAAGCATAGAGCAAAGAGCATGGCACACTTATGGGTTATATGAGTTGTTTGAGTAAAGGTTCGTATTATTATTCAAGGTTGAGTTGACAAAGGTTATTTCCAGAGTACAATGTGTAATGTAGTTTCGAACTACATTGTTTAATTAATATAGTAATGTTAATTATTATATTATACTCTATATACTCTGATATGTGGTGATTACTCAGCTTTTGCTGACGTGTGTGTGTTTGTTTGTTTTGTTGTGCTATTTGTGTTTGCGGCCATGTCTCTTTCTTATGGTGGCCCTGCGACGATCTATTTTGGAGTTTGTCCTTAATGGTGAGCAGTCAAGTTGTTTAAACAGGTTGATCAAGTGGTCGCAGCTAAAGGAGCTCAAGTGTTTCGATTAGTATGCTGTCATGAGTTTGTAAAGTTGTATAAATAGCTCACTTAGATTATTGGGTTGTAATTATTGGGATTTTGTAAGTCTTAACACTTGACAGGTTGTTGAGTGTGGCGGTAGTACCTATGATTTAGGTGTATGCTTCCGCAATTTTATTGAAAGGTTGTCTAATTTTCCTTTATTTATTGTTTATTATTACTTAGTAAATCTGGGGTGTTACAAAATGGTATTAGAGCCTAAACGCTCGTGGGGTTTACGCAGGGATCCTCATATCCCAGCGTGTTTTGGTTTAATAATGAACATGTTAATTAAGAGTAGGATTAAAATTAACATATGCTAAGCCGTTTCAAGAGTGTTTCTCTTTATATGCTTGTGCTTGTTATGTGTTATTTTTTTTATGTGACTAGATTGAGTTCGGGGACGAACTCCTTTTTAAGGGGGATAGTATGTAATACTCCTAATTTTTTAATACTCTATCTATATATTTATAAGCAAAAGTTTGGTTTAGTTTTTACTCTATTTCAAATTTACAATTTTTTTTTTTCTACTTTAAGTTTCAGGACGAAACTTGTTTTAAGGAGGGTAGATTGTAATACCCTAAAATTTTCTACTTTAAGTTTCAGGACGAAACTTGTTTTAAGGAGGGTAGATTGTAATACCCTAAAATTTTCTATTTTAAGTATCGGGGACAAAACTTGTTTTAAGGAGGGTAGATTGTAATACCCGAATATTTTATGATTTTATATAATATATTTTATAAAAATATTGTTTGTTTTTATTTATTATATAACTTTTCTTATCTCATATTTTTTATTTAAGAGTTCGTAAAGTTTTAAAACCCTATCTTGTTTAAATAACACTGTACAATTCAAAATGTATATAAAATATTTTAAACCCTAAAAATATTCTTAACTTTCAAAAGATATTTAAAAAAAATATTCTTTTTTTTGTGCGTGAAAATCATATATGAAACCTAAATCTTTAGCCTTATTCATATATGACTTACAATTTGCTTTTTGATTCCTTTTTATTTGCCCATATTATTCCAAACAATTCTTTTCCTAATACTGTTAATTTAGTTCACGAAGTTTGGTTGTGCGATCAATTAGTTTGATTTACAAGGTAATCACACTATCTATATTTTGGAGTTGCTTAATTATAATGTGATTGTATTAAATTATTAGAATTTTTTGGTTATAATTTGTTTATTAATTGTACTCTGTAGTATTATGTGTGTAAATTTTATAATTGTAATTCATGTGATCAAATTTGTATATGTATATGATTGACTATTGGTATTATATGATTTGATTGGATATGAGTATCGTATTACTTTTATTGTTTATGATTCAATATTTTTAGGGTTTTTAATGTTGTTGTTATAGGGAGTATTATTTTATCAAGGTTTTAGGGTTGTTAATGCAGAGTATTATTTTTGGGTTGTGAGATAATTATATTTGGGTACTAGTTTTATTGCCCTATAATAGTTGAGATATTCTTGTGAATCTAATTGTTGTGTAATTTGGGAACTTGTGCCAATATTGAGACATTATAAATTAATTTGTGAATGGTTATTTGATTGATGTCAGATCAAAAGTTTGAGAATTATTATTTTATTCTTGGTTTGAGGCTCAGCGTTATATACCTTGGTTCTTGGCATGTTGGGAATGAGATAATGATCATGAGTTAAGAATGAGGTACAATCTTTATTATTTATTTTTCTATAGTCCCCTACAGTGGGAATTGGCTCGTATGTTTTTTGGTTCAAGGAATTTCTGGTTATTGAGAGTATTCAAGTTTTTATATTTGTTGGTTTATTTATTCGAATTACCCATGTCCATCCCAGACCAGGCATAGGGCAAAGAGCATGGCACGCTTATGGGTTATATGAGTTGTTTGAGTAAAGGTTCGTATTATTATTCGAGGTTGAGTTGACAAAGGTTATTTCCAGAGTACAATGTGTAATGTAATTTCGAACTACATTGTTTAATTAATATAGTAAAGTTAATTATTATATTATACGCTATATACTCTGTCATGTGGTGATTACTCAGCTTTTGCTGACGTGTGTGTGTTTGTTTGTTTTGTTGTGTTATTTGTGTTTGCGGCCATGTCTCTTTCTTATGGTTGCCCTGCGACGATCTATTTTGGAATTTGTCCTTAATGGTGAGCAGTCAAGTTGTTTAAACAGGTTGATCAAGTGGTCGCAGCTAAAGGAGCTCAAGTGTTTCGATTAGTATGTTGTCATGAGTTTGTAAAGTTGTATAAATAGCTCACTTAGATTATAGGGTTGTAATTATTGGGATTTTGTAAGCCTTAACACTTGACAGGTTGTTGAGTGTGGCGGTAATACCTTCGATTTAGGTGTATGCTTCCGCAATTTTATTTAAAGGTTGTCTAATTTTCCTTTATTTATTGTTTATTATTACTTAGTAAATCGGGGGTGTTACAAAGGCGTTCATCTTATATTTGTTTATTTCAATTTATCTGATCTGATTTGATTGTCTAATTTAATCAAACTTTTGTAAAAGAAAAAAAAAATATCAAATTGAGTCGTGTTAGATTCGTAATAATGTGTATTTTTTTAATATGTAATTTTTGTTATTTTTTTATTACGAAGATATTTAGCGATAAGAAACAACACATAAAACAATAATTTGATCTAAACTTTTTATATATATATATATATATATATATAATCTGATCTGATCCGAACTTATTTTTTTCTAAAGTAAAATAAGTTAAACTAAACAAGACCTGAGATCGTCTTGGGAACAACAGGATGGTGATCCTATCTCATTTTTATACTTTTTCAGCCCAATCCACTTATACAGTGATCTTATAAGGGTAAGATTGCTTTAATTTGATACACATGCTTATGTATGCTCTCTCTAATCTATATACTTTCTTCGTGTTTCAATAAGTGTTACAGTTTGATCGGCACATACTTTTAGGCAATTTGATTGACTTATATGGTGTATAAAATAAAAGGTAAGTGGGGTAATTGGAGTATTGTATATATATAATAGTTTATTGAAAAGTAATGAATGTGAGAGAAAACATATAATAAAAAAAAAGTAATAGTGGTTTTAGGTGGAGACCATGGGAGGAGAGATATATAATATTCAAATATAGTTTTTTGCAAAAAAATAAAAAATAAATAATAAAAATGTAACACTGATTAAAAACACGGCCGGATTTGATAAATGTAACACTTGTTAAAATGCGAAAGGAGTATCTATCTATTTATAACTAATTATAAAGTAATTACTGCTGACATCACCACTGTTGTAGACACCTAAAAATGTCTCTCTAAAACCAAACCCGATGATGAACAACCTTTCACCACCATTATTGGTTGGGTTGAATATTTAATCTTGGAGTGCTTAAATCCATATTTCCATTTCATAAACCAACCCAAATTCTAGCCCATTTCCCCAAACCATAACTTATTTTCCTCTTTTCATGCCTTTAAACCCAAAATAATTCATTTCGTGTCCTTTAAAATCATTCATTTCGTGTCCTTTTTATAAAAATGTTTAATCAAGTTTATTTTGATCAATAATATGGGTCCAATGATTTAATAATTGGATGGGGTTTGAAAAGAGCTTTCCAACGATATATTATAGCCCAAATCCGAGTTATAACAAATAAGTTATGGCCAAAATATTAAGCCAAGCCTAAACCGAACCTAAGCCCACCTTACCTACGACCCAATGATCATGTGGAGGATCCAAATTATTTAATCCCATTCCTAAACCAATTAGGATTAATTAGAAGCTTATATAAGTTTCTAAAAGATCTTAATTATCCTTTTTGAAAAGATAAGATTAAAGAGTTTGAAATTGAATAAAACTTTTCTTTTTGAAAATCCTATTTCTATCCGAATAGAAAGACGTGCAAAGATAGTCAGATATCATTTTCGTACCTCATATTTTTTATCCAAATTTTATATGGTTGGATATCCCTTGAAATTATCTTTCCAATGATATATTATAATATAAATTCTGAGTTATAACGGAAAAGATATGAATAAAATGTCAAACTCTATCCAAAACTGACACCGTCTCACTATTTCGGCCATATCTTTTATTCTAAAAAATATTTTAATCTGATTCTAATTGGGTTAGAAATTAGACTTCAAGAGCTTTCCAACGATGTCTTATTTATCTTATTCCAATTTCTGGATCAAAAGATATGATAAAAACAAAAACTGTAGTCTATCGAGTTTTATTCCGATTTAATTCGGATCTTATCTTGTTTTTTCAACCCTTCTTTTTTCTCTATAAATAGAGGTCATATCTCCCCTCTTTAGAATCATCAACAAACTTGATCATCAAATCCTTCTCTCTCCATCTCTTTTACACCAAAAATCATTCTTCTCTCTCTCTCTTTCATATTCTAAGCCTTAAACCTATATTCCTAATTACACCATTCTTCCCTTAATTACTCCAAGGAGTCCATACAATACCCAAAGTTCTATACTTAAACCAAGGCGTGAAAGGTATAATTGACTGAGGGTTTGGACCAAATCAAATCTAATTATTATTTAATTTAATTTTCATTTGCTTTATAATTTAATTGAAGTTACTAACAGTTTATTCATGATGTAGCAATTTAAAGGAACGTACGGAATGTGAGTAATTAATTAATTTAATTACTCTTATTTTATTTTAATATTGCTAGTATCATGATTAAGGTTATTTTATATTTGATTTGACTAATGCTATTATTGTTAAATTGCTTCCAATATTAATGTTTGTTCTATTATTTATTTATTGATCACCATATTGCATGTTAAAGGGAATATATATGTAATTGAAAATCATGCCTAATAAGATAATTTGGACAACCGGTTTAGGTTCCTTTTCAATCTTGCTATTAATTCAAGTGATCACTAATATTTCAGAATTATATGTTGCATTGATATTCAATTAATTTAGCATAATAATAGTTTGGAGCAAATTGAATCTTTGTTTGCATGCCTTTGAGATCGCAGGAATCATTTTTCACTATAAGAATCGAGTAGAGGCCAATACGGGCGAATGTGACTCCATGACTCACTTCGTACCATCATCCCCGATCCTCCTTTCGTGGTTCCGAACCATATGGAGTTAGTAATCTCATGGATTATGAATAAGGTGTGTAGACACCTAAAAATATCTCCCCAAAACCAAACCCGATGATGAACAACCTTTCACCGCCACTATTGGTCGGGTTCAGTATTTGATCCCGAGAGTGCTTAAAAACTCGTATTTGATTAAATTCATATTTTTGAACAGTCCATGGATTAGTCTTGATGTTTGGTAAAAGCATAGTTTTAATTTCAGCCCAAATTTATTATTTAATTTTAGCCCAAACCTTTTTTTTATTTATTAATTTATTATTTATTTTTGGCCCAAACCTTTTTTTTAATTTTATTTAATTATTTTCTTATTTTAGCCCAAATGATAATAAATCAGAAAAGGCCCGAAATTGTTAATCGGCACTTAAAATGCTTAATGAAATTAGGGTTAAAATGTATTTAGACGGAAAAGCGGGCTGGGAATTCCCGCGCCACGGCAAGTACCCATCGTGTCACGGGAATAATTCCCATCTAACGGTGGGATTTCCCGTGACACGGGAAATTCCATGTCTTTTTCGCGTAACCCTTAACACGTTTTCTTCCCCGTTTACTGAAAATTTCCCGCATCACACTCAAAATGCACCGTGTCACGGGAATGTTTCCCGTCTGACGGTGGGACTTCCCATGTCGCGGGTTACTTTTTTAGGGTTTTTATCATTTTAGGGTTACGTGTGCTCTCTCAGCACATTTTCTCTATAAATACCACCTCATTTCTGATGTACGGGGCATCAATTAATTCTCTATTTTTCTCTCTTATATGCTTTAGCCTAAACACTAGCCTACCCTTCTTATTTCAAAATTCCTTCTTCAAGTACTCCAAGGAGTCCATACTTTACTCGTGGTTCTGTCCTTAAGCCAAGGCGTGAAAGGTAGAACTGTTTGAGGGTTTGGCCCCAAATCAACTCTAATTTGTTTAATTTAATTTAATTGTTGTTTTATTATTATTTCCTTGAAGTTACTAACTCGTTTATTATTTTAAAGTTGCAAACAAACAGAATCAAAGTAAGAATTATGTTCCTTTCATTTCTATTATTTTTCTAACGATTTTTATATTGCTAGAATTATTGTTAAATTGCTTCCAATATTAATGTTTATTCTATTATTTTTATGATCACCATATTTCATGTTTAAAGGGAATATGTAATTGAATATCATGCCTAATAAGATAATTTGGACAACCGGTTTAGGATCCTTTTTAATCTTACTGTTTAATCAAGTGATCATGATATTTTAGAATTATGTGTTGCATTAATATTCAACCAATTTAGCTGAATAATAGTTTGGAGCAAATTGAATATTTTGTTTGTATGCCTTTGAGATCGCAGGAATCATTTTTCACTATAAGAATCGAGTAGAGGCCAATACAGGCGAATGTGACTCCATGACTCACTTCGTACCATCATCCCCGATCCTCCTTTCGTGGTTCCGAACCATATGGAGTTAGTAATCTCATGGATTATGAATGGGGTGTAACCTTCACGGGTCAATCGTTGTTGCCTATCGTTCTCCCTTAATCATGGTTGCCTTTTATGATCCGTGAACGGTTTACAAGTTACTTAAAAACTTGTTGGCGGCTCCCTACTTTCCTTGTCCCTAATCGTATATGTCAATTCCCACTTCCTACGAGTGCCAAGCATATTTACCACATGCTTTAACGTAGGCGCACTTCAAACGACGCTTACAATTTGGCGACTCCGCTGGGGAGGATTCTTTGTTACTTATCGATTTGATTGATAAGTATTTAATTAAGATGAGTGGATGAGACTTGAAAGATTCTTGAAAAAATATTCCTGTGATTAATTTGGCATTTTCGCATATGCATAGACATTTTAACGTCGCATTTAGATCTGTCTCGTAGGAAAAATTGAATAACTTGGTTGCGCACGAAGGAAAACAGGGCACCAGTCAGATCTTCTGACTGCCGTGCCACGGCAAAATCTGTCGTGTCACGGTACAGTGCACCGTCTGACGCTGCACAGTACCGTGGCACGGGAGTTTTTGCCGTGTCACGGCAGTCCTAAAATCAGTACGGTGGCTTATTTTCTCTTCTCACAGTCAACTTCCTTTGATTTTTATGAAAAAACTTATGTGTTCTACATACGTCTTAGCCCCGGGGGATTTAAGCTCTATCAACCCAAAAACGCTCATGGCAATAAGGGTTCATCCGAGTTATTAAATCCACCCAAACCATGGAGTCGAGTTCGATTTCATCACGAACTCGCGGAGTCGCCCGTTGGCATACACCCTCAAGGGAGGCTGCCTTGCTAACGCGTCCAAACTCTTAACCATGGTACCCTATTGACACCAAATAAACTTGACCATAGTCGAACATAGAACTTGAACTTAGGTTGCGAACTATTCTTTGCATCATTGTGCCTACGTGGTTTTTGTTTGGTCGTTTTGATCCTAATCTTAACGATCTTTCTTTGTCTATGGTGGATTATTTTATGACTAACGATTGCCAATGGACCGTACTCACTTAGTAATTAGAAAAAAAAAAAAAAAATGGAAGGGTTGCCGCGACACGTGACTGTCCACCGTGGCGCGGTGGACCTGCAGCAAAAAAAAAAGTCTGCCGCGCCATGGGAAACTCTACCGTGTCACGGAAAATTTTCACCGTGACACGGTGGATTTCCAAAAAAAAAAAAAAAAATTCCCGTGCCACGTTAGCATCCACTGTGGCACGGTGGAGTTTCCCGTGGCGCGGTAAACATTCCCGTGCCATGGCACAGTCCACCGTTGCGCGATGGACCTGCAGCAAAAAAAAAAAAAGAGTTTGCCGCGCCACGGGAAACTCTACCGTGTCACGGCAAATATTCACATTGACACGGTGGATTTCCAAAAAAAAAAATTCCCCGTGCCACATCAGCATTCACCGTGGCACGGTGGAGTTTCCCGTGGCGCGGTAAACATTCCCGTGCCACGGCACAGTCCACCTTGGCGCGGTGGACCTGCAGCAAAAAAAAAAAAAAAAAAACCACCGCGTCACGGTAGCTTGTCAGGTGACACGGTACAGTTTTCCGTTTCACGGTGCCCTTGAAATAAGTCCAGTCGGCTTTTTTTAAGTCTTCCGTGTTAATTTGGTCCTCGCGTCAGTCATTTTGGTTATTTTTCACATGTCTAGCCATACGATCATACCACGAGTCTTATGACATCACTTAGTCACTCACGAGTCAAGTATAGTCCACACACTTTCTTTATGTTCCGACTCGAGTCGTGCACCGGGTCGTTTATGATCGTATATTAGGTTCATGCACCCTTTTTTTCGTCGTAATAAAAAAATGAGTGGAGTTTTCTCACCTATTTCAAATGTCTATTTTTTTCCTTCCTTTCCTATCTTGAGCAATGAGTCAAACAATTAAGTGAATTATTTTATTTCACAGTACTTGGTCAAGGAACAGGGATAGATTAATACGGTTTGAGTCATTACCGCAACAATCTCTCAGATCTAATAGGCGTTCAAAGAGAACTTTGCCATCTCCATTGCTCATCACCTTTCAATGGCCACTAAAGAAGATATTGAGAACATCAACAAATCCATCGAGGCACTGTTTGCCATGATGCAAACCCTTACCACTAGGGTCACTACCATGGAACAAAACAAGGTCACTGTTTCCACCCTTGACAAACTGAAGGAACAAATGAGTAAGATTTCTGAGGATTTCACTTATGTGGAACGGCCTCCCACTCCTTTGGATGTGAAGGACAGACTCCCTGAAAAGTTCTCCACTGCTGATATTCCAAAGTTCAAGCCTATTGACAATCCAATATTCCATTTGAAGGCGTTCTCTGCAACCATGGATCTTAAGGGATTGGACGTAACACTCTTCCCTACGGTGTTCCCTCTCTCCTTAGAACATGCTTCCCAACAATGGTTTTATTCCTTAGATGCCAAGCATACTGCGACTTGGCAAGATGTCACCGACAGTTTCATGAATCGTTACAAGTGTAACATTCAAACTAAAACTTCTGAACGTGAACTCTCCATTCTCAAACAGAAAGAGAATGAAGGCTTCACCGCTTACCTAAACAGGTGGAGGGAAACAGCTTCACTCTTGGTAGATCCCCCCAAAGAAAGAGAGATGGTTCGCCTCTTTATTCAAAATCTGACTCATAAATATAGGGAACATCTCAAATTTCTTCCACTGAACACTTTCGAAGTTGTATACGACATCGGCATCAATATCGAGGATGAGCTAATAAAGACTGCTGGTAGTAACAATAATAACACTTGGAAAAACAAGAAGAACGACCATCCTTCTTCTTCGTCTTCTAAGCACGAAAATACTACCAATAATATAAGCTAAGTTGATCTCAATGAAGTGTTAGCTCTTGATACTCCATTGCCCAAGAAGAAAGAACTTACACTCCTTTAGGAATGACTTATGATGCGGCCTTTGATCGCCTTTACAGTCAAGGCTTGATCACACCTATTGGGCCATTTCCAGAGCCAAAACCTGAAGAAAGGAGCGCCAAATGGAATCCTAATGCCCATTGCAAGTACCATCAAGGAAGGGGCCACACTACGGAGCAATGTTGGAATTTGAAGGACGTCATTCAAGACTTGGTGGATGCAAACAAACTTCCTGTCCCTCTAGGCGGCAAGAAGTAATGAACACAAGGCGCACAGCAGATCCTTCGTGCAAGATTTCATGATTTCTTTCTTTATCATTCATCTCCATTCCCCATTCATGTCTAGCATAGGTTTTCCATTTTGATATTTTATATGTTTCATGTGTTTCGTTCACCTTTTCCATTAATAAAATGAGCAAATTTCTTTTGCATCTCGATCATAGAATTTTTCATTCATTCATTCTCAAAAAAAAAAAAAAAAATCAATTACCGAACTAAACCCAAGGTACACCAATGACTTGAGGCACCTTTGCAACCATGTCATTCCCTGTTAACCGTTCAATCACATTCCATTTCTTCATCAACCATTTTGAGCCTCGTCTAACGTTTGGCCTTCATTTCTTCAACCCACATTCACTTAACCCTGGGATTGGAAGATGTGTAATTGTATAACATTCAAAAAGCAAGTAAAAAAAAAGCAGCTAAGCAACAATAAAACAATGTCTAAAGGCAAGTGTTCCAATGTCTTTGATATGAACACGTCTCAAATTGCGTCTCTCATCGAGTGCTTGGTACCGTGCCTGAGAAACATGAATGCTAAGTGAGTGATGGACCGCATGATTTGAGATTGTCTACATTGATTCAAAAGAATAAAAAAAAAAGAAAAAAAGAAATTCAAAACAAAAAAAAGTTGAAAATAAACTTGTAAAATTCAAAATTTTCAAATTCAAAATTACACATCTTGGGGATTCTCTCGGGTCTTGAACCTTTTATCCATTTCTTCCTTAAACCATCAACTTAACCACATTTCAACCCTTGAAAGACCTCTTTGAGGTGTACATACACTTGTGCAAAGTTCGGTTAGAGCTATGTTCGGCCTGATTCCTAACGGATACGTAGGCAACCTCACATTGTGGTGCGGCCACATTCATATTCATATCCATGCATGATCGAGTCAAAGAATATCCAGTGCTTACCCCTACCCATTTAGATCTAGACTTGGGGGATTGAACCCACACCATTTAGCCTACTTAGCCTAAAGAGTCATCATCTTTGACTCTTCTCACATCTCTTTCCATCGCCATAACCCTTGCAGCCAGCCTTAGTATCACATTCACACACTTCACTCACACATTCATATCCATATCATCCTTCCCTTTAGGAACCTGTTATCATGATATCTTATTTCCTTACTGCGCATGCTTCATCGTCTTTCAAGATAACATTCATTAGAAGAAACGTTGTATACTTGCTTAGCTTCCTGACCTGAGCAATATTCATTGTTTCATGCATCGCATAATGTGCTGAGAAACATTTATATATCAATGATTTTTAATTATACAAAGCATATCGTGCTTAGCTCCTTGACCTAAGAAACGTTCATTATGCAATAATCACTTCATTTGTATACGTGCTTAGCTTCCAGACCTAAGTGACGTTCAAGATCGTTTCTTTACACCATAAATGATTCTTAGCTCCAAGACCTAAGTTAATTCATCTATCGTGTCACATGATGTAATTTTCCTTAGCCTCCTGGCCTAAGGACATGCATCATGCATACATTACTTTCAAGAAAAGCAATTCAGTCCATGCGATTCATTTTGTCTTGCTCAACAAGGAAGCTCAAAACTTCTTTCCTTTTTTCGCGTCTTGGAAAGAAGTTCAAAAATAAAAGTTCAGTTTTCACATCTTTCTTTTTCGGGAGAAAGTCGGTACCCTCCACTCATGACAAAAATTAACGGAAAATTTTTGCTTTTGCATCTTCGTTTGCTTGTGTCTGCACACACACACACACACACACACACTCACAAGTCATACACATGTCATGTCACATCAAGTCAAACTTGGTCAAGTCAGTGGTCAAGTCAATCACAGTATTCACGAGTCCATTGGCAAATTTATTTTTGCAGGTCTTATCTACAGCCCACGTCCGGGGACAAACGGACCATTTACAGCCCACGTCCGGGGACAAGCGGACCATCTACAACCCACGTCCGGGGACAAGCGGACCATCTACAGCCCACGTCCGGGGACAAGCGGACCATCTACAGCCCACGTCCGGGGATAAACGGACCATCTACAGCCCATGTTCGGGGACAAGCGGACCATCTACAGCCCACGTCTGGGGACAAGCGGACCATCTAAAGCCCACGTTCGGGGACAATAAAACCACCATCATTTCATGACGTAAGGTTCTCAATACACAGGGACTTGCAATCTTATCATCTTTTGACTTTCCTCAAGCATGGAAAGTATTATCCGGTGGATTTTTCTTCAAGTATAGAAAACCGCCAAATCGGCTTTCCTCAAGCATGGAAGGCATTATTGGTGGAATTCTTCAAGCATAAAATGACATCATATTCATCAATCGGCTTTCCTCATGCATGGAAAGTATCATATGGTAGATTTCTTCAGGCTTAGAAAGCTACCAAATTCATCAGTCGGCTTTCCTCAGGCATGGAAAGCGTTTCAACGAACGTCATCCGATGGATTCCTTCAAGCATAGGAAGCTATCAAGCTCATTTACCACCAATACACTGGTGTTAGATAAGCATTCTATCCCTTTACTCTTTTATCTGTAGAACTAACATTTTTCTGCAGGTATCGGCGTATACAAAATGATTTAGGATCACAGAACGTCTTAAATCATTCTCCGTCCCTATCAGCTACTTTGACTATTGTTTTCGAAACTGACGTATCTACAAACTCAGTCAAAGTGGGGGCTTCTGTAGAAACCTAAAAATGTCTCCCCAAAACCAAACCCGATGATGAACAACCTTTCACCGCCACTATTGGTCGGGTTCAGTATTTAATCCCGAGAGTGCTTAAAAAATCATATTTGATTAAATTCATATTTTTGAACAGTCCATGGATTAGTCTTGATGTTTGGTAAAAGCATAGTTTTAATTTCAGCCCAAATTTATTATTTAATTTTAGCCCAAACCTTTTATTTATTTATTAATTTATTATTTATTTTTGGCCCAAACCTTTTTTTATTTTATTTAATTATTTTCTTATTTTAGCCCAAATGATAATAAATCAGAAAAGGCCCGAAATTGTCAATCAGCACTTAAAATGCTTAATGAAATTAGGGTTAAAAATGTATTTAGACGGAAAAGCGGGCTGGGAATTCCCGCGCCACGGCAGGTACCCACCGTGTCACGGGAATCATTTCCGTCTGACGGTGGGATTTCCCGTGACACGGGAAATCTGCCATGACACGGGAAATTCCGTGTCTTTTCCGCGTAAACCCTTAACGTGTTTTCTTCCCCGTTTACTGAAAATTTCCCGCGTCACACTAAAAATGCACCGTGTCACGGGAATGTTTCCCGTATGACGGTGGGACTTCCCGTGTCACGGTACAGTTTTCCGTGTCGCGGGATACTTTTTTAAGGGTTTTTATCATTTTAGGGTTCCGTGTGGTCCCTCAGCACATTTTCTCTATAAATACCCCCTTATTTCTGATGTACGGGGCATCAATTAATTCTCTAATTTTCTCTCTTCTATGCTTTAGCCTAAACACTAGCCTACCGTTCTTATTTCAAAATTCCTTCTTCAAGTACTCCAAGGAGTCCATACTTTACTCGTGGTTCTGTCCTTAAGCCACGGCGTGAAAGGTAGAACTGTTTGAGGGTTTGGCCCTAAATCAACTCTACTTTGTTTAATTTAATTTAATTGTTGTTTTATTATTATTTCCTTGAAGTTTCTAACTCGTTTATTATTTTGTAGTTGCAAACAAACAGAATCAAAGTAAGAATTATGTTCCTTTTATTTCTATTATTTTTCTAACGATTTTTATATTGTTGGAATTATTGTTAAATTGCTTCCAATATTAATGTTTATTCTATTATTTTTATGATCACCATATTGCATGTTTAAAGGGAATATGTAATTGAATATCACGCCTAATAAGATAATTTGGACAACCGGTTTAGGATCCTTTTTAATCTTATTGTTTAATCAAGTGATCACGATGTTTTAGAATTATGTGTTGCATTAATATTTAACCAATTTAGCTGAAAAATAGTTTGGAGCAAATTGAATATTTTTTTTGTATGCCTTTGAGATCGCAGGAATCATTTTTCACTATAAGAATGGAGTAGAGGCCAATACGGGTGAATGTGACTCCATGACTCACTTCGTACCATCATCCCCGATCCTCCTTTCGTGGTTCCGAACCATATGGAGTTAGTAATCTCATGGATTATGATTGGGGTGTAACCTTCACGGGTCAATCGTTGTTGCCTATCGTTCTCCCTTAATCGTGGTTGCCTTTTATGATCCGTGAAAGGTTTACAAGTTCCTTAAAAACTTGATGGCGGCTCCCTAATTTCCTTGTCCCTAATCGTATATGTCAATTCCCACTTCCTATGAGTGCCAAGCATATTCACCACATGCTTTAACGTAGGCGCACTTCAAACGACGCCTACAGGGTGTAACCTTCACGGATCAATCGTTGTTGCCTTCGTTGTCCCTTTATCATGGTTGCCTTTTATGATCCGTGAACGGTTTACAAGTTCCTAAAAAACTTGTTGGAGGCTCCCTACTTTCATTGTCCCTAATCGTATATGTCAATTCCCATTTCTTATGAGTGTCAAGCATATTCACGATGATTTTACGTAGGCGCACTTCGAACGACGCCTACAACTGTCAATGTGTTGTCTTCTTATTAAAAAAAAAAAAATTTCCCTCCAAAAAAACCTTTTTTTTATTAAACTGACTTATTACACAATTTCTCTCACATTATGATTCTCCTCCTAGATTTTTTTCTAGAAAACTATCTCATGTATTTTATAAGTGATAGTAGAGTTTGGATTATCCACTGTTTATTAATTCTTTAAAACTTCTGTAATCAATCAAAAGCAAATTTATTTATTTATACTTATTTATGATCATTTCCTTTGGTTTAGTTTTTACTATCTCTCCAATTTACATGTAAGTTTTTTTTTATATACTTTAAGTTTCGGGGACAAAATTTGTTTTAAGAAGGGTATATTGTAAATTTGTAATACCCATATATTTTTCTATTTTAAGTTTTGAGGTTGAAATTTGTTTTAAGAATGATAGATTGTAATACCCATATATTTCATAATTATATATAATATGAGAATTAGAGTTTTTTTTTTATCATTGAAATTATAAATTTTTTTATTTGATAATTTTATAAAACCCTATTATAATAATTTTCATCTATAAGAAACTATAAAACCGCTTCACCCTGTATTATTATTACACCCTCCGTTTTTAAATACTTGCTCCATTTCTCCATGCGCGGAGTTTTAGGAGAAATTGGAAAAAGTAATAAAATATGGAGACAGTGGGGCAAGTAGAAGAATAAAAATTATAACAAGAAAAAGTAGTGGAGAGAATTGGAAGAGAGAGAATATCAAACTAATTAAATATGTTTCATGGTGAGTTCACTAGGCGAGAGTAATTAATTAAATATTGTAAAAACTTTCCAAATAGGGAAATGGAGCAAATATTTAAAAACGGCCGAAAAAGAAAAGTGGAGCAAATATTTAAAAGCGAAGGGAGTACTAGTTTTGTACCCCGTGCGATGCCCGGTTATTTTATTCTATTTTAAGATTAAACCTTTTATCAATACATTCTGAATTTTAAAATACCAGTAATATAAACATTGTTGTAAGAGGTATGTATCCCTTTTGACTTATTATGTTTTGATGGGGGATACCATTTATTTTTGTAAGTGTGCAATTTAAATTATAGAAATATATAATATTTATAAGAAAAATGTCTATGTTATTCAAATATTCTACTCATGAATTAATAATCACTTGACAATTGTTTTGGGTGTTTTTGTCCCTCAGGAGAGTTACAGCTCGAGGACTGATCTGATTGCGCCTGTACCTGCAAAACAACGGAGACTCCGGGTGTTTGGAGCTCCGCCTCCAACAATCAAGTTAGTACTTGAATGTAAGTAGGAGAAAGTGCAGAAAATGAAATGAGATCTTCTCGGATTCCGAGATTAGGTGTTCTCTGATGTGAGAGGATGAGGGTAGGCGTAATAAATGATTGAATGTCCCCCAAAATTGGGGGATATCTCCCTATTTATAGGGTCATTGGGGAACGTTCCCCTTCTTAGGTCATTTGACCTAGATTTGGTGATCTGCGCCATTTTACGGCGTTCTTGGGAATTGGGCCTTAAAGGCCGTAATTATGGAAAGCATCTGAGGCTGACACGTGTCAGCTGGCAATTGGCCCAAATGGACCTGCCTAGGCTTGACACGTTGCCCTCTCTGATTGGTCCACATGGATAGGGTATTTTTACCCAAAACATTTGTCCTTCACAGGTAGCACGTGATTGGCCACGTGGCGCATAGGGATAGCAATGGGTCGAATGTGGACCAGATCTGACTGGATCCATATCCAAATCTGTTTTTGTACCCTGGATCCAAATACGCTCCAGATCCGTCGGATCCAAATGTGAGGGATCCATATCCATATCCTCTGGATCCTACGAATCCGGATCCAAAACGAATCCTACACATTTTACCTATTATTTAACAAAATATCTAGTTTTCAAGTAACAAACAATAAGATTAAGATACTATAAATACTCATCCATAAAAAAAAAATAAAAAAAAAACAACTATTATACCCCACCCATCAAATAACAAACACTTAGATAAAGGTTCATATGAAAAAATAAAATGTAAAATTGAAAACTTGTGAGCGGCAAACAAATGAAAGAGATCTATTAATTTAGATTATGAGTATACTAGAAATAAGACTAAATAATGAGTATGAAGTAGTTTGAACAATAATCAAATGACATTAAAATTAAATAAAACTAAAACGTAAAGTAAGGACTTAAGTATACTAGATTTCACAATGTGAGTCTGACTTGCGAGCTTGTGCTCCCTGGAGATGATGGCTCAGACTCACAGTCGCCGACAATTTAGGCTGGATCCGCTAGTTTTTGGTCGGCGGTAGAGAAAGAAAGAGGAGAGAGAGTGTGTTGTGCTTGGGGTTGCTGTTTGGGGATTTTTAGAGACAGACTCAAAGTCTCATTTACAAATGTGGGCTGGGGCTTTAAAAATTATATTATATAAAAAAAATGGGTAAACGGATCTGGATACGGGTATTTTAATAAGACCCGTATCCAGATCCGTTTTTTAGTGTAGGATCCGTATCCGACTTGGATCCATCGGTTCCAAATTTTACATAGCCATATCCGCGGAAACGGATATGGATCCACGGATCCGGGTCAGATACGGATCCATTGCCATCCCTAGTGAAATGCGGCATTCAGTAAACGGTGAATAGTAAAAGCCATTCATCTTCTAGGGTATGACAGGGATGCCCCCGTTTTTACCCTTCTTTAAATAGAAGATTTTACCCCCTCTCTCTCCTCATTTCACACCAAAGTTTCGAGAGAGAGAAAGAGAGAAATTTTGAAAGGGAGAAGCTCTACATCCGTCTGCTGAGAATTTGCGTTTTTCCCGTCTGCGAGGAGTACATCTGGTCACCGCGTGTAGCAGTTTTCAGATTTTCAGAGCCTAGTCTAAAGGTAACCGCCTATACTCCTTTCAAGCTTTTAATACTTTTCCGCTTGTGTAGTTAAGCTTCAAAAATAAAATGGACTCTCCATCGACCCACACGACACCGCCTAGGTCATTTAGCCGGTCTCCTGGTACGACTGAATCTAGAACCGAGTGTGCCTTTTTTGGACATTCGGACCTGCTTCGCTCATCCCCGAACTCGTCCGTCTCCGTGTCTATGCAGGACACAATGGCCAGAGTTAAACAAACAGTTATCAAGCTTAAGAAGCGGCGCGCTAGAGGAATGCCCGCTGATGAAGTTATTCCTGGTGAGGAGTATGAGGGTTCGGAGGAGGAGCAAGAGAAGGTGGGTTCTTCTCCGGATGACACCCCTTAAACCCCCAGTGACACAATATTGGAAGAGGCAGACGAAAAGGATGATGCCTCTTCCTCGGAGTCAGATGAAGATGGGTTAAGCGGCGAGGAAGCCGCTGAGAGATCTGGCTCAAAGGCATCGGGCTCTGGCCAAGAGAATATGGTGGCTGACTACCAGCAGCCGCTTTGTAACACCCCAATAATTCTCTCTTTAAACCTGTGAATACCCTGAACAAAATCTAAGAGAATTACTGACGTGCTATCGCCACGTGTTCAAACATTAAGGCTATTTTAGAATTTAGCAGTGGAAAACAAGTTCAATTAAATTAAAGTTTCAAACCAATAAATAAAAAAAAACAAACTAAATCTTACAAATTGGAACCATTAAGGCCCTTAATCAAAACCTATTTAACAAAGTAGCATTTAAATCAAAGCAAAGTTTAAGAAAGTTTAATGTTTTGCGAGAAATAAATCATAAGTAGAACAAACTCTCCACTCAATTACTCTCCACTTGATGCAAGTCTCACTTTATGCAAATACCTGTGATTATTCTGCTCCCCAACATTACAAGTGTAAAAATTGGATCATAACAGGGTCATTTAAAGGCGAAGGCCACGACCAAAGAAAAGCACACAAAAGCACGCAATCAGCAAAGCTGAGTACATACAAGCTGCGGAATATAATAAGAAATCCCTAACATGATACTAATAATCAATCATGACATACAATTTAATTAACGACTCAAACACTACGTACTAAGACTCCTCTATTCAATGAAAATTTATTAATTTCATTATGATTATTGGATTAAGCAATAGACAAGGTTGTCCATCCCATGCTCCATTTGGAATATCAATATAAGAAAAAGTCCATGCCTCCTTTCGGAAACATCAATAAAACATCCAACGAACACAGGCGCGACTCCGTGACCGTAGCTAGTATGAGATCTCATCTACCTCCCAGTTTTTGAAAGTATTTGAAATAAGAGACTCGTAGATTAGACGGCCTCAAGCTAAGAAAAGTGCACAGCTAATACCCCGTGTACCCTAACCCTTGATTGTCATTACTCTAGATGTGCACAAATCCAGAGTTTTATTGCTCATCATCTTGCACTTTACGTGATTTACAAGTTTAGACATGGTGATGAATCATTTGCAAAACAATACAATCAATACAATATCAATTCAATCAAGTAAAGCAAGCTTCCAATTTCAATTCTTAATTCATTAGTGACAAGAAACATTTATTATTTATTCCTTTAACTACCTCGGTGTATAAACACCTTGAGTGAATAAAGCACCCCAAAACCTTAAACTCGTCTTATAAGACTTTAATAAACTCCCTTTACTCAAATCATAATTAATTCATGAAAGAGTATTTAAAATTAACCTCATGGAACCATTATCAAAATTAATTCCACTTATAAACAACCAAGAATTCATAACCTTTAATTTAAATTAATCATAACATATCCAATTGATAAGAAAATCACTTATACATCACCCACAACCGTAGTCATATACTTATACCTCAAACATGCCTCATACACAATATCCGGAAATCACAATGTATAACCAAACAATTAAACCCGCCCAGTCTTCTCTATACATGATACTAAGTTCTCGATACATCCCTAAACATGCATGCATCTAAAGGCAAGGTTTCTTAGCTCGTACGTACCTTGAGTAAGCAAGTTGGTATGCCAATTTACTAACTAGAAATCACCTTCAATAAACTCCTCTCCTAAACCAAACAATCAAATTTAGAGCAATATTAACTTACTTTTAAAACCTTTAAAATCTAATTAATAAACAACATTAAACCTCCCCTTTAATTAAAATCAAAAGTTTATATATAAATATGAAAATAATTTAAAAACCCTTAATTAATCTCCCTTTTAATGGGTAATCAAACCCCTTTCATTAAAATCACAACACCACTTCTTTAAATAAAATTCCAGCAATATAAATTTGATTAGAAATCCTTAAAACTTCCTTTAAAACATGTTTTTATGCTTAATTAATCAATATAAATTCAATAGGAACAAAAGCACCAAATTAATTACTCATTAGAACCCTAGAATCCCAATTTAAATAAATTGAAACCCTAGGTTTATAATTTCTAAAATCTGAAAATTAAAACAACATTATAATCTGAAAATTATAAACTTTACACCATCAAAATATAATTTGATACTAAAAATATAAGCTTTATATTATGGAATCAAAACATAAACAAAATCAATACTTTTAAGCAAAATATGAAAAGCAAAAGGGGAGAGAGAGATAGGAGCAGCCACGAGGGGCTGCTGGAGGGTCGGTTCCCGGCGACTGGCGGTGGCAGGGCGGCAGCAACAATAAGGGGAGGAAGTGAGCTTTGCTCACGTAAGAAGAGGAGAAAGAAAGAAGAAAAAGAAAAGGAAGAAAAAGAAAAGAAAAAAAATAAAGGAAAATAAAATAAAATAAAATAAAGGAGAAGGAAAAATAGAACTAACCTTTTGTGAGGGAAAATTTTGGGGATTAATGGGGTATTTATAGGAGAGAATGTTGTAGGGTAAGTAAGATTGAGCCTCATAAAAATAATGGCCAATTAAGAAATAAGATGGAGTAGGCTTTGTTTGTTTGGACATAAATTGTAGAATGATGATTCATAAAAATTTCTTTGCAATAAAATCGTTTATATCAACCCAAAAAATAATTTGAAAATTGAAATAAAATTCCGGAAAAGTACAATTAAATATTGTAAATAAAATAAATTTTCATTTATAAAATATTTAAAAATACGGTGGATAACACGCCTAAAGGGTCGGATTAGCCCAAACCCTTGGAAACTAAGATGCTGCCTAGGAACTTAGCTGTCATCTAAAGCAACTTTAGGGCCTTTGCAGAGACGTATGCGGTAGGGAAAACTAGAGAATTGAGGTTCCGCCGCCTGGGGCATCGATTTCTTGGGAGGATGATATTGATAATGCCTACAACTTTTTCGGCTGCTATGAAGTCTGATTAAAGCCACCCTCCGATTTCCCCTTCACAAAGGGATTCAGAATATTTTTAAGGGGTTTGACTTGGGCGTCTAGCACCTTACCCCAAATTCATGGATAAATATTCTAATCTATATCGCCGCCTGCGAGTTTCAGGACATAGAGCCTAGTTTCGTGGCATTTTCTCATATGCATTATATGAGCCGAGCCCCATGTGGGTACGGTGTAACACCCCGTCTAAAACAGAAGGCGATACGTTAGCGGAAATAACGTCGAAACGGAAATGTCACTCTAAAGGTTACTTAAAAAAATAAAGGAAACAACTGAAAAGGTGACATAAGATTATTTAAGTGGAAGAAAAATCAATTAACATAGAAAACTACAAACGAGGCAGAAATTCCTCAAATCCAATTGTCCCAAAAAAAAATGGTCTAAAGATAACGTAGGGAAGTCTATAAAACTATTAAGAAACAAACTAAACATTCTACTCTCAGCCCAGCTCAACAAAAGCTACTCTTCACCTGCAAATGACATTTAGGTTCCACAATCAGTGGGTAGTAACTAGCAGTTCTCCCAAAGACAAAGAGATCACATAGCAAGAATCAAGACAAAGTAAGAACAAAGAAAAAGGCATATGAAAACAAAGTCACAAGACATGAACTGGAAGAAAATAAAGATATTAGGAAGAAACTATTCAATGGAAAATAGGGTTATTTAGTAACTTAAAACATGAAAACGGAATAAAATAATTATTAAAGTTCATTTAATAATTCAAACAAGCAAGTCAGGTTAAACAATTTAGTAGTAATATCTATACCATAGATAAACAATTTGACTAAAGTAGGATCGAACACTAGTGGAAGCCCGCAGTCCACTTCCTAAGGTTTGTCAGGCAAACCTCCAGTCAACTCACAGGAGACTGTGTCTAAGAATGGCCAAACTCCCGGTGCCGGATAGAAGCCAGATATGGTCTTACACCTCCGAACCTCCCGGACGATAACAATTAACCCAGGTTATACTACTTGAATCCCGCATCCAAGTAGTTGGCATGTTCTAATACCATTGGAATCCCGCAGTCCAATGGCTCCTAACTTACAGTCAATATAAAAATCGATAAAATAATATAATTGTAAATCAAAAATTATCAATGATCAGCAGAGATGCCACATATGGTCTTATACTCACGAATCATCAAATCAACACCGTAACATGCATAGCTTAAATAGTGTGTTATCAACACAATTAGAAGACTTTTAATTAGAAATATGCACATTATAAACACACATATACATGTTGTCCAATTTTTTACAAAATGCAAATACATACTTTTAAAAAATCAGAATAATTAGATTATTGCTCTAAAAATTATCAAACTTGCATACATTGACCCTCACATTGACACAAGTATTATAAAGTATAATAAGAGACATAAAAAGTTTTGATCATGATTATACACCCTAAACTAATCCCCCCAACAACTTACATAAAAGTTCAGACACCCCAATATTATTAAGCCAAAGTTCACCTACTTAGATTACTAGTCATTGTACCAATTAATAACTTGAAAATACATTACATAATAAGATTACATGAACTCCTAGCATGATTTATAAAGTTATAATCAGAGTACTATACTCACACTATTTTATAAGAATAGCATACAATAGTTTGCTCCACCTCACTCCACGAAACCGAAGATACAACCTCTCAGAACAACAATTATATTAGCTACAATTATCACCCAACAAAACTAGAAATTCAAGCAATTAATTTGGTTACCATTAACCATGAAAGTCAACTCCACACAAAAAATATCCCAATGAAACTTGAAGGTCCAAAAAGCATATGACACCGGCGAGAATTTCACAGCAGCAAGTGAACAGAAAACGTGGTAATTAACGAACATGATCATGAGTTATTACATAAGTTTTAATCCTTGATATTTCGACATCCATATACAAAGCTGGGAATATAGCAGTCCCATTAAACACGCATGTCACACAAAAATCAATTGGAAAGCAGTTCACAATTCATCTAATTAAAAATCAGTTTCTATAACGATCGTACTAGTTTTCGTCATACGACTTTCTCAATTGTTCTAGGACTAAATCATGAGTTCTAAACTAGGTGAAATATAGTCTAAGGGATAGTACTAGTTACCTTTAAAATAGAGTGCAAGAATGAGTACAAACGAGCCCCAACGAACAAGGATCGAAACTCCAAACGCCCTCCAATGGAACCCGTTACTTTGTGGACGTTTTTGTGAGAAATTTTGTGAGTTTCGAGACTAGAATTCAGCAAGAATGATATAACATGCTGGGCAGCGTGAGTTTAAAATAGAGGGGAAGGAGAGAAGTTTGAGGGTTAGGCAAAATTTAAGGGATTGGGGGTTACAATCATCAATATAGAGGTATTAGAATGGGGGTTACACATGAAGCATTAGCAGCCAGCAAACCCTTGAATTTCTCCCCTTTTACGTGACATAATACAATGGGTCAACATTAGTGAGTAATATAGTTTGGTCGGTCCAACACTCTATTAAACATATTCGCACGCTTAACTTAAAATTAATATTACAACGACTAAGGCGGTCATTACTCAAAATAATATATTACTTTTATTACTTAAATAAGAAAATAAAATTCGTATTAATTTAAAGAAAATATTAGTATAAATATAAATTTTAAAAATATTCACATCACAAGAAATATGAGGTACTACATACGGTGCGTGGTACACTCTAACTACACACCCGCAATACCTGATGTCCTTGGACAAGCCCTCCAAATGGTCCGGCTGGAAGGAGAGATTTTACTTGGTCTCCTCTCCAACACTAGGACACAACCGGATCCTTCGCCGGTACAATCAAGATCCGGCGCTGCTCGGGAAAAAATGCGCTCTTCCCTGGATGTCATCTAGGGCTTATGAGAAGATAATGGAGCCGAGATTTTTTGAGACAAAAACTGATCCCTTGGAGGATGGGACTTGTAGACACCCATTTGTGTCTCCCAAAAATCAAATCCAGTGATGAGTACCTTTCACGTCGAATCATAATGGTTGAAGTGAAAGTGTGGAAAGTTTAGTGTTGCGGATAGTTTTAATTTCTTTTCTCTTCTCTCTGTTTTTGAAAACTTATTTTAGGAAAACAGAAAATCCAGTTTGGTTAGTCCATGATATGGGTCCAATAGTAGTGTAGTTGGATAGGGCTTGACAAGAGATTTCCAACGATATATTATAAGCCCAATTCCGATGAATATTAAGGAAGTTATGGCCAAATTACTAAACTGGGTCCGGTTTGAGCCTTATATACGGCCCAATGATCTAGAGGAGGGCCTAATATAGATTTATCATTCCTAATGCAATTAGAAATGGTTTTAGTCTTCTAGATTCTTCTAGAAGGTTCTTTTCATTCCTAATTCAATTAGCATTGATAAATTGACTTTTGTTGACTTTTCAGAGTTTTAATTAGAATCAAAGAACATTTTTAAGGAAAAATACGATTTTATCCTCCTGTACGGCAATTTCTATCTGGTTTTAAGAAAACGCGTGAATTTCTAAATCAGCGCCAAACACCAGCTGTAGCGACTGACGCTACGCTTGGCGCCTGGCGCTAGCCTTGGCGCCTGGCGCCAAGGTCAGCGTTTGGCGCTAATTCCTGTTTTACGCGTCTGAACTCTGTTTTTGATATTTTATCTTTTTGGCTGATTTTTCTATAAATAACGTCGTAAAAACCCCGTTTTCATTCACCTAGAATCATCTACAATCACCCAGAATCATCCATGATCATCTACAATCATCTACAATCTACCAATTCTCTCTCTCTTTTCTAAACTAGCTTTTTCACAAATACATAAAAATTTCGCATTCATTAGATCTAGAAACACCTAGCCATATTCAAAGTTGCCTTCGCCCTAGACGTGAAAGGTTTAATTTCTGAGGGTTTGGTCTCAAATCTTTTTTTTTAAGTATTTAATTTAATTGTTTGTTTATTATTTTCCTTGAAGTTACTAACGTGTGTATTTTGTTATTAGAAAGAGATACGAGGCATCAAAGTAAGTATTTTAATGGTTTTTATTATTATGTAGGAATCATGTTTAGGTTGTTATTATGATATTTCTAGTATTATGTCTAGGGTAACTTTAATATTGAATATGATTGTTATGATGCTTTCTATGTTCTTCCTAATATTTATGATGTTAGTTTCATGTTAGGGATAAATGTTTGATCTTTATTGTTTAGTGACATGCTAGGGTTTGTTATTAATCTTGTTAGTATCATGCCTAGGATCTTGTTATTATTATGCTTTAACATGATTTATGATTATTTTTATGATTGATGATTATGGTTATGATTATTATTATTGTTATAATTATTATGATTTATTACGTTGCTTGATTATATTCACCCTTTTATGCAGGTTAAAAGGGAATTTGTATTTGTAATCACGCTTAATATGATAATTAATAATCTTATTTAGGGTTAATATGATTATAATTCAAGTGATCGCCAATAATAGTTTATTTGTGCATTAATATTCAACTAACATAGATAAATAGGTTTAGGGTTTATCCTAATGATTGCATGTTAGTCAGAAAGCGCACATGAATACGATCAGAATAAAGTAGAGGCCTATTATTAGGGCAGGTTCAATCTCTTTTAGGTTGAATTTGTACCTTCATCCCCAAACCCTATTTGGTTCAAGACCTTATGGATTTGACGATCTCTTGGATCGTCAAGGGGTGTAACCTTCACCTCGTGAACGGTTTACAAGTTCCTAAAAAACTTGTTAGCGACTCTTTTGCTCTATCTTCTTTCCCTTTGGACGCCACCGTACTTTAGTGTATGATCACAGTGGGGTTCAAGCTAGGGGATTAACGCTTGAAATATTCCCTACATTTTTTGGCGACTCCACTGGGGAGGATTTCTATTTTAATTCTTGAATTTGTTTCGGCAATGATTTAGAATGAGTGGATGAGACTCGAAACGTTCTAAGTACTTCATGTGCGTAATTTTGATTAACATTATTGTCATATGCATAAAAAAGATCTCATTGGAAAGACCATCCGTAATGAGTTAAAAACATAGGATTTTACACGTAGGAAATTTGAGAAATATCTTTCACAAATAGGACCGAAATAACACTGCGCGAAACTGAAAAATTTTATCGAGCACAGAAAGCTGCTGAGGCATGTAGGAGTTAGTGTCAGCGAAAAGAAGGTGGCGCCAGACATTTACTGTAGTGCCAGACGACAGCCATGTCGTCAGGTGCTACAGCTAAATCCTGGCGCCAACCTCTGTTTTCTGGCGCCAAATTCTTCCAATACCGAGCTAGAAATATGCGTTCTAATTTCGACCAGTTTTTTCGTATTGTTTGCTCGATCCTACTTCCTGATTGAGTTTTTCTCACTATCTGAAACCCATATGGACATAACCCTCTGGGAATTCATGCTCCATCTACCTGATTGAACGCTCTGAGCAACAAAGGGTACATCCGAGAATGTTGAATTCACCAAACCATGGAAGCGAGTTTTTTCTAAAACTCGCGGTATCCCATCCACTCGCGCCAGCCCTTCACGGTTAGGCTTCCGCGCAGTGCATTCGGACAATTAACCATGGACCCTATATTGACTAAACCATATCCCGAACTTTAGAGAACTAGAGGCATGGTTAGGTTGCAAACTCATTGCATCATATTGTGCCTACTTGACTAATTGTGCATTATTTGTTGTGCATATACTATGTTTTCTTAACCGTTTGTTTGACTTGTGTTGAGATTAAATAATTAATGACTTAAAGAACTTTGCCTAATTAATTAATTAATTAATTAGAATAAATAAAGTCTAATATTTTAATCAGAATTGACCTAGTATGACTTTAGGCATGCCCCTGTTGATTAATAACACCGAAAACAGTCTCAGATTGAAGCTCCAGCATTGGCGCCAAAATCTGAACTGTAGCGCCACCCTGTGGAGTGTGGCGCCTGGCGACAACTCTGTCGTCTGGCGCTACATTGCAAAGAGAGGCGCCGGTCCTGTCGTTTTGACGACAATTCGGATTATTGATCGAGTCATCACTTTGTGTCTAATTCGCTAATTAATTCGGTTAATTTTCGCTATCAATAGTACTTTGTTAAATCTTTAATTGAGTTTAGGCACTAAGTCCCATGGTCTTACACAAGAGTCTAAATATGTCACTTACACTCAACGCACACACCAATACACACACTTTGACCATGTCTAAGAGAGTCTTGTATGCGCGTTTTTTTTTTCCGTCATTTTTTTTTGGGGGGGTAAGTCGAATATTAATCCTCCAATTTAAAAACTATACTTAGTTTCCTAAAAATATACACATTATTTTTGCCTAAAAAATATGCACCCATTTTTTTTAATTTTTTCCTCTTTTAAAAACTGTAAAGTCAAGTCGATTCGAGTCAAGTAATTAAAACGCAAATTGGTTTAAATTACAGTGCGTGGTCAAGAAAGGAAGGACGGTTAATCAAAGACAACCTTTTCGTACAAGTCCAACTTTTCGACAAACCCATAGCTCGTAAGAGGAAAGCTAGGACAATAATGGCAACACAAGAAGAAGTCAATGAGCTTAGGAACCAATTGGTTACCGTGACTGAGGCACTGAAGCTCCTCACACTTAAGATCGATGATCCCGTGAAGCAACAACAGATGGACCTCATGCAAGAGAGTCTAAGCAAGCTATCTAGCGACTACAAGTTTCAAGGGCTTACTTCACAAGGGGTCTCGGTGGACAAAGATCTTCTTCCGTAGAAGTTCAATGCCAACGACATCCCGAAATTCAAAGCAACTGATAACCCTTATTTTCATTTAAGAGCCTTCGAAACAATAATGAGTATTAAGGGTATCGATTAGAAGGTGTTCCCCTCTCTGTTCTCACTATCTCTCAAAACCGTTTGCCAACAATGGTTCTTTTCTCTCGAAAAAGAAAAGACCTCCACCTGGGAATCCATAGCAAACGCTTTCGTTGATAGGTACAAATGAAACATTCAAGTTGAGACTGACCATAGGGAGCTTGAAATCCTCAAGCAGGATGAAAACGAAGGCTTCACCTCTTTCTTTAATAAATGGAGAGAAACCTCAGCTAAGATGATTGAGGTGCCAAGTGAAAAAGAATCTGTAAGGTTGTACATAAAAAACCTTCAAGAAAAATATTCCAAGCATCTCAAGTATTAAAACAATCTCCATACCTTCAAGGCTGTCTACGACATTGGGATCAATATTGAAGATGACTTGGGTAAGTTAAAAGCTGCCAACAATAACTCCAAGAGTGGTTGGAAAGGAAAGAAGAACGACAACCCTTCTTCTTCCAAAACCACCCACTCAAACAACTTTAGCACTTTAAACCTAGGTGAAGTCCTTGCTATGAATAACCAAGGACAAAAGAAACCATTTAGGAGGAACTTTACTCCTATGGGCATGAGTTATGACACTGCATTCGATCGATTAAATGCAAAAGGTCTCATAACTCCTATTGGACCATTTAGGGACCCACCAGTCGAAAAGAGGTCGGCTAATTGGAACCCCAATGCACATTGCAAGTACCATCAAGGTAGGGGCCATCTCATCGAAAACTGTTGGAAGCTTAAAGAAGCTATCCAAAACTTAATCGATAACAACAAGCTACCATTTCCCCCTGCCAGTAAGAAGCCAAGTATTGATAATGCACCTCTCGCTCATGCCTTGGGTATCTCTGATGAGGAAAACGAGGTTGACCCCTCGTCTCTCAAAAAACCTGTCAAAGAAATTCATGCCATCGAAGAAGAGGAGGAAATCTTTTTCGACGCCATGGATAACCTTCCAGAATCAGCAAGTAAAGAGGACATACGATCGCTCACACTGTCTATGATGGAAGGATCGCATTTGCTACGTGAAACTCTCAAAGCTATAAAGGAACTTCAAAAGAAATATGACGAGGTTCCACTCTTGAAAGATGAACCCAAGAGAGAATTCACACCCATGAGAACGACTTATGAGGCAAAGTGTTTTCCTTTACAAGTCACTGAAAAACCCAAGAAGAGTAATAGAACTTACACTCCAATTGGGATCCCATATGCAAAAATGTTTGAAATGCTCTCCGAGAGTGGCGAGATCAAACCTCTCGAACCGAGACCATTCAAATCACTGAAAAGGACAAATAGATATTATTGTCAGTATCATCAATCAGGGGGTCACACTATCGAAAACTGTTTTAAATTCAAGGATTTAGTTCAGAAAATGATTGATGAAAAGAAACTAGTCCAAGTTCCACAAGAAGACGATGCAACCATTAATGGAGTTTGGGACAGTGATGAAGAAGACGTCTACTTAAAAGACATAGTAGGATCTCCACCTTTTGTGTCATACGCTATGGATGACTTTTGGGCTGAAGAAGACTCATCGATAGACGTCCTCACAAGGTCTGGGAGAATGCAACCTCCCGTTTCAACACAACCCATGCCAACCATACCACAAGTTCCTATACCTATCATTGAAGACAACGATATTGTCAAGCAGTTTAAGAAAACAAAAGTTGAGATGAACGTATGGAAACTTTTGGCGACATCTCGAGAACATAGGTTGGCTGTAATGAATGCCTTGGACAAAATAGGGATAGATTCTGACACCACTCCTGAGGGGTTGGCCAACTTCCTCACGAGTGATCTTCCTAGTCCAATCAATTTGATCACCTTTTCTGACAAGGATTTACCTCCAGAAGGTGACAAACATTACAAGGCACTAAATCTCACGGTAGTCTGCAAGAGAATGAACGTCCCTATGACTCTTGTAGACAATGGATCGGCCATCAACGTCTGTCCACTTAGAACTGCAAGGATGCTAGGCATAAGGGATGAAGATCTAACTCCGTCTACACAAGGAATAAGGGCCTAAGACAACACTCGTCGTCAAGCTCTTGGTAAAATTACCATGAACGTAACGGCGGGAGCGATAGAACATGCTACTACTTTCCAAGTAGTAGACATTAAAGCTTCGTTCAATCTACTGTTGGGGCGCCCTTGGCTTCATGACCTAAAGGCCGTCCCCTCATCTCTCCACCAACAAGTAAAAGCTATAGTTGGAGGAATTCCTATCACCATCGATGCTTCACCCATGAGAATCAAGTCTATAGAAAATCCCATAATTAACATGGAGCACGACGAGGATGATAAAGACTTATGGGGATTTAACGAAGAAGTCTCCTTAATCCAGGAGGATGAAAGGACCCCTCTTTTCCATGACCCCCATTCCAACATGATTGTAAATGCTATTCTAAAGAAACAAGGACATTTTCCTGGGATGACCCTAGGAAAGAAGAAGGGAATAGCAAAATCGCTGGAGTCACCTAGCCTCCCTAAGTTAGACACTTTCGGACTTGGTTTCGAACCGACTCGGAAAGATCTGAAGCGAGCCCAGGAAAAATTAAAGGCACGTAGAGACGCTCGCACTCAAAAGAAAGCAATCCCAATGGATCAGTACCCTCTCATGCTTAATGGTCAATTCATAAAAGAAGGAGAGGACTATCCATGCCATGAATTTCCCGAGCCATTTGTCGTAAACGGCATAAGGAAACCGGGATTTGAAATTTTCTTGGATTGTTACTTCATAGATGAAATCCCAACTCCTGTCCATAAGGAGAAAGCACCCCCATGCTTTGACTTTAACGTCATGGGATTATTGTTTGGGCGAGAAAAGAATGAGCCAACTTACAAAGAGGATAACTCCTCGCTCATTCAAACAGACCTACAAAGCGAAAGCTTCGATCCCTCGAAGCTAATTACTCCAGTTGAAGGATCACTACAAGGGTGGCGCAAGACCGTTAAGGTGACTACTACAAGTGGAAGGAAAATATCCATCACGACAGGGAAAGGACCAATGTTTGAAGAGTCGTCTGAGTCAGAGTCAGAGTCAGAGTCTCTCCCTATAGAGTCATCTAGGTCTTTAGTAGTAGCACCTTCCCCCTCTATTTCTTTTCCTAGGATAGTTAGTGATCAAGTCCCTGAGGACATATCACTCTTTGATGTAATGATCTCAGAGTATAATAATATTTCTTCTTCTCCTTATTTCTTGTATTCTTCTCTCACCCAAGATGACGAGCATTGCTTAACTAACAATGAAAAAGACAAAGAAACTATTTAAAAAATGGAAATACTCGAAAAGAAAACACCGATAATTGAAGAAACTGACACGGTTGATATCTCAAATGATTCAACTAATATAAGAGAAGTTAAAATCGGATTAACACTTAACGAACAAGAAAGACTCGATTTAATTAACTTACTTAGGGAATTTATCGATGTATTTGCTTGGTCATACGAAGATATGCTAGGAATTAATAGAGAAATAGCTCAACACACTATACCACTAATTCCAGGAATGAAACCTGTAAAACAAAAGTTACGTTGAATGAAACCCGACGTAGCTCTTAAAATAAAAGAAGAAGTCCAAAAAAAAAATAAGTGCAGGTTTCATCAAGGTATCTAAATACCCCGAATGGGTCGCCAACGTCGTCCCAGTTCCGAAAAAAGACGGAAGGGTAAGAATGTGTGTCGACTATCGAGATCTAAATAAGGAAAGTCCAAAGGACGACTTCCCTTTACCACACATCGATATTCTGGTAGATAACACGGCAAATCACGCGCTTCTCTCGTTCATAGAAGAATACGCAGGTTACAATCAGATTCTCATGGCAGAAGAAGACATGGAGAAAACAACTTTTATAACACCATGGGGCACTTACTGCTACACAGTAATGCCATTCAGATTGAAAAATGCGGGTGCTACTTACCAACGTGCAGCGACTGCCTTACTCCATGACATGATGCATAAAGAAGTCAAAGTATATGTCGACGACATGAAAAGACCGTCAAGGCCATCAAGTAGCCTTAAGGAAATTTTTTGAAAGGCTAAGAAAATATAACATGAGGTTGAACCTATCTAAGTGTACTTTTGGAGTCAACTCAAGCAAGCTTTTGGGTTCATATCGAAATTGACGACGATATGTGAACCAATCTTTAAGAAACTTAAGAAGAATGTACCAGTAATATGGGATGACGAGTGTCAAAGAGCCTTTGAAAAGATCAAATCTTGTCTCGCAAATCCTCCCGTATTAGCACCAGCACTTCTCGGAATACCTCTTAGATTGTATTTGACAGTTACCAAAGAGACAATGGGAGCTATGCTAGCACAAGAAGTAGAAGGCAAAGAAAACGCAGTCTACTATCTAAGCAAGAAAATGCTCGAATATGAAGCATGTTACACACCACTTGAGAAGTTGTGCCTCGCCTTGGTGTGAGCCACAACCAAGTTTAGACATTACATGTTAGTGCATACTGTCTTCGTAGTCTCCCGATTAGATCCACTCAAGTATCTTTTTGAGAAATCTACACTCAATGGACGCATATCGAGATGGATAGTCAATTTAGCCCAGTTTGATGTACGGTTTATGCCGCAAAAAGCTATCAAAGGATCCGTGGTATCAGACTTTCTAGCAGATTTTCCAATAGAAGACTCGACGTCAATACAAGACAATGAATTTCCAGATGAAGACTTAATGGTCACCGAAGATGATACTTGGACCTTGTACTTCGACGGAGCCTCAAACCAAAAGGGATGTGGCGTTGGAGTATTACTAGTATCACCTAAAGAAGAGCATGTTCCAATATCCATAAAGCTTGATTTCGACGTTACCAACAATGCTGCTGAATATGAAGCATGCGTGGTAGGCCTTGAAACAACTTTGGCATTGGGAGTAAAAAAGTTAAGGATATTCGGAGACTCTTCATTAATCATCAATCTAATATCCAAAAGATGGAAAGTAAGGAGTGAAAGTCTAGCCCCTTTCCAAACCTATCTGGAAACTCTCACTAATCAGTTAGAGAAGGTAGAGTACACATACCTACCTAGGGAAGAAAATCAATTTGCTGATGCCTTGGCAAGACTAGCCTCAATAGTTAGGATTCCCACGGAAATCGAGTAAATGCCTCTAACTATAGAGAAAAGTTACAAACCAGCATACATCCAGGCTCTAGAAGATGACGAAGTAGTCCAAGACGAAGTAGTCCAAGACGAAGAAGAAGAAGAAGAAGAAGAAGAAGAAGAAGAAGAAGAAGAAGAAGAACCTTGGTACACAGATATAATCAATTATGTCACCAAAGGAGAATACCCTCCCCATGCTGACAAAAGAGCAAAACGAGCATTAAGACTCTTGGCTTCCCAATATGTACTCATAGACAACGAGCTACATAAAAGGGTACCTAAAGGTCGAGCTCTCTTATGTGTAGGAAAAAAGGATGCACAAAGAGAAATGAGGATAGTCCAAAAAGGAATATGTGGCACTCATATAAATGGCAAAATGTTAGTCTAAAAGATAATGTGAGAAGGATATTATTGGACTACAATGAATAGGAGGCCATGAATATTATGTGAGAAGGATGATGTGAGAAGGATATTATTTGCCATCAATACGTAAAAAGATGCCCTAAGTGCCAAATCTATGCGAATCTACAACATGTTCCTCCATCCTTGCTCTACACCTACACGTCGCCATGGCCATTCTCTACATGGGGAATTGACATCATCGGCAATATCACTCCCCCAGGAATAGGAGGCCATGAACATATCTTAGTAGCAATTGATTACTTCACAAAGTGGGTCGAAGCGCAATCATACGCTAAACTCACTGCAAAACATGTAGCACTCTTTATCGAGAGAAATATTATTTGTCGATATGGAGCCCTACATGAAATGATAAGTGACAATGGAACTCACTTTCAAGCCGAATGCAAAGAATTGTTACAAAAATATGGCATTTGACATCATCATTCTTCCCCGTATAAGCCTCAAGCAAATGGATCAGTCGAGGCAGCCAATAAAAATCTTAAGACTATCATCGAGAAAATGACGGAAAATTATAAAGATTGGCCTGACAAACTTCACTTCGCATTGTGGGGTTATCGCACGTCAATTCGCACATCAATAGGAAATACGCCATTTTCCTTGGTATATGGAATGGATGCCGTACAACCTGTCGAACTAGAGATTCCATCTCTACGCATCGCATTAGAGAGTAAACTCGATGAAGTTCAATGGACTAGGGCAAGATATGAAGAATTAATTCTACTCGATGAAAAATGACTAGAAGCTCTACATCACACTTAGTGTTATCAAACTCGTATGGCTAGGAATTTTAATAAGAAGGTCAAGACAAGAAACATCAAAGTAGGAGACTTAGTGTTAAAAGCATTAAGGAAAAATGTTCTAGATCCAAGGGGAAAATTTAGACCTAATTGGTCTGGACCCTACACTGTCAAAACAATCCAGTCAGGAGGTGCAGCAAAATTAACTGATATGGATGGCAATGAGTTCTCGAATATGAAAAATCTTAACCAACTTAAGAAATACTACCCATAATTACTTGAGTAGGATACTCAAGAGAGCTACGTTTGGCCTGATTCCTTAAGAAAGGATACATAGGCAACCCTTTACGGGTGCGGCCACTTTATTTTTCAATAATCTGGCATCCTAGAATTAATTAAAAATTCGACAGAAGATCAGCGAAATATCAGAGTCGCAGAAAAAATTCTGGCGCCAGACGAGGACCATCAGCGCCAGCCGACGGTACTGTCGCTTGATGCCAGACTGCCATGGCCGGCGCCAGTCGCAGATAGGTTCGTGGCGCCAATTCACAGTTTAAATTCTGGGAATATTTCGGTGATTTTCGGAAAACTTTCGACTTCCATACTCGAAAAATTTCTGGAAAATTAATTTCTTTCGGTTTTCATTGCTTTAATAAAATAAATTTAAAGTAAATAATTTAATTAAAAGCTGGAATTTCATTAATCAAATAAAATTACATTATTGATGGAATTTAAATAAAGCTTAAATAAATTAACTTTAAATAATAAACTAAGTCTAATAATTGAAAATTAAGCAATGCTTTTAATCTTCTTTTTCTTTCCTAGCCCTTTTCCAATTTTTGTCTGCTTCTTCCTCCTCATCCATAACCTTAGCTAGTAGGAATCCTTTAGAGGACCTACATTAAATCTTGGAGTAGATAGTTTCCCCTTCGGCTAGGACTCCATGCTTCTTTTCTACCCAAGCTTTCTTCTCTATGGTGTCAACTTTCCATTTTCCCTTATCTTTCGTAGTACTTTTCTTCCTAGGCATTGCAGGTGTTTTGAATTCAACTCTTTCACCTAAGTGTTCCTTAGCAGGAATCACCCTGTCACCTAAACGACTCTTCACATCAGTTTTACCCTGATTTTTCTTCAAGTCCTTTGAAGGTCTCTTCAGCAGCCACTTTTTCACATCATTGGGCAAGGAAGGAGGAACCTTTTGGGTAATTACTTCCCATAAAGGTCTAGCACTCCAATAAGCATCAAATCTGTCTACTTCCTGGGAGACAAGGAACTCGTAGGGAGGACAAAGATCTCTGGAAGGAATATTCTGAAGTTTGTCCCGTATGACTTATTTTACCCTGCATGGATAATAATAAGTCATACGGGACAAACTTGGAAATGTCAGAAAGGTTGCTTGTTAACACCAACCATCCTTTCTATTTTCCACCAAGGGATGACCCACTTGATGGCAAAATTGCGAGATTTGAAGACCCTTTTCCACTCGTGGCGCCCCATCTTAGAGAAGCGTTTCTTCCTCCTAACGAAGCAATTCGGAGTGTACTTCTCAATATTGTCTGGAGGGCTAATTAATTCCAGCCTTTCCATTAGCCAAATCTGTAAAAAATTGCAATGCAAATAAATTATTATTACTATACAAAAATATATTTTTTTATTTCTGTAATTAAAATTATTATTTTTCTACCTGTAATAAAATTAGAGAGCCCCGAAAAGGTGCTTTTGGATTCCTTTTCAATTCATCTAGACTAATCATAGTCTCTCCAACTATCAATGGCATTGGATTTCTCCCTGATTCAATTTGTTCTAATATGGTGGTTATAATTGATTGACCCTCATTATTTTTACCACTAGTAAGAAAAAATTGATTAAGCATACAAAATAAGAAAGCCCTTCTTCTATAAATATGAAAAGATTCGGAGTAAGGTTTATCAAAATAATGGCGAGCAAATTCTTTCAAGTTAACTATGTTGCCATCTACTACTTTTGATAGATCCCTTTCTTTTAAATTAAAGAAGCATTCAAAATCCTTGTAATAATATGCATATATTCTAGGGATTACTATGAGATCTATTGCAGGATAACCTAAAATAGCACCAAATTCTTCCGGCGAAGGGCTAATTTTATCATACCCTATTCTAAAGCAATGGGTATCAACATCCCAATATTCTAGAGCGGTATGAATAAAATCTAAGTCAAGATCTACCCCTTTGATACCATAAATTCCCCCCAAGTGGAACACATCTAATTCTTTTCTTTCTTTGGCATTAAGAGACCAACACCATTCATGGGCGTATTGGGTAAAAGTTTTGGTGACTAGAGACATAATATTATTTTTTCTAAAGCTAAGAATTATTTTGTTTGCTGAAATTATGAAAAGAATCGGCTGGGCAGGGGGCTATTTATGCACGAAATCGGAGCAGTTTTAATATAAGAAGGATACGGGGTCAGCGCTATTTAGCGCCAGACGCTATTATTGGCGCCTGACGTCAAAGCTTGGCGCCAAACGCTAAGTGTAGCGCCTGGCGCTACACCAAAACGCGTGGCGCTAGCTGGCGTCAATTTGCCTTGTCGTACGCGCTTTCTAAAAACCGCATTTTTAACTTAATTCGAGTCTGCTAACGACTTTACGACTTCCTTATCTTTTTCTAAATATTCATTTATTCCTTTTTTTTTAATTAATATAGCTATTATATTAATTATATTATTTTTTTTGGATTTTATTTAGACTTATTCTCAAGTTTTTATAAATCCAATATTTTATTTGACTTTTCCTTTTTTTCTTTTTTGGGGGAGAAAGTCGGATACCCTCCAACAATAATAAAAATGACGGAATTTTTGCGCAAAATTATTTGTCACACTTTCTTGCACACACAAACATGCACACAATAATGATAATAATAAAAAATGAAATTAAAAAATGAAAAAAAACATGATAAATAAAATAAACTCATAGTAGTATGTACATACAAAATATGTTTAAAATGAGTCTAACTAGAAGGCAAAGTTCTATACAAAGTCAAATAAATAAATAAAAAGCACAAGTACAAACTACGGCGCCGGGGGAGGTAAACCCATCATCGCATAAAACTGCGCAGTACGAGGAGTAACCTCACTTGCTCCGACTCCAGCTCTAGTATCAGCTCCAGTCTCCGTAGGAGGAGGAAAACTCAACGTGGGACCAGTCCACCCTAGATCAACCTGAGGCTAAGGCTGCGGAGGCTGATGCGATGACGAGCCAACCCCGTACATCCCACCACCTCTAAGAGCCGAAGTAGCCTCTCCCTGGCCTACTGGCGCAGCATGTGCACCCTCAGAGGAAGAACCTGAGCCCTCTACCCGAGCATCCTCAGAACGACCACCCCTACTTCCCGAAGTAGTGCGGCGACGTCTCGAGCTAGACCTCGCCGGATCCCTCCGCACCTCAGGTCTCGTGCGGGTACGAGAAGGAATGGGCTGACCCTGCAAAAGAAATTAAAATCAGAAACAGGCAAAATCAAAGCAGGTAATGTAAAACATATGAAAGAAAGACTACCTCCTGAACGGCGTCGTCCCGACGGTAGGTAGCCACGTTCCTCATCCGGACAAGCTGGCTCCGGAAGGCATCTATACATCGTGCCATCACCGAAACCACCTCACGTGAGAACTGTCAAAAGAATAAAATCAGTAAACTTGCATAATGTATATGAACAAAAGTTGCAAATAAACAAACTTACTCGAGTCTGGTGGCGAGGAATCGACCGCTCTACGAAGCGCTCATCCATGGGAGCCGGAGGAATCATCTCCTCAATCGGCCCATATGTCTCCTAGTAATGGATAGACATACGGGGTGACACGAACTCAGCAGCATCGTCCTGATAAAGCAAAACAAAGTCAGTGAAGCATTACTTGGGGGCTAGTTAACGAAAAATAAAAGCTGAAAAATCGTAACGCCACATCCTCAGCCGGTACAGGAACTGGAGCTAACAACGGCAGTAGCTCCTCCGCATAGCATCTCCCAGGGATCGTGTAAGATCGCCAAGGGGTACCAGCTCCCTCTGACATACTCAACAACCTCGCGGCGTTAAACATGTGACGTGGTGGAGGAGCAGGAACGACAAAGGTATCGGAGGAACGCTGTCTAGCGACCCCTTCTCCCAGTTATGCGATCGCTCCATAGGTCCCCAAGAAATAGCGACGCTAAGCGGAATACTGCGCGGCTAACCCAGGGACTGCCAGATCAACCCACGGCCGGTACAACACCTCAGGATTCTGCAAAGAGCGTCAATCAGGCGACAATCTATCTAAAGCATCACAAAAGGTCAAATAAGAAAGGAATCATACCGCGATGATCCAATCTCGGACATACGCAGTGTACATCCCCACACGGCGGCTGCCCCAGGAAGCACTAACTAGAAACCTGCGCAGCGACGGTCTCGCCAGTGCAGCAGAAGGGAAGTACTCGTAGAACCAGATCTATAAGGAGTAAAAATTATCAGCAAATGCTAGCTAAAATGTAGAGCTAAACTTTATAGGGAATAATGTTTACCTTTACGACCCTCCAAAAGCTGGACAGAGCAACATTCGTCCCAAAGGACCGATGTCGACACGAGTCCCTCAGCGCTCGAATGAAGTCAGCATAGGCCAAGCTGGCCCAGTCATAAGTCCCGATCCGATGTAGATCGCGGACGGCAGGAAGGTAGTAAAGCAGCGCTCTACTACCCTTATCAGGGGAGAACGTCCCTGACAACAAAATAAGCGCAAAGATGCGCACCCTCTGCTCTTGGGTGGTCGCACCATCGTCAAAAGCCCCTGCCAAAGTCGAGCGGCGAATCCCCATAGCGCTGAACTGAGACGACTCTACCTCAGCTCGAGCCCGAATGGTAATCGGCCCTAACAGCTCCTCGACCTCAGGGGGAAAGACGTCGATCCCGCTGTCGAATGGCAGTGGCACGGAGCTAAACTCCAGTCTTGTGATGAGACTAAAGTCTGTAGGAGTGATCATCATCTCACCCCAAGGAAAGTGGAAAGTGTTGGTGGAGTCCAAAAGAACTCCACCAGAGCACGAACTACATGGTGACCCCTAATGGATGCAACCATTGCCTCAGAGGTCTCGTACAACGCAGTAAGACCGCAAGACTCCCACAGAAGTCTCGTCTCTACATCTCTGCCGATGTATATCTTGTACAGATCGCCCAAACTGTCACAGCCGGAGCCATGACAGCGCGTCCTCCCAACGGTGATACCCCGTCTCACCCTCTCAGAAATGTGGTGGACGGGGGGAAAAGAACAAGGTCCGCTGGGAGCCATGACTAAGCGAAGTGGACGGCTCAGCATCGTCCTCCACGGGCTCACGCTCCCGTCGAATGTCTCGGGACCATTAACCAGAACCTCGTTGTCTATCCATGCTATATTGTGCAGAATTATCATATATTAAGGTTCTATAGTATCAAAGGTTCGCCTAGCTGCATGATACTATGTTCGTAAAAAACAGAGTACGTAGTACTAAAACAGAGCACAAGTTCAAATTGAGCATAACGGTATTTTTCAAGCAATCAAACAATTTCTTGCAATACTATGGTAATTATTGTGACAAATTGGACAAGAATTGCTAGCAAAAACATAAAAAACGAGCCACATTGTATTCCTGACCTCAAGAGGTCCAACAATGTCAATTCGTTCATTTCTTCACCAAATAGAGTCAAACAAGTCTCAAATTACTCCCAAGGCAATGTATAAACATAATCAAGCAATTTCATTGCATAAAATTTGACAAACAAAGAGAATTGAGCATTCTAAGTTTTGAATTTTCATGAAATTCGAGAATAAACACATGCAAAATTCATTAAAACCGATGTGAATTCAAAGAAAACTTACTTAGATCGGGGGAATGGATGAAATAGGCTTTGATTTGCAACAAATTTGATTGAATTTGGTTGAGAAACGAGCAAGAACGAAGCAAATGATTTTCTGGAAATTTTCGAGCAAAAACGCGACGAGCAACAGCTAAAATGAAGAAGAAAGGGGTATTTAAGGAACACCCTATTCTAGCGCCAAGCGCTAGATCTTGGCGTCGACAGATAAGCTTGGCGCCTGGCGCTAATCCCAGCATTTGGCGCTACGACTAGTTATGTGGCGCTGACGTTATTTCAACAGCGCTAGAATGTTCAGCCACTCAGTGCGGTTGTTCTAGTTTTTTGCAATATGTTTTGGGTTCCTTAGTACGCCAGTTGGCCCCTCTAAGCAATTTGACACGATTTTTAGTAATCGGCTTGGTTACACAAAGTGATCGACCTGATGAAAGATCGTCTCACTTAGCTTAAAGCGCCTAAGCATTGACTCATTAACAGAAGGCGCCAACATACTGGTTCATTTGCAAAAGGCACCGACATACTGGTTCATTCACAAAAAGCACCAACGTATTGGTTCATAATTCAAAAAAGGCAACGATGTACAGGTTAAAAAACAACAAGAGCGCCGACGTAAAAGCATAGCGGAAGCAAAGTTCAAGCGAGCTTTTAAAGATCGACAAGCGGAGATCTTCAGTAATTTCTTGGAAAATTATCGCAACAAATGAGGATAGCTTCAAGCGAGGATATCTTCGACGGCATTCCCTAGATTGTGGAGAGTGTCACAAACAAGTGAAGGTGATTTCAAGCGAAGTTGTCTTCGATAGTATTCCCTTGGACGTGGAGTATTATCAAAGCGGAAGAGGATCGTTTCAAGTGAAGCAATCTTCAATATTGGAAGCAGTTACAAGCGTGGCGGTTTTCAAACGGGATGGCATTCTATTAGCAGGAGGTCATCAAAACAAGGAAGCAGTAGCAAATCGGTTACTTTAAGAGACGTGTGCTCGACGGTGCAAGATACACGTTTCTTAACTCTTTTATCTGTTTGACTAACGCTAGTTTGTAGGTATCGGCGTTACAAGAGTGATTTAGGATCGCAGAACATTTTGAATCATTCTCCGTCCCTATCGCTACTTTGACTTTTGTTTTCGAAACTAGTGTTTCTCCAAACTCAGTCAAAGTGGGGGCTTTTTTAGACACCCATTTGTGTCTCCCCAAAACCAAATCCAGTGATGAGTACCTTTCACGTCGAATCATAATCGAATGAAGTGAAAGTGTGGAAAGTTTAGTGTTGCGGATAATTTTAATTTCTTTTCTCTTCTCTCTGTTTTTGAAAACTTATTTTAAGAAAACAGCCAATCCAGTTTGGTTGGTCCATGATATGGGTCCAATAGTAGTGTAGTTGGATAGGTCTTGATAAGATCTTTCCAACGATATATTATAAGCCTAATTCCGATGAATATTGAGGAAGTGATGGACAAATTACTGAACTGGGTCCAGTTTAAGCCTTATATTCGGCCCAATGATCTAGAGGAGCATCTAATATAGATTTATCGTTCCTAATGCAATTAAGAATGGTTTTAGTCTTCTAGATTCTTCTAGAAGGTTCTTTTCATTCCTAATTCATTTAGCATTGATAAATTAACTTTTGTTGACTTTTCAGAGTTTTAATTAGAATCAAAGAACATTTTTGAGGAAAAATACGATTTTATCCTCCTGTACGGCAATTTCTATCTGGTTTTAAGAAAACGCGTGAATTTCTAAATCAGCGCCAAACACCAGCTGTAGCGACTGACGCTACGCTTGGCGCCTGGCGCTAGCCTTGGCGCCTGGCGCCAAGGTCAGCGTTTGGCGCTAATTCCTGTTTTACGCGTCTGAACTCTGTTTTTGATATTTTATCTTTTTGGCTGATTTTTCTATAAATAACGTCGTAAAAACCCCGTTTTCATTCACCTAGAATCATCTACAATCACCCAGAATCATCCATGATCATCTACAATCATCTACAATCTACCAATTCTCTCTCTCTTTTCTAAACTAGCTTTTTCACAAATACATAAAAATTTCGCATTCATTAGATCTAGAAACACCTAGCCATATTCAAAGTTGCCTTCGCCCTAGACGTGAAAGGTTTAATTTCTGAGGGTTTGGTCTCAAATCTTTTTTTTTAAGTATTTAATTTAATTGTTTGTTTATTATTTTCCTTGAAGTTACTAACGTGTGTATTTTGTTATTAGAAAGAGATACGAGGCATCAAAGTAAGTATTTTAATGGTTTTTATTATTATGTAGGAATCATGTTTAGGTTGTTATTATGATATTTCTAGTATTATGTCTAGGGTAACTTTAATATTGAATATGATTGTTATGATGCTTTCTATGTTCTTCCTAATATTTATGATGTTAGTTTCATGTTAGGGATAAATGTTTGATCTTTATTGTTTAGTGACATGCTAGGGTTTGTTATTAATCTTGTTAGTATCATGCCTAGGATCTTGTTATTATTATGCTTTAACATGATTTATGATTATTTTTATGATTGATGATTATGGTTATGATTATTATTATTGTTATAATTATTATGATTTATTACGTTGCTTGATTATATTCACCCTTTTATGCAGGTTAAAAGGGAATTTGTATTTGTAATCACGCTTAATATGATAATTAATAATCTTATTTAGGGTTAATATGATTATAATTCAAGTGATCGCCAATAATAGTTTATTTGTGCATTAATATTCAACTAACATAGATAAATAGGTTTAGGGTTTATCCTAATGATTGCATGTTAGTCAGAAAGCGCACATGAATACGATCAGAATAAAGTAGAGGCCTATTATTAGGGCAGGTTCAATCTCTTTTAGGTTGAATTTGTACCTTCATCCCCAAACCCTATTTGGTTCAAGACCTTATGGATTTGACGATCTCTTGGATCGTCAAGGGGTGTAACCTTCACCTCGTGAACGGTTTACAAGTTCCTAAAAAACTTGTTAGCGACTCTTTTGCTCTATCTTCTTTCCCTTTGGACGCCACCGTACTTTAGTGTATGATCACAGTGGGGTTCAAGCTAGGGGATTAACGCTTGAAATATTCCCTACATTTTTTGGCGACTCCACTGGGGAGGATTTCTATTTTAATTCTTGAATTTGTTTCGGCAATGATTTAGAATGAGTGGATGAGACTCGAAACGTTCTAAGTACTTCATGTGCGTAATTTTGATTAACATTATTGTCATATGCATAAAAAAGATCTCATTGGAAAGACCATCCGTAATGAGTTAAAAACATAGGATTTTACACGTAGGAAATTTGAGAAATATCTTTCACAAATAGGACCGAAATAACACTGCGCGAAACTGAAAAATTTTATCGAGCACAGAAAGCTGCTGAGGCATGTAGGAGTTAGTGTCAGCGAAAAGAAGGTGGCGCCAGACATTTACTGTAGTGCCAGACGACAGCCATGTCGTCAGGTGCTACAGCTAAATCCTGGCGCCAACCTCTGTTTTCTGGCGCCAAATTCTTCCAATACCGAGCTAGAAATATGCGTTCTAATTTCGACCAGTTTTTTCGTATTGTTTGCTCGATCCTACTTCCTGATTGAGTTTTTCTCACTATCTGAAACCCATATGGACATAACCCTCTGGGAATTCATGCTCCATCTACCTGATTGAACGCTCTGAGCAACAAAGGGTACATCCGAGAATGTTGAATTCACCAAACCATGGAAGCGAGTTTTTTCTAAAACTCGCGGTATCCCATCCACTCGCGCCAGCCCTTCACGGTTAGGCTTCCGCGCAGTGCATTCGGACAATTAACCATGGACCCTATATTGACTAAACCATATCCCGAACTTTAGAGAACTAGAGGCATGGTTAGGTTGCAAACTCATTGCATCATATTGTGCCTACTTGACTAATTGTGCATTATTTGTTGTGCATATACTATGTTTTCTTAACCGTTTGTTTGACTTGTGTTGAGATTAAATAATTAATGACTTAAAGAACTTTGCCTAATTAATTAATTAATTAATTAGAATAAATAAAGTCTAATATTTTAATCAGAATTGACCTAGTATGACTTTAGGCATGCCCCTGTTGATTAATAACACCGAAAACAGTCTCAGATTGAAGCTCCAGCATTGGCGCCAAAATCTGAACTGTAGCGCCACCCTGTGGAGTGTGGCGCCTGGCGACAACTCTGTCGTCTGGCGCTACATTGCAAAGAGAGGCGCCGGTCCTGTCGTTTTGACGACAATTCGGATTATTGATCGAGTCATCACTTTGTGTCTAATTCGCTAATTAATTCGGTTAATTTTCGCTATCAATAGTACTTTGTTAAATCTTTAATTGAGTTTAGGCACTAAGTCCCATGGTCTTACACAAGAGTCTAAATATGTCACTTACACTCAACGCACACACCAATACACACACTTTGACCATGTCTAAGAGAGTCTTGTATGCGCGTTTTTTTTTTCCGTCATTTTTTTTTGGGGGGGTAAGTCGGATATTAATCCTCCAATTTAAAAACTATACTTAGTTTCCTAAAAATATACACATTATTTTTGCCTAAAAAATATGCACCCATTTTTTTTAATTTTTTCCTCTTTTAAAAACTGTAAAGTCAAGTCGATTCGAGTCAAGTAATTAAAACGCAAATTGGTTTAAATTACAGCGCGTGGTCAAGAAAGGAAGGACGGTTAATCAAAGACAACCTTTTCGTACAAGTCCAACTTTTCGACAAACCCATAGCTCGTAAGAGGAAAGCTAGGACAATAATGGCAACACAAGAAGAAGTCAATGAGCTTAGGAACCAATTGGTTACCGTGACTGAGGCACTGAAGCTCCTCACACTTAAGATCGATGATCCCGTGAAGCAACAACAGATGGACCTCATGCAAGAGAGTCTAAGCAAGCTATCTAGCGACTACAAGTTTCAAGGGCTTACTTCACAAGGGGTCTCGGTGGACAAAGATCTTCTTCCGTAGAAGTTCAATGCCAACGACATCCCGAAATTCAAAGCAACTGATAACCCTTATTTTCATTTAAGAGCCTTCGAAACAATAATGAGTATTAAGGGTATCGATTAGAAGGTGTTCCCCTCTCTGTTCTCACTATCTCTCAAAACCGTTTGCCAACAATGGTTCTTTTCTCTCGAAAAAGAAAAGACCTCCACCTGGGAATCCATAGCAAACGCTTTCGTTGATAGGTACAAATGAAACATTCAAGTTGAGACTGACCATAGGGAGCTTGAAATCCTCAAGCAGGATGAAAACGAAGGCTTCACCTCTTTCTTTAATAAATGGAGAGAAACCTCAGCTAAGATGATTGAGGTGCCAAGTGAAAAAGAATTTGTAAGGTTGTACATAAAAAACCTTCAAGAAAAATATTCCAAGCATCTCAAGTATTAAAACAATCTCCATACCTTCAAGGCTGTCTACGACATTGGGATCAATATTGAAGATGACTTGGGTAAGTTAAAAGCTGCCAACAATAACTCCAAGAGTGGTTGGAAAGGAAAGAAGAACGACAACCCTTCTTCTTCCAAAACCACCCACTCAAACAACTTTAGCACTTTAAACCTAGGTGAAGTCCTTGCTATGAATAACCAAGGACAAAAGAAACTATTTAGGAGGAACTTTACTCCTATGGGCATGAGTTATGACACTGCATTCGATCGATTAAATGCAAAAGGTCTCATAACTCCTATTGGACCATTTAGGGACCCACCAGTCGAAAAGAGGTCGGCTAATTGGAACCCCAATGCACATTGCAAGTACCATCAAGGTAGGGGCCATCTCATCGAAAACTGTTGGAAGCTTAAAGAAGCTATCCAAGACTTAATCGATAACAACAAGCTACCATTTCCCCCTGCCAGTAAGAAGCCAAGTATTGATAATGCACCTCTCGCTCATGCCTTGGGTATCTCTGATGAGGAAAACGAGGTTGACCCCTCGTCTCTCAAAAAACCTGTCAAAGAAATTCATGCCATCGAAGAAGAGGAGGAAATCTTTTTCGACGCCATGGATAACCTTCCAGAATCAGCAAGTAAAGAGGACATACGATCGCTCACACTGTCTATGATGGAAGGATCGCATTTGCTACGTGAAACTCTCAAAGCTATAAAGGAACTTCAAAAGAAATATGACGAGGTTCCACTCTTGAAAGATGAACCCAAGAGAGAATTCACACCCATGAGAACGACTTATGAGGCAAAGTGTTTTCCTTTACAAGTCACTGAAAAACCCAAGAAGAGTAATAGAACTTACACTCCAATTGGGATCCCATATGCAAAAATGTTTGAAATGCTCTCCGAGAGTGGCGAGATCAAACCTCTCGAACCGAGACCATTCGAATCACTGAAAAGGACAAATAGATATTATTGTCAGTATCATCAATCAGGGGGTCACACTATCGAAAACTGTTTTAAATTCAAGGATTTAGTTCAGAAAATGATTGATGAAAAGAAACTAGTCCAAGTTCCACAAGAAGACGATGCAACCATTAATGGAGTTTGGGACAGTGATGAAGAAGACGTCTACTTAAAAGACATAGTAGGATCTCCACCTTTTGTGTCATACGCTATGGATGACTTTTGGGCTGAAGAAGACTCATCGATAGACGTCCTCACAAGGTCTGGGAGAATGCAACCTCCCGTTTCAACACAACCCATGCCAACCATACCACAAGTTCCTATACCTATCATTGAAGACAACGATATTGTCAAGCAGTTTAAGAAAACAAAAGTTGAGATGAACGTATGGAAACTTTTGGCGACATCTCGAGAACATAGGTTGGCTGTAATGAATGCCCTGGACAAAATAGGGATAGATTCTGACACCACTCCTGAGGGGTTGGCCAACTTCCTCGCGAGTGATCTTCCTAGTCCAATCAATTTGATCACCTTTTCTGACAAGGATTTACCTCCAGAAGGTGACAAACATTACAAGGCACTAAATCTCACGGTAGTCTGCAAGAGAATGAACGTCCCTATGACTCTTGTAGACAATGGATCGGCCATCAACGTCTGTCCACTTAGAACTGCAAGGATGCTAGGCATAAGGGATGAAGATCTAACTCCGTCTACACAAGGAATAAGGGCCTAAGACAACACTCGTCGTCAAGCTCTTGGTAAAATTACCATGAACGTAACGGCGGGAGCGATAGAACATGCTACTACTTTCCAAGTAGTAGACATTAAAGCTTCGTTCAATCTACTGTTGGGGCGCCCTTGGCTTCATGACCTAAAGGCCGTCCCCTCATCTCTCCACCAACAAGTAAAAGCTATAGTTGGAGGAATTCCTATCACCATCGATGCTTCACCCATGAGAATCAAGTCTATAGAAAATCCCATAATTAACATGGAGCACGACGAGGATGATAAAGACTTATGGGGATTTAACGAAGAAGTCTCCTTAATCCAGGAGGATGAAAGGACCCCTCTTTTCCATGACCCCCATTCCAACATGATTGTAAATGCTATTCTAAAGAAACAAGGACATTTTCCTGGGATGACCCTAGGAAAGAAGAAGGGAATAGCAAAATCGCTGGAGTCACCTAGCCTCCCTAAGTTAGACACTTTCGGACTTGGTTTCGAACCGACTCGGAAAGATCTGAAGCGAGCCCAGGAAAAATTAAAGGCACGTAGAGACGCTCGCACTCAAAAGAAAGCAATCCCAATGGATCAGTACCCTCTCATGCTTAATGGTCAATTCATAAAAGAAGGAGAGGACTATCCATGCCATGAATTTCCCGAGCCATTTGTCGTAAACGGCATAAGGAAACCGGGATTTGAAATTTTCTTGGATTGTTACTTCATAGATGAAATCCCAACTCCTGTCCATAAGGAGAAAGCACCCCCATGCTTTGACTTTAACGTCATGGGATTATTGTTTGGGCGAGAAAAGAATGAGCCAACTTACAAAGAGGATAACTCCTCGCTCATTCAAACAGACCTACAAAGCGAAAGCTTCGATCCCTCGAAGCTAATTACTCCAGTTGAAGGATCACTACAAGGGTGGCGCAAGACCGTTAAGGTGACTACTACAAGTGGAAGGAAAATATCCATCACGACAGGGAAAGGACCAATGTTTGAAGAGTCGTCTGAGTCAGAGTCAGAGTCAGAGTCTCTCCCTATAGAGTCATCTAGGTCTTTAGTAGTAGCACCTTCCCCCTCTATTTCTTTTCCTAGGATAGTTAGTGATCAAGTCCCTGAGGACATATCACTCTTTGATGTAATGATCTCAGAGTATAATAATATTTCTTCTTCTCCTTATTTCTTGTATTCTTCTCTCACCCAAGATGACGAGCATTGCTTAACTAACAATGAAAAAGACAAAGAAACTATTTAAAAAATGGAAATACTCGAAAAGAAAACACCGATAATTGAAGAAACTGACACGGTTGATATCTCAAATGATTCAACTAATATAAGAGAAGTTAAAATCGGATTAACACTTAACGAACAAGAAAGACTCGATTTAATTAACTTACTTAGGGAATTTATCGATGTATTTGCTTGGTCATACGAAGATATGCTAGGAATTAATAGAGAAATAGCTCAACACACTATACCACTAATTCCAGGAATGAAACCTGTAAAACAAAAGTTACGTTGAATGAAACCCGACGTAGCTCTTAAAATAAAAGAAGAAGTCCAAAAAAAAAATAAGTGCAGGTTTCATCAAGGTATCTAAATACCCCGAATGGGTCGCCAACGTCGTCCCAGTTCCGAAAAAAGACGGAAGGGTAAGAATGTGTGTCGACTATCGAGATCTAAATAAGGAAAGTCCAAAGGACGACTTCCCTTTACCACACATCGATATTCTGGTAGATAACACGGCAAATCACGCGCTTCTCTCGTTCATAGAAGAATACGCAGGTTACAATCAGATTCTCATGGCAGAAGAAGACATGGAGAAAACAACTTTTATAACACCATGGGGCACTTACTGCTACACAGTAATGCCATTCAGATTGAAAAATGCGGGTGCTACTTACCAACGTGCAGCGACTGCCTTACTCCATGACATGATGCATAAAGAAGTCAAAGTATATGTCGACGACATGAAAAGACCGTCAAGGCCATCAAGTAGCCTTAAGGAAATTTTTTGAAAGGCTAAGAAAATATAACATGAGGTTGAACCTATCTAAGTGTAATTTTGGAGTCAACTCAAGCAAGCTTTTGGGTTCATATCGAAATTGACGACGATATGTGAACCAATCTTTAAGAAACTTAAGAAGAATGTACCAGTAATATGGGATGACGAGTGTCAAAGAGCCTTTGAAAAGATCAAATCTTGTCTCGCAAATCCTCCCGTATTAGCACCAGCACTTCTCGGAATACCTCTTAGATTGTATTTGACAGTTACCAAAGAGACAATGGGAGCTATGCTAGCACAAGAAGTAGAAGGCAAAGAAAACGCAGTCTACTATCTAAGCAAGAAAATGCTCGAATATGAAGCATGTTACACACCACTTGAGAAGTTGTGCCTGGCGCCAAGGTCAGCGTTTGGCGCTATTTCCCGTTTTACGCGTCTGAACTCTGTTTTTGATATTTTATCTTTTTGGGTGAATTTTCTATAAATAACGTCGTAAAAACTCCGTTTTCATTCACCTTGAATCATCTACAGTCACCCAGAATCATCCACGATCATCTACAATCATCTACAATCTACCAATTCTCTCTCTCTCTTTTCTAAACTAGCTTTTTCACAAATACATAAAAATTCCGCATTCATTAGATCTAGAAACACCTAGCCATATCCGAAGTTGCCTTCGCCCTAGACATGAAAGGTTTAATTTCTGAGGGTTTCGTCCCAAATCTTTTTTTTTTTAATTTTTTAATTTAATTGTTTGTTTATTATTTTCCTTGAAGTTACTAACGTGTGTATTTTATTATTAGAAAGATATACGAGGCATCAAAGTAAGTATTTTAATGGTTTTTATTATTATGTAGGAATCATGTTTAGGTTGTTATTATGATATTCCTAGTATTATGTCTAGAGTAACTTTAATATTGAATATGATTGTAATGATGCTTCCTATGTTCTTCCTAATATTAATGATGTTAGTATCATGTTAGGGCTAAAGCTTTGATCTTTATTGTTTAGTGACATGCTAGGGTTTGTTATTAATCTTGTTAGTATCATGCCTAGGATCTTGTTATTATTATGCTTTAACATGATTTATGATTATTTTTATGATTCATGATTATGGTTATGATTATTATTATTGTTATAATTATTATGATTTATTATGTTGCTTGATTATATTCACCCTTTTATGCAGGTTAAAAGGGAATTTGTATTTGTAATCACGCTTAATATGATAATTAATAATCTTGTTTAGGGTTAATATGATTATAATTCAAGTGATCGCCAATAATAGTTTATTTGTGCATTAATATTCAACCAACATAGATAAACAGGTTTAGGGTTAATCCTAATGATTGCATGTTAGTCAGGAAACGCACATGAATACGATCAGAATAAAGTAGAGGTCTATTATTAGGGCAGGTTCAATATCTTTTAGCTAGTTTGGATTTGTACCTTCATCCCCGAACCCTATTTGGTTCAAAACCTTATGGAGTTGACCATCTCTTGGATCGTCAAGGGGTGTAACCTTCACCTCGTGAACGGTTTACAAGTCCCTAAAAAACTTGTTGGCGACTCTTTTGCTCTATCTTCTTTCCCTTTGGACGCCACCGTACTTTAGTGTATGATCACAGTGGGGTTCAAGCTAGGGGATTAACGCTTGAAATATTCCCTACATGACTTAAATAATCGTTCCAAAGAACTGGATACCCTATCCGAACTTGTTTAAGAACGAGGCCTTCCTCTCCGCTTGTGGGCTTAGCTCCATGTTCCCACAGGGTAGACTTACTACACATCTGGTAGTTTTCCGTCTGTATTGATGCCTTTATTGCTTTTGGTAATCTTTTTAACCAACTGTTTCCTTTCTTTTTGCAGACGACGCAAATAATATGGTTCGTCTTGAGAAGACGCCTGCTAAATCGGCTGATCAACTAAGGAAGGAGAAACTTCTTGAGAAACATACTGCCTTGGAAGCCAAGAAATGAGGGGTAAGCCCGCCTGCTAGACTCAAACTTTCCGGTTGTACCCCTTTCCCTCAACTTATAAATTTCCGTTTATAATTCCTTATTTTGTTATTTGCAGGGCGGAAGCAAGTCAATTCCCCGCTCAATAACCAAATTATTCAAGAGGCCTGGGGATGAGCTGAGCAAAACCCTGGCTAAGGCGAGAAAGAAGAATCCTCCCCACTCCTTATCTTCAGGCAACCCTGACAGACCGGTAACCTGGGGAAAAAGTCCGGCTGTCATGAAAGCTCTGAGCGAATGCTCAGAGCAAGGGAAAACCATATGCTTCTACAACATCAAAGAGTGGCGAGCCACTCATAGCTGCAAATGGTTCTGCAGCCGCTGAAGCGGAGTCTCCTCAGCTTCGCGTCTAAGGTAAGACACGAGTAGAACTCCCCTGGCTGGTTAACTATATGCGAGTCAAGACTCGGGTCAATCCGCTTGAAGGTTCAATGAGCATCCAGCATGAGTCGGTGCTGCCTATGTTGCTTTCTCACCAAGTACTTCTTTTGGTGCAGATACTGCCTCTGCGCCGCCTGACATGCATGTGTTTGCTAAGAGGATGGTGCGGACCCTCGCCCGGACAGAGAAACACTATGTGCCGGATGTGCAGGTTGTGGACTTTGACCGAATCCATGGCCTGCTGATTGAGGTAGTTTTTTACTTAGAACCTCATCTTTTAAAGCTTTTAACTCTCTTTGCTAACCATTTGACCCCACCTTTTCAGGCAATGGTGAAAGTAGACGGGCTTAGGGTCCCATTCAGATGGAAAGGAGAAGATGTAAATGACGCTAAACAGAGGGTCGTTCAAGCTCTCAACTTTGTTGAATACACTAAAATACAATGTGATGTTGAAATTAATACAGTAGAGTTAAAACAGGAGGAGCTGATAAGGAACTTGACGACTGCTAATGATGCCGCTAACGAGCGGATTGCCAAGCTTGAGCAAGATTTGAAGACTGCCCAGTTAGATCTCAAGGCCATGGAGGGATTTGAAAAGGATAATGCCCAGCTGAGAGAAGACGTCATCCGCCTGGGTGTCGAGCTCGTCCAAGAGAGAAACAAGCACAAGGACGAGGTTGCCCAAGAGCAAAAGCGGCTGGTTGCCGAAAATGAGCGAGACACTAAGACCCGGCTGCGCATTGCATGGGCTTTGCTTCACCCTACCATTGAGTTTGATGTGCTCAAACTACGATATGATTACGCCACTGAGGTGTATGACGCACATCAGCTCAATGAGCAAGCCCCTCCTCCTTTCAAGGCATGGGCCCTTGAACAAGGCTTTGAAGTTTCTGATGATGAGGAAGAGCCGGTTGCCAACCAGGGTAATCATATTTAGGCTAATGAAGCCAAACTGATCAAGTCCAGGATGGCCAGATCCCGGATGAACAAAAAGAAGCAAGCCTCCTAGCAAGTCAGAACTAGCCGGAGCAGACCCAACAGCCTTGATTTAGCTTCCTTTTTTTTCAGCGGTTGTATTGTAACACCCCAATAATTCTCTCTTTAAATCTGTGAGGACCCTGAACAATATTCAAGAGAATTACTGGCGTGCTACCGCCACGTTTTCAAACGTTAAGGCTTTATCATAAAATAGCAGCGGAAAAAACTAATTCATTTATAAATAAGTTTCAAAACCTATAACCAAAACCAAATTAAATCATACAAATTGGAACCATTAAGGCCCTTATTCAAAACCCCACAAAAGTAGTAAATAAATAAATCAGAGTTTAATAAAATTAAAAACTTATGAAAAGAAATAAACTGCAAATAATAACCAACTCTCCACTCAAAATCCCACAACCCTGATGCAAATGCTGCGTGTGTAAGAAGCTGTGGTTAATTTCCTCCCAAATATTACAAGTGTAAAAATTGGATCGTCATAGGGTCATTGAAAGGCGAAGGCCATGACCAAAGAAAGACACACACAAAAGCACGCAATCAGCAAAGCTGAGTACATATAAGCTGCGAAATAAATTAAAAAATCCCTAAGATGCTACTAATAATCAAACATCATGCATCATTAAATCATAGACTCAACACACGACTCAACTATTTATATTACTGAGACTTCATTAATTAATAATAGGTATATCATTATTATTCATTGGATTACACAATAGACAAGGTTGTCCAACCCATGCTCCATTTGGAACATCAATAAAAGAAAAACCCCATGCCTCCTTTCGGAAACATTAATAAACATCCAACGACCACGGGCGCGACTCTGTGTCCGTAGTTAGTATGAGATCTCACCTAACTCCTAGTTTTAAACAAAAATATTTGAAATAGGAGACTCGTAGATCAGACGGCCTCGAGAAAAGTGCATGGCGAATACCCCGTGTACCCCAACCCCTGATTGTCATTACTCCAGATGTGCACAAATCCAGAGTTTTATTGCTTATCCATCTTGCACTTTACGTGATTTACAAGTTTAGACTTGATGATGACTCATATGCAAAATAATACAATCAATCCAATATCAATTCAATCAAGTAAACCAAGTTTCCAATCTCAATTCTTGATTTATTAGTGACAAGCAATATTTATTATTAATTACTTTATCTACCTCAGTGTATAAACACCTTGAGTGCATAAAGCATCCCAAAACCTTAACCTCGTCTTATAAGACTTGAATTCTTCCTTTACTAATCCTATTTCAATAATCATGAATGAGTAATAAATAAATCATTCCACAAATCACATACCTTTGCCTCTAAGCGCACCTTGCATAATTAGAGCACAAATAATTCTTGCAATATAAAATAGTGCACGTCATACAAAATTCACAATGTATAACCAAACAATTTAACTCAGTCATCCCTATGCATGATACTAAGTTCTCGATTCGTCCTTAAACATGCACCTAAAAGCAAGGTTTCGTAACTTGTATGTACCTTGAATAAACGAATCGGTATGCCACTTTACTATCTTGAAATCACCTTTAATAAACTCCTCTCCTAAACCAAACAATATCATCTCAATCAATACCCAATCAATCAAATTTACAGCAATACTAACTTACTTTAAAACCTTCAAAATCTAAATCAAACAACACTTTAAAACCTTCTCTTTAGTTAAAATTAAAGATTTATATATAGTTCTTAAAATTTTCTTCATAAAAACCTTAAAATACACTCTTATACGTGAAATTACAGCAAGTTTAAAGTTTAATAAAAATCTTAAAATTATTTAAAACCCCCTAATAATCTCCCTTTTTAATGGGTGATTAAACCCTCTTTATAAAACATCAAAAGTAATACTTAGAAACTATTTCCAGCACTTAAAACTTCAATAAAAACATATATTTATTCTTAATTAACTTTAAACATAATTAATTTTATTAATCAAACTCAAGGATAATATTTTAAGTATAAAAAAACTTTGTAAAAATAAAAAAATGCCCGAAAATCATATTTAGAGGCTTAATTTGGCCACGAAAGGGAAGGTAGTGAGTCTTTCCTAAAACGTTGTTTCCACATGGAAAACACTACATTAATATTAACGAACTGAAATCTAAAAATTAAAACACGAATTTACGTGTTCAAAATGATCTAGAATTAAGTTAAAATAATCAATAGTTATAATCACCAACATTTCAAAACATCATTACTATAAAAGCCCTAAATCAATTGTTCATAAAAACCCTAAAATCATGATTTTCAATAATTAAAACCCTAGGTTATAAAGTTTACAAAATCTGAAAATTATGACATTTATAAAATCTGAAATTATAAAGCTTAATCATCAAAATAAAACTTGATACTAATTAAATTACTTTCAAACAATAAAATTAAAACCCATAAATCAATAATTATAATTACACAAATTAGTAAAACAAAGGAGTAAGAAAATAAAACTAACCTTTTTGTGTGGGAAATTTTTGGGGATTCATGGGGTATTTATAGGAGAGAACGTAGGGTAAATAGAAAGATTGTGCCTCATAAAATTAATGGGCCAAATGAATGAAATGGACTAAGCTTTAGTTGTATTGAAATAAATTATAGAATGAAGGTTCATAAAATAATTTGTACCAAAATAATTTTTGACCCAAATTAATAATTTGAATATTTTGAAATTAAATTACGGAAAAATACAAAATAATATTATAAATAAAATTAAATTTCATTTATAACATATTTAAAAATACGGGGGATTACAAGTATGCCAGTTTATCTTTCCGGCCTATGAGCCAAGTATCTGTGTATTTTTACCGACTAAGAAGTCGGGTAACAATTTTTATTTTCTTTGTCCCGGATGTTATCCGTTAACACTACTATCCAGTTTTTTACCGGCTTGAATGAAGTTTGCTGATTTTTGCACTTAAATTCTGCAAATTTAATTTTAATTTTTGAATTGTTGCCTAACATTTTAGAGCATGTGGCAATTCAGCAATTCAAATAGTATACCGGCTATTCTTGCCCCTGGCGGTTGTGTGGTTGGTTTCAGTACTTTTTTTATTGATTGAATTTGGAATGTTTGATACTTTAAAGAGTATGGAATGTTTCTAATTAAGTCAATCAATCACAGTAGTGATTTCCCAAAACCAAGTACAAAGCCGTCCACATAATTGAACCAATAAGTAGTCGTTTTACCCAACCGGAGAGTAGGCTGGATCAAAGCCTTATTTCCCCTTTTTGTTGCATTCTCATTTACTAACTCTTTGTGAGCAAGACGGGAACTTTCCGCCTGCTAGTTAATGGAATAGGGAACATATTGTTCTCCTGCTTGATGGTCCTCAGACGGACCGTCTGGGGTGCCTGCAATCCATTGCACCTGGTTCATCTGCCCCATTGGGGTGACTGGTACAACTTCGTTAAATAGTATAACCGAGAACTTCAATTATTAACCGGCTGATGTCTTTTGATATCCGGTCTCTACACTTAATCGTTCTATTAGACTATTTTAGTCAGACAACTATGAGTTAACTAATTAGGTCGTTCAATCTTTGTCGTCTGCATATACTGTTAGAGCAAATGATAGAATGCCCTCTGCGACGATAACACCCGGAGGGGCGTCGCTGGACGCCATACTCATATGGGAGCAGAGGAATTTATAAAATAAGTTTACATCCGGACATAGGCCTCAATTTAAATATCAAGTTAGCCTCTAAGTTTTTAACCTAGCTTATTTATTCAATAGACCGTCTGTGATTTCAACAGAAGGTAGTGGATTATTGCGCATGTTGTATATATACAAAGCAATTAAGTAAATTGGAAACAAAAAGCAACTTTTCATTAATGGGCTTTTTATTTACAAAAATTTACAAGTCTCAGAAGTAGTACTTTTTCAAGTTGTCTACATTCCAAGTTCTAGGCAGCCGCCTGCCGTCTAGGGTTTCCAGTCGGTAGCTGCCGTTTCTCACTTCTTCATAGATCTGGTAGGGGCCTTCCTAATTAGGAGTTAGCTTTCCTTGTTCATTGGCCCTACCGGTTGCCTCACGTAACAAAAAGTCCCCAACTTTTAAGGGCCATTTGTGCACTCTCTTATTGTAATCACAAGTCATTATCAGACGGTAAATCTCATGACGCATGACGGCATTACCCCTGCGCTCCAAGATTGAGTCCAATGTTAGCCGCATGGCCTCCTAGTTTGCCTCTTCATCGTATAGCATGACTCGTAGAGTCGAATCATAACTCTCTATGGGCAAGACGACTTCAGCACCGTAAACATGAGAAATGGGGTTTCACCGGTTGCCCCCTTTTCAATTGTCCCGATGGCCCATAGGACATGAATTAACTCTTCAGCCCATAAACCAGCGGCTCTTTCAATTTTCTTTTTGATACCATCTGAGATGAGTTTGTCGAAGGCTTTAACGGAGCCATTTGCTTGGGGTCGGCCGACTAATTCAAAACAATGTGAGATCCCTTGATCTCCCAACCAAGTTTTAAGCCGAGGCTTCTCAAATTGAGGTCCATTATCAAATACCATTGACATAGGTACCCCAAACTGGGTGATAATGTTCTTCCATATGAAGGAGATAACATCCTTTGTCTTGATGCCTTTTACTGCCTCTGCTTCCACCCACTTGGTGAAATAATCCACAACCATAAGAATATAGCGATTTCCGCCTGGTGCAGGCGTATACGGACCTAGAAAGTCCATGCCCCATTTAGCAGATGGGACAGGGATGTGGATTGCCGCCAGGTCAGTAGCCGGGCGATAGATTAGCTTGCTAAATCTTTGACACCATAGTTTTTAACAAACTCCATGGCATCTAACTCAAGAGTGGGCCAGAAATAATGTCGCATGTCCCTGACGGCTAAGGACCTGCCGCCTGCATGAGAGGCGCAGTATCCCGCATGCAACTCTTCGAGAACTTCTCTTCCCTTTTATAGGGTAACGCACTTCAATAGAGGGTTCAAAAATCCCGCCTTCAGGAGCTCTTCTTCTTTCATCTCGAAGTTTGCAGCACGCTTCTTCAGCACGGCCGCCTCCTGGGGTGAATCAGGGAGCGTGCCGTTTGTCAGATACGTCCGGGTTCCATCCATCCAAGTAGAACTTAAGTCTAGTACTCCAATAGGCTCATCATCCGATATACTTGGTTTTTCCATTACTTCCCAGAAAACTGGCCGAAGCGTATCACAGGATGCGGAGGATGCCAATTTTGACAGAGCATCCGCCAGGTTGTTTTCAGACTGGGCACTTGACTTAGATGAAATTGTTCAAATGTCCCAGCTTCAACCATGATCGCCTGCAAATATTTGATCACAATCGGATGGGTGGCTTCATACTCACCATGGTATTGGCTAACGACCAACTGAGAATCAGAGCAGGCGTCAATTTTTGTTGCCCCTGCCGCCTTACACATGCGGATTCCGGCTAGCAGGGCTTTATACTCTGCCTCATTATTCAAGGCTTGGAACTTGAACCGTAGTGCATATTCATATTTATCTCCTTCCAGAGATTGATAGATAATGCCTGCACCACAGCCGTTCATAGTAGAGCTTCAGTCTACATGCACTTTCTGAACTTGATCAAGGTTGTCCGGAGCAACCGGCCTTGTCATTTCGATAATGAAGTTGGCAAATGCCTGACCCTTCACTGCCTTTCTTGGTTCATAGGTGATTTCAAGACTTTGCATTTTAATAGCCCATTTAAGCATTCTGCCGGATGAGTCCAGGGTTGTCATTGGCTGTTTGAGGGGCTGATCTGTGTAGATCACCACTGGATGTGCAAAAAAGTATGGTTTCAACTTCTTCACCGCCATGTAAAGAGAAAGGCCAAATTTTTCAACCATGGGGTATCGAAGTTCAGCATTTATGAGCACATGGCTAATGAAATAGACTGGGAGATGATTGTCGTCTCTCTTAGCAAGGAGAACAGCACTAAGGGCATGATCTGAGACGGCTAGGTACATGTAGAGCGTCTCTTTTGGAAGTGGGCGAACAAGCCTTGGCAAGGAGTGTAAATGTTCTTTTAATTTCTAAAAGGACGCCTCAGCATCATCTCCCCATTCAAATCTAGTCTTCTTCCTGATTGCTTGGAAAAAGTAAAGGCATTTATCACCTGACCGGCTGAGGAATCTCCCAAGCGCAGCCAGGCAACCGATAAGCCTCTAAGCTTCGTTGACAGAGCGGGATGACATCATCACAATCACCGCCTATATCTTCTTGGAGATAGCCTCTATCCCCCTTTGATCAATTAGGAATCCAAGAAACTTCCCAAATTCAACACCAAAAACATATTTTTTGGGATTTAACATGACCTTATGTCGCCTGAGTGTGGTGAAGGTTACTCAAAGATCAGCAAGGTGATCCGTCTGTAGCTTGGATTAGACTATCATGTCATCAATTTACACCTCTACATTCCTCCCAATCTGATTAATGAAGACTGTATTAATCATCCGTTGGAAAGTAGCTAACGCATTCTTTAAGCCAAACGGCATCACCGTATAGCAAATTAACCGTCTTTTCTTGATATTTTTTCCACAGGGGGATCTGATGGAACCAGGAGTAGGCATCCATAAAACTCATCAAGGCATTCCCGGCTGTAGATTCGACAAGGCTGTCGATCTTTGGGAGCGGGTGTAAGGAGGGTGTTCCCATCGTAAGGGGATCCTTCCTTACATGCCCATGGCCATTTAAAAGCCTAGGACTTTACACTTGTTAAGGTGTAGTAGGATTTGAACTGATTGTTTGGGGGACCTTGAATTAGAATTGATTATATCATTACGCTTTTTTATAAGAAACAAGTAGGAGTCGTCAATGAGTTTTAAGAAAACTCATAAACCTCTTCATGCCTTTCTTCCATGTGGAGTTCATGGAATAATTAGCACGAATCGTAAGTTTACCCATGCCCAAATTGGTCTACATAAACCAGAAATGAGTTCGGGAGCGAGGGTACTAAAATAACGTTCCCTTTAGGGGAGAATCACTATCCTAGCCCTAGTGCGACCTCTACTAGCTCTTCCTTTTTCACAATTTCATCACCAAACAATATATGCAACGCGATACCGAAAACTAAGTTATTTGATTTTATTTACACGCATTAATCATGTAGGAATTACATTGCAAAAGTCTTTATTCTCATTTAATCAATATTCGTGAAAGAACAATAAATAAACAATATTCGCCTTATCTTAAGTGATAAAACAACAATTAATTATTCAAATTCTAGTCTTGATTAACGAAAGAGTACTATGTGAATTAATTAATTAAAAGTTTGTTTAAAGTGATCAAACAAAACTAAGTAATCAATTAAAGTTATTTAAACAATAAAACACTTGTAGAAAATTAGCAAAGGGCACCGGTTCAAACCCGGCCTAAGCCACCGGTTTGAACCGCTTTCAATGTGGGGGGTGCCAATTACCCCCCTTTTTGCCACCGGTTCAAAACCGGTGCCTGTAGACACCTAAAAATGTCTCCTCAAAATCAAACCCGATGATGAACAACCTTTCACCGCCACTATTGGTTGAGTTGAGTATTTAATCTTTGGAGTGCTTAAATCCATGTTCTATACAATATATTTCATGAACCAATCCAATTTCTAGCTCATTTTCCTAAACCATAACCTATTTTCCACTTTTCGTGTCTACATCGCAAAACTGAGAGAAACTGATTTTATGGATATATAATTTTGAGCCAATTATTATTTTTTTGGATAGGCCTTTAAATAAGATTTCCAACCATATATCATAGGCCCAATTCCGAGCTATAACGAAAAAGATATGAGCAAAACACTAAACTCGGCCTAAAACCGACACCCTTCCACTAAAACGGTCATATATTAAAATATACATATCATTTTTACTTGAATATAATTGGGTTGGAAATTAGACTTGATAAGATTTCCAATGATATATTATATGCCTTATTCCAAGTTACGGATCAAAAGTTATGATTATTTTAAAAAACGGGTAAAAAACTGAAATTACCGCGCAACAGGAAAAATGCCGCGACGCGGCAAAAGCTGACGTGTCACGGGGCTATTCCCGTGACACGTTGCCCATTTTTTTTAATTCTGCACAATTTTCTCCCGTGTCACGGGATTTTGCACCGTGTCATGGTGCAATTTCCCGTGTCACGCTGCCCATTCCGTGACACGGGGATATTCCATGTAATTTCCGCGTACTTTTTACACCGTGACACGGCATACTGCACTGTGCCACGGTGGAAAATGTCGTGTCACGGTGCACATCCCATGACACGGGATTTCTTCGTGTTTTCTCCACGTAATCCCTAAACGTGTTTTCACTTTTCGTAACCTAATTATTTCCCGTGTCACTCAGTTTTTCCCCGTGTCACGGGATCTTCCCCTGTCTGACGGTGCCTGTCACCGTGTCACGGTGCTCTTTGCCGTGAACGGTATTATTTTTTAGGGTTTTTATCTTTTTAGGGTTCCGCGTGTTCCCTCTGCTCATTTTTCCTATAAATAGGACCCCCCTTTCTGCAATTCGGGGCACCAATAATCATTCTCTCTCACCTTACACCAATAATCATTCTCTCTCACCTTACACCAAAAATCATTCTCTTCTCCCTCTTTAACCTAATTTCTAGCCTCCTTATTCTTCCATAATAATTCCCCTAAGCACTCCAAGGAGTCTATACTTAACCCGAGGTTCCGTCCTTAAACCAAGGCGTGAAAGGTACAAATAACTGAGGGTTTGGACCAAATCAACTCTTCTTTTTATTTAATTTAATTTCCATTTGATTTATATTTTTATTGAAGTTACTAGTAATTTATTCATGATGTAGCAATTTAAAGAAACGCGCGAAATGTAAGTAATTAATTAAATAAATTACTCTTATTTTATTTTATATTGCTAGTATCATGATTAGGTTATTTTATATTTGATTTTACTAACAATTTATTGTTGAATTGCTTCCAATATTAATGTTTATTCTGTTATTATTTATTGATCACTATATACCATGTTTAAAGGGAATATGTAAATGAAAATCACGCCTAATAAGATAATTTGGATAACCGGTTTAGGATCCTTTTTAATCTTGTTATTAATTCAAGTGATCACAAATATTTTAGAATTATGTGTTGCATTAATATTCAACCAATTTAGCTTAATAATAGTTTGGATCAAATTGAATATTTTGTTTGTATGCCTTTGAGATCGCAGGAATCATTTTTCACCATAAGAATCGAGTAGAGGCCAATACGGGCGAATGCGACTCCATGACTCACTTTGTACCATCATCCTCGATCCTCCTTTCGTGGTTCCGAACCATATGGAGTTAGTAATCTCATGGATTATGAATGGGGTGTAACCTTCACGGGTCAATTGTTGTTGCCTATCGTTGTCCCTTATCGTGGTTGCCTTTTATGATCCGTGAACGGTTTACAAGTTCCTTGTTGGCAGCTCCCTACTTTCCTTGTCCCTAATCGTATTATGTCAATTCCCACTTCCTATGAGTGCCAAGTAATCCTGGGCACCGTGCCGTGCCGGGCCGCCGCGGGCCGTGCCTGGCGGGCCGCGGGCTGGTTCGTGCCGTGCCGGTCGTGCCGGCGGGCCCAGGATTTCGTGCCGTGCCGTGCCGGCCATTTTCACAGGCCAGCCCACGGCACGGCACGGCCCTCGTGCCTGGCGGGCTCGTGCCGTGCCGGCCACGTGCCGGGCTGCGGGCTGGCCCGCGCGGGCTGGTGCAGTTTCCAATTTTTTTTTTTTTTTTTTTTTTTTTTTTTTTTTTTTTTTTTAATGACAACATTATTAATTAATAAGTTTATAATGTATATAAGTTATAAAATTATAATTATAAGTTTTATAAGGTAACTTATAAGTTCATAACTTATAAGTTATAAGTTATTAAGTTATGAATTTTATAATTATAAGTTGAATATTTATGTTTTATAATTTGTATATTCAATATTTATATTTATATATTTACTTTATACTATTACTTTAAAATTTAATGTTTATGATTTATTAGTAATTGGTATAATTTTATTTTTTTTAATATGAATTTACAAATTGTAACAAAACGGGGAAAAAAAGGCAAATTGGACTTTGGATGTGAATAATGCGTACTTTATATTATTATTACTTGAGTTGAGAAAATTGTACAATGATAACAATGATAAAAATCATACAATGATGGTATTAAACAAAAATTGGAAAATGATAAAATTGATATTTTTAAAATCGTACAATATACAATAATTGTCTATTCTTCTTCTCGTTCTTCTTGCTCGTCTTCGTCTTCGTCTTCGTCTTCGTCTTCGCCTTCGCCTTCAAGGTCATCGGCTAGTTGCATAGATTGGGAACTAGCCGAACCCGAACCGGAAGCGGAGGTTCCTTCTTCGTTGTCGTTGTGGTCGTAAGAACGGTCTTGTGAGCGATTTTCCGCATCCAACCAATCTTTGAAACACACGCACATTTCTAGTGTTTCGGGTTTTAGACTTGTTCTTCTATCGTCTAAAACCCTTCCGGATGCGCTGAAAGCTCGTTCGGAGGCGACGGAGGAAACTTGGATAGCAAGAATGTCTCGTGCCATTGCCGCCAAAGTTGGATGCTTCGAGCTTTGTTGTTTCCACCATGCAAGGAGGTCGAGGCTGTTTATCTCATCGTCGTCCATGCCTTTGGTGAAGTCGTAACTCAGGTACATCTGCAACTCCGAGACGTCGCTTTGCGTTCTCCTGATTGATGAATCACCTGAAAACCTTGAAATCAAGTTAGTAGCTTGTGAAAATAAATGTTTGGCCTTCTTACTTACGTTTTTAGATGGTTGGGAAGGCCCTGAGCGAGGAACGGTGCCATATTTGGCTTCATAGACTCTATATAAAGCAAAAAACTGATCCTTCACATTAGTCTTATAGTTTTCTACGTCATCGTCAAGAAACATGCATTGAAAGTAAATGTCAACTAACATAAATGTGTTTTCATACTTTTGCCTAGGATCTAATATGGAAGCAAAAATATAAATCAAAGGAATCTCACTATAATATTTACGCCACTTTTTTTCCATTGCTGGAAGATACTGATCATAATCACTTTGATCGCGATGATCAGCGAAAAGTTGGGCGAGTAAGCATGCATTAGAAAGAAAGTTTTGAGCACAAGGATTGTAAACAGTAGAAAAACAATACGTCATGTTATATAATAACTGTAAAAATTGCATATATCTTTCACAGTTATTCCAATCATCATCATACAAAGCATTTTGTGGAAATTTTTGGTTGTAAAATAATGTTAACGGGCCCTTGTACTCAATTGCCTTTGTTAACATGTCATAGGTGGAATTCCACCTAGTTGGGCAATCGGTTCTAATTTTTATTACCCTTATCTTTTGTTGTTTTAGAAAACTCTTCCATTCTTGGTATCTCATGTTAGAGCTATTAATAGACATAATAGCATCTCTGATTTTGCTGTAGTATGGGCCAATTGCCCGAACTCCATCCTGTACACATAAGTTAAGTACATGGCAAACACATCTAGTATGAAGAGCTTCACCGTCTAATAGTACATCGGTTAAGTTTTGTTTGATAAGATTAGCTGTGTATGTCATAGAGGTTGCATTATCAAAAGTCATAGACATCATTTTATCTCGAAGGTTGTATTCGTCTATTGCTTGCATTAAATGGTGAGCAATGTTAATGCCGGTGTGTGGGTATTCCAGCATTTTGAAATGTATTATTCTTTTTTGTAACATCCATTGATCATCTACCCAATGGCAAGTCACACATAAATAGTGATATTTATAACCACTATCCCAAGAATCGGCTGTTAAAGATACTCTACAGTTAAGGTTACTCAATTCGGCTTGTAACCGGACTTTGTACTCTAGGAAATTTTTCATTGCTGCGGAACGAACGGTTTTCCTAGAGATTCTTTTATGTTGGGGTTGTAGTGCTTTGTTAATGTAGGTGTTGAATGCGTCACTTTCCGAGAAAAGAAAAGGTTGTTCAGCGTGTACTATCATTTTTCCTAGTTCATCCCTATCCCTCTCATAGTTGTATGTAAAGCCGTATGGATGGAATTGGGAAATTTTGGGCTGGGTTGGATCACTAGCTGGTTTTGCACAAGCTTTCATGTGTCTAGATAAGTGTCCCGTCCCGTTTTTGGTAACTGCCGTGAATACACTATTACATGTTTTACATTTTGCCCATTGTTCACCATCTTTACTTAGGACAAAATAACGCCATACCTCACTCCTTCGGTTTTTCAAAAGTAGCATCTCAGTTTCGGTTAACCATTCATGATGTGTGTATTGGTTAGTAGGGGGACTAGTGGGAGTGGCAGTAGAAGGGGTAGTAGAACCGGAGGGAATTCGGGTACTTTCTTGGCTACCTTGGCTAGAACAATAGTTTTGTTGATTACCGATATAATTAGGTGGAAATTGGTATGGTGGTTGTGGAAATTGGTTTAGTGGTGGTGCTGGAAATCCCGACGTATTATATGGCTCATAGCCCGGGGGGAAGTAAATGGGGTCATTGGTTTGACTCGTAATTTGGGGGCTCGTTGTATTTGGTGGTTCCCTAGAACTACTACTACGGATAAGTCGGCCTTTCCCCCTAGACCTAGATGATGGGTTGTTCGATGCCATAATTAACAATTAATTTTTTAATAAAAAGTGGTTAACTATAATAATAATAATTAATAACAACAATTTTAACAATAAAAATATCAATAATAATAATTAATAACAACAACTATAACAATAACAATAACAACAAAAATAAATAATAACAACAATTGTAACAATAATAATAATTAATAACAACAATTATAACAACAACAATAACAATTAACAACAATAATAATTAAACAAGATTATTCTAATAATAACAATAAAACAATAATAAATTTAAGATTAGTTTAGATCTTACAACCGTGCTTCAACGCTCCACTAATTACGATTACGAACTTTTTAATTTTTTCCGATATTAGGAAAATAATTAGAGAATTTAAGAGAATAATTAGAGAATTTAAGAAAATAAGGATTATTAGAGATTTAGAGAATATAAGAGATAAGAAGAAGAGATTGTGATTTTGTGATTTGGGAATGAAATGGAGGTGAGTATTTATAGAATTTTTGGCAAAAAACTAGCCGTTTAACTAGCCGTTGAACTAGCCGTTGGCCCGCGGGCCGTGCTTGCGGGCCGTGCCTGCGGGCCGTGCCTGCGGGCCAGCACGGCGGGCCTTGCTCGTGCTCGTGCCGGGCCGTGCCTGGGAATTCTCCACCGTGTCCGTGGCACGGCCCGTGGCACGGAAGTCGACGTTCGTGCCGTGCCGTGCTTGACTTCGGGCCGTGCCGGGCTGCTCCGAACGGCGGGCCGTGCCGGGCGGCACGCGGGCCAACCCGGCCCGTGCCCAGGTTTAGTGCCAAGCATGTTCACCACATGCTTTAACGTAGGCGCACTTCGAGCGACGCCTACAGTGCCATAAACCGGTTTTGGCACCAGTTAACCGGTGCCTTTAATTATTTTGGCCACCGGTTAACCGGTACCTTAAATACTCCTGCCCATTTTTTTTTTTGTGGCAGCTATTTTTGGCACCGGTTAACCGGTGCCTTTTCATTAAAATTTTTTTTTTTCCTTTTTTCTTGCAATAATATTAAAAAAAACACCCTATTATTCCAGCAATAATAACCTGTAATTCCAGCAATAATATTTGTAGGAAATATTTCAAGCATTAATCCCCTAGCTTGAACCCCATTGTGATCATTCACTAAAGTACGGTGGCGTCCAAAGGGAAAGAAGATAGAGCAAAAGAGTCGCCAACAAGTTTTAGGAACTTGTAAACCGTTCACAGGGTGAAGGTTACACCCCTTAACGATCCAAGAGATCGTCAACTCCAATAGGTCTGGAACCATGACTGATAGTTCGGGGATGAAGGTACAAATCCAACCTAAAAGAGATTGAACCTCCCCTAATAATAGGCCTCTACTTTATTCTGATCGTATTAATGTGCGCTTTGTGACTAACATACAATCAATAGGATTAACCCTAAACCTGTTTATCTATGTTGGTTGAATTTAATGCACAAATAAAACTATTATTGGAGATCACTTGAATTATAATCATATTAACCCTATATAAGATTATTAATTATCTTAATAAGCGTGATTACAAGTACCAAATTCCCTTTAAACATGCATAAAAGGTGTGATCAAGCAATAACAATAAAATAAATCAAGCAACAAAATAATAATAATAATCATCATAAAAATAATAATAAAAATTATAATTATAACAATTATAATAACCATAATAATCATGTTAAAGCATAATAATAATAGCAAGACCCTAGGCATGATACTAATAAGATTAATAGCAAACCCTAGCATGTCACTAAGCAATAAAAATCAAATATTTAGCCCTAACATGATACTAACATGAATTAATATTAGGAAAGAAAATAAATGGCATCGCATGAATCATATTAAGCATATTTGATATTCTTTACCCTAAACATGATACTAGGAAGCAATAAAACATCCTAACATGATACTAGGAATCATAATAACAACCTAGACATGATTTCTATATCATAATATCAATGAAAACAATTAAAGAACTTACTTAGATGCCTCGTACCTCTTTCTAATAACAAAATACACGCGTTAGTAACTTCAAGGAAAATAATAAAATAAACCATTAAATTAAATAATTGAAATAGAGATTTAAGAAAGTTTAGACTAGATTTGGGACCAAACCCTCAGAAATATTAAACCTTTCAGGTCTAGGGCGAAGGCAACTTCGAACTTGGATAGGTATGTCTAGTGCTAATGTATGAGGAATTTTGTTTGTAAAAGGGTACTTTAGAAAAGAGAGAGAATCAAGAAATTCTTGATGAGAGTTGGTGAATGAAAACGGAGTTTTTAGAAAGCTATTTATAGAGAAAATCAGCCAGAAAGATAGAAAATCAAAACAGAGTTCTAACGCGCATAAAACTTGATTAACGTCGACGCTGGAAATTAGCGCCAGACACTGAAGGTTAGCGCCAGGCGCCAAGCCATAGCGCCAGGCGCTAATGCTTAGCGTCAAGCTCTAATAATCAGTTTCACACTTTTTTGTTTTTATCATATCTTTTGATCCGGAAGTCCAAATAAGGCATATAATATGTCGTTAGAAAGATCTTGAAGTCTAATTTCCAATTCATTTTGAATCAGATTAAAATCGTTTTTAGAAAAAAATATATGGCCGAAATAGTGGGACGATGTCAGTTTTGGATAGAGTTTTGTATCTCATTCATATCATTTTCGTTATAACTCAGATTTAATATTATAATATATCATTGGAAATATAATTTCAAGATCTATTCAACCATATAAAATTTGGATAAAGATTATGAGGCACAAAAATAAAATCTGAATATATTCCACTTCGTACAAAACAAGGATTCTCAAAAGGAGTAGTTTTATTCAATTTCAAACCCTTTAAAACATAATTATCAATCCTAACTCCATTAGGATTTAAGAGAACCTTCTAGAGTATTCTAAAATCCTATAATCAATCCTAGTATCTTTAGGAATGATAATTAATAATAGGCCATCCTCTAGATCATTGGGCCGCATATAAAGCTCAAACCGGGCCCAGTTTACTATTTTGGCCATAACTTCCTCATTGTTCATCGGAATTGGGCTTATAATATAACGTTGGAAAGGTCTTTTCAAACCCCATCCAATTACACCATTATTGGACCCTTATCATGGATCAAAATAAACTAGAATGCACGTTTTTCAAAAATAAGGTACGAAAAGAAATATTTTCAAAAACAGAAACAAGAGATATTTTAATAAAAACATCCTCATCAGTAGACTTTTCACACTTTCACTTTATTCGATAATCAAATGACGTGAAAGGTATTCATCACTGGGTTTGGTTTTGGGGAGACACATTTGCGTGTCTACAGAAGCCCCCACTTTGACTGAGTTTGGAGAAACGCAAGTTTCGAAAATAAAAGTCAAAGTAGCGATAGGGACAGAGAATGATTCAGAACGTTCTGCGATCCTAAATCATTCTTGTAACGCCAATACCTGCAAAATAGCTTTAGTTAAAACAGATAAAAGAATTAAGAAACGCATATCTTGCACCGCCGAGCACACGTCTCTGGAGGTAACCGATTTGTTGCATTTTTTCTGTTGTTGTGACAACCTTCCACAATCTATGGAACGCCATCTTGCTGTTTTGATGTTCACTCGTCTCTGAACATTGGAGCTTTTTGGATATGTTCACGCGTCTCTAAACAAAGAGCTTCTTTTTAATATGAACTTCTGAATGATGTGTCCACGCGTCTCTGAACAAAGAGCTTGATATTAGGATGCCCACGCGTCTCTGAGCAAAAGAGCTTGAATGATATGTCCACGCGTCTCTGAACAATAGAGCTTTTGAATAATATGCCCACGCGTCTCTGAGCAAAAGAGCTTGAAAGAAATGTCCACGCGTCTCTTAACAAAAGAGCTTGAAAGAAATGTCCACGCGTCTCTGAACAAAAGAGCTTGAATGTTTATTGCGATAATATTCCGAATAAAAATTTCTGAAGACCAACGCTTGTCGATCTCTAAAGCTCGCTTGAACTTTGCTTCCGCTATGCCAGTACGTCGGCACTTTTACTTCTTGTGAACCATTATGACGGTGCCTCTGTTGTTTATGAACCAGTATGTCGGTGCCTCTGCTGTTTATGAACTAGTATGTCGGTGTCTTGCGATGAGCCAATGTTTTAGGCGCGTTAAGCTAAGTGAGACGATCTTTCGTCAGGTCGATCACGGTAGACACCCATTTGTGTCTCCCCAAAACCAAACCCAGTGATGAGTACCTTTCACGTCGAATCATAATCGAAAGAAGCAAAAGTGTGGAAAGTCTAGTGTTGCGGATAGTTTTAATTTATTTTCTCTTCTCTCTGTTTTTGACAACTTATTTTAAGAAAACAGCCAATTCAGTTTGGTTGGTCCATGATATGGATCCAACAGTAGTTTATTTGGATGGGGCTTGCAAAGACCTTTCCAACGATATATTATAAGCCCAATTTCGATGAATATTGAGGAAATTATGACCAATTTACCAAACTGGGCCCGTTTTGAGCCTTATATACGGCCCAATGATCTAGAGGAGAGCCTAATATGATTTATCATTCCTAATTCAATTAGGAATGGTTTTAGTCTTCTAGATTCTTCTAGAAGGTTCTTTTCATTCCTAATTCATTTTGCATTGATAAATTGACTTTTGTTGACTTTTCAGAGTTTTAATTGAAATCAAAGAGCATTTTCGAGGAAAAGATACGATTTTATCCTCCAGTACAACAAACTTATCTGATTTTCAAAAACGCATCAAAAACAGGCATGGCGCCTGGAGCTAGGCCTAGCGCCTAGCGCTAGTGTTGGCGTCTGGCGCCAGTTAGCCAGGGTTGGCGCCAGCTCTATTTTGCGTGCGCCAGACTCTGTTTAGTTAATTTTATCTTTTTGGCTGATTTTCTCTATAAATAACGACGTAAAAAACTCCGTTTTCATTCACCAATTCTCATCAACAATCAGTTTTCATTCGCAATCATTAATTCTCTAATTCTCTCTTAAATCATTCATCTCTCTTTCTCTCGTTCTCTTTTTCTAAACTAATCTTTTGCATACAAAATTCCGCATTCGCAAGATCTAGATACACCTAGCCATATTCGAAGTTGCTTTCGCCCTAGACATGAAAGGTTTAATTTCTGAGGGTTTGGTCCCAAATCTCTATTTCAATTATTTAATTTAACTGTTTTGTTTATTATTTTCCTTGAAGTTACTAACGTGTGTATTTTGTTATTAGAAAGAGGTACGAGGCATCAAAGTAAGTACTTTAATGGTTTTAATTGATGTTATGATGTAGAAATCATGTTTAAATTGTTATTATGATTGTTACTAGTATCATGTTTACGGTAATTTTAATATTAAATATGATTGTTACGATGCTTCCTATGTTCTTCCTAATATTTATGATTGTTAGTATCATGTTAGGGTTAAAGCTTTGATTTTTATTGCTTAGTGACATGCTAGAATTTGTTATTAATCTTGTTAGTATCATGCCTAGGATCTTGCTATTTTTATTATGCTTTAATATTAACATGAGCATGATTATGATTATAATTGTTATAATGATGATTATGAATATTATTATTTTGATGATGATTATTTTATTTATGATTATTATCATGATTATATAATTTATTTTTATGATTATTATTATCATGTTCCAAGATGATTTTTTATTGCTTGATCACGCCTTCTATGCATGTTTAAAGGGAATTTGTACTTGTAATCACGCTTAACAAGATAATTAATAATTTTTTTAGGGTTAATATAATTATAATTCAAGTGATCGCCAATAATAGATTTATTTGTGCATTAATATTCAACCAACATAGATAAACAGGTTTAGGGTTAATCCTATTGATTGTATGTTAGTTAAAAAGCGCACATGAATACGATCAGAATAAAGTAGTGGCCTATTAATTAGGGCAGGTTCAATCTCTTTTAGGTTGGATTTGTACCTTCATCCCCGAACCCTTATTTGGTTCTAGACCTTATGGAGTTGACGATCTCTCGGATCGTTAAGGGGTGTAACCTTCACCCTGTGAATGGTTTACAAGTTCCTAAAACTTGTTGGTGACTCTTTTGCTCTATCTTCTTCCCTTTTGGACGCCACCGTACTTTAGTGTATGATCACAGTGGGGTTCAAGCTAGGGGTTTAACGCTTGAAATATTCCCTACAATCACCTATTGCGATTGTGATCAAGCTGACTACTTGATCATGTCAAATTGCTTATAGGGGCTAACTAGCGTACCAAGGAACCCGAAATTGCTGAAAGAGGTTGTTGAAATATACTGCTCTGAGTGGTTGAGCTTTGTTGCCGTTGCAATGCCTCTGGCGCCGCGATTTGGCTCTGTCGCCAGACGCTGGGATCTAGCGCCAGGCGCTGAAATCTGTTGCCAGACGCTAGATGTTTTCGTCTGGCGCTGGAGTAGGGTCTTCTCTATTCTGCTCTTGCTGCCGCTGGAATGCACCTGTATTTATCTTTGACTATAGGACTTTTCTAATCTCTTTAATTATTTTAGGGTTGACCTAAGGTTTAATGTCGCTTGACTCATTGATTTGACATGACTCAAGGTATAAACTTAACTCCTTGTGATTGGCTCGAGGATGAATCGACTCAAAGTGTTTGACACATGTGTTAGACTCAAATCAAGGTTATATGAAACGACATGACTCAATGTGTACATGACTTATGAGTGCATTTTAATGTGATTGTGCGACTCGAAAATGCAAAAAAGCAAAAATTTTCCGTCATTTTTGTGGAGGGAACCGACTTTCTCCCAAAAAAGAAAGACGCGAAAAAGAATCAAAGTTTTCGAATGCATGTTGAATGAGCTTAGACAAATGTTTTGCAATGGATTAATTCATCCTAGGCTATCTCAATTGTTGACTCCATGATGAAAGTATTTGGGTAACTTAGGCACGGAGGCTAAGCACTTCATACTTTGTAATGCAATGATGATTATGATTGATGAGTGATTTCGACATGACAAGGCGTGCTTCAGCGTTATGTTAAGATTCCATGACAAAGGATTCCTAATGGAAGGTATATTTGGTCATGTATCTGTGATGTGTGTGAAAGTGACACTAAAGTTAGGCTGCAAGGGCTAAGTGTGTGGGAAAATATTATTTCAAGAACAGTCAAATGATGGTGGCTCTTAGGCTAGGTAAGCTAATGATATAGCTAGGATCAAGCCCCCAAGTCTAGCTCTATATGAATAGGGATGAACACAGGGAATTCCTTGATATGATCACGGTGTAAGTGTGTGAATGTGAATATGAATGCATTTTTATTACAGCCGCACCTCGATGTGAGGTTGCCTACGTATCCGTTAGGAATCAGGCCGAACATAGCTCTAGCCGAACCTCGCACAAGTGTGTGTATACCTTAAAAAAGGTCTTTTTAAGGGTTGTCACGTGGTTAGGCTAAAGGTTGAAGAAGAAGGGGATAAAAGGCTCAAGACCCTAGATAAGCCCCCAAGGTGTGCAACCTTGCTTTTGAATCTTTATGTTTTTATGCTTGAGGCTTTCTACTCTTTTTTAGCTTTTTTTTTTTTTTTTGGCTCTCTTTTTTGCTTTAGCATTTATTTTATTTTTATAAGTGTGGGCAATCCCGATCATGCGGTCTATCACTCACTTGGCATTCATGTTTCTCAGGCACGGTACCGAGCACTCAATAAGAGACGCAATCTGAGATGTGTTCATATCAAAGACATGTTCATGTCAAAGACATTGGAATACTTGCCCTTTTGTACACTTTTTTTTTTGCTTATTTTTTGCTATTTTATCTTTTGAAGTCACTCAAGTTTTTTTTTTTTAAAAAAATGCATAAGTTACACACCATCCCATCCCAAGGTTAGTTAGATATTGATTGAAAAAAGAAAGGTCTATCGTTAGACGAGGCTCAAAGTTGTGTATCAAGAAAGGATTGCATATTTGAAGGGTGAAAGGTGATATGATGTGGCTACAAGGGGTGCCTCAAATCATTGGTATACCTTTGTGCTTAATTCGACATGGATTTTTTTTAAATTTTTAAAAAAAAAATTTAATATAATGCAATGCAATGATCATATGCAAGGAAATAAATGCTCATTTTATTTAAAAAGTGAAGGGTAAAACGAAGTCTAAGAAATAAATTCAAGGAGGATGAAGGGTGCCTATGCTAGGCTTATTGGGGAAAGGGTTTGAAAAAAAAGAAGAAGAAAGCATGAAATCTTGGTGAGAAGCTTGCCTTGTCCATTTGTTTCATCATTACCCTCATTTTTTTTGTTTGTCAATCACATGACTCAAACTCGATTCAACATGCATGGTTGGAAGAAGGTAGGAAGAATAAAGGTTGTGATATGGAGAAAGCATGTAGAGAATGGAAAGATGATGTAGATGGAGAGATCGATATGAAAAAATTAGGAATAGAATGTACCCCCAACTCAAATGACGGAAATCGACTCATGCATGAACCTAATACATGGTCATGGTGACATATACAAAGTGTGTAGTAAGACTAGTGAGTGTAGTGACATTTTAAGACTCGTGTCATGACCATGTGGCTAGACTATGTGGCTAGACTCAAGCAAAGACTAAGTTAAGACTTCACGTATATGCATTAAACTGGACAGGCTGTGGTATTTTAGTCATAACTTTTGATCTGTGACTCTGATTGGGATGAAACCAATGCCAAATTAAAGATAAAACTTGGGGCTACAGATCCATAGGTGTACGACTTGTAGTTCTTCTTAGAACTCCGGCTATGACCAAAACAAGTTGACGCTTATGTAGTATACGGGAATAAAAATCCGGGTTGACTTAAAGGAACTATGACTCGATTTTATGTTATTTATTAGCTCAAATTAATTAATTAATTAATTAATTAATTAAACAAAGTCTTTTAGTCATTAATCTAATAATTTAGTCTTAACACAAGTCAAAAAAACGATTAGGAAAAATCACATAGAGTATGCACAACAGATAAGGCACAATTAGTCAAGTAGGCACAATATGATGCAATGAGTTTGCAATCTAACCATGGCTCTAGTTCTCTAAAGTTTGGGATATGGGTTAGTCAATAGAGGGTTCATGGTTAATTGTCAAGATGCACCGCGCAGAAGCCTAACCGTGAAGGGTTGGCGCGAGTGGATGGGACACCGCGAGTTTAGAAAAACTCGCTTCCATGGTTTGGTGAATTCAACATTCTCGGATGTACCCTTTGTTGCTCAGAGCGTTCAATCAGGTAGATGGAGCATGAATTCCCAGGGGGTTATGTCCATATGTAGAACATATATGGGTTTCAGAAAAGTGAGAAAAACTTAATCAGGAAGTAGGATCGAGCAAACAATGCTAAAAACTGGTCAAAATTAGAACGCATATTTCTGGCTCGGTATTAGAAGAATTTGGCGCCAGCAAACAGGAGTTGGCGCCGGATTTTGGCTGTAGCGTCTGGCGAAAGAGCTTTCGTCTGACGCTACAGTCAAATTCCTAGCGCTAATCTTTAGTTTGCTGACGCTAATTCCTACATGCCTCAGCAGCTTTCTGTGCTCGATAAAATTTTCCAGTTTCGCGCAGTGTTATTTCGGTCCTAATTGTGAAAGATATTCCTCAAATTTCCTACGTGTAAAATCCTATTTTTTAACTCATTACGGATGGTCTTTCCAATGAGATCTTTTTTATGCATATGACAATAATGTTAATCAAAATTACGCACATGAAATACTTAGAACGTTTCGAGTCTCATCCACTCGTTCTAAATCATTGCCGAAATAAATTTCAGGAATTAAAATAGAAATCCTCCCCAGTGGAGTCGCCAAAAACTGTAGGGAATATTTAATGTGTTAATCCCCTAGCTTGAACCCCACTGTGATCATACACTAAAGTACGGTGGCGTCCAAAGGGAAAGAAGATAGAGCAAAAGAGTCGCCAACAAGTTTTAGGAACTTGTAAACCGTTCACAGGGTGAAGGTTACACCCCTTAACGATCCAGGAGATTGTCAACACCAATAGGTATGGAACCATGACTGATAGTTCGGGGATGAAGGTACAAATCCAACCTAAAAGAGATTGAACCTGCCCTAATAATAGGCCTCTACTTTATTCTGATCGTATTAATGTGCGCTTTCTGACTAACATACAATCAATAGGATTAACCATAAACCTGTTTATCTATGTTGATTGAATTTAATGCACAAATAAAACTATTATTGGCGATCACTTGAATTATAATCATATTAACCCTAAATAAGATTATTAATTATCTTAATAAGCGTGATTACAAGTACCAAATTCCCTTTAAACATGCATAAAAGGTGTGATCAAGCAATAACAATAAAATAAATCAAGCAACAAAATAATAATAATAATCATCATAAAAATAATAATAAAAATTATAATTATAACAATTATAATAACCATAATAATCATGTTAAAGCATAATAATAATAGCAAGACCCTAGGCATGATACTAATAAGATTAATAGCAAACCCTAGCATGTCACTAAGCAATAAAAATCAAATATTTAGCCCTAACATGATACTAACATGAATTAATATTAGGAAAGAAAATAAATGGCATCGCATGAATCATATTAAGCATATTTGATATTCTTTACCCTAAACATGATACTAGGAAGCAATAAAACATCCTAACATGATACTAGGAATCATAATAACAACCTAGACATGATTTCTATATCATAATATCAATGAAAACAATTAAAGAACTTACTTAGATGCCTCGTACCTCTTTCTAATAACAAAATACACGCGTTAGTAACTTCAAGGAAAATAATAAAATAAACCATTAAATTAAATAATTGAAATAGAGATTTAAGAAAGTTTAGACTAGATTTGGGACCAAACCCTCAGAAATATTAAACCTTTCAGGTCTAGGGCGAAGGCAACTTCGAACTTGGATAGGTATGTCTAGTGCTAATGTATGAGGAATTTTGTTTGTAAAAGGGTAGTTTAGAAAAGAGAGAGAATCAAGAAATTCTTGATGAGAGTTGGTGAATGAAAACGGAGTTTTTAGAAAGCTATTTATAGAGAAAATCAGCCAGAAAGATAGAAAATCAAAACAGAGTTCTAACGCGCATAAAACTTGATTAACGTCGACGCTGGAAATTAGCGCCAGACACTGAAGGTTAGCGCCAGGCGCCAAGCCTTAGCGCCAGGCGCCAAGCCTTAGCGCCAGGCGCTAATGCTTAGCGTCAAGCGCTAATAATCAGTTTCATGCGTTTTTGTTTTTATCATATCTTTTGATCTGGAAGTCCAAATAAGGCATATAATATGTAGTTGGAAAGATCTTGAAGTCTACTTTCAACCCAATTTAAATCAGATTAAAATCATTTGTAGATAAAAAGATATGGCAGAAATAGTGGGACGGTGTCAGTTTTGGATAGAGTTTTGTATCTCATTCATATCTTTTTCGTTATAACTCGGATTTAATATTATAATATATTATTGGAAAGATAATTTCAAGATCTATCCAACCATATAAAATTTGGATAAAGATTATGAGGCACGAAAATAAAATCTGAATATATTGAACTTCATACAATACAAGGATTCTCAAAAGGAGTAGTTTTATTCAATTTCAAACTCCTTAAAACATAATTATTAATCCTAACTCCATTAGGATTTAAGAGAACCTTCTAGAGTATTCTAAAAGACTATAATCAATCCTAATAGCTTTAGGAATGATAATTAATAATAGGCCCTCCTCTAGATCATTGGGCCGCATATAAAGCTCAAACCGGGTCCAGTTTAGTATTTTGGCCATAACTTCCTCATTATTCATCGGAATTGGGCTTATAATATATCGTTGGAAAGGTATTTTCAAACCCCATCCAACTACACCATTATTGGACCCTTATAATGGACCAAACTAAACTCAAATACACGTTTTTCAAAAATAAGGTAAGAAAAGAAATATTTTTAAAAACAGAAAGAAGAGATACTTTAATAAAAACATCCTCATCACTAGACTTTTCACACTTTCGATTTATTCGATAATCAAATGACGTGAAAGGTATTCATCACTGGATTTGGTTTTGGGGAGACACATTTGGGTGTCTACAATATTAAATAAAATAATTAATATTATTATATTAATTACTAATAATAATAATATTATTAAATATTATAATAAGATACAAATAATATTAAAAACAAGAATTCATATATGTATAGATATAAATATTCCCAAACGCAATACAATAAAAAAAAATTGTTATATATATATATACAAATGATAGTAAGTAAATAATGAATAATAATATAGTTAAAAAGTTAACATAAATTTACAATTAAAATGACATTTACATGTTGAAGGTGATAAAAGACGCCAACATGTCACGAAATTCATTAAGTTCCTTGATTGTCAAAGGACCATCCTTTTGTACCTTGCAAAACTTGAAATACAAAAAAAAAATATGTTAGAATTAATTAATTAGGCAAAACAATATGTATTTAATTAATCAAATATGACATATATGATTTCTATTTAGCCCATTCCCTATATTTCTTATCAAATGAACTATTTCTTTCTCATAACATGTCAATGTCCCCTAGTTTTATGTGTCTAAGCCCTAAAATTGAATCAAAAGAGCATTTTATTAAGGTTTTAGATGCTTTTTACTCAAAGTGGCCCAAATATGGCCTATATGACTTTACTTTGCCCATTTCCTACATGTCTTGTCAAATGAACTTTATTGATCTCATAACCTGTCAATATTATCTAGTTATAGGTGTATAAGGAAAGAAATCACATCAAAAGAGCATATTAACACAAAATAGCCCAAATATGGCCCATATGACTTCTATTCAGCCCATTTTCTACCTTTCTTATCAAATGACCCATTTATTTCTCATAACATGTCAAATTTTGGGTAATAGTACGTGTCTAAGGCTAAAAATCACATCAAAATATCATTTCATTAAGTTTTAGGACGCATTTTACTCAAAATTGGCCCAAATATGGCCTATTTGACTTATATTTAACCCATTCCCTACATTTCTTATCAAATGAACTATTTCTTTCTCATAACATGTCAATGTCACCTAGATTTATGTGTCTAAGTCCTTCCCTTTTTTCAAAACATTTTCATCTTCTTTTTTCGGTTCCTTCCCCTTTCTAACCTTTACTTGAGGCCACAATTCTGGATGAATCCCCATCTCTTTCAAATATAACTGTGCACCCTTTTCGTCCTTTATTTTGCCTTAGATATTCATAATAGTTCCCAAAATAGCATCATACATTCTTCTCTATATGCATCACATCAAGACAGTGCCTAACGTCATGTTCTCTCCAGTACGGAAGCTTCCAAAAGATTGATTCTTTCTTAAACAGAGCAGCTGAGACCACAGTTTTTTTTCTGATTTTCCAAACACCGTTCGTATCCCTTTCACCCGAGCACAAATAGCAGCACCATTCAATGATCTAGGCAATATCCTCTTCCACTGTTCCATCGAAAGTCTTTTTCTGCCTACGGTACGAGTGATCACGCCTAAGGAACCTTCGAGAATGTAGGTAGACATCTTTGTGAGAATGAGTAAGGTATACGCTTGATGTGTCATCAACACATATGGGGCATGCTTTTTCCTCTTTGACCTTATACCCACACAAGTTGCCATATGCAGGGAAGTCATTCATGGTCCACATAAGGGCTGCACGCAATATGAACATCTCGTTTTGATGAGCATCGAAAATGGAAACCCCTTCATCCCACATCTTTCTGGGTCTAATGATTGAATATTTGGATGGGGATTTAAAATAGCTTTCCAAAGATATATTATAAGCCCAAATCCGAGTTATAACGAATACGTTATGGCCAAAATATTAAACTGAGCCCAAACTGAACCTAAGCCCACCTTAACTACGACCCAATGATCATGTGGAGGGTCCAAATGATTTAATTCAATTCCTAAAATAATTAGGATTAATTATAAACTTCTATAAGTTTCTAAAAGATCCTAATTATCCTTTTTGAAAAGATAAGATTAAAGAGTTTGAAATTGAATAAAACTCCTTTTTTTTTAAAGTCCTAATTTTATTCGAATTGGAAGACATTCAAAGATAGACAGATATTATTTTCGTGCCTAATATTTTTTATCCAAATTTTATATTTTTGGATATCCCTTGAAATTATCTTTCCAATGATATATTATAATATCAATTCCAAGCTATAACGGAAAAGATATGAATAAAATATCAAACTCTATCCAAAACTGACACCATCTCACTATTTCGGTCATATCTTTTATTGTATAAGTTATTTGAATCTAATTCTAGTTGGGTTAGAAATTAGACTTCAAGAGCTTTCCAACGATATCTTATTCATCTTATTCCAATTTCTGGATCAAAAGATATGATAAAAACAAAAACCGCAAAAAACTGCAGTTTATCGAGTTTTATTCCGATCTAATTCGGATCTTATCTTGTTTTTTCGACCCTTCTTTTTTCTCTATAAATAGAGGTCACATCACCCCTTTTCCAATCATCAACAAGCTTGATCATAAAATAATTCTTTTCTGCCTCTTTAGCCTAAACACTAGCCATCCTATTCTCTCATAATACTTCCCCTAAGCGCTCCAAGGAGTCCATACAATACCCAAAGTTCTATACTTAAACCAAGGCGTGAAAGGTATAATTGACTGAGGGTTTGTACCAAATCAAATCTACCTTTATTTAATTTAGTTTCCATTTGATTTATATTTTTATTGAAGTTACTAACGTTTTATTCATGATGTAGCAATTTCAAGGAAACGCGGAAAAGTGAGTAATTGATTCGCTTAATTTCTCTTATTTTAATATTGATATTATCGTGATTAGGGTTATGATTTGATTTGACTAACAAATTATTGTGGAATTGCTTCCAATATTAATGTTAATTCTATTATTTTTATTATGATCACCATATTGCATGTTAAAAGGGAATATGTAATTGAAAATCATGCCTTATAAGATAATTTGGACAACCGGCTTAGGTTCCTTTTTAATCTTGTTATTTAATTCAAGTGGTCACAATATTTTAGAATAATGTGCTGCATTAATATTCAACCAATTTAGCTTAATAATAATTTGGAGCAAATTGAATATTTTGTTTGTATGCCTTTGAGATCGCAGGAATCACTTTTCACTATAAGAATCGAGTAGAGGCCAATACGGGCGAATGTGACTCCATGACTCACTTCGTACCATCATCCCCGATCCTCCTTTCGTGGTTCCGAACCATATGGAGTTAGTAATCTCATGGATTATGAATGGGGTGTAAACTTCACTGGTCAATCGTTGTTGCCTATCGTTGTCCCTTATCGTGGTTGCCTTTTAATGATCCGTGAACGATTTACAAGTTCCTTAAAAACTTGTTGGCGGCTCCCTACTTTGCTTTGTCCCTAAACGTTGTCCCTAATCGTAATGTCAATTCCCACTTTCTATGAGTGCCAAGCATATTCACACTTGCTTTAACGTATGCGCACTTCAAACGACGCCTACAATTTGGCGACTCCAGTGGGGAGGAATCTTCGTTACTTATCGATTTGAGTGATCGGTATTTAATTAAGATGAGTGGATGAGACTTGAAAGATTCTTGAATTGTATTTGTGCGATTTAATTGGCATTGTCACATATACATATGCTTTTTAGGTTATTTTTTTTTTTGCCACAATAGTACGTGTTCTACATATGTGGCTAGCCCGGGGGATTTAAGCTCTATCAACCCAAAAACGCTCATGGCAATAAGGGTTCATCCGAGTTTTTAAATCCACCCAAACTATGGAGTCGAGTTCGATTTCATCATGAACTCACGGAGCCGCCCGCTGGCGTACACCCTCAAGGGAGGCTGCCTTGCTAACGCGTCCAAACTCTTAACCATGGTACCCTTTGACACCCAAATAAGCTTGACCATAGTCGAATATAGAACTTGACTTTAGGTTGCGAACTTCATTGCATCATTCGTTACAATGTGCTTATATGTGCATTTTTTGAATTTTTATTTATTTATTAATTTTCTCTCATCAAACCCTTTTTTTATTATTAGAGTCGAGCCATAGATTTTTTTTTTAAAATTTTGAGTCACCCGGATTTTTATTCCCGTATACTGCACAAGAGTCAACTTGTTTTGGTCATAGCCAGAGTTCTAGAAAGAGTTACGTGTCGTGCAAACTATGGATTTGTATCCCCGGGTTTTAACTTTCATTTGGCGTTGGTTTCGTCTCAATCAGAGTCACAGATAAAAATTTATAACCGATATACTACAGCCTGTCCAGTTTAGGTGTCTTTTTAGCGTCAACTTTCTTTATTTTTTTTAAACAAATTTTTTTTATATCTTTTCTTGTCAAGCTAGTGTTAGCCAAGTCCTTTAATCCGTGTCAACTCGTATAACATAGGATGATAGATTTTAATTTTTTTATTTTTTTATACCCATGAGTCATAACTCTTCTAAAATTCTAGTCCTCTTCCTAGTTTCTTGTGATTTTTTGTGCTAAACTTAACTTGTGTTTTTTTATTTGATTGTTGTTGATCTTATTTATGAATAACGATTGCCAATGGACCGTTTTCACCTAGTAAATAGCATAAACATTAAAATTGGACAAAATTAATCAAGTTAGTTTGTCTTTTAGTCTTCCGTGCTATTTAGTCATTGGGTCCTTTGTTTTTCACAACGTCCTCATGTCTAGCCATGCGATCATACCATGAGTCTTAATAAACTCACCTAATCATACATGTTGAGTCATTGCACACACTTTGTCTTCGAGTAATGCACTATATTGTTTATGATCGTATACTAGGACCATGCATGCATCGTTTTCCGTCGTAATAGGAATGAGTGGAGTATCTCCCATCAGTTTTCAAAATCGTTTCATACACTCTTCCTTTTCAATCCGAGTATTGAGTAAATGCATTAAGTGAGTTTATCCTTACACAGTACTTAATTCTAAAATCACTAGGCAATAGTTGGAAGAATAAGGGGAACGCCACTTCTTCATTCTTTCCTTCCAATCAAAGCATCAACAACAACAAACTTTTTTCCTTACCTGGTGGCAAGAAGTAACTTATAAACAGCCATGAAGACAAAGCATGATGCAAGCTTCTCTCCAAGATTTCATGTTTTCTTCTTCTTTTGTTTCAAACCTTCCCCCTATAAAGTCTAGAATAGGTTCTCCTTATCCACGTGTCTATGTGTTACATTTCTTACCTTCTTAATAAATGAGCATCTCTTTCTTACATTCGATCATGTGATTAGTAAAAATAAAAAAAAAAATTAATCAATTTCTGAACCGAACACAAGGTATACCAATGATTTGAGATACCTTTGCAACCCATTCATTCCCCCATTAACCACTTAATCACATATCCATTTCTTCATCAACCACTTTGAGCCTCGTCTAACGTTTGGCCTCATTTATTCAACCCACAATCACCTAGCCTTGGAATTGGAAGATGTGAAATTTGTGTAACATTCAAAAAGCAAGTAAAAAAAATAAAAAAAAGGCAGCAAAGAAACAATAAAACAATGCCTAAGGGCAAGTGTTCCAATGTCTTTGATATGAACACGTCTCAAATTGCGTCTCTCATCGAGTGCTTGGTACCGTGCCTGAGAAACATGAATGCTAAGTGAGTGATGGACCGCATGATCTAAGATTGCCCACATTGATTCAAAAGAATGAAAAAAAAACAAAAAAAAATGTTGAAAATAAACTTGCAAAATTCAAAATTTTCAAATTCACAATTACACATCTTGGGGATTCTCTCGGGTCTTGAGCCTTGTACCCTTTTCTTGTTTAAACCATCAACTTAACCATATTACAACCCTTGAAAGACCTCTTTGAGGTGTACAGACACTTGTGCAAAGTTTGGTTAGAGCTACGTTCGGCCTGATTCCTAACGGATACATAGGCAACCTCACATTGAGGTGCGACCACATTCATATGCATGATCGAGTCAAAGAATATCCAATGCTTACCCCTATCCATCTAGAGCTAGACTTGGGGGCTTGAACCCATATCATTTAGCCTACCCAGCCTAAAGATCATCATCTTTGACTCTTCTCACATCTCTTTCCATCGCCATAACCCTTGCAGCAAGCCTTAGTATCACATTCACACACTTCACTCACACATCCATATCTATATCAATCATCCTTCCCTTTAAGAGCCCTTTATCATGAAATCTTCTTTCAACACTGTGCGTGTTTCATCATATTTAAAGACAACATTCATTAGAAGAAACATTGTATACTTGCTTAGCTTCCTGACCTGAGCAATATTCATTGTTTAATGCATCGCATAATGTGCTGAGAAACATTTATATATCAATGATTTTTAATCATACAAAGCATATCGTGCTTAGCTCCTTGACCTAAGCAATGTTCATTATGCAATAATCACTTCATCTGTATACATGCTTAGCTTCCAGACCTAAGTGACGTTCAAGATCGTTTCTTTACACCATATATGATGCTTAGCTCCATGACCTAAGTTCATTCATCGTGTCACATGATGTAATTGTCCTTAGCCTCCTGGCCTAAGGACATGCATCATGCATACATTACTTTCAAGAAAAGCAATTCAATCCATGCGATTCATTTTGTCTTGCTCAACGAGGAAGTTTAAAACTTCTTTCCTTTTTTCGCGTCTTTTTTTTGGGGAAGTTTTAAAAAACTTTTTCAAAATTTTCTCATCGAGGAAAGTTCGAAAATAAAAGTTCAATTTTCACATCTTTCTTTTTCGGGAGAAAGTCGGTACCCTCCACTCATGACAAAAATTGACGGAAAATTTTTGATTTTGCATCTTCGTTTGCTTGTGTCTGCACGCACACATATACACACACACACTCACAAGTCATACACATGTCATGTCACATCAAGTCAAACTTGGTCAAGTTAGTGGTCAAGTCAATCACAATATATACGAGTCCATTGGCAAATTTATTTTTGTAGGTCTCATCTACAGCCCACGTTCGGGGACAAGCGAACCAACTACAACCCACGTCCGAGGACAAGCGGACAATCTACAGCCCACGTCCGGGGACAAGCGGACCATCTACAGCCCACGTCCGGGGACAAGCGGACCATCTACAGCCCACGTTCGACAGCCCACGTTCGGGGACAAGCGAACCAACTATTGCCCACGTCCGGGGACAAGCGGACCATCTACAGCCCACGTTCGAGGACAATCAAACCACCATCATTTCATGACGCAAGGTTCTCGATACATAGAGACTTGCAATCTCATCATATGTCGACTTTCCTCAAGCATGGAAAGTATTATCCAGTGGATTTCTTCAAGCATAGAAAACCGCCAAATTCCTTTGTCAGCTTTCCTCAAGCATGGAAAGCATTATCGGTGGATTTCTTCAAGCATAGAAAAACGCCAAAATCATATGTCGACTTTCCTCAAGCATGGAAAGTGTCATCTAGTAGGTTTCTTCAGGCTTAGAAAGCTACCAAACTCATCTGTCGGCTTTCCTCAAGCATGGAAAGCATTTCAGCAAACGTCATCCAGTGGATTCCTTCAAGCATAGGAAAATACCAAACTCATTTTTCACCAATACACTGGTGTCAGATAAGCGTTCTATCCCTTTACTCTTTTATCTATGGAATTAACATTTTTTGCAGGTATCGGCGTATACAGAGTGATTTAGGATCGCAGAACGTCTTAAATCATTCTCTGTCCCTATCAACTACTTTGACTATCGTTTTCGAAACTGACGTTTCTACAAACTCAGTTAAAGTGGGGGCTTCTTTAGACACCTAAAAATGTCTCCCCAAAACCAAACCCGATGATGAACAACCTTTCACTGCCATTATTGGTCGGGTTGAGTATTTAATCTTGGAGTGCTTAAATCCATATTTCCATTTCATAAAACCAACCCAACTCCTATCCCATTTCCCCAAACCATAACTTATTTTCCTCTTTTCGTGCCTTTAAACCCAAAATAATTCATTTCGTGTCCTTTTTATAAAAACGTTTAATATAGTTTATTTTGGTCCATAATCTGGGCAATTAGTCTAAGGTGCACCCTTGTGCACCTTAAATAGGTGTAACAACGTAGCCCAAAAGCCTAATTACACACAACCCAATTAAAAAAATCCCTACAACTAAAAAACACGGAAACTGCAATACACCCACCCACACCCAATAAATGTAACATCATTTCCAAACTCAAAAATCTTCTTCTTCTATATGATTTTCACTCTCCTCTTTTTCACTTTTTATCTCCTCTATTTCATTCTTTCACTTAAAAACTGCAAAAACTTCAATGGACATTAGGTAAGAGATGCAAAATCAAAAGGATCCTCCCCAAAAAGGAAATTTTAGGTAATTTCACTTAATTTTGTTTGAATTTATGTGATTATCACTTAAATTTGTTTGAATATTGTTTGAAATTTATTATTGGAATTTTCAAAAAAATTAGTGAAATCAAACGGATATTTAATGTTCACATTTCGAAATGCATATGTTTATATTTTGAATTCTTATGTTCATATATTGAATCCGTTTGTAAACTTTCTGAAATGCTTATATTCACTTTCTAAATTCATATGTTCATATGTTTTTATGTATATGTTCACCTTCTGAAATGCTTTATGTTCATACGCATTCAAAAATGAACCAATGCATATGTTCATATTTTTAATACTTATGAATTATGATGCATATGTTTCATAATCATATTATTTTTATTTCTTCAATTTTTTATGTTCATAATAAAATGCCTTATATTCATAATAATATTTTATATGTTCATAATGTAAATATTCATAGTAAATATTTGTTGTTCTCATTAAGTCTGTTTATGCATATCTTCTTTCTCTTAAATGCATATGATCATATTTTTTTACGCATATGTTCACCTTTTAAATGGTTATATTCACTTTAAGGAAACCAATGCTTACGTTCATATTTTGAATTGTTATGTTTACTTTCTGAAATGCATATGTTCATATGTTTTATGGTTATGTTCACTTTCTGAAAAGCTAATGTTCACATTTAAGGGAACCTATGCATTCATATTTTGCATGATTATGTTCATTGATAAAAATATGCAGAAAATCAAATGAAATTCATACACAAATGAAATTGATTGAAGCTAAAAAAAAATCAATTCATATGATTTCAAAAAATCAAATAAACAACCAATTCCACATTGTAAGTAACATATTCAATCGTTAAATCGAAAAAAACGAGAAAAATAGAAAAAAAAACAGAGGAAAAAGGAATTAAAGAAGGAAGGGGAAAAAATAGAGTATAATTTGTGAATTCAAAGATTCATATATACCTTAATCAATCGAAATTAAGGCACAAAATCGAAATTCACATAAAAATTCATAGTTAATAACTACTTTCATGTTTAAATTCAATCAAAAAAGTGTAAAAAATTGGGAAAATTAAAAAAACAGAGGAGAGAGAAAATAAAAAAAAAGAGGAGAAAAATAAAGGAGAAGAAACCTAATGTTCACTTTCTGAAAAGCAAATGTTCATATTGTGCTATTGTTACACCTATTTCAAGGTGCATGAGTGTGCACCTAAGAATATGTGTAATCTGGGTCAAATTATTGAATATTTGGATGGGGCTTTAAAAGATCTTTCCAACGATATATTATAATCCCAAATCCGAGTTATAACGAATACGTTATGGCCAAAATAATAAACTGAGCCCAAACCGAACCTAAGCCCACCTTACCTACGACCCAATGATAATGTGGAGGGTCCAAATGATTTAATCCAATTCCTAAACCAATAAGAATTAATTAGAAACTTCTATAAGTTTCTAAAAGATCCTAATTATCCTTTTTGAAAAGATAAGATTAAAGAGTTTGAAATTGAATAAAACTCATTTTTTTTAAAGTCCTAATTTTATTCGAATTGAAAGACATTCAAAGATAGACAGATATTATTTTCGTGCCTCATAGTTTTTATCCAAATTTTATATGGTTGGATAGCCCTTGAAATTATCTTTCCAATGATATATTATAATATCAATTCCAAGCTATAACGGAAAACATATGAATAAAATATCAAACTCTATCCAAAACTGAGACCATCTCACTATTTTGGCCATATCTTTTATTTTATAAAGTATTTTAATCTGATTCTAATTGCGTTAGAAAGTATACTTCAAGAGCTTTCCAACGATATATTATTCATCTTATTCCAATTTCTGAATCAAAAGATATAATAAAAACACAAAATCGCAAAAATTGCAGTTTATCGAGTTTTATTCCGATTTAATTCGGATCTTATCTTGTTTTTTCGACCCTTCTTTTTTCTCTATAAATAGAGGTCATATCACCCCTTTTCCGATCATCAACAATCTTGATCACAAAATAATTCTTTTCTCCTCTTTAGCCTAAACACTAGCCATCCTATTCTCTTATAATACTTCCCCTAAGCGCTCCAAGGAGTCCATACAATACCCAAAGTTCTATACTTAAACCAAGGCGTGAAAGGTATAATTGACTGAGGGTTTGGACCAAATCAAATCTACCTTTATTTAATTTTATTTCCATTTGATTTATATTTTTATTGAAGTTACTAACAGTTTATTCATGATATAGCAATTTTAAGAAAACGCGGAAAAGTGAGTAATTGATTCGCTTAATTACTCTTATTTTAATATTGCTATTATCATGATTAGGGTTATGATTTGATTTGACTGACAAATTAGTGTTGAATTGCTTCCAATATTAATGTTAATTCTATTATTTTTATTATGATCACCATATTGCATGTTAAAGGGAATATGTAATTGAAAATCACGCCAAACAAGATAATTTGGACAACCGACTTAGGTTCCTTTTTAATCTTGTTATTTAATTCAAGTGGTCACAATATTTTAGAATAATGTGTTGCATTAGTATTCAACCAATTTAGCTTAATAATAATTTGGAGCAAATTGAATATTTTGTTTGTATGCCTTTGAGATCGCAGGAATCACTTTTCACTATAAGAATCGAGTAAAGGCCAATACGAGCGAATGTGACTCCATGACTCACTTTGTACCATCATCCCCGATCCTCCTTTCGTGGTTCTGAACCATATGGAGTTAGTAATCTCATGGATTATGAATGGGGTGTAACCTTCAAGGGTCAATCGTTGTTGCCTATCGTTGTCCCTTATCGTGGTTGCCTTTTTATGATCCGTGAACGATTTACAAGTTCCTTAAAAACTTGTTGGCGGCTCCCTACTTTTCTTTGTCCCTAATCGTAATGTCAATTCCCACTTCCTATGAGTATCAAGCATATTCACACATGCTTTAAAGTAGACGCACTTCAAACGATGCCTACACCTAGGCCCCGTTATTAGCAATTAAAGCATTACATACTTACGTTTCATGCACATCCAAGGAGGAAAATTATAAATCACTAATAGTACCGGCCATGTGTTGTGTTGGGTACTAAGAGTGCCAAATGGATTCATCCCGTTCGTGCACAACCCAAGCCTTAAATTTCTGACTTCATCGCCAAATTTTTCAAACTTCAAATCAATGTTCTTCAACTGTGAAGAGTTAGCTAGATGATTCAGCATTCTATTTTTTTTTCTTCCCTCTGCATACCACCTCAAGTTTTTAGCGTCTTTTGGTATTGAGAACAGACGCTTAAACCTTGTAATAATGGGAAGATACCACAACACCTTAGCAGGAGGTCCCTCCGTACCAAAATTGCAACTCGTGCACTTGTAGCGCGACCGCTTGCATCATGGACACTCTTGCAATTGTTCATACTCATTTCGATACAGAATACAGTCATTAGGACATGCATGTATCTTCTTATACTCCAAACCAAAGGGATACATGAGCTTCTTTGCGTAATAGTAAGACTTAGGAATTTCATTCCCATCAGGCAACATATCACTTAATGCGGTAAAAAAAGAAGTAAAACTAATGTCCGTCCACCCATGTTTCTTCTTAATGTTGAAAAGTGTTAGCATGGCCAATAATTTGGAGTATTTTTTGCACCCAGGATACAAAGGCTTTTTGGAAGCCTCCGATAATAGCTCAAACACTCCACCTTCAACACCATGCAACTTCTCATCCACTTGTTCATCTTCGACCTCATCCGCCTGATCATCATCGGCTCCATCCTCACCATTATCAACAATATAGTCATCATTCTCGTATTCCTCGTCCACATGAATCTCATTGCTTCTAACACGCACATCATTCCGAACAAGATCCTCAATGTACTCTCCACTTTCTCCGTGCCAAATTCGCACATGGTATTTATGCCTAAACCCTACATGATCTCTAATGATTTCAACACTATCGACCACATTCACATTATTACAATCAACACAAGGACAATAAAGGCCTTAACCACCCAGTTTGCGTTGATAAACTAAAGCCCTCTCGCAAAACTCTTGAACCCCATTCCAAAATTCCAATGTATCACATCTACCATACATCCAACCACGATCCTTCTCCATTTAGTAAATTATCTCTAAACATTTAGTAAATTGATTTTTTAATCGATTTTTTTTTTAATTTTAATCGATTTTAAATCTTTTTTTCTAGGTTATTGTTTTGATCGAATTTTTAATCGATTTTAATTTTAATCGAATTTTTAATCGATTTTTTTTATTTTAATCAAATTTTTTATCAATTTCGATTTTGATTTTTTTTTTTCAGATTTTAATCGATTTTTTTTTCGATTTCAATTTTTTTTTTGAGGGGGGTTTTTTCAATTAAAATCCAAATAGTAAGGGTTTTTCTCGATTTCAATTTTTTTGCGTTTCTGGGTTTTTGTTTTCAGATTGATGAATTTTTGTTTTTAGGGTTTTTTTCGATTAAAATCAAATATTAAGGGTTTATTTTATTTCAATTTTTTTGTTTTCTATATTTTTTTTCAGATTTTGAATTTTTTTTCGATTTCAAGTTTTTTTCTGGGTTTTTTCGATTTGAATTTTTTCTGGGTTTGAATTTTTTTCAATTTTTGGGATTAAATTCTGGGTTTTTTTTCGAAGATTAATTATATTAATGGATTTTTTTTAATTGGTGCAGGTATGTTATTTAGATCTAAAATCAAAGAAGCAAGATACAAGAATGGATGGGAGTTTTTTTTTATTTATATTGTAATTTTTTTTGTATTTATATGTTGTAATCGAAGTATTTATATGTTGTAATTTTTTTTGATTATGTATTGCAAATTTTCGATGATATTGATGTCGTTTTAATTGATATTCGCTTTATGTTATGTTTTGATGTTGTTATGTATTTTAGTCTATTTAATTTTTAAGTGGAAAAACAAAAAAATAAAAAATAAAAAATATATATTTTTTGGCACTTTTGGCACCGGTTAACCGGTGCCAAAAACAACAAAATAATTTTTTTTGGCCATTTTTGGCACTGGTTAACCGATGCCAATTCCGATTTTTGGCACCAGTTTGAACCGGTGCCTTTTTAAACCACTTATTGGCACCCTCCACATTGACACCGATTCAAACCGGTGCCTTAGGTCGGGTTTGAACCGGTGCCAATTTTATTTTTTTACGTAGTGTAATTTAATAACAAGGTTTCTAATCTCTAACTTATTCAAAATAACCCATCAAAACAACTTATAATTAACCATTAAAAGTAACATACCAAACTTCAACTATTTACGTACCAAGGTTAATATATAATCTATAATTAATTCAAAATTATCCACCAAAACAAATTAAATTAACCATTAAAACATAATAAAATCCAACTAATTGAGAAAAATCTCTAATATTTTCACAAATTCCCAATAAAACAACCTAAATTTGAGAAAAATTGGAGTATAATTATATTCAAACCTAAATTTTAATTTGCAAACAATGATTAAACATGCAAAACACATTAATATCAGTACATAGTTGGAAAATAATTGTGAAATAAAAAAAAAAGGAAAAACCTTGAAGGGAAGATGGAGGGCAGTAGCAGCTCGGTGGTGGAGGAGGGCAGCAGCAGCAGGTGGCGCGGAGACCTTAGGGAAGCAGAAGAACGGTGGCGCAGCGACGTTAGGGCAGCAGAAGCACAGTGGCGCGACGACCTTAAGGTGGTGGTGCGGCTTCAAGAGCTAGACAACCCTCTAATTAAGAGGGAAACCCACTTGAATTTGAACAGAGAAAAAGAAGGATAGGGGAGAAAGAGCAGGGCAGGGGAGAAAGAGAAGGGCGGGGCTGGTGGCCGGCGACGGTTGCGGCTCAAGTGGAGGGAAAATGGGGAGAGTGCAGGTGAGGGTTTCAGCAAAGGGAATGCAATAGTGAGCCGAGAAATGAAAATGAACGAGAGAAGGAAGAAGAAAGAACACAAGGCACGATTTTTTTTTAAATGTTGCACCGGTTCAGTAGCACCGGTTCAAACCGATGCCCTTTGTATTTTTGGCACCGGTTTGAGCTGAATCGGTGCCATTGCTCTTGGTCTAAAATCCCGCCCATTTTTAGGCCGGTTTTTGCCACCGATTTGGCCTGAACCGGTGGCATTTGGGGGTTGCCTTTTTGTATTTTTCTACTACTGAAAGAAAAGTGATTTATCTAAGTGCTTAGGAAACTAACCGTTCTTCTTTTATGCTAAATCTTCATCTTATGCATTTATGGACTTTCTTTCTTCTTTGTACCTTTAAAAGCTTCAATGGATGGATTAGGGTTGAAATGTAGTTGGGAAGAAAGAGGTAAAAATAGTATGATAGTAAGAAGGTTTGAGAGAGATTAGGGTTTTCAGAATTTAGGGCTTAGTATTCTGATTTTGTCTTTAGTGCTAAACGAAGACCCCTATTTATAGGCATAGGAATCTAGGTTTAGAGTTTTAGAGCCGCGGCATCAGGTGGCGCGCGCACTCTTTGAGTCGCGCTGGGTGCCGCGCGCATCTTAGTGAGTCACGCGCGCCAGGCGTGCGTAACTTATTGAGTTGTGCTGGTTTGCGGTTTGCCTTATACAAAAACGCATTTTTAAAACTTACATAACTTTTTATTGCGGATTCGGATTAAGAAGTGTGAGATGTCACTGGAAAGATCTTGATATCTACTTTCCAATGCCGTTAAAATTAGGTTAAAATCTGTTATGTATAAAAATATATGGCCGTTGGAGTGCAAGGGTGTCGGTTTTAAGGCCCGGTTTAGTGTTTTGATCATAACTTCTTCTTTTGGCTCGGAATTGGGCTTATAATATACCGTTGGAAAGCTTTTTGAAAGGTATATCCATTTGTATAGGACTTTCATGGGAATTTAATGTTTGGTTCATCTATTTGGCTCGGTTTTTAACAATGTAAGTTCCATTGGATCCAATAATTGCATTTGACGCATTTGGGTCCGTTATTAATCAAGTTAAAACATGTATGAACATGTTTTATGCCTAATTAGTAATCGGACAAGGCTCTAAGATAAATTGGTCTCAAATATGGGTTTTAAATTACTTCATAATTCTTTTCATAGTCATAAACACTGCAAACTTTGATCTAGCATGAAGAATGGATTTTTGTAACATCATCGCACTTCCTTTCAAGACAAGAGGCCAAAAGTAGGTGTCTACAGCGGGTAGCTTTCCTTTGAAAATTCCTTGTTCAAGTCAGTTTAGTCAACACACATGCGCCAAGTACCATTCGGGTTCTTTACAAGAACCACATTTGCAACCCAATCAGGGAAGTTACATGGCCGAATGAACCCGGCGTCTAACAGCTTTTTGACCTCGGCAGCTGCCGCTTGACTTATTTTCTTGCCTTGTTTTCTTTTCTTTTGCCGAATGGGCTTCTATTTTGGATCCACGGCGAGTTTGTGGACAGCGAGATTCGGGCTGATGCCTGGCATCTCTTCCACTTCAAAGGCAAAGATGTCTTTGAATTCTTTCAGCCAAAGGCGCAAGTCTGCACTAAGCCTTTCAAAGGCATTCGTCCCCACCTTAACAGTAGGAATATTAATGTACTCACCAGACAGTTAGGGACGAAGATCATCTGACCGTTCCCCGGTCAGTGATTGTTATTTCTTCTCTTTCTTCACCTCCACCAGCTGTTCATGTTTTCTTTTCTTTGCGGCTGGAGGGGGTGAATCAGGGTCCTTGACATCATCAAGGTCTATTGGCTCCTTCGGCTGATCGGTTGCAGCAGCAGTTGGCTTGATGTCTGAGAGATAGCATTCTCTTGTCGTCTTCTGATCCCCGTTAAGGAAGCCAACAGAGCCATCAACCTTTTCATACTAGAGAAGCATGAGAGCCGAGATGATAACGGTCTTGCACTCGTTCAGAGTGGGTCGGCCAAGAATGATGTTGTAGGAGATCAGCTTGAACGACCATGTGTCGCTGTAGACACCCATTTGTGTCTCCCTAAAACCAAACCCGGTGATGAGTACCTTTCACGTCAAATCATAATCGAATGAAGTGAAAGTGTGGAAAGTTTAGTGTTGCGGAAAGTTTTAATTTCTTTTCTCTTCTCTCTGTTTTTGAAAACTTATTTTAAGAAAAACAGCCAATCCAGTTTGTTTGGTCCATTATATGGGTCCAATAGTAGTGTAGTTGGATGGGGCTTGACAAGAGCTTTCCAACGATATATTATAAGCCCAATTCCGATGAATATTGAGGAAGTTATGGCCAATTTACTGAACTGGGCCCGGTTTGAGCCTTATATGCGGCCCAATGATCTAGGGGAGGGCCTAATATAGATTTATCATTCCTAACGCAATTAAGAATGGTTTTAGTCTTCTAGATTCTTCTAGAAGGTTCTTTTCATTCCTAATTCAATTAGCATTGATAAACTGACTTTTGTTGACTTTTCAGAGTTTTGATTAGAATCAAAGAACATTTTGAGGAAAAATACGATTTTATCCTCCAGTACGACAATTTTTATCTGATTTTAAGAAAACGCGTGAATTTCTAAATCAGCGCCAAACGCCAGTTGTAGCGCCTGGCGCTACGCTTGGCGCCTGGCGCTAATGTTGGTGTCTGGCGCCAATAGCCAGCGTTGGCGCTAATTCAATTTTATTTACGTCAGAACTCTGTTTTGATATTTTATCTTTTGGCTGATTTTCTATATAAATAACGTCTTAAAAACTCCGTTTTCAATCACCTACAATCACCAATTGTCATCAAGTTTTTCTTGATTACTCTCTCTCTCTCTCTTTTTCTAAACTAGCCTTTTCTCAAATATAAAAATTCCGCATTCATTAGATTTAGAAACACCTAGCCAAGTTCGAAGTTGTCTTCGCCCTAGACGTGAAAGGTTTTATTTTTGAGGGTTTGGTCCCAAATCTCTCTTTCAATTATTTAATTTAATTTTTGTTTATTATTTTCCTTGAAGTTACTAACGTGTGTATTTTGTTATTAGAAAAAGGTACGAGTCATCCAAGTAAGTGCTTTAATTGATAAATATTATGATTCCTAGATATCATGCTTAGATTGTTATTTTGATTCCTAGTATCATGTTAGGATGTTTTATTGATTTCTAGTATCATGTTTAGGGTAAAGAATAAGTTCCTTAAATTTAATATGATTGTTATGATGCCTTTTATGCTCTTCCTAATATTTATGATTGTTAGTATCATGTTAGGGTTAAAGCTTTGATTTTTATTGCTTAGTGACATGCTAGGGTTTGTTATTAATCCTGTTAGTATCATTCCTAGGATCTTGCTATTATTATGTTTTAACATGATTCATGATTTTTTTATAATTGTTTGATTATAATTTTATGGTTGTTATAATTATTATGATGATTATATATTATGTTGCTTGATTATATTTATTATTGCTTGATCACGCCTTTATGCATGTTTAAAGGGAATTGGTACTTGTAATCACGCTTAATAAGATAATTAATAATCTTGTTTAGGGTTAATTTGATTATAATTCAAGTGATCGCCATTAATAGACTTATTTGTGCATTAATATTCAACCAATATAGATTAAACAGGTTTAGGGTAAACCTATTGATTGTATGTTAGTCAGAAAGCGCACATGAATACGATCTGAATAAAGTAGAGGCCTATTATTAGGGCAGGTTCAATCTATTTTAGGTTGGATTTGTACCTTCATCACCAAACCCTATTTGGTTCAAGACCTTATGGAGTTGACAATCTCTTGGATCGTTAAGGGGTGTAACCTTCACCTCGTGAACGGTTTACAATTTCCTTATAAAACTTGTTGGCGACTCTTTTGCTCTATCTTCTTTCCCTTTGGACGCCACCGTACTTTAGTGTATGATCACAGTGGGATTCGAGCTAGGGGATTAACGCTTGAAATATTCCCTACAGTTTTTTGGCGACTCCGCTGTGGATTAATCAAGGACAACACCTTTCTGGGAATATTGAGGAAGTTATGGCCAATTTACTGAACTGGGCCCGGTTTGAGCCTTATATGCGGCCCAATGATCTAGGGGAGGGCCTGATATAGATTTATCATTCCTAATGCAATTAGGAATGGTTTTAGTCTTCTAGACTCTTCTAGAAGGTTCTTTTCATTCCTGATTCAATTAGCATTGATAAATTGACTTTTGTTGACTTTTCAGAGTTTTATTTAGAATCAAAGAGCATTTTTGAGGAAAAATAACCACAAATTCACGCGTTTTCTTAAAATCAGATAAAATTGTCGTATAGGAGGATAAGGGCAGGTTCAATCTCTTTTAGGTTAGATTTGTACCTTCATCCCCGAACCCTATTTGGTTCAAGACCTTATGGAGTTGACGATCTCTTGGATCGTTAAGGGGTGTAACCTTCACCCTGTGAACGATTTACAAGTTCCTTAAAAAACTTGGCGGATTAGGTAAGGATGGATTAATCCTTGCACCTTGAGAGATAGTATCAAATGGCATTTGACTAAGCTCATTCAACATGCATCTTCAAAAATTTCGCTTCTTTCTTTTTCCGCGTCTTTCTTTTTCGGGAGAAAGTCGGTACCCTCCAAAAAAATGACGGAATATTTTTTCTTTTTTGCATTTTTGAGTCAATTGTATCAACACAATGCACACACGGGTCATGAGTCACATGTGTCATTTCACTTCAAGTCGAGTCAACCTCGAGTCAGTCAATCACGGCGAGTCAGGTTTATACCTTGAGTCATGTCAAGTCAATGTGCCAAACACGCTAAGCCTTAGGTCAACCCTAAGATAATTAAAGAAATTAGCAAAGTTGTATAGTAAAAATATATACAGGTGTAGCAGAATAAGGAAGACCCTACTCCAGCGCCAGACGAAAACATCAAGCGTCTGGCAATAGTTTTTAGCGCCTGGCGCTAGATCCCAGTGTCTGGCGACAGAGTCAATTCTTGGCGCCAGAGATATTTTAGCAGCGACAGAGCTCGAAGCCTCTCACAAAAGTGATTTCGATCTCATACAGCAATTTCAGGTTCCTTGGTACGCCAGTTAGCCCCTATAAGCAATTTGAGATGATTAAGTAGTCGCTTTGATTACAATCGCAATAAGTGATCGACCTAACGAAAGATCGTCTCACTTAGCTTAAAGTGCCTAAGCGTTGGCTTATCACGGTCATAATGGTTCACAAGCAGCAAACTGCCGACGTAACGGCATAGCGGAAGCAAAGTTCAAGCGAGCTTTAGAGATCGGCAAGCGTTGGTCTTTGGAAATTTTTCTTCGGAATATTATCGCAACAAACATTCAAGATTCAAAAGCTCTTTGTTTAGAGACGCGTGGACATATCATTCAAGCTCTTTTGCTCCAGAGACGTGTGGGCATTCAGAAGCTCTTTTGTTCAGAGACGCGTGGACATATCATCGAAGCTCTTTGTTCAGAGACACGTGGACATTTCTTTCAAGCTCTTTTGATCTAGAGACGCGTGGGCATATCATCAAGCTCTTTTGCTCCAGAGACGCGTGGACAATCCTTTCAAGCTCTTTTGTTCAGAGACACGTGGACATTTCTTTCAAGCTCTTTTGATCTAGAGACGCGTGGGCATATCATCAAGGTCTTTTGCTCCAAAGACGCGTGGACAATCCTTTCAAGATCTTTTGTTCAAAGACGCGTGGACATATCATCAAGCTCTTTTGCTCCAGAGACGCGTGGGCATATTATTCAAACAATCTTTGTTCAGAGACGCGTGGACATATCATCAAGCTCTTTTGCTCAGAAACATGTGGGCATATCATTCCAAGAAGCTCTTTGTTCAGAGGCGCGTGAACATATCCAAAAGAAGCTCTTTGTTCAGAGACGGGTGAACATCAAAACAGCAGGACGACATTCCCTAGATTGTGGAGAATTGTCAAAAAACAACTGAGGATTGTTTCAAGAGAAGCAATCTTCGATAGTATTCCCTTGGACGTGGAATATTATCAAAGCGGAGGAGGATTGTTTCAAGCAAAGCAATCTTCAATATTGGAAGCAGTTACAAGCGTAGCGGTTTTCAAGCAGGATGGCATTCTCTTGGCAGGAGGTCATTAAAACAACAGTAAAGCAGCAGCAAATCAGTTACCTTCAGAGACGTGTGCTCGACGGTGCAAGATATGCGTTTCTTAACTCTTTTATCTGTTTAACTAACGCTAGTTTGCAGGTATCGGCGTTGCAAGAGTGACTTAGAATCGCAGAACGTTCTGAATCATTCTCCATCCCTATCGATACTTTGACTTTTGTTTTTGAAACTTGCGTTTCTCCAAACTCAGTCAAAGTGGGGGCTTCTGTAGACACCCATTTGTGTCTCCCCAAAACCAAACCCAGTGATGAGTGCTTTTCATCTCGAATCATAATCGAATGAAGTGAAAGTGTGGAAAGTTTAGTGTTGCGGATAGTTTTAATTTCTTTTCTCTTCTCTATGTTTTTGAAAAATTATTTTAAGAAAACTGCCAATCCAGTTTGGTTGGTCCATGATATGGGTACAATAGTAGTGTAGTTGGAGGAGGCTTGAAAAGAGCTTTCCAACGATATATTATAAGCCCAATTTCGATGAATAATGAGGAAGTTATGGCCAAATTACTAAACTGGGCCCGGTTTGAGCCTTATATGCAGCCCAATGATCTAGAGGAGGGCCTAATATAGATTTATCATTCCTAATGCAATTAGGAATGGTTTTAGTCTTCTAGATTCTTCTAGAAGGTTCTTTTCATTCCTAATTCAATTAGCATTGATAAATTGACTTTTAAGAGTTTTAATTAGAATCAAAGAACATATTTTGAGGAAAATACGCTTTTATCCTCCTGCACGACAATTTTTATCTGATTTTAAGAAAACGCGTGGATTTCTGAGTCAGCGCCAAACGCCAGCGGTAGCGCCTAACGCTACGATTGGCGCCTGATGCTAGACTTGGCGCCTGGTGCCAATCTTAGCGTCTGGCGCCAACTCATTTTTGCGTCAGAACTCTGTTTTTGATATTTTATCTTTTGGCTGATTTTCTTTATAAATAATGTCGTAAAAACTCCATTTTCATTCATCCACAATCACCTATAATCACCGATTCTCTCTATTTTCACCAACTCTCATCAAGTTTTTCATGATTACTCTCTCTCTCTCTTTTCTAAACTAGCTTCTCTCAAATACAAAATTCTGCATTCATTAGATCTAGATACACCTAGCCATATTCGAAGTTTCCTTCGCCCTAGACGTGAAAAGTTTAATTTCTAAGGATTTGGTCCCAAATCTCTCTTTCAATTATTTAATTTAATTGTTTGTTTATTATTTTCCTTGAAGTTACTAACGTGTGTATTTTGTTAATAGAAAGAGGTACGAGGCATCAAAGTAAGTGCTTTAATGGTTTTTTTTATTGATATTATGATGTTATTATGATAATCCTAGTATCATGTTTAGGGTAAAGAATAAGTTCCTTAAATTAAATATGATTGTTATGATGCCTTTTATGTTCTTCCTAATATTTATGATTATTAGTATCATGTTAGGGTTAAATATTTGATTTTTATTGCTTAGTGACATGCTAGGGTTTGTTATTAATCATGTTAGTATCATGCCTAGGATCTTGCTATTATTATGTTTTAACATGATTCATGATTATTTTTATAATTGTTTGATGGTTGTTAAAATTATTATGATGATTATTATTATGTTGTTTTATATTTATTGTTATTGCTTGTCACGCCTTTATGCATGTTTAAAGGGAATTTGTACTTGTAATCACGATTAATAAGATAATTAATAATCTTATTTAGGGTTAATTTGATTATAATTAAAGTGATCACCAATAATAGTTTTATTTGTGCATTAAATTCAACCAACATAGATTAAATAGGTTTAGGGTAAACCTATTGATTGTATGTTAGTCAGAAAGCGCACATGAATACGATCTGAATAAAGTAGAGGCTTATTATTAGGGCAGGTTCAATCTCTTTTAGGTTGGATTTGTACCTTCATCCCCGAACCCTATTTGGTTCAAGACCTTATGGAGTTGACGATCTCTTGGATCGTTAAGGGGTGTAACCTTCACCTCGTGAACGGTTTACAAGTTCCTAAAACTTGTTGGCGACTCTTTTTCTCTATCTTCTTTCCCTTTGGACGCCACCATACTTTAGTGTATGATCACATTGGGGTTCAAGCTAGGGGATTAACGCTTGAAATATTCCCCACAGTTTTTTTCCCTTCTCCCCTAGCATGATGGGTGTATCAATTTGTCCAACTGGGTGCACGCCTCCTCCGCCAAAGCAAACTAATGGATAGGAGACGTCACGCAGATTATCCAGCTTGTAATTAAGCCTGGACAGACACTTGTAGCTGATGAGATCAGAGGATTAATCCGCCTGCAATAGTGTAGATAGGATCCTTGTTGGTATCCGAGCTACTATTAGGCTGGATAATTTTTTGACGATTGCCCCGGATTTGTCTTAGAAGTCGCTTTGGACTTCAAGACATAGGACTTCAGTAAGCCCTTGTCAGCCAGACGGTCCAACGTCCACTTGACTATAGCAGTCGTTGGTGTCATGGCCCACTTCCTGATAGAAGTGGCAGAATTTATACTTGTATTGCGACTGAACGGAACTCTTCATAAGATTCGACTTCTCAATAGTCAGCCGGTCCTTCACCTCTGTAAAGATGGTGTAACAATCTTTATTGAATTCATACCGTAAGACATACGGTTTGAATTCTTTCTTTTTCTTTTTAGACGGCTGATCAAGTTCATGAACCGCCCAAACTTCTTTTCTCTTTTTGCTCTCTTCTGCTTTCTGAGCCGGCTGAGCAGACCGACTCTCTTTTTGCTTGTCAGACCTCTTAGAGTCCGACTGATTGCTGTACGAGCAGAGGTCGGTGGCTTGAATAAAGTTCTCCACCTCTATCAACGCCTCTTGAAGGGTGAAAACCCTCTTTCTGACAAGGTCGAACTTAAAGGTCGACCCGTCCTTCAGACCCTTGAAGAAGTCTGTATAGGCTACCTCATCAGACAGCCCCTGTATTTGAATTCTCACTAGGTTGAACCGCCTAACATAGGAGCAAAGTCCTTCTCTATCTCCCTGCCGGATGGTGCTTAAGTCGAGTCTTGTTTTCTTGGTAGGGATATTCATTGAGAAATTGGAGGCAAACAGGAAGGCAAACTTCCTAAAACTGTCAATGCATCCGGCTGGCAGGTTGCCAAACCATTGTTGGGCAATGCCCTTCAATGTAGCCGGGAAGCACCGGCACCACATAGCATCCTCCAACCCCTGCATGTGCATAAGGTTGGAGTAAGAAATGAGGTGGTCCTCCGGGTTAGTGGTATCGTCATAGGCACCCACCAACACATTCTTAACCTTGGCCGACTATGCGGCCTCGGTTATCTCCTTGGTGAACGCAGAAGTTTGTTCACCAAGCTTGAGCAAACGGAGCTTCCAGTACAAAGATTGGACATTATATGCCGCTTGACCCCAAAGAGGGCCGGCTGCATGAAATGAGGAGAATACGGACCGTAGACCACATAGGGGTACGTATGGTGCATTCTCAATCGTCTGAGGGCCAGAATGGACGGTGTTATCGCCTGTATGACTCTCATGCAAGGATTGAATATTCAATGCAGATGTGTTTTTGAACCTGTCTGGAAAGCTCGAAGTAGAGGCTGACTTAGACAGCTGCTGACTCCTCCTGCGCTCGATGATTTGCCGAGCGTCGAGGATGAGCTAATAAAGACTGCAGGTGGCAACAATAATAACACTTGGAAAAACAAGAAGAACGACCTTCCTTCTTCTTTGTCTTCTAAGCACAAAATACTACCTACAATATAAGAAAAGTTTATCATAATGAAGTGTTAGCTCTTGATGCTCCATTGCCCAAGAAAAGGAGAACTCCCACTCCTTTAGAAATGACTTATGATGCGGCCTATGATCGCCTTTACAGTCAAGGATTAATCACACCTATTAGTCCATTTCAAGAGCCAAAACCTGAAGAAAGAAGCGCCAAGTGGAATCCCAATGCCCATTGCAAGTTCCATTAAGGAAAGGGCCACACTACTGAGGAATGTTGGAATTTGTAGGATGTCATTTAAGACTTGGTGGATGCAAACAAACTTCTTGTCCCTCTAGGCGGCAAGAAGTAATGAAGACGAGGTGCACAACGGATCCTTCGTGCAAGATTCCATGGTTTCTTTTTTTATCATTCATCTCCCTTCCCCCATTCATGTCTAGCATAGGCTTTCCATTTCGAATTTCTATATGTTTCATGTGTTTCGTTCACCTTTTCCATTAATAAAATGAGCATATTTCCTTTACATCTCGATCATAGCATTTTTAATTCATTCATTCAAAAAAAAATCCGCCAAACCAAACACAAGGTACACCAATGACTTGAGGCATCTTTGCAACTCATTCATTCCCCATTAACCATTCAATCACATATTCATTTCTTCATCAACCACTTTGAGCCTCGTCTAACTATTGACGTTATTTATTCAACCTACATTCACTTAACCCTGAGATGGAAAAGTGTGAAATTTATGTAACATTCAAAAAGCAAGTAAAAAAAAAACCAGCAAAGCAACAATAAAAAATGTCTAAGGGCAAGTGTTCCAATGTCTTTGATATGAACACATATCAAATTATATCTCTCATCAAGTGCTTGGTGTCGTGCCTGAGAAACATGAATGTTAAGTGAGTGATTGACCGCATGATCTGAGATTGCCCACATTGATTCAAAAGAATGAAAAAAAATGAATATAAACTTGCAAAATTCAAAATTTTCAAATTCACAATTGCACATCTTGGGGATTCTTTCTGGTCTTGAGCCTTTTACATTTTTTTCTTTAAACCATCAATTTAACCACATTACCACCCTTGAAAGAACTCTTTGAGGTGTACATACACTTGTGTAAAGTTCGGTTAGAGCTACGTTTGGCTTGATTCCTAACGGATACATAGGCAACCTCACAATGAGGTGCGACCACATTCATACTCACATTCATGTCCACATTCAAATCTACACATGATCGAGTCATTTCTAATTCTTATCCCTCCCATATAAGGCTAGACTTGGGGGCTTGAACCCACATCACTTAGCTTACCTAGCCTGAAGAGTCACCATCTCGACTCTTCTCACATCTCGTTCCATCACCATAGCCTTTGCAGCCTCACCTTAATAGCACTTTCATACACTTCTTTCACACATACATATCCATATCATTTTTCCCTTAGGAACCCTTTATCATGAAATCTTGTTTCCCTACGTCGCATGCATCATCATCTTTCAAGACAAAATTCATTAGAAGAAACATTGTATACTTGCTTAGCTTCCTGACCTGAGAAATGTTCACTGTTTCACGCATCGCATAAGCTGCTTAGCAACATTTATATATCAATGATTTGTAATCATACAAAGCATATCTTACTTAGCTCATTTACCTAAGCAACGTTCATTATGTAATACTCGACAATCACTTCATCTATATACGTGCTTAGCTTCCAAACCTAAGTGACGTTCAAGATAGTTACTTTACACCATATATGATGCTTAGCTCAATGACCTAAGTTTATTCATCTGTCGTGTCACATGATGTAATTGTCCTTAGCCTCCTGACCTAAGAACATGCATCATGCATACATTATTTTCAAGACAAGCAATTCAATCCATACAATTAATTTTGTCTTGCTCAACGGAGAAGTTCAAAACTTCTTCCCTTTTTCATGTCTTTTCTTTTGAGGAAGTTAAAAAACTTTTCAAAATTTTTTCATTAAGGAAAATAGGTACTCTCCACTCATGACAAAAATGACGGTAAATTTTTGCTTTTTGCATTGTTGGTTGCTTGTGTCTGCACACACACTCTCAAATCATACACATACACACATAATCACAAGTCATACACATGTCATGTCATGTCAAGTCAAGTCAATTGCAGTTTATACGGGTCCTTTGGCAAATTTTATTTTGCAGGTCTCATCTACAGCCCACGTTCGAGGATAAGTGAAATATTTACAGCCCACGTTCGGGGATAAGCGAACCATATACATCTTACGTTCGGGGACAAGCAAACCAATTTACAGCCCAAGTTCAGGGATAAGCGAACCATCTACAGCCCTCGCTCGGGGACTAGCGAACCATCTACAACACACGTTCGGGACAAGCGAACCATCTATAGCCCATGTTCGGGGACAATCCAACCAACTACAGCCCACATTCGGGGGTAAGCGAACCATTTACAACCCACGTTCGGAGATATGATATAATTCCCCATATTTTTAACTTAATTATAATATAATTATTTATTATTCATACAAATATTTTTATGTCAATTTCATAGACTAAATTATTTTTATGAAAAAGATTTAAGTATACTAATATGTTTTGACTAATTGAAAAATAATTTCAACTTAATAGCCCAAAACCTCACGTTTTACTCCTAATCTAATTGAGAAACCTAAGGCCCAAATAAAACCCCCAAAAACCCTCACACCCTTTCTTCTTGTTACATAGAAAACAAAATTCATTCACCTCTCCTTCCTCCTTCTCTGCTATTCACGACTCTCACAAAAAAAAATTCGAACTGCTACTCGTTGTTGCCTTCACCGCTCGGCCACCGCAGGACCACCATCTGCCACCGACGCGCCGTTGCCCAGCCACCACCGCAGTTCACATTTCTTCTTCGTCCCTTTTCTTTACTTCTTTTTATTTATTAAATTGATTTAAAGTTTCAATCTTTGTTTAATTTTGATTCTAAAATTATTATTATTAGGAAAAATTGTCGAGAATAATCCGACCTTTAGCTCATCCGCCCAAAATAATCCCACCTTTCAATTATGTTTTAATAATCCAATCTATATGTCTGATCTGCTCCCAATAGTCCAAAGTGAATTGAAACCGGCTAAACAAGTTACCATTTGTAACTTGGGATTGTGTTGCACACGTGTCACCACGTAATTGGAAAAAAAAAAGAAAATTAACAAAAAAAATATTAAAAAAATAAATAAAAAAAAACCCACGGCCACCACCCTCTCCGGCACACCCCACTGAAACCACCTCCACTATGCAGTCCAACCATCAAAATCTTCTCCTCTACACAGACCAACCATCAAAAGTCCTCTTCTTGCCAACCCAACCACCGAAATCGACCCTGTTTGCGATTTTGGGTGATGCGCTTGGTGTTTGCAATTTTGGGTGGTGTGTTTTGTGTTTGCGATTTTGGGGCTGATTGAATGGTGCGATTTTGAGGCTGATTGGATGGTGCGTTCTCGGGGCCGATTGGATTGGGGGTCGATTGGGTGTTCGCAATTTTGGGGTTGAATGTGGGTGGTGTGTTTACGAAGGAGCAGCAGTGTCGCTGCAGTTTTGGTCATGTTGCGGGCTGGTGCTAGGGTCAAAGTCGGTCGAAAATAGGGGTTGGGAAGGGGAGGGGAGTTGGTGGCTGGAATTAAGGAGGGGATATGGTGGTCAGAATTGGGTAGAGACTGGTGGCTGGCCTGGGCTGCCGGATGTGAGTTTAGGGTTTTTTTTTTTAAAAATGTCTATTTTTTAATTTCATTATTTTTTTTAATTTTATTTTTTTAAAACAAATCATAGGCTGACACGTGTTTAGCAACTTGTTATAACAAGTTTGATGACCGTTAAGACCATTTAAAGCGAAAGAGGTATAACCGTATAAAGGTTGGATTATTAAAAAATAATAGAAAGGTGGGATTATTTTGGGCAGATGAGCTAAAGGTCGGATTATTCTAGGCAATTTTTCCTTATTATTATGGTTTGATATTATACATGGGTTATAAATGTTTATAAATTTATGAATTTTAATATGTTTTATTTACAATACAAAATTTCAGGTTTGTTTAATTAAGAAAATAAAGGTTTAAATATCGATTTTTCATGTTTTAGGGCTTGAAAACGTGCTAATCAAGTTACCTAATCATACTATGTTTAGATTACGTTAAAGTATAATTATTTTGATTTTATACAAAATTTCAGCTCGCATCATTTTGACATTTATACTACTCACATCCCGCTTGGACAATCTTCTTTCGCTAAGATATGAAGTTTAGTATGTAAGATGTTGACAGGATTATCTTAATGTATATGTATATTTTGCAAAAGACTGCTTTTTACAAATTTTAATAATACATAATTTAAAGATATTGATGGTTTTATGATCAAGTTGTGTTAATTTCATATTTTTTATGCTTCTAATCTTATAAAATAATGTTTGTGGGTATTTTATGATTAAAGCCTTGAACTTTAAAGTCTAACCTCAAGAACAAATTTTCATATTTTATACTTATTATTTTGAAGCCTCTAATTGCATTGAATTGGTATATTTTTTTGTTTTTAACATACTAACCTACTATACAATGATTATTTCAAGTAAGTATGCTTATGAGGTTGTTTTATATACCTAAACTAAATTTTTCAGATTATTTACTTACTTTAAAGTTGCTGGAATTTTATGTTAGAAGTTATATTTTCATGATTTTAACATCTAAACTCATAGTGAACTATTGAATTATTAACTTTGACTATTGGGAGTAATTTAAAGGCATTATTTTGACGGTTTAAGAGGTTATAAAGTAGTTTGGTAATACTGTAAATTTTTTGCTTGGGTGTTGATTTAATTCTTGTTGTTTGGTTTAGAAGAGGACTTTGTAGAAGGCGACTTTTAGTTCCTAAAGTGGTCAACCGAATCTTTTATACAAGGTATATATGCACGAGTTACAAAACCTTGCCTTTAGATGCATGCATGTTTAGGGATGTAACGAGAACTTAGTATCATGTATAGAGAAAACTGAGCTAAATTGTTTGGTTATACATTGTGATTTATGTATGTTGTGCACTATTCTACATTGCAAGTATTATTTACGCATTAATTATGCAAGATGCGCTTACTGGCAAAGGTATGTGATTTGGTGAAATGATTCATTTATTACTCGTTCATAATTATTGATATAGAACGAGTAAAGGAAATATTCAAGTCTTATAAGACGAGTTCAAGATTGTGGGGTGCTTTATGCGCTCAAGGTGTTTATACGACATCGAGGTAGTTAAAGGAATAAATAATAAACATTGCTTGTCACTAATAAATCAAGAACTGGAATTGGAAACTTGCTTTGCTTTGTTGAATTGATATTGCATTGATTGTATTGTTTTGCATATGAGTCATCACCAAGTCTAAACTTGTAAATCACATAAAGTGCAAGATGGATGAGCAATAAAACTCTAGATTTGTGCAAATCTGGAGTAATGACAACCAGGGGTTGGGGTACACGGGGTATTAGCCGTGCACTTTTCTAGAGGTTGTCTGATCTACGAGTCTCTTATTTTTAAATACTTTTAAAAAACTAGGAGTTAGATGAGATCTCATACCAGCTTAGCTACGGTCATGGAGTCGCGTCCGTGGTCGTTGGATGTTTTATTAATGTTTCCGAAATGAGGCATGGGGTTTTTCTTTTATTGATGTTCCAAATGGAGCATGGGCTGGACAACCTTGTCTATTGCTTAATACAATCAATTAAATGAAATGATTTAACTACTGTTAACTAGTGAAGTCTTAGTGAAACTGACAATTGAGTTGTGTGTTGAGTCTATAATTTTATGATGTGTGATGATTGATTATTAGTAGCATGCTAGGGACTTCTTATTATATTTCGCAGTTTCTATGTACTCAACTCTGCTGATTGCGTGCTTTTGTATGTCTTTCTTTGGTCATGACCTTCGCCTTTCAATGACCCTGTGATAATCTAATTTCATACACTTGTAATATTGGGGAGCAGATTAATCACAGGTTCTTACACATGCAGCATTCGCATCTAGGTGATGGGATTTCGAGTGGAGTGTTGGTTGCTTTTCACAATTTATTTTGCTACTTACTTTTGAAGTTATTTAAACTCGATTTCATTTTTATACTACTTCTACTGGTTTGAGTTTTGAATAAGGGCCTTAATAATTTCAAGTCGTAAGACTTAATTTGGTTTTGTTTGTTGCTTTTGAAACTTATTTATAAATAATTTAGTTTTTCCGCTGCTAATTTCTGATATAGCCTTAACGTTTGAACACATAGCTGTAGCATGCCAATAATTCTCTTGGATATTGTTCAGGGTACTCATAGGTTTAAAGAGAGAATTATATATTGGGGTGTTACGTATGAAAACCATCAACATCCCACGTTCAGGGATAAGCAATTTATCCCTACGGCCCACATTTGCTGATAATCGAACCATCATCATTTTTCAAACATTAGTGATCATCTCTCAAAGCAAAGACGATTCACGACGTAAGGTTCTCGATACACAGAGACTTGCAATCTCATCATCAAACAAGCTTTTCCTCAGGCAAGGAAAATTGTCGGTCGTTGCCACCTCTCAAGTCTAAGAAGCCAGCGATTATATCAACATTCCTCAAGCATGGAAAATATCATAACAATCTTCATCCGGTGGATTTCTTCAGTCATAGAAAACTAACAAATTTATTTGCCACCGATACACTAGTGTCAGATACTATCGATCATATTCGTCACTGATACACTGGTGTTATATATGCATCTATCCCTTTACTCTTTTATCTATCAAACTAATATTTTTCTTCAGGTATCGGCGTATTAAGAGTGATTTAGGATCGCAAAACGTCTTAAATCATTCTCTGTCCCTATCGACTACCACTACTACATTTTTTATCTAATGCAACCCCTGAATCCGTTGTATTAAGCATGAAAAGTCGTTATTCAGGGTGAGCAAAAATATTGGGTACCCGGTCCCGTACCTGGAACCGGTTAGGACCCGCCGGGTCCAGAACTTGAAACAGTACAACCAGTTCCAGTTCCGGGTCCAAAAATTAAGACCCGGTTATAACCGATTCCAGTTCCAAGTCTTGATTTTTAGGACCCCGTACCCGGTGGATACCCGGAACCAGTTGCATTGCCATATAAATGTTTATTTCATAACCCATTATAAGGACATTGGGCATGTATATTACTTGGCCCACTTTCTATTCTAAATCTAAGGAGTATTCTTTATACTTAACCCTAAAACTCTTTTCATTTTGTCAGCCACCTTACACCAAATTACCCACCTACCTAGTTTCATCCGCCCCCTTCAACTCCATATTGATGATATTTTTTCAAAAATTTCACTCATCCAACTTTAATAAATCACTCTAAACTTATCTATTTTCATATTCTTAGATCTAAACACCCTTTTTCATCATTAATTTTTACTTTTGCAATGAAATGATGTGAAAGATAAATTCGAGAAGACGATGCTGATGAAGATGATTATTTTTTTCTTTAAAGATAAATCGAGCTCCATAATCTGAGTTTTAGGATAATTTTGTATAATTCCAGCTAATATATTTACAAAAAAATTATATGTATAATATGAGTCTAGCTTGTTTGCTAATGTATATTCTTTAAATGTTTAGATCTAATTTTCCGTTCTTTCTTGTTTGCAATTTTCGTATAATATGTTTGGGTTTGATTTTGAATTTGTTAATTTTTTAATCATTTTTCTTAAAGGACAACTTTGTTATTTTTTTTCTCTTTTACTTTCTATGCCTAATACAACTGCATTTGGTATCTAATGCAATGGCAGTTGTAATCCGTTGCATTAGATTGATACCTAATGCAAAAAATCAACATGAAAGTGAGACCTGATGCAACGGAAAGGCTAACACAACATCTATGTGTGTGTGTGTGTGTGTATACAAAATCTATATGTGTGTGTGTGTATATATATATATATATATACATTAGCTATATTATTGATTAGCAGCTAATCATCAACAGTTTAATAATATTAATTAGTTGTTTAGTTAGTTAAATCTAAAAGTAATACTAAATATAAAATATTATTAAATTTATAACAATCTACAAAGTATGTGCATTACATACATTACAAAATAAAATATTATTTTCATGTATCACTACCGCGCAATACTAATAAAGATATTAATAATAAATAAAAGCTCACTGATTAATTTAACAACTGTGCAAAATACAATAGATCTTAATTTTTTTTTTGTGGGAAATATATATATATGCAAATATATATTTCCAAATCTTTAGAAGCTCGATCAAACTAAATAAAACTAGCTTAGAGTCGCCAGCAACATTTACGCACCCTTTGTTGGATGACTAGTCAATGTACTTCATCTCCATCTAGCTCACCATTTACCTACACGTTAAAAGAAAATAAAGTAATAGAAGTGTTGATTAGTGTAGCTTGTAATACCCCGTATTTTCATACATATTTTCTAATTAATTAATTAAGAATTATTTTATAAAAGGGTATTTTAGTAAATTTATTATTTGGAGCCAAAATAATATTTTAATTTTGGCGCCAAAAGTATTTTGAAAACTAATCATTATTTTGGATAAGATATATTATCCATTTATCCTATTTGAAAAACCGGATTATTAACATACTTTGGATATTTTAATTAAAGCAAAATAATATTTTGTTAACTATTTTATTATGGCCAAAATTTTCCAATAATTAGTTAGGATTTTCGGATTTTCCATGTATGAAAAATCTGTTTTTCTTAATTATTTATTGCTAAATAATTGGTATTTAATTAATTAATTATTTATTCTATATTATTTATACAATTATTTTATTCCTTAAAAACCGAGCAAAATCTTCCTAAATATATTTATAGGAGTCCGAAAATTTGAGCTATGGTAAGCTCAATATTTTCTGCCCTATTGAATTATTTTGGGGGAATTTAATTGGTAAAATTACATTTTTAATTATCTCCCAAAATTTGAGCTATGGTAAGCTCAATATTTTCTGCCCTATTGAATTATTTTGGAGGAATTTAATTGGTAAAATTATATTTTTAATTATCTCCCAAAATCTCTTATTTTCCTTAATTCTAATTCTCCGTCTTTTTAATATCTAATCATCATATTTTCTTTCCAATCATTCTTCTTAATTATTCCCCAAGTAATTCTAATTTCCTTATTATTTTTCATGACTTACATACCTTTCATATTCAAGTATACACAATCACCTTAATATCCAAACTTTCCTTAATTCTTTTACTCACTTCTCCAAGTAATCCCTTAAACCCTACTTACCATAATTCTTCCCACATTATCTTTCCATAATTCTTGCATGAGCTAGCCTATAAATACCTCTTCATACCTCTCATATTCTTCACACCAATTCTCTTCTTTTCTTCTCCTCAATTTTACACAAATCATCCCGTTTATCTTTGAAGCCAATTTTCTGGCACTTCTGGTCAGTTTTTTGGGTATTGACATATCACAGAAGATTGTTCCTCTCAAAATATCCTTGAAGGTAGGCTCAAGAATCACCCAATTCCGAGCTATATCAAAGGCGTTATGGCCTCTGCAAGTTCTGTCTATTCTTTTCAATGCAAATCCAATTCTTCTCTTTTCCTTGATTTCTTATCTTTTCTTCTTCTCTTCTCTTATTCAATTATTGTTGTTGTTGTTGTTGTTGTTGTTGTTGTTGTTGTTGTTGTTGTTGTTTTTGTCGTCGTCGTCGTCATATAGGAAGTAGGAATTGACATAATACGATTAGGGACAAGGAAAGTAGGGAGCCGCCAACAAGTTTTTTAAGGAACTTGTAAACCGTTCACGGATCATTTAATTAAGGCAATCACGAATAAGGGACAACGAAGGCAACAACGATTAACCCGTGAAGGTTACACCCCATTCATAATCCATGAGATTATTAACTCCATATGGTTCGGAACCACGAAAGGAGGATCGGGGATGATGGTACGAAGTGAGTCATGGAGTCACATTCGCCTGTATTGGCCTCTACTCGATTCTTATAGTGAAAAGTGATTCCTGCGATCTCAAAGGCATGCAAATAAAATATTCAATTTGCTCCAAACTATTATTAGGCTAAATTGGTTGAATATTAATGCAACATATAATTCTAAAATATTAGTGATCACTTTAATTAATAACAAGATTAAAAAGGAACCTAAACCGGTCGTCCAAATTATCTTATTAGGCGTGATTTTCAATTACATATTCCATTTAACATGCAATATGGTGATCAATAAAAATAGTAAAATAAACATTAATATTGGAAGCAATTTAACAATAATAGCATTAGTCAAATTAAATATAAAATAACATAATCATGATACTAGCAATATTAAAAGAAGATAAGAGTAACTAAATTAATTAATTACTTACATTCCGCGCGTTCCTTTAAATTACTACATCATGAATAAACTGTTAGTAACTTCAATAAAAAATATAAATCAAATAAAAATTAAATTAAATTAAATAAAAAGTAGAGTTGATTTGGTCCAAACCCTCAATTATTTGTACCTTTCACGCCTTGGTTTAAGGACGGAATCTCGGGTTAAGTATGGAATCCTTGGAGCGCTTAGGGGAATTATTATGGAAGAATAAGGAGGCTAGAAATTAGGTTAAAGAGGGAGAAGAGAATGATTTTTGGTGTAAGGTGAGAGAGAATGATTATTGGTGCCCCAAACTGTAGAGAAGAGGGGGGTATTTATAGGGAAAATGAGTAGAGAACACACGAAACCCTAAAAAATGGATAAAAACCCTACCGTGACACGGCAGACTCCACCGCGACACGGTAGAACCTACCGAAACACGGGGGAAACTTGTGTGACGCGAAACTGTTGTGTGACGCAGGGGGTTTGCGCGTGAAAAAAGAACGCAGATAAAACACGGGAAATACGGAACCCTAATAAGAGGATTAAAAACCCTAAAAAAGGTTACCGCTACACGGCAGATTCTATCGTGTCACGGGGGAAATTAGTATGACGCGGGACATATTTGACCTACGAGAAGTGACAACGCGTGAAGGGTTTACACGGAAAAGACACGAGAAAATCTCGTGTACCGCGACACGGCAAAGAATACCGCGACACGAAAATGCCCACCGCGACACGGAAATGCTCACCGCGGCTCGGTAAAATACACCGTGTCATGGTGGAATAAACATGCGGAAATGGCGCGGAAAAGCACCGTGTCACGGTATGTGTACCGCGACACGGTACAGACTGCCGTGACATGGTACAAAGCCCCGTGCCACGTCACTCTCTCCCGCAACGCGGCATTTGTGTTGTTTGCGCGGTAGTTCCAGTTTTTTATCCGTTTTTAAAACCATCATAACTTTTGATCCGTAACTCGGAATAAGGCATATAATATATCATTGGAAATATTATCAAGTCTACTTTCCAAACCAATTAAAATCAGGTCAAAATGATTTGTAAATTTTATTATATGGCCGTTTTAGTATATGGGTGTCGGTTTTAGGCCGAGTTTAGTGTTTTGCTCATATCTTTTTCGTTATATCTCGGAATTGGACTTATAATATATGGTTGGAAAGCTTATTTCAAGACCTATCCAAACAAATAATAATTGGATCAAAATTATATATCCATAAAATCAGTTACTCTCGGTTTTACGATGTGGACACGAAAAGTGGATAAAAAGTTATGGTTTAGGGAAATGACCTAGGAAATGGATTGGCTTATGAAATGTACTGGATAGAACATGGATTTAAGCACTCTAAAGATTAAATAATCAACCCGACCAATAATGGCGGTGAAAGATGTTCATCATCGGGTTTGGTTTCGGGGAGACATTTTTAGGTGTCTACAATTATTATGGAGGAAATATAAATAATTATAATGAGTATTTTTTTTTTTGAAGGAAACGAGTTAGTAGGCTTATTATTGCAAATCAAGTTCCGCCAAATTCCTAAGACCTTGGGGGAAACAGTTCATACATACACGTTCAGTACTACCATTGGTAACCCATCTAGCTACTAAATGAGCTACCGAATTGTCTACTCGTTTAACATGAGAAATAACAAAAACATCAAAGTCATTATCTAGCCTTTTAATATCATCATGGATAAGCCAAGTTGGAGAAGAGCCCATGGAATGGTTATCCACCTTACTGACCATAGAAGCCGCATCACTTTCAACCCATATTTTCTGGTAATTGAATCTGCAATCAATATTCATTCCAAACCTCACAGCAGCTGCTTCAGCCATTTCCACCTCCCACTCCCCTGCATACCTTCGGACAGCATCAAGCAACACCCCTCCATTCTCATCCCTATCCACCACACCAAGACTGATGTACAACCCCACAACAATGTGTGCATCCACATTAAATTTAATCAACCCAGCAGGGGGGCAGCTCCAAGACGATGCTGAAATAAATTTTGGGCTCAGAGGATTGCTAAAAACTTTCTTAGCGTAGCTGCCATAGTCAGTCACGAGCTTTGCGAAACCCGCAGCTGTAAACACCGCATTGACAGAGACATTTTCACGGACCTTTTGTTTCTGCAGAACCATATCGCCCATGCCAGTGCAAGGAAGTGACAGAGTTGCTGATGGTCAATTTTCTGAGCAATCCATAGCAGCCGTGCAACAAAGGACTCAGAAGGGGCATCCTCAATCAGTTGATTGAACCCACTATGCTCCCACACTTCTCTCGCAATATCACAGTCAAAGAGGACGTGTATAATAGATTCAACGCTAACACCACAACAGCAACAAACCTCATCAACTGCAATATGCCGACGGAACAACTCTTGCTTCACTGCCATACTACCTTTACATTCTTGCCAAGTAAAGTGTCAAAGCTTGGGGGGACCATTCAGCTTCCAGATCAACTTCCACGCCTCCCTGTCACTCTCAGAAATAGTATTTTCAAACCCCTGAATATGTCCCAATCTGCCGAACTAATAACCCGATTTCACCGTATATTCTCCATCGTTCGAAGGCCACCAAAATAAGGTATCTTCAGGTAAATCATAGGAGATCGGAAGTTTTTGAATAAGGTTAAGATCCTGCACAGAAAATAGGGACTGTAGTACATCCTCTCTCCATTCTTTGCACTCAACATTGATTAACTCAGACACCCTCAAATCAGGATCATAGTTGGTGTCATGTGTTGGGACAACAGAAACTGGTTTGCCAGGAAGCCAAGAGTTAAGCCATACCCGAACATTTGCCCCGTTACCCACACACCACTTGAGGCCATCAAGTAAGAGAGATTTGATCCCCATAGGCTTCTCCATGAGTAGCTCGGGTCATAACCCCGAAAAGCTTCAAGCACCGAGCTATGCTTAAAATATTTAGCCTTAAGAATGGCATGAGTCAGAGTGTTTGGGCTAGAGTAGAGCCTCCAAATCTGTTTTGCATGTAGCGCTTGATTGAAGACCTTTAAATCTCTAAATCCCATACCACCTAAAGCCTTCGGCAAACAAAGATTTTCCCAACAATGCCAATGCATTTTTCTTGTGGTATCAGTCGATCCCCACCAAAATCTGGCAAGCAAAGAATGAATTTCATCAATTAAACCATCCGGGATCTTAAAAATGCTCATCATGTACGTCGGGATTGCTTGTGCAATAGCTTTAATCATAATTTCCTTCCTGGGCCTAGATAAAAACTTCTCTTTCCAACCTTGCAGCTTTTTCCAAATTCTCTCCTTTAAACTTGCAAAAATCACCTTCTTCGACCTACCGATGATCGTTGGAAGACCAAGTTACTTCTCATGTCGCTTGACCTCGTTCACCCCCAAAATGTTCACAATTTCTTCTCTTTGCTCTGCATTAACACTTTTTCTAAAGACAACATCAGTTTTATCAGATTGACACTTTGCCCGGATGCTCTCTCATATTTGCTGATTATATCAGCTATCTTTGAGCATTCTCTAACTGTAGCCTTCGCAAATAAAATGCTATCATTTTCAAAAAAAATAGATGTGAAACTCTAGGGGCACCATTACACACTTTCATCCCATGAATAAGTTTCTCATTTGTCGCTTTTGAAATCAGAGTAGAAAAAGCATCCGCAACAATGAGAAATAAATAGGGAGAAATCGATTCACCTTGCCTCAACCCTCTAGAAGGAGTAACAGAACCAGAAATCCTTCCATTAATCTTGAACGCAAAATTCACACTCGACAAACATTCCATAACTCTACGAACCTAATTGTCACCAAACCCCATTTTATACATAACCCGTTCCAGAAAGGTCCATTCAACTCAATCGTATGCCTTCCGCATATCCAATTTTAAAGCCACCGATCCATTTCTGCTATCACCATTTCTTTTCTTTGCATGGAATATTTCAAAGGCTATTAACGCATTATCCGTAATCAACCGCTTCGGAACAAAAGCACTCTGATTGGCAGAGATGATTTTGTCCAAAAACGGTTTCAATTTATTTGCCATAGTCTTTGAAATAATTTTATAGAGGCCTAAATTCCGTCATATTTTTTGGATTTCACATTTTGGAATTAGAATCACACAAGTTTTGTTAACCGCACTCGGATCAATATTTCCATGCCACCAATTTCTTACAAAGCAGATTATATCCCTCCCAACAATATGCCAAAATTTCTGAAAAAATAAAGCATGCATACCATCGGGTCCCGGGGCCTTATTTGGATGCATCTGGAAAAGAGCCTCTTTGATTTCTTCCCCTGTTGGTTCTGCATTCAAAGAAACATTCATCTCAGTCGACACAACTTCTTCAATGCCTTCCAGATCTTGATCAAACTCACATGGGGAATCCGTTGAGAACAAAGAAAGGAAGTAGCTCTCTACAATATTTTCAATGTCGGGTTTTTTTATCCTTCCATACGCCATTCTAATCAAACAAACCACTAATATTATTGAATTTCCTCCTCTGACTTGCTTTTTGATGGAAATAAGATGTATTCTTATCTCCATCTCTAAGTTCATTTTCTCGTGCCCTTGCGTGCCAATAGGATTCTTCCAATCTATGTAACTCCGCGAGTTCATTTGATAGAGATGAGCACTGCTCCAGCATACCAGCGTCGTGGTACGATTCTTGCGCCTCTTTCAATCTCCCTTCAACCTCCTTTATTTTTTTCTTCAAACTGCCAAAGCATTTAGCAGCCCAAATAGACAAACTTTCCGCACAAGTGGTCAGTCTTAGATTAGCTTACGCCCTAATACTAGCCGCCCAAGCCTCGGCCACCACCTTTCCACATTCTTCGCTTGAGAGCCATAGTGCTTCAAATTTGAACTATTTTTTCTTACTCCCTCGTTCATAATAGTTACTAGTAGACATCACCAAGGGAGCATGGTCTGATTGGAAAATCGGCAAATGGTGCACCTCAAAAGCAGGAAACATTACACACTAGTACACATCGCCCAGAAATTTGTCTAGCCTCTCGCGTTTGAAAGTATTAGGATTAGTAAAAATGCTTCCTCTATAGCCCATATCTCTTAGACCACAATCATCAATTGCTTGTCAGAACGCGTCCATTACTCTTTCACATCTCAGAACCCCACCCTCCTCCTCTCCATGACTCACTATTTCATTGAAATCACCAAACATAACACACGGGAGGGGACTACTAGATTTTATATTATTCATAAGAGACCATGTACGATGTTTATTCTCCGTTTCTGGCCATCCATACACTCCTACAGCCCTCCAAATCGGCACGTCTTTATGGTCACCAATATCAGCAGCAATGTGGTGAATAGAATATGAGTTGATTTTCACATTGATGTCCCTCCACCAAAAGCCAAGGCCACCAGAGTTTCCATTACTACTCAAGCAAAAACCATTCACAAATCCACAAATATTTCAAACTCTCTCTAAACTACAAGCATCAATTTTCGTCTCCATTACAAAGACGATATTAGGCCGCTCTCTCCAACACCATTCCCGGAGAGCCTTAACCGTCCCAGGGTTGCCTAGCCCTCAGACGTTCCAGCTAAAAATTTTCATTGTTGTTCCAGGGTGTGGTTCAAACCACCACCCTCTACTTCATTTATGCTGTCTCCAGAAGAAATAATAGAAGTCACCTTAGCTTTCTTTCCCATCATTTTCACCTCACAATCTCCCACAACACCCTCATTTTCATCCCCATACTTTCTTTTACCTCCTTTTATAATCGAGATATCAGTCTCCATAGGAATTTCATTATCCCCACCCTCTTTTTCCTCTCTTGCTCTACTTCTTTTGACCCATTTTTTGTTTTTATAACTCTTAACGTAGCCCCCACACTACTGTTCTCCACTTCACTGCCTTGTTTCTCCACTAATTGAATATTTCCACTCAAATTCTCTTCACTGTCCACTTCTAATAAAGTCATAGTCCCCTGAGTACCCATCCGGTTTATAGACCCCCCATCATATCCTCCCCTCACCACCCTTCCTTACTCTCATATCCTTCCCCTTACCCTCTCCAGTCACCACCTTTGCTCTCAAAACAAGCCCAGTATTCGAATCATTCATCACAGCCATCAATTGTGACTCCCTCATTCTCGGCTCATCATTCTTACATGAAGGAGACTTAGCAGAAAAGAGTAGCTTATGAGCCACCCCAGGGGGACCAAGTTTAATCACCCTAGGGTCACTATACAGAGGGATTCGACCCCCTTTATTCGTCTTCAAGTCAGACATCCACTTTGCCTCTTTCTCACGCTGTAAATTTGGTACACGAGATTGTTTCCATGGTGATGCACGTAACCATGGACCATATTGATATACTACCTCCTCCAAGTCATTTGCACTTTCTTTTTTCTGACACTCTCTATCAGTGTGATCTAACATCCCACAGAAAAAACAAAAAGTCGTCTAACCTTTCATATTGAATGTCAATCCATCTTGAAGAATTGGGGCCGGAAGCTAGGCGCATCCCCCTTCGTAGAGGTTTATTAATATCCACCATAATCTTTAATCTCATACATTCCCCCCATCCAGTCAGATCGGAGTCATCAAACTCCAGAAATCCACCTAGAAATTCACCAATTTCCTTCATTGCACCTACAGAGCGCTTGTTAAACGGAACATCTTTCGATCGAATCCACATTGGCGAGTATGTAAAGAGGACTTCAGACGGTTGTTCATCCCCGCTAATCTCCTTCAAAATCAAGATTTTGTCATCGAAGAACCAGGGCCTCTCTTCCATCACCCTCCTTTTATCATCCAGATTAAAAAATTGAAACACAAATAGGTTTGTTTCAATCATTCTAATAGCTATATTATTCTGCATTCGCCACACATTCATCAAAGTTTTTTTCATCGCTTCTATGTTGAATGATTTAATAGTCCACAATTTCCCAATCAAAGTCAAGTCCAATTGGAATTTCGACTCCTCATCATCACAGTTTGACAAATCCTTACCCACGATAGTATCTTCCTCGTTTGTAAGTTGAAACTTCTCCAATTGCTTAATGATCTCTTTCTCCATCATTTCCATGGTTAATTCGATCAATTAATTGCATAAACACAGAGAATTTGGGAACGAATTTGGATTTACGAACAAACGAAACCAAACCCTAGACAAGGACTACAGGACCCTATTCGAGGGACTATTACTCCGTTATCTGATGGATATTTCAGTGACTTGAAACGAGTATTTATAATGAGTAGTTTTAATTATATAAAATCAAATTTTTAATGATGTTTATGAGAAATTAATTTAAAAGGTTCATGTACATATAGTTGAGGGTTTTTAATTATTTGTTAACCTTATATTGATTAAGGTTATATTTATTTGTAGGGTGTGTTTGATCAAGGTTCTTGAGGTTCTTTTTGTCTGATTATTCTAGCAAGGATCAAGGTACATTTAGGTGGCTAGATACCTTTGAAAGTGATTGGTTTGAATAACATGTTTTACATGATTTGATTGGTGATTAAATTAAATTGTTTTGAATTATGATTTTGAAATAAATTATGTTTGAAGGTATTTATTATAATAATAGTATTTTGAATGGTTGATTTTTAAATCATGTTTTGAATGGTTTGGATTACTTATCGTGTTTAAATAAAGGAATTAATTTTAAAAGGCTTGTTGAATTAAATAAAGATTTTTCAAGAAAGAGTTGTGATTTTGAAAACTTATTAATATGAGATTTTATCTCAAGTATTTACTTACAAGGTTTGATTTTGAAAGCATGTGGAATTAATTAAAAAGGATATTGAATTATATTGGAACTATTGGATATTAAAAGGATTTTATTGAACCATTGAATTATTATTATTATTATTAATGCTTTATAAGCATGTTAGTAATCCCACTATGCGGATTTGGTTTATTGATAAGGCCTTAGACTTTGTATGACCGGGGCTTTCCTCAAGAATAGCCTTGTATTATAAGGAGACTAGCTTGGGGGGTGTGCACACTTGGGTGAGGAATTGGATTTAAAGGAATTGGTTCTTAATAAAGGAATTGGTTTTATTAACTATTATTTTGAATATTGAATCATTGGAGTCGGTTTTGGAATAATGAGTTTTAAATAATTGGAATTGGTTTTAAAAGCATGTTTGCAAATAAATTGAGTTTACACTATCTTGCACTTATCGTACTTAGCATAATTTGCTAATCCGTATTTCTTATTTTTTTAGGTTCGCCCTATTTACGTTAATGGTAAGCAATGTTGACTATTTTCAGGTGGAGTCATGAATGAGCATATGGGATTCCTGGGATTTGCTTCACCTAGTTTAGGAATGTTGGTCTTGTCTTTATTTTGAGTACTCATAACAATGTTATTATTTTTATAAGTATTAGTAAAAGAAAGTTGAGTTTCCGCTGCAAGTTTGTTATTGAGTTAAGTATTTTGAGTAGCCTTGGGTAATCACGCGGCGGTAATACTGGAAGAGTTATGTCTTCGTCGTGTGCAAATACTATATATATAAATGGATCAAATTATGGAGATAATTAAGTTCGTACATTTGGGTCGTCGTTTTTCTATAGAATCTTTGGACTAGTAAAATAGGCCAAAACCCAATTGGACGGATCCTATAAGGTCACACAAAGGGGCTAGATCGAGCATTAGAGGACGAGGCCCATCATAGGCCTCATCACTTTAGGTGGTCGACTATATGGAGGATTAGAAGGGGTTTTGTGCTTCGTGCCCTAGTCTAATTATAATGAGATTATAAATAAACTAGGTGTCTAGGGTTTGCAAGCAAGCAATTAACTGATCATTTGATCAAACCCTAATTAGAAAACACGAAACCCAACCCCTCTCAAAGTCCTCTCTCTCTCAAGGCTCTCTCCTCCTCCTTGGCGCACGATGGTGTCTCGTGGTGGTGGTGGTTCATGCGGTGGTCGGTTGTCCATAAAGGTGGTGATCGCGGTTTTCCTCAATCACTCGACCAATCTAGTATTGGTGGACGGCTCGTTCGAATCTCGTGGACTAAGTAGAGGAGCAACACTTGAGGCTCTATTCTCTCCCAGATTTGCCGGTCGAATAGCTTCGTGGAATTCAGGCATCAAAGGTATGATTATGTGTCTTGTGTGTTATGCATGTGATTCTTGGGATTAGGTGCTTAATTGAATATGATTCATATAATTTCCGCTGCGTAGTACCTATAAACTCCTATAGTGGTATCAGTTAGCCTCTTGCATGAACGTGCTTGATCATAATAATACGATTATTTGATGTCCACGTTAATTTTATAACCAATTAAGAGGGAGAAATTAATTTAATTATGGTTCAATTATTATTTTAATGTGATTAAACTTTTGGAATTCATTAAATGCGATTTAATTATGCTCAAATAGCCATGAAGAGGACCGAATTTTAGCCCTAAAGTGCACAAAATTTTCGAACCCCCTAACCCTAATTTTCGAATAATTTCGAAAATCCTAACCCTAAAATATGTTTTTTGTGCTTGATTTTGTTTTAATTCGATTTGTTAAATGTTTCATAATTTTAATTGGATTGATTTATTCATAAAAATGTTTTACGCATGATCATCAATTTAATTTTAAGAATTAGAATTAGATTGGGATTAATTTTATGATAAACCCTAATTTTAAAGTTGAATATGATTTAATTATAATTTTGGACTGATTTAATTTAATTATGATAAATGTTATTTTAATTAAATTAAAACACAAAAAAAAAAAATAAGTTTCAAGGTCGGCAACCGCGGCTGGGTGGCGCAGCCACGGCGGCTGCCGACCAGGTGGTCAGTCTAGAGGGAGGGGAGGGGGAGGGCGGAGGTCCGGTGGTTGTGGATAGCAGTGTGCAAGCATTGCACAGCTGCTGCCACGCCTGCAGCAGGGCTGCTGCTGCCATGCTGTGGGGAATATTTCAAGCGTTAACCCCCTAGCTTCAACCCCACTGTGATCATACACTAAAGTACGGTGGCGTCCAAAGGGAAAGAAGATAGAGCAAAAGAGTCGCCAACAAGTTTTAGGAACTTGTAAACCGTTCACATGGTGAAGGTTACACCCCTTAACGATCCAAGAGATCGTCAACTCCATAAGGTCTTGAACCAAATAGGGTTCGGGGATGAAGGTACAAATCCAACCTAAAAGAGATTGAATCTACCCTAATAATAGGCCTCTACTTTATTCAGATCGTATTCATGTGCGCTTTCTGACTAACATACAATCAATAGGTTTACCCCTAAACCTGTTTATCTATGTTGGTTAAATATTAATGCACAAATAAATCTATAATTGGCGATCACTTGAATTATAATCAAATTAACCCTAAACAAGATTATTAATTATCCTATTAAGCGTGATTACAAGTACAAAATTCCCTTTAAACATGCAATAAAAGGTGTGATCAAGCAATAACAATAAATATCAAGCAACAATAATAATAACAATATAAATAATAATAATTATAATAATAATAATAATAATGTTCATAATCATGTTAAAGCTAATAATAACAAGATCCTAGGCATGATACTAACAAGATTAATAACAAACCCTAGCATGTCACTAAGCAATAAAGATCAAAGCTTTAATCCTAACATGATAATAACATGAATAAATATTAGCAAGAACATAAAAGACATCATAATAACCATACTTGACATTAAAGTTACCCTAAACATGATACTAGGAATCATAATAACAATCTAAGCATGATTTCTACATAATAATATCAATAAAAACCATTAAAGCACTTACTGTGATGCCTCGTACCTCTTTCTAATAACAAAATACACACTTTAGTAACTTCAAGGAAAATAATAAGCAAAACAATTAAATTAAATAATAATTGAAAGAGAGATTTGGGACCAAACCCTCAGAAATTAAAACCTTTCACGTCTAGGGCGAAGACATCTTCGAATATGGCTAGGTGTATCTAGATCTAATGAATGCGGAATTTTGTATTTGAGAGAAGCTAGTTTAGATAAAAGAAAGAAAAAGAGAATTGATGAAAACTGATTAAAATTGATGATCTTAGATGATTGTAGATGAATGAAAACGGACTTTTTACGACGTTATTTGTAGAGAAAATCAGCCAAAAAGATAAAATATCAAAACAGAGTTCTGGCGCAGATAAAATTGAATTAGCGCCAACGCTGGCTATTGGCGCCAGACGCCAACATTAGCGCCAGGCGCCAATGCTAGCGCCAGGCGCTAAGCGTAGCGCCAGGCGCTACAGCTGGTGTTTGGCGCTGATTCAGAAATTCACGCGTTTTCTTAAAATCAGAAAAAAAAAAATTGCCATACAAAAGGATAAAATCGTATTTTTCCTCAAAAATGCTCTTTGATTTTAATTAAAACTCTGAAAAGTCAACAAAAGTCAATTTATCAATGCTAATTAAATTAGGAATGAAAAGAACCTTTTAGAAGAATCTAGAAAACTAAACTCATTCCTAATTGCATTAGGAATGATAAATCTATATTAGGCCCTCCTCTAGATCATTGGGCCGCATATAAGGCTCAAATCGGGCCCAGTTCAGTAATTTGGCCATAACTTCCTCAATATTCATCGGAATTGGGCTTATAATATATCGTTGGAAAGGTCTTTTCAAGCCCCATCCAACTACACTATTATTGGACCCATGTCATGGACCAACAAAACTGGATTGGCTGTTTCCTTAAAATAGGTTTTCAAAAACAGAGAGAAGAGAAAAGAAATTAAAACTTTCCGCAACACTAAACTTTCCACACTTTCACTTCATTCGATTATGATTCGACGTGAAAGGTACTCATCACTGGGTTTGGTTTTGGGGAGACACAAATGGGTGTCTACAGAAGCCCCCACTTAGACTGACTTTGGAGAAACGCAAGTTTCGAAAACAAAAGTCAAAGTATCGATAGGGACGGAGAATGATTCAGAACGTTCTGCGATCCTAAATCATTCTTGTAACGCTGATACCTGCAAACTAGAATTAGTTAAACAGATAAAAGAGTTAAGAAACACGTATCTTGCACCGTCGAGCACACGTCTCTGAAAGTAACCAATTTGCTGCTGCTTTGCTGTTGTTTTGATGACCTCCTGCCAAGAGAATGCCATCCCTCTTGAAAACCGCTACGCTTGTAACTGCTTCCAATATTGAAGACTGCTTCGCTTGAAACGATCCTCCTCTGCTTTGATAATATTCCACGTCCAAGGGAATACTATCGAAGATTGCTTTGCTTGAAACAATCCTCTTCCGCTATGATAATACTCCACGTCCAAGGGAATACTATCGAAGATTGCTTCGCTTGGAACAATCCTCTTCCGCTATGATAATACTCCACGTCCAAGGGAATACTATCGAAGATAACTTCGCTTGAAATCATCCCCATCCTCTTTATGACCATCTTCCACGTCTAAGGGAACACGATCGAAGACAACTTCGCCTGAAATCACCTTCAGTTTCTTTTGACAACTTTCCACAATCTATGGAACGCCGTCTTGCTATTTCGATGTTCACTCGTCTCTGAACAAAGAGCTTCTTTTTTTAGGATATGTTCACGCGCCTCTGAACAAAAGGGCTTGATGATATGTCCACGCGTCTCTAAACAAAGAGCTTGATAATAGGATGCCCACGCGTCTCTGAGCAAAAGAGCTTTAATGATATGTCCACACGTCTCTGGAGCAAAGAGCTTTGATGATATGTCTACGCGTCTCTGAACAATAGAGCTTCGATACTTGAATGTTTGTTGCGATAATATTCTGAAGAAAAATTTCCGAAGACCAACGCTTGTCGATCTCTAAAGCTCGCTTGAACTTTGCTTCCACTATGCCAGTACGTCGGTGGTTTGCTGCTCGTGAACCAGTACATCGACAATCCTCTTTTATTTGGGAATAGTTGCCAACACAACTCTTGTATGATGTATGACAATCCGATTTAGGGAAAGTTGTCAATGTCACGTAACAATCCATCCTTGGAAATGTTGCCACGCTGAAGCGACAATCCGTATCTCGGAAAATTTGCCAAAATCCAATTTTGGGAAAACGTTGCCAATGCTTCATAACAATCTTTCATAAGAACTTTTCTACGATCGACAATCCACATCTTGGAATATAACTCTTGGAAGCAATCCACCTTGGAAATTTGCCAACGCTATGCGACAATCCTTTTGGGAAATTATTGCCACTATTGACAATCCGCGTCTTGGAACATTTGCAAAAAAAGAGTCGACCGACAATCCACTTCGGGAAAATTTGTCACTTACTGAAATGAATGACAATCCACGTTGAGGAACTTTGCCGAAATTTAAGATGAATAGAGACCTACAACAATCCTTTGGGAAATTTTGCCATAGGGAACTGGGTGTATGACAATCCAATCTTGGAAAACTTGCCAATGATGACAATCCGAACATGGAAAAAATTGCCAAACAGAGAAGGAGCACGACAATCCACGCTTGGAAACTTTACCAGAGATGACAATCCGATCTTGGAAAAAATTTCGTTGAAGAAGATGCACGACAATCCATTTTTGGAAATATTGTCAGTTGGGGATGACAATCCAATTTTGGAAATGTTGTCGTTTAAAAAGAATGCGCGACAATCCATATTTGGAAATATTATCGTTGCTTTTAAACTGATACGTTGGTGCTTGTAATGAGCCAGTGTTTTAGGTGCTTAAGCTAAGTGAGACGATTTTTTTGTCAGGTCAATCACTTACTACGATTGTAATCAAGTCGACTACTAATCATGTCAATTTTCTTATAGGGGCTAACTGGCGTACCAAGGAACCCGAAATTGTTGTACGAGGTCGAAATAATCGTTCTGAGAGGCTTTGAGCTCTATCGCTGCTGAAATATCTCTGGCGCCGCAATTTTGCTCTGTCGCCTGACGCTGAGATCTAGCGCCAGGCGCTAAAAGCTATTGCCAGACGCTAGATGTTTTCGTCTGGCGCTGGGGTAGGGTCTTCCCTATTCTGCTGCACCTGTATTTATTTTTGACTATAGAACTTTGCTAATCTCTTTAATCATCTTAGGGTTGACCTAAGGTTTAGCAATGACTCGACTCATTGACTTGACACAACTCAAGGCATAAACTTGACTCGCTGTGATTGACTTGAGGTTGACTCTACTCAAAGTGATATGACACGACATGACTCAATGTGTACATGACTCGTATGTGAATTGTAATGTGATCGTGCGACTCGAAAATGCAAAAAAGCAAAAAAATTTCGTCATTTTTGTGGAGGGTACCGACTTTCTCCCGAAAAAGAAAGACGCGAAAAAGAAAGAAGCGAAGTTTTTGAAGGTGCATGTTGAATGAGCTTAGTCAAATGTTGTTTGATACTATCTCTCAAGGTGTAAGGATTAATTCATCCTAGGCTATCTCAATGGTTGACTCAATGATGAAAGCATTTGGGTAACTTAGGCACGGAGGCAAAGCACTTCATACTTCGTGATGCAATGACAATTATGATTGATGAGTGATGTTGATATGACAAGGCATGCTTCAACTTTATGTTAAGATTCCATGACAAAGGGTTCCTAAGGGAAGTATATTTGGTCATGTATCTGTGCAGTGTGTGAAAGTGATACTAAAGTTAGGCCGCAAAGGCTAAGTGTGTGGGAAAATATATTGAAAAGAGTCAAATGGTGGTGACTCTTAGTCTATGTAAGCTAATGATATACGGATCAAGCCCCCAAGTCTAGCTCTAAATGAATAGGGATGAGCTCATGGGATCCCTTGATATGATCATGGTGTGAGTGTGTGAATGTGAATATGAATGCATTTTTATTACGGCCGCACCTCGATGTGAGGTTGTCTACGTATCCGTTAGGAATCAGGCCGAACGTAGCTCTAGCCGAACCTCGCACAAGTGTGTGTATACCTCAAAAAGGTCTTTTTAAGGGTTGTAACGTGGTTAGGCTAAAGGTTATAGAAGAAAAGGATAAAGGCTCAAGACCCTTGATAAGCCCCCCAAGGTGTGCAACTTTGCTTTTGAATCTTTATATTTTGATCCTTGAGTTTCTACTCTTTTTTTTTTAGCTCTCTTTTTTTGCTTTATTTATTTTTACTCTCCTCGGTTTTTTTTTTTTTTTTTTTTTTTTTTTTTTGCTTTTGCATTTTTTTTTTATGAGTGTGGGTAATCCCGATCATGCGGTCTATCACTCACTTGGCATTCATGTTTCTCAGGCACGGTACCGAGCACTCAATAAGAGACGCAATCCGAGACGTGTTCTTATCAAAGACATTGGAACACTTACCCTTTTGTACACTTTATTTATTATTTTTCTTATTTTTTTGCTATTTTAATCTTTTGAAATCACTCAAGCTTTTTTTGAAAATTGCATAAGTTGCACACCATCCCATCCCAAGGTTAGGTAGATGTGGGTTGAAAAAAGAAAGGTCTATCGTTAGACGAGGCTTTAAAGTGGTTTATGAAGAAAGGATGTATAATTGAAGGGTGAAATGTGATATAATGTGGCTACAAGAGGTGCCTCAAATCGTTGGTATACCTTGTGCTTAGTTTGACATGGATTTTTTTTTAATGCAATATAATGAAATGATCATATGTAAGAGAATAAATGCTCATTTTATTAAAAAGGGAAAAAGAAAGAATCTACAAAATTAATCTAAGGGAGAAGAAAGATGCCTATACTAGACTTATTGGGGAAAGGGTAAATAAAAAAGAAAAAGAAGAAGTCATGAAATCTCGTCGTTGAAGCTCGCCTCTGTCTTGTGTTGTTTGCTTCATCATCACCCAGTCTTCTCGTTAGCTAGAGGCAATGGATCTTATTTGCTTCTATGAGATCTTGAATGAGATTTTGAAACCTGTAGCATTCATCAGTAGTATGACTGCGTCCTCGATGGTACTTGCAATAAGAGTTGGGATTCCATCTCGAAGATCGATTTTCTGGCGTTGGATCCTCAGTAGGGCCAATAGGTTTGATTAACCCTCGGTCATAGAGACGATCGAAAGTAGCATCGTAGGTCATTCCAATGGGTGTGAACTCTCTCCTGGGTTTCTTTTTATATCCTTGATTATCCACAACTAAGACACCGTTATGGTCAAAGGTACTAACATTGTTACTAGAGTGGGCATTTTCGGAAGAAGAAGGATTGTCCTTCTTTCCTTTCCAGCCACCGTGGTTACTATTGTTAGTAGCTTTTTGCTTTGCGAGGTAATCTTCTATTTCAATTCCGATGTCATAAACGACTTTGAAAGTATTCAAATTATGTTGGTATTTTAAATGCTTTGAATACTTCTCTTGGAGATTCTCGATAAACATCCTCACAGATTCTTTTTCAGTGGGCACCTCAATCATCTTAGAGGAAGTTTCCCTCCACTTATTAAAGAAAGAAGTAAAGCCTTCATTCTCTTTTTATCTTAGCATCTCAAGTTGTCTATAATCGATTTCAATTTGAATATTGCACTTGTACCTATCAATGAAAGCGTTTACTATGGACTCCCAGGAAGAGGTTTTCTCTTTCTCGAGAGAAAAGAACCATTGCTGGCAAACCATCTCAAGAGATAGTGATAACAGAGAGGGGAAAACCTTCTTATCGATACCCTTAATGTTCATTATGGTTTCAAAAGCTCTTAGATTAAAGTAAGGGTTATCTGTTGCTTTGAATTCAGGGATGTCAGTGGCGTTGAACTTATGTGGAAGAAGTTCCTTGTACAGCGAGACCCCTTGTGAACTCATGCCCTGAAATTTATAGTCACTAGATAGCTTTCTCAAACTTTCTTGCATGAGGTTCATTTGTTGTTGCTTCACAGGGTCATCAATTTTGAGGGTTAAAGCCTTTAACACCTCAGTCACGTCATTCAATTGATTCCTAAGTTCATTGACCTCTTCTTGACTTGCCATTATCTTTTTAGCCTTCCTCTTTTGACGAATCGGTTTATCAAAAAGTAAGACTTGAATAAAGAGGTTATCCTTGATTAATCGCCCTTCTCTCCTCGACCAAGTACTGTGGAAAAGGAATTTGGGGATATTCATGTTAATTATTTGACTCAAACTTTATTCAACATGCAATGGATGGAGGAAGTGAAGAATGATTGGAATAGAATGTGAAGAAAAATGATGTATATGGAGGGATATGAAGAATTAGGAATAGAATGTACCCCCAACTCAAATGACGGAAAAGACCGACTCATGCATGAACCTAAGACATGGTCATGGTGACATATACTCGAAGTGTGTGCTAAGACTAGTGAGTGTAGGTGGTACGTTAAGACTCGTGTCATGACCATGTGGCTAGACTGTGTGACTTAGTATCTAGACTCAATTAATGACTTAACAAGGTATAATTGACAGCGAAAATTAACCGAATTAATTAGTAAACTGGTCAATTAGACATTAGGTGATGACTCAATCAATAATCCGAACTGTCGTCAAAACGACAGGACTGGCGTCGCACTGTGTAGTGTAGCGCCAGACGACATAGTTGTCGCCAGGCACCACACTCCACAGAGTGGCGCTACAATCCAGACTTTGGCGCCATTACTGGAGCTTCAATCTGAGACTGTTTTCGGTGTTATTAATCAACAGGGGCATGCCTAAAGTCGTACTAGGTCAATTTTGATTAAAATATTAGACTTTATTTACTCAAATTAATTAATCAATTAATTAATTAGGCAAAGCACTTTAAGTCATTAATTCATTTAATCTCAGCACAAGTCAAACAAACGGTTAAGAAAACATATATATGCACAACAAATAATGCACAATTAGTCAAGTAGGCACAATATGTTGCAATGAGTTTGCAACCTAACCATGGCTCTAGTTCTCTAAAGTTCGGGATATGGTTTAGTCAATAGAGGGTCCATGGTTAATTGTCCGGATGCACCACGTGGAAGCCTAACCGAGAAGGGTTGGCGCGAGTAGATGGGACACCGCGAGTTTTAGAAAAACTCGCTTCCATGGTTTGGTGAATTCAACATTCTCGGATGTACCCTTTGTTGCTCAGAGCGTTCAATCAGGTAGATGGAGCATGAATTCCCAAGGGGTTATGTCCATATGTAGAACACATATGGGTTTCAGAAAAGTGAGAAAAACTCAATCAGGAAGTAGGATCGAGCAAACAATGCGAAAAACTGGTCGAAATTAGAACGCATATTTCTGGCTCGGTATTGGAAGAATTTGGCGCCAGCAAACAGAGGTTGGCGCCGGATTTTGGCTGTAGCGCCTGGCGACAGGGCTGTCGTCTGGCGCTACAGTCAAATTTTTGGCGCTAACTTCTGTTCGCTGACGCTAATTCCTACATGCCTCAGCAGCTTTCTGTGCTCGATAAAATTTTCCAGTTTCGCGCAGTGTTATTTCGGTCCTGGTTGTGAAAGATATTTCTCAAATTTCCTACGTGTAAAATCCTATGTTTTAACTCATTACGGATGGTCTTTCCAATGAGATCTTTTTTTTTTTATGCATATGATAATAATGTGAATCAAAATTACACACATGAAATAGAACGTTTTGAGTCTCATCCACTCATTCTAAATCATTGCCGAAACAAATTCAGGAATTAAAATAGAAATCCTCCACAGTGGAGTCGCCAAAAACTGTGGGGAATATTTCAAGCGTTAACCCCCTAGCTTGAACCCCACTGTAATCATACACTAAAGTACGGTGGCGTCCAAAGGGAAAGAAGATAGAGCAAAAGAGTCGCCAACAAGTTTTAGGAACTTGTAAACCATTCACAGGGTGAAGGTTACACCCCTTAACGATCCAAGAGATCGTCAACTCCATAAGGTCTTGAACTATATAGGGTTCGGGGATGAAGGTACAAATCCAACTTAAAAGAGATTGAATCTGCCCTAATAATAGGCTTCTACTTTATTCAGATCGTATTTATGTGCGCTTTCTGACTAACATACAATCAATAGGTTTACCCCTGAACATGTTTATCTATGTTGGTTGAATATTAATGCACAAATAAATCTATTATTGGTGATCACCTTGAATTATAATCAAATTAACCCTAAACAAGATTATTAATTATCTTATTAAGCGTGATTACAAGTACAAAATTCCCTTTAAACATGCAATAAAAGGTGTGATCAAGCAATAACAATAAATATCAAGCAACAATAATAATAATAACAATAAAAATAATAATATTCATAATAATAATAATATTCTTAATCATGTTAAAGCATAATAATAGCAAGATCCTAGACATGATACTAACAAGATTAATAACAAACCCTAGTATGTCACTAAGCAATAAAGATCAAAGCTTTAATCCTAACATGATACTAACATGAATAAATATTAGAAAGAACATAAAAGGCATCATAATAACCATACTTGTCATTAAAGTTACCCTAAACATGATACTAGGAATCATAATAACAATCTAAGCATGATTTCTACATAATAATATCAATAAAAACTATTAAAGCACTTACTTTGATGCCTCGTACCTCTTTCTAATAACAAAATACACACGTTAGTAACTTCAAGGAAAATAATAAGCAAAACAATTAAATAATAATTGAAAAAGAGATTTGGGACCAAACCCTCAGAAATTTAAATCTTTCACGTCTAGGGCGAAGGCAACTTCGAATATGGCTAGGTGTATCTAGATCTAATGAATGCGGAATTTTTATATTTGAGAGAAGCTAGTTTAGAAAAAAGAGAGAAAAAGAGAATTGATGAAAACTGATGAAAATTGATGATTGTAGATGATTGTGGATGAATGAAAAGACCTTGTTGGCGGTAAAAACTTGTTGGCGGCTCCCTACTTTCCTTGTCCCTAATAGTTGTCCCTAATCGTATATGTCAATTCCCACTTCCTAAGAGTGCCAAGCATACTCAAACATGCTTACATAGGCGCTTTTCGAATGACGCCTACGGGTGGGAAACGTATCAATTCTTCAAAAAGTCCCTGATCACTGAAAGACGGCGAGATAAGGTAAACATGGAAGAACCAGCAAAAAAATGCCATAGTTGCCCGAACAAACATAAGAATGTCCTATTCCTTTAAACACCGATTTTCAACTCTATAAGGCTTAGCAACAGATTTGCCCGAATTGGTATCCGATAAAATAATGGTTGCATGGTCCGAGAGGAGTATAGGTTGATGGACAACCTTGGCATGAGGATGGGTTTCGATCCAATAACGAGAAGCATAAGCTTTATCCAGACGCTCAAAAATAGGATATGAAACCATTTTATTATTAGTCCAAGTAAAATGTTGTCCAGTGAAAGGAATACCAACCAAATCCATCTATAAAAGCCAATTAATAAAATCCAATCTACCAGGGATTAAATCCCTACCCCCAAATTTATCAGAAACATATTGGACTTGATTGAAATCACATATCAAGAGTGCATTAGGGAGAGAGTCGAGATTCTCAGATATTGTATGCCAAACTGCTAATCTATTAGCTACATGCGGCGAACCATACACAAACACTACATATTTTGTATCACTACCCAAAAACAATTTAAATATAAATAGGCTCCAAACGAGTCGAAGCAAACCAAAACACAACCAACCCTCCACTAAGTCCTATAGCATCCATACCACAACTACCCAAGATAGGCAAGGAGGCTAATTTCTGTATTACACTACTAACTGGAAGCATAGTTTCCATAAGAAACCCGATATCTACACCAAAAGTGCGGACTAAAGAGAGCACATAAGGAATTTAAAGGGGAGTCCCTTTGTCCTAATCCCCAACAATTCCATGCCATAATCTTCATGGATGACCAGATGACGCTTTAGGGGAGGCCACCATCTCTACAGAAGAACTCTGAGAATCTGAAGCTGGAGAACCCTTGCGTTTCTTGCAAGGGGGAAGACAAGGGAAGCAACCCTGCCGTTAAAAAGCCCGGGAAATTGGAAGAGTAGGAGATAATTGTTCAAGTGCAGAGCTCCTTCTCTTTTCTGGACACTAGTTCTTAACCCAAGTACGGAAAGTGTCACGACCCTTTTCAATCAAACGTGATAACTAAAGCTTTTTTTATTGGACGACTCTGTTTCGCAGACCCGCGCTCCTGAGATGAAGAATTAACCGCCGGTTTTTTAAGAGGAGGTTTTGGCTGTTTGAGAGGATATGATGTTTGTGAGGAGAAAAGCCCATTAACAATCCTGGATTTTTTTATCCCCAATAATAAAGAAGATCGAGCCAGTGGAGGAAAAATGCTGTGGGTGAGGGGTGAAAGGTAGGCTTATTAAGGGAACTAGGTATCAATTTAGCAAACCTTCTCTTCTTTTTAGAGCAGGGATTTGATACCCAGTCTTGGATTCGATGCTCTGAAAATTGAAAATAGTCTACGAATCGGCCAAGAACTAGATGAAGGTGGAAGCCGAAATTTTAGGGTTTATAATCAGATGAATTCCGACTTGAGTTATCGAAAAATTGGGATTCCGTCATATTAATTGAAAAGGGGGAAAATGAAATTAGGGAAATCGAAACCGTAAAACTAGGATTACCGAACAGAGTATGAAAATTAAAATCAACTAGAGAACTTGGGTCAACGAAAATTCCACTGATTTTGATTCAAAGAGCTTACTTTAATTTTAATTTGCTGAAATTGGAAGTCGGTGACGAAGGTGGAAGAAGCTCTAGTTTCATAGAGAGAGAAGCTCTCTTTTAGAGAGAGAAGTTATACCAATATATCAACTAACTTACTAAAATATAAACATTATTAAGAGACCCATAGTCCTAACACGACCTAATATATGGGTTAGTCCATGCATGAGCTCCACTAATCAACGACTTTTTCCTAACTCATTCTAGACATAACCCGCTTGCATGACAAATGGGTCTACACAATATAACCCATGCCCAACTTTAGTAGTATAGTAGACCTGTCAATCCTGACCCGACATGAATGACCTGATATGGAATTCAAATCATTGACCCGAACTTACCCGATTCAATTAGTATCCAATCCGAAGTGGATGGAGTTAACCCAAACGTGACCTGATGCATGCCCGAATGACCCTACCGAATAATGACCTGAAACCCGCAATTGACCTGACCCAAAGTGACCCCTTCTGATTTTAACCCGAATTGATTCACCCAAATGTACACGACCCGAAGTGACCTGACCCGATACATGAAGTGAATAGGATTAAATAGTGAATTACTAATTCTAGATTCTTACTTAGGTAGTCACTTTTTTTTTGGTGAACCCTTTATTTGCTGATATGAAATTGACCTGTTCCAAACTTGACTTAAATTACCCGTTTGCTAGGTCCTGAGAAAAAATTAATGGAAAGAAAAGGGAAGAAGAAGATCACGTGCCTTAGACATGATTATATATCTCAAACTCTCAAAGACCAAAATAAGAAAGGAATAAAAAAAAAACAAAAGAAAAATAAATAAAAAAAACCAAAAGAAAGAAAATAATAACGTTGAGAAATTTTTGAAAATGAATCCCTCTCAACTCCAACCCCTCTTTTCCCTCTTCAAATCAAATCTCTTCTTCCTTCTCTCTTCTCTTCTCAAATGAACTTCAACTCCAACTCCAAACAACCCTAATCAACCACCGCAACAACCACCGTCAACCGCCGCAACAACATCCGACAAATCAAATGCAAGAACTCTTCGGATCAGTTCGTCGATCCTTACTCTTCCGAACTTCAAATTCTGCCTCCCCAACCACCGACACCGACGTCGGTTTCGGTGGTTTTGTCGATAAAATTGGCTCCTCAATCCGTAAATCACGCATCGGATTGTTCGCGACAAAGTCCCCAGTTCGAGCACTTCCGTATTCTCCGGCGAAGGAGAATATGCCGCCGTCGAGTAAAGATGAAGCTCCGCCTATTCGATGGCGGAAAGGGGAGTTGATTGGTTGCGGCGCTTTTGGGAGGGTTTATATGGGGATGAATATTGATTCTGGTGAATTACTTGCTGTTAAGCAGGTTTGATGATTAGGGTTTATTGTTTTTGGGTTTTTGAATTTGAAATTTTGTTGGGAAATTGTGGGGTTTTGATTTTGTGAATTGGGTTTTAATTTGCAGGTTTCGATTGCTTCTGGTGGTGCGTCTAGAGAGAAAACTCAGGTTAGGGAATTAATTCAGGGTTTTATGATGAATTTGAAATTAGGGATTGGTTTCTCTTGATCTATTGATTTTAGTTGAATTTGAAATGGAATTGTCAAATTGAGACTTGATTGATTATGCAATTCGCAATTTTTACTGTCTTGGATGCTTAATTGTGTGAATTCGTCTTGTTCGGATCATTAGTATTGATTTATTAGTTCATAAGTATTGATTTATTAGTTTGATTCTTATTGTTACCGGTTTTAAGATACAAGATTATCTAAATTCTGCTTCTATTTGATTGTTTGATTTATTTTGTTTCGAAAATGGGAGTAGGCTCACATAAGGGAGCTGGAAGAGGAAGTGAAGCTGCTAAGGAATCTATCACATACAAATATAGTTGTAAGTATTTTATCTTTTCATGTAACAAAATACAAATATTGCTGGAGTCTGAGCTTAATTTCCATGCCAGAGATATTTGGGGACTGCAAGAGAGGAGGAGGCTTTGAATATTTTACTGGAATTTGTTCCAGGTGGATCCATTTCCTCACTTCTTGGCAAGTTTGGATCATTTCCGGAATCTGTAAGTTTTTGCTCTATCTAGTGTCTTGATTTTTCATAATTTCTGCTTCTAAAACATGTTGAGCTCATTATACCGGATCATACTTTCTGGTTTTGTCCTGACCAGGTCATAAGAATGTACACTAAGCAGTTGCTACTGGGGTTAGAATATCTGCATAAGAACGGCATTATGCATAGGGATATTAAGGTATTGCTGTGATGCATATAGATCATTGCTCATCAATCTCTCTATTTCTGATCGTTTTCAAAGTATGTGTGGTGTTTACACATTCTGTTAATGATGTAGGGTGCAAACATTTTAGTTGACAATAAAGGATGTATTAAACTTGCTGATTTTGGTGCTTCCAAGAAAGTTGTTGAGCTGGTACAAATTTATTCCATTCTTATCTTTGCTTGTCTTCATAAACACGTTACTTTGTAAGTGATTGGTAGCTGATCTCACGCTGATTGATTCATTCTGTATGAATATTTTTGCACTAACAGGCTACAATGACCGGGGCGAAGTCAATGAAGGGTACTCCACATTGGATGGCACCTGAAGTTATTCTTCAGACTGGACATAACTTGTGAGGATTATATTTAAATCTAATTAAATTTTTCTCACCAGTCCCCACGCCAAAAGAAACTCATTCATTTAGCTATTTGACTTAGTCATCTTTAAGTTCAACTTTCCAATTAGAAGCAATCTTTTTGTTTGATCTCAAAGAATTGTGGCAGTTGGAAAAGATTTTGAACTTGTTTTGAATGGCTTGACTGCCAGAATGGAAAAAAAGAAAAGGCCTTTGGATGGCAGCATGTGGAATATTGCATGTTATTTAAGAACTCAGTAGTAATATCGAGGTTTATTACAAGATTTGACCTTATATGTTTCTCTTAAAACTCCCTCAAGCGCGCATATACCAGAAATCAGAATAATTTATATTTAAGGAGTGATAGGGCTGGATTGATGTTTTATATTTTCATGATGGATATCCAAATAATATTTAGTGTACATTTTATAAAATTTAATAGACAACTATACTGATTTGAGATCTCTGGAGCTCATGCTTGTAACTGTTTAATACCTCAGTTCTGCTGATATATGGAGTGTCGGTTGTACGATCATTGAAATGGCCACAGGAAAGCCTCCATGGTGCCAGTATCAGGAGGTAACTCTACCTCACATTCACACGACTTTAGATTTCTGGTCATAATGTTTACCAATATGTCAATGTTGTGTTTTTGTACTTTGTTTTCCCTGTTTGACATTTTTAGTCTCTGTTTTTTAGGTGCAAGCTTTGTTCCATATTGGGACCACTAAGTCTCATCCTCCCATCCCCGAACACCTTTCAGCCGATGCAAAGGATTTTTTGATTAAGTGCTTACAAAAGTAAGACTGTCTTGTTGTCTCTTACAGCGACCTGATGTTTCGTTTAAGAACTATATTTTTCCGCGCACTTTATGCACACTATCTCAACCCCATGATTTATTTTTTTGGTGACAGGGAACCATACTTAAGGGCATCCGCTTCAGAACTTCTACAGGTACTTCTCATACTTTCTGCAGTTCAATTGAGCTCTTTTCAATTTAAAATGGGGCCATGAAATAGGATGCTTTACTGTCAAATTTCTGGGATCTCCACTTGCTATTCTCCTCATCACCTTTGCATCTTCCTGCCATGTTATTCAGAGAAGCCACTGAAATTTCTGCAGCATATTTTGTCTTAACTATTATATACCTGTACTATTATTGTGGCAATTTTATGCAGCATCCATTTGTCACTGGAGAATATCGGGAATCTCAACCTGGTTTTCGTCGTTCAGTTATGGTTAGTTCAATCTGAATGGCTATTTGGTTTATTTTACTCTCTTTGCTTGCTACTCAAACAAGTTATTGTGGCCCTCTAGGAAAATAGTGGAAACCAAACCGCAACTACACCAATAGACCAGAAGAGCATGTAAGTGCTTTTACATCTTTTTTTCCTCAAACAAACCTTAGCGTTCAAGTTGATTGTGAATTAATGTGGACTCTGAAGGATTCATTCAATGCTGCAGGAGAAGCAACGTAATGAGGTCAATAAGCGGTGGACTAAAAGATATTTGCAATATGGGTAGTGTGAGGTGCTCAACGGTTTACCCTGACAAATTCTCTGGTACAAGTCCTCTATGGGGCACAAACACTAGTGATGATGACATGTGTATAATAGATGATAAAGATGACTTTGCAGTATGTTCATCAGCACAATCAAACCCTACAATGCTTGCAGATGACTTCAGTAAGGTAACACATTTTATATATTCATACTATGAAATAAAAAGCTTTATGTTCTATAAATTGTAATGAGTTTACTGACATAAACTTTGAATAAATTAGAGTTTCAATCCTATGTGCGAGCCAAATGATGATTGGCCATGTAAATTTGATGATAGTCCCGAGGTTGGAAGAAGCAACATTGACTTGTTTCCTAGGGAAGACTGTGGAACTGCTGAAGCATCTTGCAATGTAGGAACTGAGTTTACATTCCCTAGTGAAGCATTGGGTGATGATGATGAAGAAGTTACTGAGTCAAAGATTCAGGCATTCTTGAACGAAAAGGTAAAAAATGTTCATTCGTGAAATGTCCATATTCCCTCTATATGCAGGTGCCAGAATTTGGTCATTCTGAATGTCATCTATGACTTTGATGTACTTTTATTAAACTATTTCTTGAATCACTCAGGCGTTCGATCTCAAGAAACTTCAAGAAGAGTTCTATAATAATACAATAAATGTAGCCTCCCCAAAAGCTTTTAGGGGCATAGACAGTGATGCTGCTAGTAATTTACCTTCCAAAATTAAGTCGCCTGCACCTGTACCCAGTCGACGACTGTCTACTGCAGCTGATGTTTCCAAGAATGTGAGTCCTGCAAGTCACAGCAGACCTGTCCTAGATATGGATGGTCCCAGAGAGCAGCCTTTAAAGGAGCTTCCTGAGATCAGAGAGATACAGAAAGAAGGACATAGTTCAAGGTTTGTGAATGGCATAAGTTTCTTGTTTTTACTCTTTTATTAATTTATTTTTTTTTTTTGTTTGAATTGTTCTGATGGTAGAGATCTTGTGCTTGCAGTCCTAGCTTTTCTGAAAGACAAAAGATATGGAAGGAAGAACTCGACAAAGAACTTGAGATGGAAAGAGGCAAGTATTTCAATTTGCATTTTAAGTTAGTAACTGACACCAGTGACCCGGCATGCAAGCTGAATTGGTTGATTTCCTTAAACATTGACCGGTTTCTTTTCTGTCAAACTAACTGCACCCTAGAATCTTAAGTAGACTATTCACTGTTAATTCATTTATGACATTAGTTTGATTTCACACAATGATTACCAACCGAATCTTCATTTTGAGTTAGAAAGTGAGTACCTGTTCAAAAATCTAAAATGCTTATTAAAGACAGATCATACGAAGTAATAATTACCAAAGACAAAATTACATACTCTGTATTATTTTGGTGATTCATGTAGTGTAAAATTCCAGGGGAAAAAAGTGACTTCAAGTCTCATTAAAGGGTAAAACATCACCTAATGCTAGAATTTTATTCTTGGAGAGTTGGAGGATTGTTCAACAGGCAATCTGTTTGTTAGTGGGGAAAAGCCCCTGATTTTATGTGGAGCATTTTTGAACTTTCAGTTTTACATGAGTTTTTGATAAAACAAGTTTTTTTTTTTTTTTTTTTTTTTTTTTTCTCTCTCTAGAATTTCAAAGGTTTTAGATTACGAATGTGCAAAATTGTTAAAATATTACACTTAAGAGAAAGAATGTGTTTTTTAGATCATCTAAGGTTGTAGAATACATTTAAATGTTATTTTCAGATATTCAAAGGTTGAGGAAGGAGAAAAATAGAATTTGAATGTGTTTGCAAAAGCTGTTCGTGTACTCTGGGTGCTCCACCCCCTCCACCCCCCCCCCCCCCCAAAAAAAAAAAAAAAAAAAAAAATTGGATTTCTAGTATGTGACTAAAATGACCAACATAACATGCTCTTTTTTTTTTCCTTCTGCAAGAACATGTTCATTGAAACTAGAAATGTAAATCATGGTGTATGCAGCTTCTTTGGTTATGGGATTTGGGATTTTACTCATAAGAAAGCATGCTCCAACCTACACCATTTCAGAGCAGGGTAGAGGCTAGAGCATATACTGAGATTAAATCAATACATATGAAGATATTATAGGTCTGGAGACACCATGGTCATTCTCATTTAAAGATACTAGTTGCTAAGCTTGTAGATCCTATTGGGAAGGAAATAATAATACTTTTATTGGAATAAACTATGTCCAAGAATGATGGCTAAGACTTCTGTGTTATTAGGCACGACAATAGTCTCTTTCCCCAGTATAGTCACAAAACATAATGCAAAGCAACTTAGCAACCTCCTTACAGCCAAGGTCTTGTACTTTTCTCACTGAAACTGCACAAACCTGACCCTCCATAATTAAAATCCAGGCACTGCTATTTTCATCATGAAACTTCTCAAGCTCCTTTCATGCCTGGATTTGTAGGTATTATCCGCCATAGAAACCTTTAGAAGTCTGCTTCTGGATTTTAACCATTTCAGTTTTCTTCTTAAACTGCTCCTCTGAATCTCCCAACAAAGCAGTATCTTATGCTGTAGCTAATACATAAAAGAAACTTCAAAATTTCTTGCCTCACTGACTTGCATAAACACAAAAAAATGCACTAGTAAGGACTAAATTTGATAATTACCCTCCTGATCAAGATATTACCCACGACTAATCTGATGAGTACACCTATCCTAGTACGTAGTATAATAAACCTATACCAAGGCCCTCAATACAGCATCCCTAACAATTTTATGTCTAGCATGTCTATGCTCTTCTTGCACCTCATTACACTCTTTTCATGCCAAGCTGCATATTCTTAAATCACTATCACCTTTAAGATACTCGACATTGTAGAGTGGGTGTGAAATCCTTATTTGGCACTTCCTTCTTTTGTGGACACCTCATATATAGCTACATATTACTTGAGAGAAAAATATTATAGGAAGGGGGAATAGAAGTAAAGTACTCATAGATGGTCTAGAGATTGGAATTTTAAAGAAGTATCTAACCCAATACGAAATTGATGAAGCAAAAGCTTTGAGCGAGTCTGATCTAAAGATTAAACAAAATGAGATTAGCTAAATGAGTCACAAATGACTGAAAGAGGAGGTGGAATTTAAAACAAAGAATCATAAGCTTGAGATTACCAAAAAGAAGAAAAAAAAAAAAAGAAAAATTCCTATTATCATCAAATTTGAATTGTATTAACAACGAGCTTCATTTATTAAAAACATATTTAAACAGGAAGCCACAGAGGCTTCTAAAATTTTTACAACTCTGGAAGGATTAGTTCATTCAATGTGGGGGGGGGGGGGAAGTTGATTACTTTTCACAATTTTCTTTCGAAGGCTTGTCGCTTGTCTTATTTCATTGTGTCCGTTGAATACTTGAATTTCCCATGCCTAGAAGTCTTACCAAACTAGTGGGCCTTCAAAACTATACTTTTGTGCATATGAATCTCCTGGAAAATTTGCAAATTGCAGCCATTTAAAGTTCGTATTTTGCAAATTGCAGCCATTTAAATTTTTTTTTGCAAATTGCAGCCCAAAAGTTCGTATAAATTGTAAATTGCAGCCCAATTCAACTTTTTCATCGGTTTACATGTTGAAAAATCTTTGTTTAAGGTTTTAGGGGTCATTTTAGTTCTTAAGGATCCGAATTGAGCTCGGAATTAACAAAAGAATAACGTAAGTGTCTCATTTTTACAGTTTACCACAAATCGATATATTTTTGTAACGTAAAACGAGGCACTTATGTTATTTTTTTTAAAGTTAAATTGGGCTGTAATTTACGATTTATACGAACTTTTGGGCTGCAATTTGCAAAAAAAAAAATATAAATGGCTGCAATTTGCAAATTTTCCGAATCTGCTGGATGATTAGTAAGTGAGATCTGTCTGCATCTCTGCTGCAAAAAAGGGTCTTAGTCAATCATCTGAGATCTTCTCAACTCAATTCTCCCTTGTATTTATGGTCCTGATCATAAAGCTCCATTGCAGAGAGACTAGCAGAAAGATTGCGGCAGGCAGGGGGGAAGACCTCATCTCCAAACAAGCGGGTTCCTAGTCAACAGAGGGAACGATTACCTTTTGCATCACCGCCTAAATGAGTACATGTTTTTTAATGTCTCTGGCAATGATGCTTCGAGGAAGACGTGCTTGCCAGGAAAGCACGAATGTATCTAGCAGTATTTTTGGTAAAGAAAGTTGTGTGTTAAATAATACTCCATGTAGCGACCACCTAGCAGTCTTTTCATGAATAGCAGGTCTGCCAGTTGATCAATTGTATCAGTCTTCTGGAGGGTGTGAAGAGGCTGACAAATCACATCTTCATTCAGTGTTTTGTAATTTCTTACTTCTGCTTAAGCGTGATTTATATGTTTTATGCTGAATATTAAGGATGTGATATTGAGTTTTTCTTTAGCGATGATGATGTTATAGCAATGTATAAAGGCATTGATAACGGTTGAATGTATAGTGGCTCCAGAAGTTGCTTGTTTGCTTTAATCACTAAGAGCTTAAATCGCACTTTTTTTCACTTATGCATCAGGATTTCATTGTTTGATTTATTGGCATTTTGACACTTAAAGTTTTGTCGAACATACTCTTGGTAACTCTTCAAGACCATGAATCTAACATGTATTGCATAACTCTTCATGATATATGAATTAAGGCTCCTGAATATGTTGATTATCAGTTAATTGATCCATTTAAACTAGCTATATAAGTTTAAAACATTCATGCCAGTGTAATGTTTGGAAACAGAACTATTTGCTCTTGGTCCATTATCAAGCTGTCTTTAAAATTTAGTCCTGTCTAGATTTGTTTGCCTGAAAGTCAAAGCATCACCGCTTCCAATTTTCGACCATTAATCTAAGTTTCCCTTGGAGTGAATATTCCATACTCATTCAAACACAATGACACCAGTCGTACGGGCGTTTGTCATTTCAATGCATTTCATTGGGTTTGCTATCTTGGATGTAGTTATGGTCTGAGATAAGAATTAGGGTGTTTGAGATTGTTGCTTTTGGGTTAGAACACTATATAAGTGAAGTCGAGTAACACTAATTGAAATTAAGGCAACTAATTTACTATGTTAGTAGTAGCTAATTCCCAACGATGAAATGCTTGAAGAATGTTGAGCTTAAATTGACATCATCACTTATATAATATGCAATCTGCTCGTGAATAGAAGTATAATCATATTGTAAGTGATTATTGTAATATGGAGTTAACTTTTTGTAGGATCTTTCTTGTAAATGTAAATTAACTCCCAAGTATAAAAGTAAAATTTCAATATTCCTATTAGGTGGTTAAAACATCAAACTCAAAAGTCATACCCGTTGCTTTATTTTATTTTTCTCCTTACTATATGAAAAAATGTTACTCGTTTGGACATTTCCAAGTTTTAGTTAGCTATTTCACGTGTTCTATGATCATAGACTAATAAACATTATGTAATGGAAATGGCTTGAAAAGGTTATTTGTTCCTGAAAAGTTGTTTTGATTCTTGGACACCCACTTAAATCATATGGATATTGTTGTCCACAATCATGCATTGTTTGACCAATAGATTAATAGTTTGTTGAAAGTTAGTCTACCAATGGATTAATGCATTGTTTCTTGAATGAGTGAGCGACTTATTTAAGGAGGAGCGGCATTCCTTAAAATCTAGTGCTCTTGGTTGGTAACATAGTCCTGTTAACCCCATACACAAATCTGTTAATTGAACTATATACCTCATTTAATGATGTTCTTAAGATCATGTGATGTAATTAAAAGGATTTTACGTGTATGGGGGAGTATTGAAGTATAGTCTTTCCAATTAAGCAACACATAATTAAGTATCTTTCGCTGATAAAAGATAAGAGAGTTAAACATTTACAATACTAAAAGATTAATCTTTATATTGCCATATGGACTCTTTCTACACTAAGACTATCTGCCAATTAAAATAAAAGATACAGAAAAAGTATACATATATAAATATGGTTTGGAATTTTTTCCAACTTAGAGTTATTGACAAAAGACTTAATCCTTGTAATATATGACATTAGTTCCTTGTTACGAACTTACTAATCTAGATATCGATACACCAGAATATCAATTCCTAATATTTTATCCTCATTTTTTATATTACAAAATAAAAAAATATCTCATAGTTCAACGATTATATTGTCAATAAGTGGTATTAAAAATCATTCATGGAATGCAAAAAAATCTTAACTTAGAAGTCTTAACTTAAGAAAAAAATCATCTTGTTATAATCATATTTCACACGAGAGACATTTTCTATAAGGCTTCCATGATGAATGCAAAAAAGGTAAATAATTATGAAAGACAAGCTTTTAAAAGGGCTTTTTGAAAAGAAAGATACTAGTAGCTAGGGTCCTCCCTCTTGTTGTTGCATATTGTTGAATTGAATAGAGAGAGGTATACGGAAAACTGAAGAGTACTTATCCATTGTCTTGACAACGATTTTATGCCAAAAAGTTTGGATTTGCATATTCTCAATGGATTTCACTTTTACTAGCTAGGTCTTTGTGTCTCCCATCAATTGGCCCAATTTTATTTTGTTTTCCTTTTTCTCATTTCCTTTTGAATTGAAACACATTGTTACTTGAAAGATAAAAATATAAAATGTTTTATTTCAAATTTTTGGTAACACAATTAGTGGCGGAGTTAGTTTTTATGTAACATTATAGATTCTAAGTTAAACACATATACTATGTTCCTTGCCAATTGCCATAATCAAAGGACCAACTTAATTATATCTATAATATTAGCTAAGGTTGGATATATAATTATGTTGTATTGTGCCTTGAATAAAATGACTTAAGTCCATATTTATTAGGGTTTATAGCACAAACCATGGAATACTACAGTATATTATTTATATATTTTGTCATGTTGCAAATTCAACTAGTGACGGAAACACAATTCGAGCTCTAGTTGTTAGATAATAGATTTATATATTATCTTGTTAATATTCTGTAAATTATACTTTGTGTAATTAGGGCTCTCATTATTAGGTTGTACATACCTATATATATTGATTAATGAGAGTGCTCCAACGAAGGAGAATTACACACTTCTACAACCTAATAATGAGAGCCCTGATTACACAAGATATAACTTACAGAATATTAACAACCTAATAATGAGAATACTCCTTCGTTGGAGTATTCTCATTAATCAATATATATAGGTATGTACAACCTAAGAGCCCTAGTTACCCAAGATATAATTTACAGAATATTAACAAGATAACATATAAATCTATTATCTAACACTAGTTCCCATGTGTAGAGTAGAATATATTTACTTTTAATTTAGAATATTTTGCTTGATTATGGTGTGCCTCAGGGTTCAAACTAGCACAATCAAGTATTATCTTTACTCGTAATTTTACAACATTTCATATAAATTTTCTACAGAAACATGCGAGATTAAATTAGTAATATACTAATATCTCTGTATCTAGCTTCATATCGCCCCTTTTCCTTTTCACCAAAAAAATAAAAATATCGCCCCTCTTCCACCTTTTGCTTTGTTTTTGGACTATATGGCCATTTTTCTTTATTCCTAATTTTTTTGACTAGGAGACAATAATCACTATACCATTTTAGGTTTTTTTTAGACATGTAATAAAGGGGAGCAAAGAGAAGAAGCTTTCTTTGTAAGGGTGTGGTGACCATGATCCATTTTGAAGATTATGAGATCTTCAAGCATAAGGTTTTTGATTTTGATCGTTCATTAACAACACGCTTCTTCAAAAATTGGAGGCCATTGTTCATTAAAAGTGGTCCCTATAAATCTATATAATAGACTTATGATCTCTACTCCGTATCTACATACAACTTGTATATCTAGTAACTGAATTTCAAAAAAAAATGAAACAATTTTTTTTTTTTTTGGATTGTGCTTTTATGATGTGATAAAAATCTTATTGACAACAAGATGTTTACGTACAAATACACAATGTAGAGAATATACAAGTTCAGAATTGCATTGCACCAATTGCCATTGTTTTAGATCGAGGATCAATAAAAATTTGATGTGCATTTCCCACCCTAACTTATTATAGTTGCATTATTAAGGAAAAGTGTGGCAACATCTACATGATGGAAATGAAATGAAATTGAATGAAATGCATGAATTAATTTTAAAGTCATTTAACTATTGAATTAATACAACAAGTTCTAATAAATATACACAAATTATATTTTTACATAATTTGAATTCAAAAAAAATAATTTTTTTTTTGACGGGCACGGAGAATAAGTTAAGTCCTCCATTCATTAATACTTGCATGCAACACTTTCCTCTTTTGGCCATTATTTAATAATTTTAGCATTTTTTTTTTAATTTTAACATATAAAGCCTATATCATCGTATTATTTTAATCCCTCACTAGCTCTGCTTACAATAATAACCTATTACTAGGGCAGCTAATGTGCGCACTGTAGCTAGTTGTATTCGAAAATTCTTTCGATTTGACCTTAAATCACAAATTTAGTTGTTGATATGTAAACAACTATATTTAAAGGTATAAGTATCCAAGACAACTAAAATTAATGAAAGAAAATAAATGAATATTTTTTAGGGTATAGTTTTTATATACCCTAAAAAATGTTCATTTAAATCATTTTTAGTAGAATAAAAATAAGTGTATTTAATATATGTGTTGCTTAATTATAGTGTTGCTTAATTGGAAAGACTATAAATAAATGATTTAATTAAGTATCCTAAAAAATTAAATAATTGAACATAGAAAATTGTTTGTTGATTGTACCCTAAAAATAAGTGTCCAAGACAAATTTGAAGGGTATAATTGGCATCATAGTATTGATAAGAGTGATCTTATACTTTTTATAAGGGTAGGGATTCAATGGATCTATTAGTAACTTCACTTGTATTGTACTAATAAGTAATATTATATCTCTCTTCCACAATTAAAAAAAAAAAAGATTTATAGTCTACTTGCACATTAATTCATTCAATACCATGCATGTAATAATACCAACAAACCTTCTTAAAACTATGTGTAAATACAGGTTTTGTATGTACTTAAAAATAGAGGAAAGTCTTATTATATTTAGCTAGGTAATTAAAATTTCATAGAAAACGATGTATAATACTAACACTGATTTTGACCATGAAAAACTTTATTTCGATGGTTTTGTGGTTTCTTAAGTTGGAGACATGAAATGTATATCGTGCAATGGTTACTTCAAATACGTAATAATAATGTATGTTGTTATTGTTGTAGTATGTAGATTAGACCATATATATCCATTTCAAACAAGTTTATTAAAGCTTCCTTCAATTCATCCAAAAAGTATTGCAAGTGACAAAGAAAACTTGCATGACTAGGAGACAAAACACCCCTCAATAACAAACTTTCACAAATGGAGACACCACCACTATTAACTAACATAAAGTAAACCTCAATAAAGTTGTAAATAATGTAAATACCAAATACTACATAAATAACAAAATATGTTCACCACTAGCGAAAGCACAAAATAGGTAATGTTTTATTCCAAGAATGGTTTTGTCATTCCCCCGTTTGGCCGTATATGAGTAACACTAGTAAAAATTGGACTATCAATCTATCATAATGGAGGTGTCAATGCTAATTTTTTGGAGCGGAAGATCACGAGCAAGCCTCAATTTATCAACTAGACAGATATAAAAGTAAATCAAATCATATATTAGTAAATAAGTTAACCGCTTTGATTTTCATTTAATATAGGACACCACACTAATATGTTGAAATTAAATTCAGTTCATTTCAGCTCCTAATTTCATTCTCTTATAAAATATTCAGTTCAGTTCAGTTCAGTTCAGTTCAGTCAATGAGAACATGCCCTAAGTTGATTTTATTACAAAAATGTCATACTAATTGAAGAAAATTTGTTGGCTTATTTACAAAATTGTCACTTAATTTGCATATTTTATTTATCTGGTTGTTTTATTTCGTAAATAACATATATCTCGTGTATTAGCATGAGTACACTCTAGTAATTTTTAAAAGTAGAGTAAATAATACACTAATAATAATAAAAAAATAAACTAGCTAGACCAACAGAAAGACAAAAAATTCAGACAAAGAATAAGACATCTTATATTATTATTCCCTCAAATATTTTCTCTTGTTTCTTTAAAAATCTATCTTTGGTCATTTATCTGAGTCATTGTACAAGGGAAAGGATAAAGATATAGAGTTAAGGATTGGTGGTCGAGTCAGAAATTGAGCCAATTACATGAATTTTGGATGCCAATCTAGTTGAATGGACGCCGTAACTCCACGGTTGGCCACTGATTTATCTCCTTTACATATAAGCACCATGTAATTTATTCTATGCTTATATAGTACACTCGTATAAAAAGTTATACTTTCTATGTTAAATTATGCTCTCATTCTTATTTATATATGGTTGTTACTTCTACTTGATCATGTGGTCCTAATCTCATAACAATGGAAACAACGTGTGAATGGTGTAAAAAGGTTAAATTCAAGTTGATACCACGCATTGGTCTATATTACATGTATCGGTATATTGATATAGTTAGGGTGGTAATTAAATGAGTCGACAATTCGACTTGGCTAGCCTTCGATTGGCTTGATCTGAACCCTGTAAAAAAGATCGTTTGATTTGAGATTTTAACAAGACAAGTCAACTAACCAAATTGGAATTTTAAGATCACAAATTTGTATATATAACATATCATTGAAAAAAACCTACTACCTCCAATTCTTATTACTCGGAATAAAGAAGTATTTTATGTCTCACAAATAATACCCTTTTGTTGCACATAATAAGAATCGAAAGTATGTAGTAGTTGATGAAATCTTAATTAAATCTTTAAAATAAGGTAAACTAAATTCTTGTATTTTCCCTTAAAAAAAAAAAGAAAGAAAAGAAAAGAAGTGAAATTTGCGTGTTTTCCTTTCCTTTTTTTTTTCCTACAAATTTTTTATGTTTATACACCACTTTGATTCTCTTAAGGTTGTACTTAACTTTTTTTAATTTGATAGGAACATTAAGGATCGATTCTCCTCAGCTTAATTTCAGTTCAGCTCCAATCAGTTCAGTCTAGTTCGGTTCAGTTCCTAAATTTTCTCTCATAAACAATTTAGTTCAGTTCAGTTCATTTCAATAAATCAGAACAGTCCCTAACGCCTTGCACTTTGAGTTGAAGTAAAAAATGAGCTGAATTCAGCTGAATTGAAATAAGTTAAACTTAACTGAATTGAAATTAAGTTGAATATAATAGGGCATGTAAATATTTTGTTAAATTAAGGAAATGCGCTGCAATGTGATGAATAGAAAATAAAGTACCCTTTTATCCAAATTATGCTAACACTTGTTGTTTTTATTCATTTAATTAAGAATTTGAGATTTCTTAGGTATTGCATATTCATTATTTGATATTTAACTTCTTGCTATTGTATAGGCTAACGAAATTTATAATTTTGTACAAGTATTAATTAACATGCATGGAATTATAGTTGTATTTTATGTTTTAAGTGGTTAAGAGTAGGAGTTTATCAAAGAAAAGAAAGGTAGCTAAATCTTAAATGGACAATTATACGTAGTATTTGACATAAATTTATACTAAAAAAATCGATGGAAACTCTATGAACCACGTTTCTTTTAGTCGGAACTATTTACAAAAAATGAAAAGATAGGATTGTTTAAACATGAGATGATGGGAATAGTTGGTACATTTACTTTGTGTTGTATTTCTATATATATTTAATACTTAAAACAAACTTCCCTTAAATTCTTACCAAAACAATATTTTTTAGAGAGTCCTTGCATGTTGTAAAGAATATTCATTCGTTTTTCTAAAACTAGCATAACATGGACATAATTCATATAACAATACTTCAATTACAAACCATATTTTGCAATAGAAATGAGAGTATGAAATATACATTCATACTAGACTCAAAGTTTAGATTTTTTTTTTTTTTTTTTGACGAAAAAATTTAGATTTATACTATGATAGGGAGAGCAATGAAAGCCTTAGAGCTTACAAAATTTTGCACGCACAAAGGAAAAGTCAAGACCTTAACATGATCAATTGATCAACCTTATATGAGGCAAATTTATCGCTATATTATTATGTTTAGTACGTTAATAATGTGAACAATATACGTACAGAGTACAAGAGATGCAAATGGCGCTAACATTATCCCAATAATCGATAGAAGATCTAATAAAAGATCGAGTAGCCAACATGTTTGGGCAACAACATTACATATCAACTCTTATCAACTATTACTGCAAGCATCTTCTATAGTAATTTAGATTTTGCATATTGTGCATGCAACACTACTTGGTTCCAATGTTGAAAATCAATTGTCGAGTCTTAGCTAATAATATTCAGTATCCCAAGAAATATACGCCCCGAAAGAAGAGCCTGTGATTCCCTGAAGGACTATTACTAAAGGCTGGTCACCAGTAGATTTGAGAAAGATATGTAAAATCCAAGCTACTATACTGACATACTACTAAGGACAACGCTGGTTTAACTTACTGCATATAATTGGGGGCCGCAACTTGCCACTCCTCACTCATTACGGAATATTTTACTCTTTTCATCCCAGAGTGCCCTTGTTTCGAAGGTGTTTTGAGGTGGGTTAACGTCAAAAATTTAAGTCAATAATGGAAATTCGGTCAGAGGTAATATTTTATAATTTTTTACCTTTTATCAAGTAGTTTCTTCTAAACATTTTTTAATTCATAAATTTTTATATATGGTTGGCCATATGATATGGCTGGGGTTACTTGGTTAATTAGGGGTTAATCTGTTGAGGGTTACTCGGTCTATGAGACGTTACTCGGTCAATCAAGGGTTATCTGACTAGTGTTTTGGTATGTATCACCTTGACGTGGACTCTAACTGGCCACACCAAAGGAACGCCGTTTTTTATTAGCTAGTTCTTCCAAAAATCGAGTTTTATTAGATAGTTAGTTATTCAAGCAAAATTCTTGAATATCAAGTTGTTAAAGTCTTTTATATATATATGTACAACTAATATATTTGTAGTCAAATTAATACATTGACAAACATGAATATCCAAAAAAAAAAAAAAAAAAAAAAAATACATTGACAAACATGTACAATCAAAGTGGGAAAATTATAATAAAACGGAGGGAGAACTATTATGTAATAGCAGAAGGTCTCTTTAATTAAATTATACAAAGCCGACACACATTATATGACTTATTATTAACTAGTTCCACTAATTTAAATTTCAAACACGTACTTCATTACTTACATGCATGGAGCGCAGCCATAGAGTCTAAGCTAATCAATTACATGTACGGAGTAGCAAAATTAATGTAGACTTCATTTCATTAACGTGAATTCTCATAAAACACAGCAACAAGCACAACAAAGTCATTAGTACTCAAAGTAATATAATCTAGCTAACAATTAACACGTTTGGCCTTTTCTTGTGTTCAGACTACTTGATTAAAAAACTCAGTCCTCGATCTACACTAGTCATCGTTGATACTTTTTTCGTCTTCCTTTTTATTGCTCCATGTGACAATATTTACAAAAATAAAGAATATGGGGAGGGATGGAGGGAATAAAGTATAAAAAAGAGCATTAATTAGTGTTTTTTTTTAAGTTGTATCAAAATAGAATATACGAAAACAATAATTGTTTATTGTGGTTAAATATGAATAATAGATACGAGTAGTTTATAACTTATCTATAGGGTCGCCAAAAAAAAATCTATGACTATAGGGTTACCAATGAGAAAGTGCAAAGTGACCAATAACACAAACCTCTCATTTTAATAATTAGAACCAAGGTCTCCGACGAGCTTAAGATGATCATGCTTATCCATGATTTAAAACTACTAATATTATACGTACAAAGAAACACAACAAACTCAAAGATTTGACGTTGTGCAACCACCTTGTAAGCATAGCAAGTCAAATTAATCGAGATTTGTACCATAATGAGAGACACGATTGACAATCAAGCAGAAAAGCATTGACAATAACGCCTCAAATTAAAGACAAAGAGCAAATGATCGAGGGAGGCAGCAAATATCACTTAGCAACAAGCCCAACAACCAACAAAATATATATTTTTTCATCATCAACAATATAAGTATATAAAACCCATTTGTCCATAGATAGCTCTTCATTGGATGATTTGCACCTTATATATATTTATTTTTGAAAGGAAATAAACTTGTACTAAAAGGCAAAAGGCACATAACTTGGTCTTTTAGAACCTATGTATTTATTTTTTACACAAATCCCATTCATAAATATTACTAGGTTAGTCTTGAGCATTGCATGAAAAAAAAGAAAGAAAAAATCATTCTTTTTTTTAAATAATGTGTGGTACGATTTCATTAAATTGTGTAAAATGTACTCTATTGTCTTTATATTTATTTAGTCTTGGCACTATGAGAGGAAAAAAAATAGGAAAAATAAAATACAATGTCACAATTAATTTAGACTGAAAAATTTTGTAGAATAAGTTGACATGCATGTGTTTATTAGTGATGTCGTTAATGACTTTTTTTTTAGTAATAATTATAAAATTTTCCTACTTTTTCATTAAAAAATTATATATTGTACCTACTTTTCATGTATTAACTACCCAATCACAATCACAACAATAATGTAATCCATATATCCATGATATTCACCGACCGCGTAAATAATTCTAACTGTTGTCAAAAAAAAAAAAAAAAAATTCCAATAACAAAGTAAATAATCAACTAGAATAGTTAGTAATTAAAGCTTTGAAGGGGGTAAATAATACTCCCTTCTAATTAAGGGACGGAGGGAGTAACAAACTAGATAATCAACTAGAATAGTTAGTAATTAAAGCCTTGAGGGGGTTTTAAAAGGTGTTACACAAGCATGTGATCAAATTCCGTCAATACTTTTGGCCTTACGACTCTCATTACACTCAAACATAAAAAATAAAAAGGGAACGAGGTACTTCAAGTCGTAGTACTTTGTTAAAAAAAAAAAGGGGGGTAAAAGGTGGATGCCAGAAGAAATTGAAAGATGGTGATGCGACAATGGGTGCGTGTTGCAAGTAGTTTGGACCTCGCGAATTTGAAGTAGGATTCGACGTGCATGGGGGACGGAAGACAGTGCGTGCTGGGGGCTACATACTTATATACATTGAGTTGATTAGCTAGCATAACGAACCATTAATCCATTATATTATATTCTTACTCGATCTATAAGAATATTGGTACGGATTAATTAGTATCTACAATCATAATAATAACAATTTGGTACACCATTCGACACATCACCAACAACTCAATTTCAGTGCATGCATCATGTTAAACTATGTTACCCGTGTTGACAAGATCTAAGTGGAAGTTGATGCAAGCAAGGTGGTATTTGGTGTTACAACAAAGTACAGGGGTTACTCTCCTCATTTCTTAGTCTATGCTGATATTTGTTCTTATATGTATTTCCTCCGTTTTCCTAAATATTGTAACATGGAGAATGAATAAGGATTCTAAGAAGAGGAGTTAGATAGAGAGGAATAAAGATTGAGACTCATGTGATTAGGAGTAAGAAAAAAGAAAAAAATTGTGCAAATAAGAAAATGTTGTAATATTATTTGTAAAACTTTTTAAACTGGTAATTGTTGCAATATTTGTGAAACAGAGGAAGAATGAAGATATGGAGTTAACTAATCCTAAACCACAATCTTTGCAATTCTACACACTTCATTTAAAAGAAAATTTGATAACAATAATCTGTCATGCATTGTACCTATTCATGTACACAATATATATACTTTTCTTATATGTTTTGTGCATTAGCATGTTGTACAGTACAATTTAATATATAGGATAATGACGTGTTTGATGATGAAAGGCTAGAAGTTGAAAGCTAAATCTGTTTATATTAATTGATTTTGACTAATTAATTGTATTAATTGAGTTGACTAACTAATTAATTGCATCAGCTAATTAGATTGTAAAAAAGTTTAAAGTAAATAAATGATTCCTTTGAGTTGTTTGAGTAATACGCAAAATGAACAATAAGCTAATTATTGTCGGGTAGGTACTAGGTAGTTGAGATAGATATAAGTGTATTTTCAACTAAAAATATAAAAGCAACTAATAATTAAAAATGTTCCTCCACAAAAATGGTTGAAAAAGAGCTTGTTTAGTATGGTGAAATAAGCTCTTTAAATCAACTTTTCACTAAACACTTCAAATTAGCTTATTTAACTAGTAATACAATTAATTAGTCAAATCAATTGATACAATCAAAAGACATATGATACTCTATTACTCTCTTTGTTTCTTGTTAAAAATGCACCACTATAACTACTTGATTATTTTAATTATATATAAAAATACATATTAATGGAATATGTTGTTGAATTAGATAATCATATTTATGTTTTATAATACCAACGTTTAAATTTTATAATTTTAACCATACAATTTATATTAATGATCAAAGTTGTGTGTTAATAAAAATACGTACAAAAGTGATACGGGTTACATTTATAATAACACAAAAAGAGCATTTTGATATCTTTAATAACTTTGAGTTTTCATTTTTCATCCATTACCCATATAAGTCATAGGTATTATACATCATCTACTCCTTGAATCAAAACAAATCATTCAAAACCAAAATATGAAAATTTTTCAATAAAGTAGGAGATTTTCTACATCTATATAACCAACCGAAACATGAAACATTTTCAATCAAATTGCAAGTCCAACACTTTAATTTTCATGCAATCTGACACAGCCTATGTTGTTATAAAAAAAAACATACGAGTACTAGTACTACCATAAATTTGACAATAACTTTAATAGAGTACCATAACAAAGTGACATAAATTACAAAAAATGATGCAAAAGACATTGAAATTGAAGTACAAAAAAGTATTTAGAAGAGTATGTGTTACATTCTAAACTCGACACGGTTAACAAATGTACTACAAGCATATTCTAATTGCAGTAAAAGGACGTGGCTATTCCTGACATAGTCTCTACACTCTAGCTATACCAGTATGATGAACCCACTTGCTAATCATACATTCTTTCTTTCGGTTTATTTTTCTTTCTTTTTGCAATCAATTCTTCAATCTTCTAATGCATTCTACGGAGTAGATTCTTTCTTTCAATTCATGGTTTACTTGATAATTCCCGAGTTATGCTCAAATCGGTTATTAATAAAATTAATAGCCATTGAAACATTAAAGTTTCTAAAGAAATGTAACTCATCTCAATAATAATAATAATAATAATAATAATAATAATAATAATAATAATAATAATAATAATATGTTGTAAAATAAAGAGAAATATAAGAGAGATTGATAGAGAATATATCTGTTCATATTATTCCATATGATAGGGGTATATATATACATAGAATATTCTAAATAGAGTTTGCTTAGATAAGAATAAACCCTAGATCTAAAATATTCTGAAAACATACAAAGAGGATAATGGATATCCACACAATATTTTCATAACACTCCCCCTTGGATGTCCATTATCGAAGATTGTGCCTCGTTAAAACCTTATTAGGAAAAACCCTATGGGATAAAAACCTAATGAAGGAAAAAGAGTACAACATTCTTCGTAATACGCTCGAAATGCTGCATCGTTAAAAACCTTACCAGGAAAACCCAATATGGGACAAAAACCATGGTTAAGGGAAAAAGAGTGCAGCGCGTAATTTCTCCCCCTGATGAATGTATAGCTTAAGGTCTTCTAATGCAATGAATCCAATATAGTTGAGTGTCTTCACACATGACGCAGAATAATATCATTCCTTGATTTTAATTTCGAGTCTTCCAAATCTTCAAATTTTTACTCAAACAAGTGAGTCTTCATATCACCAAACCTATAACAATAATACATGTGTTTGTCCACATTTCATTCAAAATCTCTGTTCAAAGTTTCCTTAACTATTATACTTATGCCTTCTTCTGGAGGTCATGAATAATCGAAATTGATGATCATTATAATTTGATTAAACATTCCTTAATAATAATATGGCAACCCATGATATTATTAATGTTGATTTTTCAATCTTGTATGAAATAATAATATAGCACATGTAATTATATACATTGATCATGGTTCTTCTGGACCATGATAAAACAGTCTCACGCATAAGTATCTTGTTGATTCTTTAGAATATTTATAATTAACACGATAGTTCTCTTTCATATACAAATAGTAATTCTCATTACTAACACTTATATGCTCAAACTTCAGGTTGAGATGTCAATAATTTAGTCACATAGAATTTTCAAGAATTTGATAGTAATTGCATTATTTAGGAGATAAACTTTGTAGGGCTGGATATTTAAATACTTCATATATAAGTTCTTCATGAACTCTTTTTACATGATTCATAACGTGCAATTAAATAAGTGTCATCAATAATTTCATTACAATTATAAGCCCATTGGAATTTAAATATCTCTTTCTAATTTTTCATCAAAGTTGTAAATATATCTTGTTATACTTTGAATGAACATTCACATACACCACAACCATTGTAAGAAACTAATCCATGCAACATGACATATATAGAACATGATAACATATTAAACAAATTATACAATGCATCTAACTTCCTACATATGCAATAAACCATTAACCTATGACTCACATGCACATGAATATAAGACTCAAAATTATGCAAGACACTGTACGGTGTGGATTTTAAAATCCATATTTCTTGGACTTCGGGTCCATGATAAACTTATGATCATTATCATTATGTCGACATCAAAATCTACATATATTTCAGATCCCTTACTTATTAGTCCATTCCATTATCCATATGCATATTATTCATCGGTTCCATTATGTACCGGTATCATAAAATTCCTTTAACTTACATTCCGCATGCTATTTTACTATGATATCTGAATACATTTCTCATTGGTACCATCATAATTTTTCTTACATCATAGGCCATCTATTATAATAATTCAGATATCTATACCACTTTTAGGGTATTTCATACAATATGGTATTTATATACTATTACACTATTAGTGTCAACTGCACTATCTTGCCAAATATCATATCTATTAAACACATCTTTATTTTGGAACCGATCATATACAACCTACACTTCAGGTGTAGTGATTCAAGTACAATTGACAAGATTTTATCTCAATGTATACACATAATTAACATGACCAAAATGTATCTTCAACGCTATGCAACATGAGTCACAACTGACTACAAATTAAATCATAAATGTGCAACATATCTTGATAATATATATACAAAAGTTGGCATATATATAACTTTTCAAACTACCATTATAGGGATAATATATATTCTTTATTTATTTATTTATTTTGATTTTCCCAACTTTTGCTATTTCTTCTCCCCCTAAGTTGGTAATATATCTCTTTTATAGGGGCGTCTAATTCTATACCAACTTAGCATATAAATTTGCATTAAAATTCATTTCATTGGGAAGATCACAATCAAAATTTATCTCTTCTGGAGAACAATTTCGATGAAGAATCATTTATTCATTAAATTTATATTTCATGTGTATTTATTATTAAATTTTCAATAATATTTTCTCTTCTGGAGATCAATGTCAATGGGGAGACATATGTTGTGTAGTTGTACGTTTTTCTTTCTTCTCCAATTTAATATGTGCTGACATATAATAGCCCCAATCAAAAGAATTGTTATACAAGCATAAATCACTTGCTCGTAATTCTAGTAGGTGATGATCTTCTGGATCATTAAAGACTTAACTAGTGTATTTGGTGAGCTTCTGATCACTTGATAGTTGACAATAATATATAAGTTATTTTGGTGAACTTCTGGTCAGCCATTACTCCTTTATCAGCCATTACTCTTTTATATAAAAAAAAAATCAAAACATATTAAATCTTGAAATTTTCATCAATACAAATTATTATAACTCACAATCCAAATATAACTCAATCTCAATATTACGTCTTGTCATTCAATTCATTTTATATATTTAATATTGAGAAAGCGTTAGCACATTATCAAATGAAACTTCAGGTTTCCATAACGGGTAATTATTAAACTCGGATGGCCTAATTTAATTATCATATCCAATCACTTCTCTAAATTTGAACTCTGGTCAGTTTACAACACAAATGATCTTTTTATTAAACTTACTATATGCATGGCCATGAATGTCATGTGATTTTAGAATACCAACATGTGTTTCTTTATACAATTTGGAAGACAATCAATTAATATTTTATACAATAATTACTCATACTCTACTAGAGTTTAAACTATAAACTTGATACATGTTAATCTTGTTGGATATTTCATACTCTTCTGGAGTCTTTTTATATAATCATGAAACATATGAACTTTACTAAAAGTGATTTCTTCTAGAAATGTAATGATATTTACCACTTCCTTAAATTTGTCATTGTCAAAAGTGACTCATTTCCTTTTCAAAGATACTTAATTTTTTAGAACCTATTGATTTATCACGCTTCAGGCATGCTATAGGTTCATCAACAATTGATGTTGTACTCTTAAGACATCAATTTTAAATTAGAGAATTTACAACTAGTATATGATAAATGTCATTTGTTTATATCCATCTTCAAGATGGTATCATTTCAAAATATTTAATGAACATGTAGTCACTTCTATTAAATAAATCGTTGATATTTAAGTTATTGTATGTATCAAACTGACTATCAATATATTTTATTATTTATACGAAAGGGTTACATACAATCTCTCCCTAATCCTTGCATATGAGGGTATGGAATGAATCAATCCAACAACCTTTAAAATCCTTGCAACTTTTAAGCCATAAATTCTTTTGCCAATTCTTTTGGCAATGTCATGTATCAAGTAACGTGTTCCTTTTAGCAAAAACATGCTTATATAAAATTATACTTATAGAACACTTATCATGTTCCTCATGCCCAATTACATTCATCTTAAAAAAACAAAACCTCTTATATTTATGGGCATAATAAAACGTTGATTATGTATAGTTTCTCACAATGTCATGTTTAATTACTTGAACTCATAACACACTTTTTGCTATATATTTAATTAATTAAGGAATTTCAAGTCCATATGTACGAGAATATATACCAATCCATCTACATTTTTCAGAAAGAGAAGGTATAAATAAGACATGACATAATCAGTTCGAGCTTTAATCAAAAACATACCTTATTCGATCCACTCAACTATACTAGCCAAATTAATTAATCTTTGGAAACATAAGTAAACATGACATTGTGTTTATAGAATCACGTTAGTATGTAGTGGATATCTAAGCAATATGCTTTAGCTTTGTAGATCATGCACATTTCTTTGTATTATCCTTAAGGGTTTTGAGCCATTTATATGTTCAAGCTAGTGTGAATACTCTTTATAAATATAAGGAAATTCAGGTCCGCACATCGTATTCAATTTACATTTATTTCAATAATCAAACTTCAAGTAGGTACATAATACTATAATTGAATGAGAAGGTAAAAATATGAAAACCTACTACTTCACGCTTTAATAAAAAATACCTGAATCAATTGAATCAACTATACTGTCGGGTCAATTATATCAATATATTGCCTGATAAAGCTTAATTAGAAAATAGAAATAAGCACATAAGCAACCAAAATTAACACGTTCACGTTAGTGGAAAACCACATGTTTCATATCATACTTGAAATATAAAAACATAATTCAATACATAAATTATAAATAGTTTCACATGTACCTTAGGCTTACTTTGTACAATTTACAAACATTCAAAGCATTAGACATAGGATTTCACAAACAAATTATATGGGTAAATAATTGCTAAATCAAACCATTCATATTTTCTATCAAGCATAGAGAAATAACCAAACTCATTTACGGATAGTAAAAGTAATACCAAAATTTAGCAAATATATGTAATACAATTTCATGAAAACCATACGTTCATAAAATTAACCCCAATAATAATTCTCAATACCCTTTTAAATTCAAACTAAACAAAACTCATAGTCAAAACAAAACTACTAATTAGTTATTCTGCATCAAATTCAACTATTCCCAAATTGCTCATTAAACTTCAGGAATAATAAATACGAAAATTTGGGAAACAATATAAACATATTATGTAAAGGTTTAAAATTAACAATAACAGGATAGTTGAGTATGAACTTTCCTGATATCAAAACCTTTCCCACTATAAAAACCAGCCTTATCGTCAACTTCATGTTATCAACGTCATCTGCTAGCCTGTAACTCATGAAAACGTCAATGAAAAGAAAATAAAGTATAGCCCTTGATTAAGGCTAATCTATTATATTATGGATGAGAAAGATGATTCAAGATAAACAAACCAATGCAATCGAAAAATAATACGAATAGTTCTTTGTAACCAAATTATTAATACCGTGAGACTCCTTGTACTAGTCCCAAATTAATTAGTGAGGATTGGGAATGATATGACATTCTTGAAACGTGTGGTTTCATTATTAGAAGATCAAAACCCATGATCAAGATTAATCTCCTTCTAATTTCTTCCCAAGATGCGACACAACAAGATAATGATGAGTATAATTTAGCACATTCAGTATACAACGAATTAATCATTAACCTAAGAAATCAACAATAAAATTTACATATTGATTAGAGCTTTGGTGCTGATAACGTGTTGTAAAATAAAGAGAAATATAAGAGAGATTGATAGAGAATTTCATATTATTCCATATGATAGGGGTATATATATAGATAGAATATTCTAAGTAGAGTTTGCTTTGATAAGAATAAACCCTAAATCTAGAATATTCTGGAAACATACAAAGAGGATAATGGATATCCACACAATATTTTCATAACATAATAATAATAATAGTAGTATAGTAGTAGTAGTAGTAGTAAAGTAATTATCAAATAGGACACTTGGCGCGGCGCAAATTTATGAAAATTTTTCCCTCCAAAATGTTATTTTTTTTAAGTGAACTAGGTTATCCCCATGTGATGCACGGTTAATATTAGCCTTTCTTGTAATTAAAATTTAGTTGCATTACATTGTACTTGAAGATTAGAATTATATAAAAATAATTTACATTTAAGGAAACTTGATTAATGGAATTTTATATATACACTTATGCATTGAAATCAAAAGTGTAGATTAAAAATAAAAAATTAAAAAAATCATTATTATTTAATGACATCATACTTAGAATTGGAGGGAGAAAATTTAATGTGAGAATGAAACGTAGGATAGTTTTAGAGTTGATGATGTCAACAATGTTTTGTTTTAGTAATAGTTAATATATTTGTAAAAAAAAAAAAAAAAATTGAAATTATTATTATTATTTTTTTTTTTAAAAAAAGAAGAATATTTATTTAACAACCAAGAATTTTAAGGATATACATTCAATAAATTTATTTATTTATTTTTAAAAAAATAAAGTTAAATACTTGTAAGTCATTGTTAATCAATCTTACAATCATTTTATTGAGGCAATCTTTACAATATGAGTTTGTGCATTTTCACAAGCCCTAAACTAGTAATAATAATGAACATCTTAGGCGAATTAATGATTTTGAAAAAAGAAAAAACAGAGGAGAAATTTTCTCCAAAAAAATACTCCACATAATTGACTTTTGATACAAATTTATCTCATTTATTTAAAACTAGATTAGACTCGTGCGATGCACGAATTGAAAAAGTTATATAATGAAATGAATTGTTTAACTTCTATTTATTATTTCCCCGTACATACTTATAAATTAGATCATAAAAACATATCTTTCATCATAAATTACTAAGTAACAAAATATAAAAATAAAAGTCAATCTGATCTATTCAAGCCATAAGCACAAGAATTTATATATTTAAGAGTTCGAGATACTTATAAATACGTGTAACTTAAGTAAATTGAAGCGATGTAATAAAAATAATAATAATAAATTGAAGCACCTTGGAAATACTCCGAAACAATGGTAACATTTAACGACAACATTAGTTCATTTTTGTATAACAAACATCCATATATATTATTAGTACATGAGTTCATATATAACTACCAGAGTTTGCACAATCCTTAGTAAAAACACACACACTAAGGGCCTATTCTCATACGTTTATTTTCAGTTCAGTTCAGTTCAGCTCAGTTTAGTTCAGTTCAGTTCAGCTCCTAATTTCCTTCTCTTATAAAATATCATTTCAGATCACTTTAGTTTAGTTCACTTCAGTTCAGCTCAATTCAGTTCAGGTCTATTCAGTTCAGCTGAGTTCAGTAAATGAGAACAGACCCTAATAGCAGTAAAACCTTAAAAAAATAATAATAAAAACGTTGTATTTACCTACAATGTTTAGCTCAATATCAATTTATTTATTCCAAACAAAAAAAATTCAAAAGATTGAAATGAATATGTATATATATATATGTATGTATGTATATATGTATATGTATATATATATATATATATGTACATATATATATATACATATATATATATATATACATACATATATACATATATATATATATACATACATATATACATACATACATATATATATATATATATATATATATATATATATATATATATATATATATATATATATATATATATATATGACATCATAAGTGCATGCATTAGGCAAGAAGTTTTTTTATGAGAGATGACACGTATACAGTTTGAGGAAAGGATGATGTCAACAATTTTCTATTTTAGTAATAGTTAATAGATTTTGAAATGTTAAGGTTAGATTTGCACTGCACCATATTGTCAAGAGAGAGAGAGAGAGAGAGGGCAAATACTTTATAAAGTTAAAGGAAATTTCATTGTAAAATTAAATTGTAACAATAAGATATATAATGCGTCTTAACTGATTATTTAGGTATTTAACTCTCCTTTTAATTTTAACTAGCATAGTGCCCGTGCGATGCACGGATTATAAATCAAATTATTAAACCCGTAGGAAAAATAAAAATAAAAACAAAGGTAATTCATTTACTATTAAAGGACTTGTACTAATGGTCAATAAAAAAAATTAAAGGAACGTTATTTGAATAGTCTTTTATGTTATTTGAATTTCTTTTAATTTTTTATAATGTTATTTTATTAATTGAAAATTAATTGAATAATACTCCACATAGCTATATAAGAAGTGGACTAATTTATTTATATCTCCCGTTGAGAAAAAACTAAAATTTTCTTATCATACCATCCGCATCAGTAGCTACAATCAATCTAATATATACATGTTTTATTTACCCGTCGCACTCATTAAATATATAGACACAATAATAACCTTATATTTGACCTACCAGAACATATATTTTCCTAAGTTAAGCATTGTGCCAAAAACTATATATTATATAATAGTCATATATATAACCAACAGCTGATTAAATATAGTATACGACACAAATACTTCGTATATAGGTATGGATACTGATAATTTTATATAAATAAAATATACGGAGTATATATTACTAAGATTTATCCCTACCTTAATTATAAAAAGGTTAACAAAACTCTTATAATAGTGCATGGACATTTATATATCTAAAAATGTTCTTTTTACATATATTTTCCCCCATTTAATTTTAAATGCCTTAAAATTGTCTCTTGAATTCGTTAAATTGATTTAAAAGGTTATGTTTATTTCAATATTTAAAGCCATTTACTATTTTCATTTCCTTTTGTTTTAATTTTTCTATTTAGAATTTATTAGACTATTAGGTTTCAAGATCGAAGTCAATATCTTTTTAACGTACAATCACTAAATCAAAGTCGCTCAACTAAAGTTTTGGATATTGCATAGCTACACAACATCCAACACATTTAATGATTACATGCAAATAATTTTAATAAAACTACGCATTCAATATAAGTTATTAAACAATTTAACTATATATACATTTAGATAGGTTTATATCTTTCATATTAACAAAAATTTACAAATGTTATTATCATATTTTGAAAAAAAAAAAAATAAGACTTTGGAGTTTGTATAAGATAAATAAAGGATAAGTTAATTCCCGTCATATATGCATTGAGTTTTGGGTGTTCTATCCAGTTCACCCTTTGGGCTAATCCAGATTTGAGAATCAGTTCTAGGTTATTAGGTTCCACTCCCCTTCCGATTGTTGTTGCAGGGGAGCACACAGGTCCTCCCTACCAAGTGTAGTCTCAATCACCACTACACCAACAATCAATTGGTGTAGTGGTGATTAGGACTACACTTGGTATGGAGGACACGTGTTATAAATTATTATGTTATATACGTATACTTTTTTATATTATAAAAAATATTATATTATATACACATACTATTATAGTTAAAAGTATTATTATGTATAAAACAACATAAATTATTGCACATGATTGTTGTATATCTAGTATAGTACATGAGCAATGCACGATTTTTAAATCAAAATGTTAGTTTTTCTAAAAAAAATTCATAAGTAATAGCATTGTTAATACGAATATTACAATTTAAAACATGAGTAATAGTTATAATACATTTTATATCTATCCCTTTTCCGTCAAATGTCTAATTCAATTTAACTTTTATTCCTCTTGTTTAGATTGGTTATTGGTTCTTTTTTTTTTTTTTTTTTTTTTTTTTACAAGAAAAACAAAAGGTCATTGTATTGAAAATGAAAGGCCGATTAAAATTAAATTTATGTTCAAGATTACGTATTCTTTTCCAAGACAACATTTCGGCTAAGCATTCAGTATTTGTCAAGGAGTACAACAAACGATAAAAGTAATTTTTACACTATTTTGTATCTTTATCAAAAACTTTTGTATTCATCCGATTACTTGAATTGAATTTAGGATAACTTGTAGACTATTTTGGGTAACTTTTATCAATAAAGCATAAATAACTTTCATTCATTACAGGGTAGCTTTTATAATAGGTGCACAATATTTTATTGTACACCTGATTTTTTTTAAATGTTTGTATTGATTTCATAATTGACGTCAAACTAAATATTATCGATTTTATTTAATTTTCATAAAAAAAAACACAATATTAGCCTTTCAAAATACGAAATATTTGTTTCCTTAATTATGCCACTTTAATCATATTACTTCAAATTAATTATTATTCTTTAGCTTAACTATAAATAAAGATTGGAAAGATTTTATGGATTATTTGTAGTACTGGAAAGTATATATTTATTATAAAAAAAATTAAATCAATATTTATGTTAGGAAATCATGAAAATCTTATGCTTGTATAGAAACTTGCTTTTATTGTTTGAAGTTTAACAAAAATAACTATGCTTAAATATGTAAACAGTAATTATATAGATATATTTTATACATAAGATAAGCCAATGAGAGAGTGACATTTTTCATCCTCACATTGAGGCGCTTGTCTTTTAGTATAATATATAGATAGATAGATAGATAGATGAATGTTAGACATTTACATGTTTTGTTTAAGGATACAGCTACACCAAACTCAAGACCCTCCTCACATGTGAACCAACTTAAAGTTTATTTGATCCATAATTATCCAACCCAAACATGCCCATGTTGGCTGGCTTGAATTGAAATCTAAAGGGTTAAAAACTCACTATGGTGATCATTGGTCGAGCTTTGGCAAAAAAAAAAAAAAAAAAAAAAAAAAAGCCCGTTTTGAGCCGAAAAATCATGCCCAAACCTGCAATTTCAGAATAAAAAAAATAGCAGACTTTTATGGCTAAAATTTGGTCGTGTATAGATTTTTACTAAAATGTAATTTTAGAATGTCCAAAACCCAATTATTTAAAGAAAAATGCATGGGATCGAGTTAGCCTGAAGAAATTAAGGCCCATAAATTTGCTCTAATCCGACTTTTTCAGACCGGATCAATGGGTTAAGGCAACTTTGATCAAGTAAATGGCCGACGTAATCTAAATCGAACGTGATCTGGCCCAAACTTGAATCTGAATGGAAAGCTAGACTAATTAGACATGACTCGGCACAAATATAATCCAATAAGACTTGACTAGATTGGACTCATAGCCGATCCGAACTTAAATTGATAGCTTTGAGTAGATGTGCTAGCTAATAAATCAATAAATGTTTTATGTGGATTCTTGTATTATTTTCAAATACTTGCATGTATCCGCCCTTGTACAAAAAAAACTCAATTTTCATTTGATCAATGAACTTATAATCCTAGTAGTTTAATTGAAGTAAGGCTGTTTAAATCAGGTTAAATTTTACTCTAACTGAATTAAGACTAAACTTTCTATCAATAAAAATTGCAAGCAAGTCCTTTACAATAGAACGCATTTAGAGATTTATTAATATTGTAAAAGGGGTCGGGGCTGAAACAGTGAAATCTATAAAATATCAATGAACGCACATGAGAACTTTGAAGAATTAGAACAAATTTTTTAATATAATTTAATTTCTTTAAAGGTGGGGCTGGACGTAGATTGGCAATCTGATACGAGAATCATGACATATATTTGACTAAATTTTAAAGTATGAAATAGTATATAAACCATGCAAAATAATTGATGACTTTGGGCAATCTTGATGCATTAAAGTAATTATGAAGAGCTTTGACTTAAAATGAATCAAATGTCGCAAATGCAAATGTCATGGAGCTTTTTACCCTATTTGTAATTTTGTATGGTTGACAAAGTATTGGTGTACAAGGAAATTGACTAATCACACCCTAAAAAGTAAAAATTAAAAATAAGAATTTTTTATAAAAGAAATTGACTAAAATTAATTTATACTGAAATAGATGCTGTCTCCACTAAACTACTTAATTTATACTCATCATTTTCCAGGTTTGTTATACCACGTATTATTGAGCTTACTATGCAAAATTATTACTCCATATTTGAGTATTATTTTACACTACATCAATATTCGCCCGTCACATGGTGATGATAAATAATTAATCTGTATATATTTTTTAATTTTGTTATTGATAACTTTTTAAGTTTTATTCTTTATTTTTTTTATTTTTTTTGTATAAAAATGTGTTTTATAAATATAAAAAAGCATGTAGGTAATCCTTTTTTCTAATGGTTTAATTTTTTTAATATTTTTTATACTACATCATAATTTTTACTATATTGTTATTGAAAATGTATTAAAATGATTGTTAGACAAAATATATTTAACATTGCATTATTTATTGAACTTAGGGTCTGTTCTCATTTACTAAACTGAGCTGAACTGAATTGAACTGAATTTTTTATGAGAGAGGGAAATTAAGAACTGAGCTGGGCTAAACTGAACTGAACTGAAGTGAGCTGAACTAAACTGAAATTAAGCTGAAGAGTACAAACCCTTATATGTTTAGAGTGGAAGTTAAAGAAACAGTATCTACATCTATTAAATATTGTTGTGCTAGTATTAGAAATATCCAAAATTAGTACGTTGTATACAACAATATTGATACAAAATTCAAGTTTTAGATTTTCAGTTTCATATCTACTTGGTCCTAATTTCTAGCAAGTAAAATGAAAGGGCAAAATAAAATAAAATGATGACATCATAGTTAAGTTTGAAGGGAAAATTTTAATTAATGAGAGCTTGACACACAAGACACTTTAAGGAATTGATGACATATCATTAACACGTTTTGTTTTAGTAATAGTTAATAAATTTAGATTTAAAAAAAATATTATATAAGGATTACTTACTTATGTTTATGAGTGTGTAACTCAAAGATTATACAATGCGCTGTAATTTTTTACATACTTGAGGAAATAAGGGTATAATTGTGTTTGATAATGTGGAATAAATAAATGAAAAATAATAACGAGAAAAACAATAAAGAAGATAAACAAAGAACACAAGAATTTACATGGTCGGTCAAAATAGACATACATCAATGGGTAGGGGATTCGAGAGCTTGTTCACTATAATGGAGAAAGAACGAGAGAATTATACATGGAGTCCTCAATCTAATGGCTTAAAAGGTATGATCTAATTGATCAACTAACAATCCTTTTATAACATAAGGAAACCCTAAAATTGTTCTCCAAGTATATTCAAATAGCCGTCATAGAAGAAATATAATTTTGGGAAATTATTTCTATTATAATTAAGCTAAAATTGGACCAAAAAAACGCCCAACTCAACCAAGCATGGACGTGCTATGTCGAGCACTTCGTCAGCATCGTTCCAGCTTCGTCAGGTCTTTGTAAAACGATTATAACTTTCTCGTTTATTAATGGAATATAGGGCATATGACGTATCGTTGGAAATCTCTTGAATCAAGCTATCACCACCAACTTGATTAACCTCAAAATCATTTATAGTTTGAGAGATATGAGCATTCAAAGTTAGCTCTATTAGATTTCGAGTCACAATTTAACAGTATCCATATAGGATAGATAAGTATAATTTCGAATAGTTTTCATATTAGATGCTCTACTCAATTAGCCAATCACCCCCAAATGAGAGTAGAAAAATAAAAATAAGATGTCTCTATCAAATTCACAAACTACAATAACTACCACAGTAGTCAACAATTTCTAAGAAAAGATAAATGGGAATTGAATAAACCCCTCAAAAATTTACTATTTATATTCAACAGTACATTACATGAATCAAGCAAAAGCCAGGAGAAATGGAGGGTACAAAAAAAGTTTCCTCTTTTTCTTTTTAATTTTTCCTTTTTTAAGTAGCCACCCAAAAAGGTTCCCAATTAATTAATCCCTTATTCCCTTGCCCTCTTTCTTTGCATCTACTTGTTCTTTGAATTTTTCCAATTCCCAATTTTACCCCTAACTCTTTTGAAATTCCATTCATATCCTCCAACAAATATGCATCATTTTTTTTGTTACATTCTTCTAAAACCTCTTCCTTAACAACTTCTTCCTCTAGCCCCTCTTCATCATTTTCTACCAATTCTTCCACCCCATTGTCGTTTTCGTTGTCGTTATCGTTATCGTTATCGTTAATGTCTTCCATCATCATGGACAACCTTAGACGGCCATCACTTCGCTCGGCTTGCATACAAGCCTGAATAGGAGGGGTAGAGACAGCCTCAATTACCAACCGACCATCTTCACGGTATGGTCTAACACATATATTACTCGTACCGGCTATTGTAGTCAAGGGAGGCGGAAACTTCCCTTGACCTAATGATAATTCCTTCCTTATATCAAACTTTTGTCGCGGTGTTGTTCTTCCTTTCGTTGCCGTCGTTGTTATTTTTGTTTTTGTTGTTGTTGTCGTTGTTGATGTAAATAAACTATCGGTACTTTCCATGTCGAAAGTGCCGGTTTCATTTCCTAGACTCTCGGTACACATTTTCAAACTTTTTTCACTAAGCATGAATGATGATCGTTTAACTAAAGGATGTACATATACAACCTCTTCTTTAGGTACCGCGTCTCTTTTACTAGTTAGAGCTTCAATTGAGCTCCAACCCCCGGAAGAATTCGAACTCGAGGGTGTAGTTTTAGCTCCATACAAGGAATTAGAGCTAAAATTTTCGACCGAGTTTTTTGTTGATGAATTTAGTTTTAGGCTAAGGGTAGTTCTTGACTCAATGAAGTGTGACTCATTATTACAACAAGGTTGTAATTCTTGATAAACAATGGTTGACATTTTAAATTTTTGTGGAGAGATTTTTTTTTGGAGGAAATATATGAATTATGAAGAAGAGAGTTTAGAAGAAGATTTTGTATTTTTGAGTAGTAGTAGTAGAAGTGAACATGGGATGTAATGAAGAGGCAAGGTTCTCTATTTATAGGCCATAAAAATAAAGTCATCCATAAAGTTTCTAACGTAAGAGAGAGAGTATGGGATTGTGGGGGGGGGGGGGGGGGGGGGAGAAGACCTTTTTCCACCACTAGAATTGTAAATTAGCTTGACAAATATTCACTTATTTTTAAAAGTAAATGACTTATAATAAACGGTCTTGAATATAAAAATCTAACATAAGGGAAGCAAGGAATATACTCTCATGTTATTTTAAAATTAGGAGAGAATCAACAATAGTTTGTTCACTAGGTAAAAATAAAAGAGTATAGTAAAATAAATTTTGTGAAACTAATAGATGGACCTTGTAGGGTTAATTACTACGAGTATTTTTTTTTTTTTTATAATCTTTGTGGGTTTTACGTTAATATTCTAATCTGATTCGACATATGGTCATCTCTAAAATTTGGAGTTACGCTCCTCCTATTTCCTTTTATCATCTTTTTCTAAAAGAAAAAAACAGAAAAAAAGAAGAGCAGAAACAAAGGATTTATCAAATTTTGTTGATAACGATTGTTCCTCTCTTTTTCTTCTTAAAAAGAAAAGAAAATCTCCACATGCTTAAGAAATACAGCTTTACTCAAATGCATTTTCGGAACCGTACCATTCATAACACTACAGATAACACCATAAATCAGCCAACATCCTTGAAATTTCCAATAGCAAAAAGCACAACATATATTCCACATACTAATAATATGGGATTAGCAATCAATACATGCTTTGAAACTTATAACATGTGTTTACTTTAAAATTATTAAAACAAATAAATTTGGGCTGACTAAAAGACCCGGTGGGCCGCGTCAACCCATGCCCAACCAACCAAGCCCAACCTATTTAAAAGCTCCATCTCCTAAACCCGATCAAAACGTGATTTAAGGTTAATTTCAACTCGTTATTTAGGTTAACCCATTTAAGTTAATTAATTGTGTGCATAATATGTTACTCAAACTTTACGTGCTTACACTTTAATTATTTAAAATTTGATATACTAAAAATTTATATATATTGTGCCAATATCACGAAAAAATGGTTGCAAATTAACTAACGGATTGACTCGAATTTATAACCTGTGCCAAATTAGGTAAAAATAAAAAGATATTTACCATGATAAAAACAAAATAATGATATACTAAACCCCCATGAAAAGGACAGTACATAGTATACAAACTATATACTCCAAATAAACATTTCATGCAAAATTATAATATAGTATACTATACCATGAAAATAATGATATACTAAACCCCCATGAAAAGGAGTACAAATTAAAATCTAGTACGTTACACATAATATCATATAGTATACTAGACCATAAACTTATCCAAATAAAAATTTCATGCAAACTTATATTTACAATCAATTGCTGACCTACTTTAATTTAGTATGATCCAACAACAAACAAGTTAGATGGTATCCTGAGCATTTTGCTAAGAATTGTATAGTATTAATTCAATTAATTTCATTTGCTAAGCCACAAGATGACAACTTACAAATTCCACTATGTATTAATTAAAACACAGTGTTTCCCATTCTTCAACTTAATTAGTTTTCTAATCTAAACTTTAATTCAAGGTTGGTTCATGTTAACATCATAAACTAAATCCTAATTTTAGTTTAATACATAATTCTGATGACGTTAATCAGCACAAGACACCTTTTCACTTGTGTATGTCTAACATCCATGTATTTAAAGGAAGGAGATAAAATGATTAATCCAGGTTATTTATTGTCTCGAATGTCGGTGATTAATCTAATTAACCCACCGGAGGCTGCTAATTACCGGCAACATCATTGCATTATTACGGCCTTGTGTCTATGTTATGTTGCACTCTAGGATCCAGGCATCTGGGTCCTGCTAGTAAGCCTCATGTTAACTTTTATTTTTTTTTTACTTTATAGGCGGTTAGTCATTGATGATTTGTACACATTTTATTTTTTAAAAGTTAATTATGACTCAAATGTCTAGGTATAGATTATAGTATAACTAGCACGTTAATTACACTACCAGAATTTATCCACCACAATCATATATAATGCCTTGAATCCGCTTGGTACTTGAAGGTGATGATCCATAAATAATAGATCAAAAAAATCGTGAAAATTGAGGTTTGGTCAAGGTTATTCTTGTTTAAAAAATAAATAATACCTTAGTCCATCGAGTATATAATTAAAGATATTGATTTCCATCAGGCACTCTATTACATGGTAAAGTTCACTAGTAGTAATCGATTGAGCTATTCCTGATAGAGCATCAAACATATTTCTGAGTTTTAAGCATTCAACCATCAGATTAAACTTTTGGTGTTGAGATGATCTTCTAATATAGTCGATCCAAAATTGACACAAATTGGGAGACATTGCGGATCAAATATATCTCCGTCGTCCTTTTAACACCCAACTCTCATAAGAGGATGTTACATGTTAGAAGAATGGAACATAGGCCAGCATAACATGGGAAACTCCACTCTAAAGGTTGAACCCACTAGTATATTAATTGTCTCTAGGACCATGTTGTCTGGTGGAGGCCAACTTACATCTGACCTACCCTAATAACCTTTTAAAGTACATACTACTACTAATTTCAAAAAATTAATGTAGGGGTAGTATATATATACCTCTAATAATACTTAAGGTTGTACTTGCTTCATTAATACAGTGCTAAACACCTTGTCTGGGTTTCCTAATGTAGATAAATACTTGTTACTTTTGGTTTGTTTGTGGAAAATAAAAACTGCTACCAATACAAATTCATGAACATGTATTTGTACTATTTTATACTTTCTCGTTTTGGGGTATGCCCATGTGCAACACCCCTTTACCTTTGTAGATCTAGTTTAAAGCAATTTAACCTGTAGGATTGCCTAAGGGCCATGCTAAAGGGCAAGCAACAGCGCTACCTTGTAGGACTATGGCCTGGATCGGTGTTGTGTAACAAGCTAGACGTATAGTAAATGCAATGTACGAAGTACGGAGTAGTTTTTGGTGTGTTGTACTTGAGTGTGTCCCGCTTTTTTGATTTCCTTCTTTTTGAGAGGGGGTCGGGAGCGAAGACTGAACAACCATTATAAGAATCCATGTTTTTTAACGACTGGTACATAATTAATTAATCAATTGATAAATTATTAACCAACTATTTGAACATTCATCTATAGAGTTGAGTATAGATTAGATACTGATTTGAGATGTGATATTTTATCTACTTTGAGAAATTTGTTTATTTGATATTTGATAGTTTTTAATTGAATATCATTAGATATATTTTGTTGTGAAATTTAAATTTAAAGAATGTTTGCCATGGGAAAAAAATTTGAAACACAATTAAGCATCACATCATCAACTTTATGAATTACTTAGTTTTTTAAAAATCAAATAGTTGATTTGTTTAGATCAAATGTGGTATTCTTAAAAATCGAATTTGATCTAATAGCGAATCAAATATTTAAATTCCGGATCATAAATCTGAAAAAATATACTCGGTATATACAATAGTGAATAGAACATTTGATTTTAGGATGAGCATTGCATTTTACCACCCTAGCTAATGATTGTGTTAGTTGGAATATGCCATGTAATGGTTATATTACATTCCAATGTACAACATGTCTTGATCAAAGCAATCTCCAGTAATAATCACGTATACCTAATGTTTGGGGACGATTGGACATAAATTTCAATGTTCTACAATTGGGAAAAAGGTACGTCATGTCTTTGTTGTACTGTATCAAGGTCATATGTGCCGGAATTTTAGACTATTGTTACAATAATATTGAATCTTGTTTTCGTTGTTATTTGTTAGTTTTGTTACCTTACAATCCAGACCCATGAGCCCTTTATGTCCTCTATACGACCAAAGAAAATCCGTTTGGGATTCGTCGGCATCAAATGAGTCTTTCAAATTGTCGGCCTAAACTACATCACTCCTCTACTTTACGATGTACCTTTAGTAAATTGTATCTACATTAATTACGAGAAAACATGTCACTCAGTAAACGAACACGTCAACATTTACTCTATTGTTGAATTTTGATTTATATTAGGTATCTCATTGAATTATTGAGTTGGAAAGTTGAACATCACTATTACATTGACATACGTCCACTTCGATGCTAAATTAAATTGTACCTTTCATGAATCGCCTTTATCTAGGCAAATATTTCACATAATTCACAATACCTAGAGTAAACATCAAGAATGCCAAATTACCAAAAATTGTGACTCAAACTATATTATTTTAAAAAAAAAATCAAACATTCATATATTTCATAATTGGTTCGATTATACCAAGATATTTTGGGTGTTATGTTCGAGAGCATTAAGCAATGGCCTCTAAAAAGTTGACAACAAATGAGAGAAAGACACATCTTCGTATTAATAAATTGTGTCATCTTCATCATAAGTTAAAAGCTTCTAAAAGTAGTAAAATACAAAATGAAAATAGAAAATGGAAGCCATATGTAAAACAACATTCAGTAACAACCTCCTCTTGTTCGTCAATGGTTTCTGACGTAATGTTTCAAACTAATTTTTTTCCTATTCTTGGTTATTCAATTCATATGACTTGCAAGTTAATGGACCCATACATGATATCATCAATTCAATGCTAAAAATTGCTAATTATTAGATAAAATAATGATTAATTTCCAAGATTAGAAATAAAATAATGTCATAGCCACCTTTTCTATGTCATAATTAGATTGAATTCTTTTGTTTGGCAAATCTTTATTGGCCAACGTTTTGTGTACTACTTATTGGTTACCATCAAACAATATAGAAGTATTTGGTAAATGACTTTTTATTTAGCAAAATGAAAATTTTGATAAAATGGCTTTTAGGGGACGACTGGATTCGGTGAATGCTCCCGAAACCTTTTTTTTGAACATTTAAGACGGAGACCCAAAAGTGTAATGGTACAAAAACTTGAAGAGTAGAATCATAAAGAGACTAATTAAATAAGGGAGCTGAGAGGGAGACCGAAATTGACTTAGTTAGAAAGAGTTAGGAAGGATATAAAATGTATGCATTTGCATAAGGATGATGCATTGGATCGTAAGGGATGGAGGATGAACATTTTTGTCGATGACTAAACGGAATAATCAATATTGGTTCATGTAACCGACCCCATTTATGGATTAAGACTTCAATTAATTTATTGATTGATTCTTTATACAATTGATGTTGTCAAAATTCTAATAAACGGTATTTATAAGGGGGAGAATGTAACTACTATCAACTTGGCAAACAAGCTAATAAACTCTAGTAATTCAAAGAAATATTGAAAGTGAAATGATTAAGCAAAATACACAAATCTGTCTACTAGATAACATACTTTAAGTAATATAAAGAATAATACTCGTAATATATATTCATGGTTTAAGATAGAAGAAAAAGTAGCTTCTTCTAGCTTAGATTAAGAACTACTTCGTATGAAAGACGTTATTAATTAAGAAAAGAATGTTTATATTTGTATTATATTTATGGTTTATAAACAACATTACAAAATATTTCTCTACTTAAATATTAAAAATTGGCTGCTTGTTAAAAAGGTTCATATTAATATAATTTTAGTTAATTATGATATAAAAGACGGTATAAAAAGACAGACAATTGCTTCTCGATTAAAATTAATACGAGTAGCCACATTATTAATTTAAACTACAGTACCAACTTAATTAATAATTATAAAATCCGAATAAAAAGTATCCGTCAAAATAAATATTATTCTATTATAATGTCTACGTATGCAAAAGGAATCACTTTAAAAAGATGTTAACCTCAAACAAAATACATGGTTAATGGTCCCCTACACTAATACATAGTCTAATTTGAAGCTAATTATACCCCTTAAAGTTAATTACAGAGACAACCTAACTACTGGGAGCTTAAAAAGGCGAGCCTCGTAACCTTTGAGAGGGTCTACGAGAGTAGCTAATCGCTAATTATAGACATAATAGTGTATTAGTGTGTGGTTAGTAAACCGAAGAGACAAATTAAAACAATAGATTATGTTGCTAATTTAATCATGGTGTTAGAATCAAATCTGTTTGCTAATGACAACTAATTTGATCTTTCACTGATCTTATTTGTACAACATGTTCTTGCTTCTCCGTAGTACTTTCCTGACATAAACAGCCTGTGATTTTTGTAAAATCTTTCGGGATTCATACACTTTGGTAGTTAATTACAAGTACTAGTATTAGTTTCCTGGAAAATTCTCCGTACGATTTGCATATACTCTCCTTTTTATTTAATTACTAATTTTGTACCTGTTGTTTATTGAATTTTAAGATATATGTCAATTTTTTTTTAATATATCATTGATACAAAATTAATTAATTAGGAATTAAGTGTTGTTGTGACGATTTGCTATCTAGTAGGAATGTGTGGAAGTGTTCGATTTAATACATAAAAAAAAAATAAAAAAAATAGCAAAAAATAAATAAAATAAATGTTCAAAGCCCGTTGGGTTGACCCGGGCCGAACCCAAAACTTTGGGTAAGGGTTAAATATTTCGTGACTCGTAACCTGAAACTACTCAATTCGAGATGACTCTTGGCCCGACTCTAATTGACAGAGATACATGGTAATAAAATTCTATTAGACTGTGAAGTATATATTATTTTAACCGGTATGGATGTTTTACGCTTTGAACTACTTCTTTCGCTGCAAAAAATATTATGATAAAAAAAATATGTTTATTTGATAATTTTTGTGAATTATAATCTAATAACTTTTTTCGAATAAAATTATAATTCAATTTGTACCTTTGAAATATTGGTATTTTATCGAAAATAAAACTCTAAACTAACAATTTTATTCTAAAATTATATCCAAATAAAAATCTAAACTAACTTTTTTATCTTATAAAATCTATTTAAATCTATCCAACGTGGCACAACACTTGGCGAAAAGTTAGAATGTCAAGTGTCGTTGTTTCGTGACCTAGCTAAAAGTTTAGCTTTATAATGAGTTATATGATATAATGAGTTGTATGATATCTTTTTCACACCCGACTCCCGAGTATACTTATGATCGATGAAAATACTATAGATGTGGTTATGAGCATGTTTGTGGCAAAGCTTGTATCTGATCACAATTAAGAGGTTGTGGGATTAAACCCCACTAGTAATAATTTGGGGTTTACTTCCTTTACCCTTCCCTGCTATTTTTAAAGTGCCTAACCCATTAATTAGGATCGGTAGGATCTATGAGAGGTTTTTGGCCCGTTAAGGCCCATCTTCTTACCAACCAAAAAAAATGTGGTAAGTGCATTTTATTGTAAGAAAAAGGATTATAAAAATTATAACTGCTTTTATAGAGTGTTTAGGTTGGGGGTATAGATAACAATTACCTTTATTTGAAGGGTAATGGTATACATAGTATAAAGTATTGATTATCATTACCTTCCTCAAACAAATATGTTTAAGTCTTATGATAAATAAAAGTTCAATGATTCTTTATTTATTTGTTTTTATTATTTTTTAAAAGACAAACGCTAAGAACCATTATAGGAAGAACGAAGAGAACAAAGAACAAAAACTGAAAAGGTCTTGCAGCAAACCAGTAGCTGTGGAGCTCGAACAATACAACTAAGAAAAACGAACCACAACCAAACAATGGGCCAAGAGAAGCCGAATTAACTGAAACACTCGAGATGGACCAAGAGCGCAGAACATAAACATTGAAGAGAACCCGAATTGGCATTAGAAGCGAAGGAAAGAACCTGAAATATGCATCATGTTGCTGAAGATTGGACTTGTGACACCATTCCACTCCTAGGGATTGAAAAGCATATCTACATCCCAGGAGTTTGGGAACAAAACCTATAGAGTCATACACCTTAACGACTCTATGAGAAACCGTTCATCCAAATGCAATTTCTCTTCTTGCAACTCTACAAAGAAAATGAAAGAAAATGGAGGACTTTGCTTAACCCAAACATCAAATATGGGTAGCCTCCTTCAAGATATTGATTAACAACTAGCGATGACTGACCTTGTTATCACCCAAACTAACAAGGGATAATAGCAATCTCCTAAATGCCCATATCATCCCACAACCTAGTAACAAGACATGCAAACCAAACTCTTCCCTCAAAACCAAACTCTTTCTGCAAACTCCATATGCGGGGAAAACCATCCACTTGCGCAAATAACTTCACCCCCTGAAGAACTGTTTTAACTACCAGGGGAACACATTTACACCTCGACAAGGCTACTAGTAGGACCACCAACAAAACTAATAAGGGATTTCCTAAACTTACAACCCTTAAAACCAACCAACAAGACTAAAAAAACCACAGCAACACTTCGTTACCTTCCACAACTAGAACTACTCTGGGACTCTAACTCATGAGCAAGTAGAGAAAGAGAATTATTTAAAAACAAAAACCCAAGCAGCAAAACAAGCAACTTATACAAGAACAACATAAATAAATTAAACTAAAGCAAAACCAATAACAACAAATAAAAGAAAACAAACACACAAACTTGTGTGAGAGAAGAGGAAAAGGTAATGAAACCTGATAAAACCTCTCCAGCAGAAACCCAATCCAACACCAAGAACAATCATCAACGACAACACAATGAAATCCCACTTAACCTTACCTTGGATACGCGAGGAAACCTAACCTTAATTTCACCTTTACCGTTGGGAATTAATTAACGAAATTCCTTTCGACGGCGGCGTTAAGACTAACCTTTGGTTCTTGATTTGTTGAAGGAAGCCGCAAACCACTTGACGATGAACCCAATTAAACAAAACCACCGAAGAGGACCCTTGAATTCTTCACCAACAGACCCAAAAACGAAAAATTAAAAAGCAGAAAAGGAAGTTAACGGAGAGACTAGGCTCGCCAGCGATGGCTAGGTGAAGCGCGCCAGTCGCCGATGAGTAGGGGCTGAGAAAAAGGGGGTTGGTGGTCCCAGTGGGGGATAAGGATGGGGGTTAGAGAGAGAAAGGGTCGAGAGAGTTCGTTTTCTACTTTTAATTGTTTTCTTTCTATCTCGCTTCCATCTATATACCTATATTTAAGATAGTTTTTTTCGGGGGAGCTGAGTTTTCCCTGGCCTCCTAAACTCTTATTTTTTTTTATGGTTGAATCATTATTTTGTTAAGGATCTTCATTATTTATTTATTTAGTTATTTATCATGATCGAATATCGAAAAACACTCCTCTAGAGACTAATCTCTCCGTTCCAAAATAATTGACATAGTCAAATTAAACTCCAAATTTGGCATACATGCCAATGCACTAGTTTGACCTTAGATACATATGAAAAATATTATTACAAAAATATAAGAAGTTAAATTATTGAACTTTAATTTAATACCTATTAAACAATATAGTTCTTCATAAACTTCTTTTTATACTTTACTAAAAAAATAAAAGTTAAAATTAGTGTATGAATAATGAAAAATATTTAGAGCACTACTCCCTTTACCCCTAAATTACGTTTCTACTTCTCTCTATTATGTGATAAATAAATGTTTGTTATGAGTAGGAATGTAAATTTAGGGATGGAGGAAGTATATATTAATTACTATAACTCCAAAGACTAATAAGTATGACTAGAAAATTATCAAGTTTTCATACCATAGAGAAGATCTGTATTACTCTTACTGTTATGACTTAGGAATACTTTTTAAAAATCTTTGACTAATGGAGCATATTAGAAAGGAAATAAATAAACTGTGTAACCTTAAAAACAGTACATGATGAAGCAACGTCATCAACTTTCGATTCATTCCACTCTTGATAATTTAAGAATTTAATATTGGAATTATATATGTGACATGCACTTCCCTAATTAAACCGTCAGCAACCTAATTTGCACTGGTTATAATCACATATTCACACACCAAGTTAAGTTTGATCTAGCAGAAATACCACACCTTTCTTGAGCATGGAGGCTTAATTCTTAAGGGACATACACTTTAAATGTGGGGATTTCTTAGTTCTTATCCTTCCCCTTCCTTTTTAAAGTCTCTGATTTGTAATGATAAAAAAAATTGGGTTAAGACGCAATTTTTAATTTATTGTTGGATTACCATGCACAAGCAAGGTACTTCAAATTTATAAAATTCATTTTATTTTGATGAATTTTAATGCATAAAATACTCTTGGAGTACCATGCACAAGGTACTCCTGAATTTTCGTATTGATTATCGGGTTTCCAATATGATATCCAATAGTGAAAATTTAGACTTTAAAATCCAGTTATTATGTTATATCATTCAACATTAACTAACAATAATACCACATGCATGATCATGACCAAATTACTAATCATTTAAATTATGAAGTGATTATGAAGTAAAGTAAGAGTTTATATTTTGGATAAAAATTAAATAGATTTAAGTAAGATAAAAAAAGAAAATAATTAGTTTTTGGATTGAATTGGGAAAACCGTTAATTTAAAATGATACCCAATAACCGTACGACCGTACTGATAACAAATTATCGGATCAGTAACCTGAACCGTTGTGGTTATCGAAACATGTACTCTAATTTTCGGTTTGGTTACGGTTCGGATTTTCGGTTTTTGGATCATTTTTCTCAACCCTAAGTTGGCCACACTGTGTACCCAAGGTTACTTGTACAGGGTTACTTGTTTGGTCAGGGGTTACTTATTTTGGAGTTACTCGTTTGGTTAGGGATTACTCGTTTGGTTAGGGGTAAGTTATAGGGGTTACATATTCAGGGGGTACTTATTCAAGGGTTACTCAGACGGTCAGGGATTACTCTCACACAGAAAACGCGCTAATCGACTAAGTAAGTAACCCCCTACAAGTGACCCATGTGTAGGTAACCCCTACAAGTAACCCTTGAATAAGTAACTGATATAAATAATCCTTGAATAAGTAACTCCTACAAGTACTTGAATAAGTAACTCCTACAAGTAACCTCTGCCACACGATGTGGCCAACTACACAGAAAAATTGTTATTAATTAAACTATTCAGTACTACTACGCGTTTTCAATGAGGAACCAATAATTCACAACTACCCTAAGATCAAAAGAAATTAGCATACATTGACTAAATTACGTCATTATGCAAGAGTTGAGAAAGCATGCATATCAATTATGGTGGAATCTCTTTCAATTAAGTGTCTTTTATATAATCAAATCTAACACCATTGTAATGGACAACAATAAAGAGTCATAATTTGTCATGTACTATACCGTTACTATAATAGACGTTATTAATCTTCCATTAGCATTTAATTTAAAACTGAAATTAATTATATATATAAACTTTGAATCAAAATGTACGTATACATAATTTCACAAGTACACACCATGTGTAAAAATCATCCTTTCTCTCTCCAAAACCCTAGCCTCCATTGTTGAATAATGAAGGGGCTTTCATCGATTTTAATCGGTGGAAAGCCCCAATCCTTGTTTCTTTATTGTTTTTTTTAGGTTTATAATAATATTTCCTCCTTTTGGGAGGAACTTTTCTCCCTCGAAAGAAAGGGTTTCCGATCTCCTTCGAAAGACAAGGTTTTTTCGACCTCGTTCGAAAGACAAGGTTTATCTCCTCTTTTCGAGGGAGAAATTTTTTAGTTTTGAATCCATGGTAACAGATCTAATGGATTGTCGTGAAATTATTTCGTTGGTGAAAAAGTTATCAAGTTTTCGAATACGAACAGATGAATCAGAAGGAAATCATCCTCACGGCTACAAAGGATCGTTAGATTGTCTCTCCAACAAGGCTGTAATTTTCAGCGATATAAGCGGGAGATGCTCCGCAATGCAAGATCTACTCGACGATCGTAGTTTTTATGAAGGAAAATTCTATTTGATTCAATATCTTATGTATTTGTTAACGTCGAATCTCTATTGTAGATGTCGTATGACTTTTAATTAATGAAATATTTTTGCTATTAAAAAAAAAAAGGTACACACCATGTGCATTTGCAGCTCATGTCTATAATACAGTTTAAGTTAATGTTTTTGTTTTTGTTTATGTTTATATTACTCTGTAACATATATAATCCGTGATTGGCTAATTTGGTTTTAATTAAGCTAATTAATTAAATCAATAATTGAGAAAAATAATAAGCTTGCGTCATCTTTTTTTAGCCTTAAAATGAAGTTAAGAGTCAGCTCTTTTGATATTGCTCATTCCTTAATTAATAATTTTCTCTTAAAAGTTAAGTCTTTAAGAAAGACAAGGACATTGAAGCTTATGTAAGCACTAAAAGAAGAAGGGCACCCATGCACTAAAAGCATTCTTTTTGACTAATACAATAATGGACAACTTTTCTTCTCTCCCTCCTGGCCTCATCCTATTAGTTTCAAAGAATCGAATCACATTGGTCCATAAAGAAAAAAATAACAACATAAAGAATATATGCCATATTTGCCACAATTTTAATTGCTTGGGGATATTATGAATTAAGGATTTCTAAACTTTGAATAAATAGACGTCTTTGGATTCTGACATTTATATATAAATACTCGCATTTCAAAAAATCAACCGAAATAATGAAGCAATATTTTATAGTAAAAAGTGGTCGGTTAATGGTAATTTAAGCAAAAAAACTGGTATTTCATGGTAAATAGTGGTAGTGGTAAGAAGAGTATCAGGAAATTGTGTATATTAACAATCGTAACTCAACCAAAACAAGAATTGTATTCTTATGCCCTATGTAAAAGAAAGTTCTTCTTCCGTTCGATCCCCCTTCAGTATACTTTTGATCGCTCAAATCCTAATTTTAAAATAATGACCTTGTTTTCATACTTTGAAATGATAGAGGAAATCTTGTATTGGCTATACCAAAGTCTATTCATCATAACTTTTCAATTCTAAGCTCCAAGCTTAGGCAAAGGTTTCTTATTTCTTGGAATTAATAAATTGATTATTGCCTCATTTTTATTATTGACAATAACAAGTGTTCATTGATATTTTTAGATAAAGTTGGAACAAATATTGCACCACCACAAGGTCCTAAAGTGCTACAAGATTATTGGTACTACTTAGCACTGTGAAAACGGTTTGACAGTTCGGGTTCGGTTCGGTTTGAAATCGGTTTGGTATTAAATCGGGTCGGTTTAAAATCGGTTTAAATGTATCGCGGGTCGGTTTCAGTTCGGTTTAAATAGTTATCGGTTCGATTCGGTTTCAGTTTATTCTGAGCGGTTTTAATTCAGTTCGGGTTGTAAACGGTTTGGGAAGTAAACGGTTCGGTACAGCTGGGTTGCGGTTTGTTAACGGTTCGGTGTAAACGGTTTTTATACCGGTTCAAATAGTTTCGGGTTGGAAATGGTTTCGAGTTAGAAACGGTTCGGTTCTTTTTCGGTTCAGTTTTATTTTGGTTCGGTTTGTTAACGGGTTCGCCTTTTATACGATTTAACGTTATTTGGATCAGTTCTATTTCACGTTTACTAAATTATGGTTCAGAACGGTTTTTTATTTCAAAAAGTCGGTTTTTAATCGGGTCGTTTGGATTCGGGCAGTTAAACAATTTTGGTTTGAAATTTCATGGTACTTGTTAACTAACCTTTTGCTGGTTAACAAGTTTTATATCAAGCCGAGACTTCATCACTTCATATTTAGGCATTAGGCATTATATTATATACAAATTCTAATCGATCCATGTGATTTTCAAGTTTAGTCATACTGATGTTACTAGTTTATTACGAAGTAACATAGATTATAAAAATTTTAGTGTATTAATGAATTATTATTGTTTTACTATCACATTATTAGCTGCTTCTTATTCAATCATCTAATTGATGTGTCATAATAATGATTCGATGAGTTATTGTGAGATCGAAATTACAGTTTGATTTATAAACAATTCGGTTTATAAATGGTTCTGTGCAAACGGGTTGCAGTTTGTTAACAATTCGGTGTAAACGGTTTTTACCTCGGTTCAAACGGTTTCGGATTGAAAACGGTTTCGGGTTAGAAACGGTTCGGTTCTTTTTCGGTTCGGTTTGATTTCAGTTCGTTTTAAAACTGGTTCGGTTTGTTAACTGGTTCGGTTCTTATATGGTTTGACATTATTCGGATCGGTTCGATTTCGGTTTTACTTAAATACGGTTCGGGTCGGTTTTCGGTTTTACAAAATCGGTTTTTAATCGGGTCGGTTCTCTTTTGGGTCGGTTGGTTTCGGACAGTTAAACGGTTTCGGTTTGAAATTTGACAGCACTAGTACTACTAGACCTTATGTTTTTTGTATATATCAATCTAAGGCCCTAGACATTAGATTTTTTCTAGATTGGCTTGCTCCAATAAGGGCATAACTTAGCTTTTCTTTCTTTTGCTCGATAAATTTCATTGCAATTTGTTGAAGCTTATAAGTTTTGATGATGATGAACTTAAACTAAAGCAAACTCAACTAAAGGTTAACAAGTGTTTAAGTACAGGAGAAATGGACCTTGGTGGAGGAAGAACATCTTGTATTATGAAGACTTGAAGAATCTTTAGTTAAAGGGTTAATCAATAGAAGAAGAGTTCTCTAACAAGAACTAAATTCCTTAACAAGAATGTTCCCTAACAGGAACTTGAAGGTTGTAAGCTGAAGACAGTAAGTTCCACAAGGAACTTAGGCTGCGAAGTTCCAGTTGTGAACTGGAGACCAAGTGACAGCAAGAACTTGTTCCTGGACTGCGTGAAGCCCAAGATATTCAGAATTATAGAAGCGCGACATTGAGATATTAATTTAGTTAAGATTTTATCTTCTAGATTTATTGTTAAATATGTTAATAAGATATGCATGAAATCTATTAGAGACGTGACAAGATAATTTGGCAAAAAGATAAAATTGGAAAAATATAAAAAGATAGATTTTGGAAAAAGATTTTGTTTTAATTTATTTTCCTAAAATCAGTTACAAAACGATATTATTCTTGTATATATATTGTTTCGGGGTTTTCTGATGTCCTGCGGGAGAGTTACAATTCCGAGACTGGAACCGGACGCCTGTACCTGCAAAACAACGGAGACTCCTGGTGGTGGGAGCTCCGCCTCCAACGGTCAAGTTAGTACTTGATTAAGGAGTAATTAATGCGAAAATTAAAGTTATTGGGTCTCTCTAGGTGAGAATGTTTAATGTGTGTAATCTGCGTTGTTCGCGTGATCTGCATGTAATCCCCCTTAATGAGGATTAAGGGAGGTATTTATAACCTCGAGAAACGTGCCAATCTAGGTTTAGGTTAACCTTGGGCTGATTGGGCTTCCCTAGGAAGTTGGGCCTAGGTGGCCGGTTTCTCCATTAGGCATGGAGTATGCCACGTGTCATGACATAATAGGTCCAAGGTGGACGAATAAGCGTGTGCCACGTGGCAAGCCCTGACAGTTCCAACTGGGGGACACTTGGCAGGACTTGATTGGCCCACGTGGCGCATTCCGATTGGTGGGAGCAAAATCCCCTAATCATTTGCCCCTCACAGGTGGCACATGACTGGTCACGTGTTACCTGTGACAGGTGTCGCACTGTAACAGGCGACGGCCTACTACAGGTGTCACTCGGCGAAAGGCCGAGAGATTCTCCTGCCCAAATTATGAATTCTGGAAGTGACCCTTCGCCTTCTCACTTTGCCTATATAAAGGAGTGTTGACTTCGGTCATTTTCACACTTGAAAACTTTGTGAGAGAACATTCGGACCCCTGAACTTGCTCTGACATTTTGGACCCTTTCTGCCTACCGCCTGCTCTGACAAGCCGACTGCACAGGATTTTCAGAACTCCATCAACGTCACTCGTTCAGGTAACCGTCGGTTCTCTTACTCTTAATTTTCTCTTTACTTTATTCTTTTTTGAAATGGCACCACGGAAGCACACGACACGACCTAGGGTAGTGATCAGCCGGTCACCGGGGACGGCTGAATCTAGGACTAGGAGTGCCGCCTGCCCTTTTTTGGACCCATCTTTGCCCTTTATACAAAGTCCGACTGTATCTGTGTCTATGCAGAGCATGATGGCCAGGACAAAAAAGACTGCCAGGATCTCAAACTCAGACGGCTCCTCCCACAGGGTGCCGATTAGTGAAACATCTAACCAGGCGCCAGATGTGGAAGTGAAACAAAGCGGCTTGAAAGCCGGCAGTTCTGAGGGAGGAGTCAAAGTGACTCCTTCCCATTTTACAGTTGACAATTCTTCATTCTCTCCTGCTCCTTTTAAAGGAGAGGAGGCGGGCCCCTCCGGGAGAGGGGAGGAGTCGTCGTCTTCGGACTCGTCAGAGGACGATTCCGAGTCTAGCTCTTCTGGCCATGCTTCCCTGGACACAGAAGAGAAAAACAGTCTCCTGCAAGAGGCGAGACTTTCTCACGCAGTTGAGAAGGGGGACGATTGGGCGGAGCCATCCGCCTCTCACCGAGAGCAAAATACCCCCTACTACTGCACGGTACCTCGGGGCCGGATCACAGCCATGCAAGAGAAAGTGGAGAGCTTTATCGCAAACCACACAATGGGCCCCGGCTTTTTAGTGTTTGTGCCGGATCCAGAAGACACAGTCGTCTGGCCGGCTGGTACCAGTTATGATAGCACCTGCTTTGGCTGCTACGAGGCGGCCATCAAGGCTGGGCTGCGCTTCCCACTACATCCGGCTGTTCAGCGGATCTTGGATGGGTATGAGTTAGGGTTATGGCAGTTAGCCCCGAACTCCTGGGTCAATGTACTCGGCTATGTGGCCGGGTGCGAACTGCACGGGGTGGAGCCAAGCTTCGAGGCTTTCGCCCACATGAACTACCTCAGCCGGACCCCTAAGGCAGGCGGTACCGGCTGGTATCAATTGACGAGCCACAGGGGCTACCTCATGACGAGAGGTAAGGCAAACAAATGGAAGGACTGGCGGAGCACCTTCCTTATCATTGAGAGTTCAGACACAGAGCTGAACAAGCGCTTCAACAGGTGGAACAGGAATCCGCCCCTTCTTGCAGGCGGCCGCAACATGCTGCCTGTTCCCCCCAAGGCTAAGAAAGATATCCTAGATAAAGGACTCTTCAAAGTAGAGTCGAAGGTGAACTCTACTTCAGGGGTACGAGAGCAAGTACCCCTGCACTGCGTCCCGAGCTTCAAATGGCTCTACGACGAGTACTTTTTGGCCGCCTGTGGCCTCAGCAGTCGGTGCTCAAGAGGTAGCCGGCCTGTCGAATACTCTGTTGTTCCATTCATTTCTTGCTATGACTTTTATTAACTTTGCTATTTGTTTTTGCAGCGGACGCCATGAGCAAAATTACCGCCTCCAAGACTGCGGCGGCCATGTTGCGGGCCTCCATCAGGCAACAGTCTTCAACCGACTCCCCCAACAAGGGGGCACCCTTGGTGGGCTTCAAACCTTTCACCCTCTTTTTGGAGTTGTGTTTATGTATATACTGACTCTTTTCTTCTTTTTTAGACGGGCGCTCCAAGAGCTTCTTCTTCCCAACAGCCGGACCCCAAGGCCCGAAGGACGACTGTTGCGAGCTCTCTTGGTTCTGCCAGGAAACATGCGGCGGCTGAGAAACAGCCGACCACTCCTTCTAAAACTCCAATTGGGCCGCCTAGAAGTATGAAGCTGTCTTTGTGAATTTAGACTTGTTCCCTTCTTTACTAGGTCTAACTCGTTTGTTTATGGTTGATGCAGCCGGCCCTCAGGAGCCTGACTTGGTCGAGGTGGCCAAGTCTATGATCAAGGCCGTTCCTCCAGCTGAAAGGGAGGCGGTCAAGGGTGTCGGCACCCTTGACCTAGACGGGATTACATGGGTCCTTGCTGAGGTATACTTAGCATATTTTTGAGTATTTGAATTCCAGGACGCCTGTTTTCTTTTTTGTTTGGAAACTGACGCCTGTTCCCCTTTTTACTTAGGCCCTGCTCCGAGTGAACGACCTACGCAAGCCACTTGACCGGAAGAACAAAGAGGTAAAGGCTGCAAAATCTATGGCCGCCTCTGACTGTGATAAGGCAATGTTTCAAATTGCCCAAAATGAAGTTCTGACCATTGATATTCTTTATTATCAGGCGCAAGCTACCGGCGCTATCCGAGCTTAGTTAGAGGCGGCCCAGAAGAGGAATAGCGAGCTGGAGGCGACCATCAACAACCTCAAGGCCGAGCTGAGACCTCTTCGCCAAAAGATGTCCTCATACGAAACCTTGGAGAAATCCTTAGCGAGCGTAAAGGTACGCCTGGTGACCCAGGAGAAGAGTCTTACTCAGGAGCTCTCGGAAAAGGCCGAGCAAGAAAAGAAAGAGTTGGTCCGGGAGATGATGGAAGACTCTGCTCAAATCCAGCGCATGACTTGGGGCCGCCTCTTCCCCAATGCCGACTTTGCCTCATGGGAAAAAACGTACCGCCAGTGTTCTGATAGATATAATCAAGAGATCCTGGCGGCTCCTGAGGAAGAGGCGTTGGAGGACGCGTTGGAGGAGGAAGAGCAGCCGGTAGTGGCGCTTGTGCCGCTTGGGGGTAATGCATCAAAGAAGGATGCAGCTGAAGCCGAGTCCAGCAAGAAGAGTGCTGACAAGGCGGCAGCTGCTGATATTGAAAATCTGCCCCCTTCTTAAGCTTTATGTCTTCTTTCCACGGCCTGCGTGCCGTTTGTTTGTATTTACCCGGCCAGGGGGCCGGGGCTCTGAATATTTTGCCGGTCTTTAATGGCCGGCTTCTTTTTAATGAATTTTTTGTTTTGCTTCAAATTTGTTTAAGTATTGAATATTCTGATATCCAATTGTACACTATACCGACTGTTTTACATGGCCGATAGTTGCAGACAGGTACGGATAGTTAGTCACGCCGCCTATGCCCCTGGACGACTGGTTGTCTGTTTCCAGGCTAGACGATCAGTCGGCCATTTATCCAATCGGTATTCGAACCATTTTAAAGACTGGATCCCCTTTAGGCAGGCGGTCCTGTCATTTGTAAAATTAACCAAGTAGGAAAGTGGTTTGACCAAGTAAACATGATTGTTACCTAGTCGCCAAGTAACTGAGTAGTAGAGGTATCAAGCGGTTGGTACCGGTTGTTCCCCTTTATTCGCCAATGTTTGTTGGCTTTTAACTCATAGGTTGTTAACCTAGCAGGAGTAGTGGTTGAGAGCCCCTGTTTGCTAAAAACAGGCGGACGACTCATACCTTTTAGGCTCCATACTAAGTTTGAGAGAGTGACTATGAGTTAACTTTGGTGTTACTCAGTCGCCGTCACTCCTGCTTGAGTAGTAAAGGTACCAGGCGGCGGAGGCCGGCTGAACCTTTTGATTCGCCAATGTTTGTTGGCTATTAACTCAAGAGGTACCCCCTGCATTTATCCCAAGTAATACAGGCGGTCATTTGACTCAGATGCCAACTGCTACCACTGGTTTGGTTAGTGATAGAGTAATCCTTGTCTCAAAAACGGCTACGTGGTTGCCCTTGGGGACATTCGTATAGGTGCCGTGTAATTAGTTTATAGAGCAATGTTCCACCCAAAAGGGAGCTTCTCTCTGCGACGAATTTCATCCGGAGGGATGCCGCCGGACGCCTGCTATGATGTTGGGACAGGTCGTATTAGTTTTGAAGATTTGATCAGTTGGCTTGGCGCCTGGTCTGATCATTCGGCCTGTGGCCTTGGTTAGTTCTTGGTGAACGTAGGTACTAAGTAAAAGGAGGGTAGCCGCCTGTTAGGCACAGGGTCGGCCAGGCCCTAATCTTTTTTAGCTAAGTATAAGGGGGGTGGCTGTGTGCTTTGGAACCAGTCATCCATCTTCTATGGAGAGTAGCCGACTATATGTCCAGACGACATGCCCCTATGGTGATAGAGTAAAATACTCAATGGAGAGTAGCCGACTGTAAAGGTACATGCGGCATGCCCCTCTGAAGAGAGTAAAATACTCAATGGAGAGTAGCCGACTGTAAAGGTACAGACGGCATGCCCCTCTGAAGATAGAGTAAAATACTCAAAGGAGAGTAGCCGACTGTAAAGGTACAGACGGCATGCCCCTCTGAAGATAGAGTAAAATACTCAATGGAGAGTAGCCGACTGTAAAGGTACAGACGGCATGCCCCTCTGAAGATAGAGTAAAATACTCAATGGAGAGTAGCCGACTGTAAATGTATAGGCGGCATGCCCCTCTTAAGTAAGAATAAAAACTGAGTATGGAGAGTAGCCGACTGTTTGTTAGTAGGCGTGCCCCTCTTAGTACAAAATTGAATATTAAGTATGCAAACTTTTATTAAGTAGCCCTTGACTATTTACATCATTCAAAAGAAATATTTCTTAAGATTATCTACATTCCAAGTTCGAGGCAACGGTTGTCCGTCTGGTGTTCCCAGATGGTAGGTACCGTCCCTGACCTCCACACAGATTCGGTAGGGTCCTTCCCAGTTGGGAGTTAGTTTGCCAGACTCATTAGCCCTACCAACTGCTTCCATTTTTCTAAGTACAAAGTCCCCCACTTTGAGTGGACGCCTGTGTACTTTTTTGTTGTATGATCTAGTCATTCTCAGGCGGTAAATTTCATGGCGCAAGACAGCATTGCCCCTCCTTTCAGGAAGTGAGTCTAATGCCAGGCGCATGGCTTCCCAGTTTGCCTCTTCGTCATGTAGCATTACTCGAAGAGTCGGCTCGTAGTGTTCTATTGGAAGAACAGCTTCCGCACCATAAGTTAGGAGGAATGGAGTTTCTCTAGTCGCCCCTTTTTCAGTCGTCCTAATGGCCCAGAGAACATGTGGTAATTCATCCGCCCATAGGCCGCCTGCTCGTTCAATCTTTTTCTTGAGACCGTCTGAGATGATTTTATTAAAGGCTTCTACCTGGCCGTTTGCTTGTGGACGACCGACAGACGCAAAGTAGTGTGAAATTCCTTGGTCACCCAACCAGCTTTTGAGAACAGGCGTCTCAAATTGGGGACCATTATCAAAAACCATAGACATGGGAACCCCGAACCGAGTGATGACATTTTTCCAAATGAATGAAATTACATCCTTCGTCTTGATTCCCTTTACAGCCTCCGTCTCTACCCATTTAGTGAAGTAGTCGACGGCAACAAGTATGTACCTCCTCCCGCCTGTAGCAGGCGTATATGGACCCAGAATATCCATGCCCCACTTAGCAAACGGTAGTGGGCTATGAATGGTAGTGAGGTCAGTAGCCGGACGGTGAATTAGTTTGCCAAACCTTTGGCACTTGTCACATTTTTTCACCATCACCATCGCATCTGCTTCTAAAGTAGGCCAAAAGTAGCCCTGCCGCCTTGCCCGTTGAGCAAGCGTCCTACCGCCTATATGGGAAGCACAGTAACCAGAGTGAAGATCGTCTAGTATCTCTCGTCCCTTTTCTGGAGTAACACACTTTAAGAAGGGTTGAAGGTACCCCCTTTTGTGAAGTTCTCCCTTTATTATTTCAAAACTGGTTGCTCGTTTTTTCAGTGCTGCCGCATGTAGATGATCATCCGGCAGGGAACCGTTTGTCAGATATGCCCTGATTGGATCCATCCAGGTTGAGCTTCTGTCTAGGATTCCAATAGGGTCTTCCTCGATGCTTCTCTTCTCCATTACTTCCCAAAAAACAGTTCGAGGAGTATCACAGGAGGCGGATGATGCTAATTTTGAAAGTGCATCCGCCTGGTTGTTTTCTGATCTCGGCACTTGGATCAGATGGAAATCCTCAAGGGAGCCGACTGCTTGTCGGACCGCCTGTAAATACTTGATCATGGCCGGATGGGTTGCTTCGTATTCGCCATTGTACTGACTCACTATCAATTGTGAATCGGAACAGGCGTCTATTTTTCTTGCCCCTGCCGCCTTGCACATGCGGATTCCGGCTAGTAAAGCTTCATATTCTGCCTCATTGTTTGAGGCCTGAAAACTGAAGCGTAGAGCATACTCGTACCTGTCGCCTTCTGGCGACTGACATATGACGCCTGCTCCACAACCATTTGAAGTAGAGCTTCCGTCCACATATACCTTCCAGACTTGGTCTGTAACATGAGAGTCCGGAGGACGAGTCATCTCAACAATAAAGTCAGCAAAGGCTTGCCCCTTCACTGCTTTTCTAGGCTCGAAAGTAACTTCGAGGCTCTGAATTTCTATGGCCCATTTGATCATTCGGCTTGACGACTCCATGATGGTCAGTGGCTGCTTGATAGGTTGGTCTGTATACACGACGACTGCATATGCCAAAAAGTAGGGCTTCAATTTTTTAACAGCCATGAAGAGTGAAAGACCAAATTTCTCCACTAAGGGATACCTCAACTCGGCATTTTTCAGTACATGACTGACAAAGTAGACTGGGAGCTGACAACCGTCTCTTTCAGCAAGGAGAATAGCGCTTAACGCATGATCAGAGACGGTCAGGTACATGTAGAGTACTTCTTTGGGCAAAGGGCTGACCAGCCTCGGCAAGGAATGCAAGTGAACTTTCAATTTCTGGAAGGCGGCCTCAGCATCCGGCCCCCATTCAAACCTTGCCTTTTTCTTAATTGCCTGGAAAAAGTATAAGCATTTGTCGCCTGATCGGCTTAGAAATCTTCCCAAGGCCGCCAGACAACCTGTTAACTTCTGAACCTCTCGGATGGTACGAGGCGACTGCATGTCAATGACCGCCTGCACCTTCTCAGGGTTCGCCTCTATTCCTCTATGATTGATAAGGAATCCGAGAAATTTCCCAGACTCAACTCCAAAGACACATTTCTTGGGATTGAGCATGACATGGTGCCGCCTGAGTGTGGCGAAAGTTTCTCGGAGGTCCGACAGATGATCTTTCTGAAGTTTAGACTTGACAATCATATCATCAATATATGCCTCGACATTTCTCCCAATTTGATCAAAGAACACAGTGTTTATCATTCGCTGGAAAGTGGCCGGGGCATTCTTAAGACCAAACGGCATGACCGTGTAACAGTATAACCCCTGATCAGTGACGAAGGCCGTCTTCTCCTGATCTTTCTTCCAAAAAGGAATTTGTTGGAAACCAGAGTAGGCGTCCATAAAGCTCATCAAAGCATGGCCGGCTGTTGAGTCGACCAGGTTATCAATTTTAGGCAGAGGGTAACTGTTTTTGGGGCACGCCTTGTTTAAGTCTGTGTAGTCTACACACATTCGCCAGGTGCCATTCGGCTTTTTAACAAGCACCACATTTGCAACCCAGTCTGGGAAGTAACATTTCCGAATGAACCCTGCATCAAGTAATTTTTTAACTTCGGCGGCTGCCGCCTGACTTCTTTCTTCGCCATGGTTCCGCTTCTTCTGCCGTACCGACTTCTTTTTCGGATCCACGGCCAGTTTATGTACCGCCAGATCAGGACTAATGCCTGGCATTTCATGGACTTCGAATGCAAAGATGTCCTTGTATTCTTTCAATAGTTTGTGAAAGTCGTCACCCAGGACTCTTAGAGCAGTCGTCCCAACTTTGACTGTTCGCTCAGGACGTGAATCGTCTAAGATCAAGTCCGTATGCTCACCAGCCGGCTGAGGGAGGAATTCATCCGACCGCTCCTCTGCCAATGATTGCTATTTTCTGTCTTTTCTTGCGGCCCCTGTCTGGGATGCCTTTCTCTTCTTGTCGCCTGCTTCTTGAACAGGCGCACTCTCCTTGACATTGTCGAGGTCTATTTTTCCACCACTCGACCCAGTGGCCATAACAGTGGGCTTGACATCCGAGAGATAGCACTCTCGGGCCATCCTCTAATCTCCCCTTAGGGACCTGACTGTTCCATTATCCCTCTCAAACTTGAGCAACATAAGAGATGGGATTATAACAGCCTTGGAATTATTCAGGGTTGGTCGTCCCAGAATCATGTTGTAGGCCGAGAGTTCTTTTACTACCAGGAACCGGACTACCATGTGTCGTCCTTCCCCTTTTTCGCCCAGGCAGATGGGTAAATCCACTCGTCCCACTGGGTGGACGACTCCTCCTCCAAACCCTACTAAAGGGTGGGATGCCGGATGTATGCAATCAGTCTGATATTTTAGTTTCGACAGACATTTCCTACTGATGAGATCTGAGGAGCTTCCGGTATCTATGAGGATTCGGCCAACTCTCTGGTTGGCCACTTTACATTCAATAACGATAGGGTCGTCATGCGGCCCTCTTACCCCTCCTAGATCTTCTTCAGTGATGACAATCTCAGGAAATGAATATTTGGAGGGCCGTTCTTGGTGAACGAAATCTACATCTAACCGCCTGATATTGTCTTTGTTGCCCCTAATAGTGGGGCCGCCTCCTGAGAAGCTGCCTGCAATGGTGTAGACGACTGCATCATCTGTATCGGAGCTGTCGGCCTGTTGATTCTTTTTGGTCGACTGCTTTTTTGAGGAAGTGTTCCCCGTAGATTTCTTGACATAAGTGTCAAGATCACCTTGCTCAGCCAGGCGGTCCAGATACCGCATGAGACTGATGCATTCATTGGTGTGATGACCAACATCGTCATGATAAGCACAAAATTTTTCTTGGTTTCGGTTGTTTGCAGAACCCTTCATGGGGACCGGCTTCTCAATTGAGATCCGTCCCTTGATTTCCTTTAGGATAAACTGGCTATCCTTGTTAAACACATACTTTGGGGAGTATGGTTTGAATTCTTTTTTCTTTTTATGGGCCGGGAATCAGCCGCCCAGACCTCTTTTCTCTTCTTGTCTTTGTTTGACGACTGTTTCTGTCGTCCTTCTCTTTTGTCGGACCTTTTCCCGTCTGACTGTTTTACCGTACCACAAAGATCAGTCGCCTGTATATAGGCTTCCGCTTCAATCAAGGCCTCTTGAAGAGTCGCCACCCTATTTCGGACCAAATCAAATTTGAAGGTCGACCCGTCTTTGAGACCTCTGAAAAAGTCAGTATAGGCTACTTCATCCAGTAACCCTTGAATCTGTATTCTCATCAGGTTAAACCGCCTGATGTAAGAACGAAGACCCTCCTTCTCGCCCTGCTGAATTGTTCCTAAATCAAGGGTCGTCTTCTTCGCAGGGATGTTCATGGCGAAGTTGGAGGTGAATAAGTAAGCAAGCGTCCTGAAGTTATTTACACAACCAGTCGGCAGGTTGCCGAACCATTGTTGTGCGATTCCTTTGAGAGTCGCTGGGAAACACTTGCACCAAGTGGGATCATCCAACCCTTGAAGGTACATCAGGTTGGTGAATGCCATCAGATGGTCTTCTGGGTTAGTAGTGCCGTCGTAGGCGCCTACTAATACATTTTTCACTTTGTCTGGCTGAGCGGCTTCAGTAATTTCCTTGGAGAAGGCCGACGGCTGTTCACCAAGTCTAAGCAACCGTAGCTGCCAGTCCATAGGTTGGACATTTTTTGCTGCATGTCCACCAAACGGAGGTGGCTGTAAAAAATACTGTTGTTGTGGTACAAACGGTAAGTTTGGTACCGCCTGGTCGCTATGAAAGCCGGACTGACGGGAGGTGCCGCCTGACTGACTCTCACGATACGACTGAGTATGCCTCATTGAGGTATTTCGCAGACTGTCTTGGAAGTTTGAAGTAGAGGCCGACTCTGACAATCGGTCACTCTTCTTCTGCTCTATCAGTAGCCGAGCGTCTGTGTATGTTTTCCTCGACCCGTCCGCTTGAATATGACGAACATGTTTCCTATTTCCTGGAGTAGGAAAACGGTATTTTGTGAAATCAAGGGCAGGTGGCTCCCACTTCCTAGATTTAGGATGAGGGGTCGCCTCTCGCCCTTGAACTGGTTTCCTCTTCAGTGAAGTGGAGGGTTTCTTAGCCGACTGCTCCTTGTCCAGAGCAGGCGGCTTCTTGTTGATCAACTCTTGAATTTCTCCCTTGAAGTCCCTCATGAAGGTCATGAGTTCACTCCTTGTGATGGGAGCAGACCCATCAGTCGGCTGCTGCCGAACAAGCGGTGCGCCTGCTGGCTCACTTCCAGTTTGAAGATGTTCCCGTTCCCTCCTTTCGGTATGACGGGTATGTCGGGCCCTTAGGGTCCCGTCTGAAGCTGTGTGAGCTTCAACTTCAAATTCATTATCAGTATCGTGGTCCGACTGAACTTGAGGGTCGTCCAGGGGACGTCTCTCTTCAGGAGTCGGTACAAACGTGGATGCCATCTCAGAAGTACTCTCCCCACATACGGCGCCAAATGTTTCGGGGTTTTCTGATGTCCTGCGGGAGAGTTACAATTCCGAGACTGGAACCGGACGCCTGTACCTGCAAAACAACGGAGACTCCTGGTGGTGGGAGCTCCGCCTCCAACGGTCAAGTTAGTACTTGATTAAGGAGTAATTAATGCGGAAATTAAAGTGATTGAGTCTCTCTAGGTGAGAGTGTTTAATGTGTGTAATCTGCGTTGTTCGCGTGATCTGCATGTAATCCCCCTTAATGAGGATTAAGGGAGGTATTTATAACCTCGGGAAACGTGCCAATCTAGGTTTAGGTTAACCTTGGGCTGATTGGGCTTCCCTAGGAAGTTGGGCCTAGGTGGCCGGTTTCTCCATTAGGCATGGAGTATGCCACGTGTCATGACATAATAGGTCCAAGGTGGACGAATAAGCGTGTGCCACGTGGCAAGCCCTGACAGTTCCAACTGGGGGACACTTGGCAGGACCTGATTGGCCCACGTGGCGCATTCCGATTGGTGGGAGCAAAATCCTCTAATCATATATCTTCTTGTATTTTTCGGAAAGGATTTTTTTTCAATAAAATGATTTACCAAAAATTGTATTTTGAGATAAGGAAAGTTAACATCTTTATCTTTTGAAAACCTACTTTCTATACAAGTTATACTTGTATAAATAGTAGAGGTAAAACTGCATTAGATTTTTGTAAGTTTTATGCGTGAAGAAAATGTTGTGAGCTTTATCAAAGTGTAAGTTTGCCAAGCTTTATCTTGTCATATTAGTTTCGGGTTTTATGCATAGCTTGCCTAACATATTCTAGACACTTTATTTAATGTAATTGATAGGGTAATTGGGTGAGAGTGTATGAGATTTATAATCACATACAGTAGAAATTATTTTGTGATAAAGAGTGCATTGGTACTGTGAGAGTACGAGTGAATTCAAGTCAGGGGATTTGAATTGGGTAGGATCGAGTCTTACTGTGCTACAAGTTCTAGTTGGAACTTGTATATAAAGGTCTGAATTATAATAGGTTTGTAATTTCATCATTGCCCTATTATAGTGGATTGTTTGTGTGTTGAAATCCCTTAGAAGGGTCGAGGTTTTACTTCCAGTTGGGCCCTGGAAGGTTTCCTCGTAAAACTGTGTGTGCACTATCAAGTTCCTTTTATATTCTGTTTTAAATTTGCAAAAGTAGTCACTAAAAACTTAACTACAATTCACCTCCCCTTGTAGCGTTTGTTTCAACTAACACAATTCAATACAACTTTTAAAACCGAAGTGATTATCATCGATAGAGGGTTATAATCGAAAACAAACATTTGATGATAGCTTGAATTCCATTATTTTGAATATACTTATAAACAAGTACAAGCTCATTACTATTTACTACTAACATTGTTTATTTGTTGCCTTTCAACTTGTTCAAGATCGAAGTGTACATATTGGAAATTAGGATAGGAACTTGCAATGTTCTTTCATGAAAAAACCATTACATGACCAACTAACCATATCTAAGAAAGTAAATCTTAATTGTGCCTAAAAACTTAAACATAGATCTTTTATGTAACTGGCATTTGCAAGGATCGACAAACTGCAATCTGTACTTTGTTTCAAACAAATTTAGTAAAATCGCGTACTGTATAACTTGTCTGAGAATAACAATCTGATGGAATTTCCACTGCACAATTTCTCCAGAAGCTGTACAATTGATTTTTTGTTTACCTAAAATGTTTATAAAGTTGTATTAGACAGAAAAAAAAAATAATATTCATGCAACTACAAAATGCCTGGAATTATCATTTGCATCACTAGTTTAGAGACAAAAGAAAATAAAAAAAAGTGGAATGATGTGAGACTTGGACAAAAATGCATCTAGATACAAGTACTAGCATAACAAATTACACAAGCTTAGCCAAACTTGACATAAGCAACAATACTTGTCAATTAAACAATCAAGACAAAGAAACTAATTAAAGCGTTTCCATTATTTCGTAAATTACATTCCTTATGTTCCCCATTCATCTCTTATCAGCAGTAAACATATAGTGTAACTACCTATCAATAGTACCGTAAGCATAGGGCAATCGTACATAGCTAGACTAACCATAATTTACTCGGACTACTTTTCGTTTCACCTCAAGTACACGTGTCAGATTATTCTTGACCATGGACACTTTATTTTTAGATCAAAATAATAGAAAATTTTCATCAGGTTGCCTTACTAGGCAGTCGGACACTTGAACATATACACACGTGTATGACACAAATACGATAGTCTGGATAACATATGACTAATCATAAACTAGAATTTTTAGTTATGATTTTTTTTTTCCTCAGTCAATATCAACTTTTTCATTTAACATTAGACTAAAAAATATCCAATGAGTCAACCAATTAAAATGCTCAATTTCAAGTCACAGGTATGTAGTTCGACTCAGCTACACTGCAAGCTAATGATTTGTTAGTCATTACGAACAAATGCTTAACAAGAAAATTAATATTAGACGCATGGAAAGTTAGTTGCTAATGACGCGCATGAAATTCAGTTATACATAATTAATTTGTGACATTGTAAACACGATAATGGAAATTCTACTAAAACAGCAAAATCTTAATTAAATTACTCTTACAGACAACAGTTGGTTTAACCAACTGGCCATTTTAAATGACAAAAAATGAACTAAAAGCAAACCAGAAAGTGACAACAACAACAACTAGCACTAAACAGCAATAGCCTTTAGCTCCCTCAAACTTGGCACAGTAGATGATGATGTGATCTGAATCAATCCTTTTAGTAAGACGCCGGTGACCAAACAAAATCGGGTCCAGTAGTAGAAAAAACTTACCTTAAATAGACTATTACAAGTCCAATTATGCATAAACATCGCCTTTTTGGTGTTTGATGGTCATAGTTTGGAAGCATGTCAGCAAGCAAAGAGATGCTTAAGAATGAAGGAAATAAAACTCGAGTGATGTAACAAACCATGTACGCGAAAAGATTGATGAATCATATAACACTTTAAACTAATGGGTGTTACACATAGCATTATTACAAGAAAGTATACTAACACGGTGCCAATTTCGCTTTATGCAAAGCTTAGCTTTCAGTTATTGCATTAGGTCCTTGTAAAATTATTGTAAACACTATCCATTAATATTATGATGTCAGGTTTAATGAATTGATGGAAAATCCTGAAAACAAACTTTCGTGTATGGATAAGGGCTTGGCATTACTGATGGTAACGACGAGTAAGCGAATCAATTTCATGATTCCTAATGTGAGGTCCTTAAAACGTTTAAAAGATTGGAAAAAAGAAGGGGAAACATAAAGATTTGGAAATTATTTAATTTTGTGAAAGGTCTATTCATCAAAAGAGTTTCACTTTACATTCAAATACAAATACAATGAAAAGTAATTGCAGTAATAATCTATTTCGTTCACACCAAATTAAATTATTACTTAGCCGTTTATTTACCAAACGAATCAATGAATCATGCACATAACAGTCAGCAATATATACCATTGGATAAGTATGTATACTGTATACATGTCGTACATACGAAGTATTTACATAAATATATGCTTACATGTATATATTTTTTAAAATATGTTAGGAAGGTCGTAACTCGTTAGGAACAAGGGACTGTATGATTTAGGAAACCTTCCTCTCAAAATTCCGAATGTATCTACTAATACGTGTAATATATCGATTTCAGGGGAAGCTAAATTTATTATATATACGGCGAATATTTTGAATATAGTGATCAATTTGACATGGAGCCTTACATGTTTATAAATATTCACGTATGCTCTTGCATATACTGATGCACATACATACGCATAAGCATAAACGTGTATATGTCTTATGCATCTAATACGAGTAAATGTGTAATACATCGATTTCAGGGGATACTAATGTCTTATGTTTGCTGTCCAGTCAATTTCTGGAATTGAATCTGATAGACAAGACGAATTTTCCAATGATCGATAGTGTTGAGTAGAGACAGCGAATATTTTCAACAGTGTGATCAATTTGCCACGGAACCTTACACGTTTATATGCATATGCACATACATACACATACGTATAATCGTGCACATAGATAGAATCCCACAAAAATCACTCAACTTAGCCCTTTTCAGGCAGGTCTTGATCTGAAGAATCTACTTATTTTGTTATGCAGGAAGTGTCTAGCAGCTCAGTGTGAATACAGATTTGAACGAAGATATCATATATAGGCTCAACATTGATTTTGAACCATTCCTCTTTACCAACATCACATATGCTAACTCTTTTCTTCCCCGAACTTACGAGTACCTGCTGCCTAGAATCCGAATATGCTTCTTCCCCACCACTACCTCAGTTTGTCTCATTGGTTCCCTACAGACCCAAAGATTCTTCTCATTGCTGCTGCATCAGAAACCATCATTACCCGCTCCAGCTCTTCCACTGATGTCCTGTCCGCGCACACCAACTGACTCACTCCACCCCACTGACAGTCCACATCACATTTACAACAGCAGGCTTTCAGACCATCAGCAACCCAAAAATAGCAGCAGACTGTCAAAATTCAGTTGCGGAAATTCAGATTTAGTTTGTTCTCGATGTCTCACCTACTGCACTTCATTACAGTACCTGAAATACACCTGATCAATCACACTCTAGTACGAAATGGCACATGTAAAGCTGAATTGAACGTTCAGACCCCAAATTTAGATTTATTTCAGAGTTGAACTTACTATGTATGTTTGACCATATGAAATTATTTTGTAGATAAAAAACATACTGTATCCTTTGTATGACTTGTTCCTTCTTTAAAATTATGAGCTTAAAGAAAAAATTAATCCCGATGAGCTTCACTTTGAAACAAACTTCATCACTATAAGCAGCATATAGATTATAGACTCGAAAAAATAGATACAATGTGTAACATATATTCAACCACTCAAGAGTTTCCTAGGACAAGATTAAGGTCCAACAAAAATTATGCTAACTGAACTTAATTCTCATCACTCAAGAGTTCCCTAAGATAGTGTCCATAGTGATAAACGCCAAGGAATTATATTCATGCTAACTGAACTTAATTTCTCAATCACTCAAGAGTTCCGCCCTAGAACACGTTCTGTGACGACCCAAGAACTTGTTCTACACCAAGCGACGCCAACTGTTAAACAATGTAACCTACAATACAATATAATAGATACACCAATAAATCAATAATACAAAGATTTGCCAATGTTAAGTATCGGCATTATACATGAGAGCTTGGTCCATAGATACTCCAATTACTAATATACTATTGCAATAAGCCAATAAGCACCATAAGCGAGCAATTCATACTTCAGCAGACTTTAACTTTATCATTTCATATCGATAAGGTAATGTATATATAACATGAAGAGGGTTACACATGATTTTGCATCATCGACTGATTTATCTATGTTTTTTAGACATTTTTATTGGTACATTAGTACCACATATTTTTAAGTTTCACCTTGCTAATAAATGAGCACATATATAGCCATTTAATTAAAAAAAACTTCTCCAGTAACCAGAAACAAAATGGTCAGAAACCAGCATTGCTTGCTATCATGTTTGGGTTACGAAATTTCAAAGCTAATCATATTTTACTCTACAAATCGATCTCATGGTACCACAGTACGAATGTAGCTCTACATTTATTCCAATGTCAGTGCAGAAACTACAATGAAATACATTGTTATTGTTGGAAATAGTAATGCAATCGGATGACTCGCGCCCGATAGGGCGGCTCTCGCCCGATCGGGCGAAGGTAGTCAAGGAAAAATCGGGAACTCTCGCGCCCGATCGGGCGGCGGACAAGAGTTTTTATACGAAATCTCTCGCGCCCGATCGGGCGGCAGACTCAAGTTTTTGACGAGCCCGATCGGGTGGCTTTGCCCGATGGCTCGCCCGGAATGGGGATTTCAGATCGCCCGATCGAGCGGCAGCTCGCCTGATCGGGCCCGCCTTTTTTCCTAGGTCGGTTTGATTACGTGTTTCCTTTTCTAGGACTCATATAAATACGAGTCTTACCTTTTCGTGACATTATTCACTTTTCTAGCCGAAAGCACAAACCTACCTTTTGAGATCTGAACAGTTCTTGAGCAATTCTACTCTTCGAGTTCGGGTGCACGGATTACGGAGAGAGTTGCGTTAAACTTGGGGGGCGTGCGTCACTAGGAAACTTGTACCGGTGGTGGCGTATTTCGCTTCTAAGGCAGTGGATTATTGTTCCCCGACGCGACTGTGAGTTTGGGATCTTCAATCCAGGAAAGTTCGAATCTTTTATTGTTTGTTATTGATTTCAACAGTTGTTTTACCAATAATTTAGAAGCGAAATAGAATTTGATTTATTCTGTTGATATCATGACTAGCAATTCTCAAACTCGTCTATACCTAGATTTGTCTAAGGTTGAGTCTCTTGATGGAATTAATTATAAGAGATGGTCACAAAGGATGTTGATTGCTTTTGAACAAGTAGAGATTGATTATGTTTTGTTTAGGGATGCTCCAAAACCCATTGAGCAAACCAATACCATGATTGAAATTCCTAGTACTCCTGCTCCTGGGAATAAAGAATCTAGTTCTAGTCAAAGGATCACTACTATTATTGCTAATGAATCTGAAATCAAGAAATTTGATCGTGATAATAAATTCATTAGAGGTCATTTGTTGAACAGCATGAAAAACAACATATTTGATTTGTATGTCAATATAAAATCTGCTAAGGAGATGTGGGAGTCTTTAGAGAAGAAATATGGTGTTGATGATGCTGGGAAAAAGAAGTATGTGACTGGAAATTGGTTGAATTTCAAATTGGTTGATACAAAGCCTATTATGGACCAAGTCCATGTGTATGAAAATTATGCTGCTGAAATTCTTGCTCAGGGCATGAAGATGTGTGAAATCCTTCAGGCTAATGTCTTGATTGAAAAATTGCCTGATTCCTGGTCTGGTTATAGAAATCATCTCAAGCATAAAAAGAGGGATCTAACCCTAGAAGAACTTGTGAGCCACATGAAGATTGAGGAAGCCAATAGGCTTAAGGATGTTTCCTCTAAGCCTAAGAATGTGTTAGCAATCAAGGCTAACCTTGTTGAATCTGGTGCTGACTCTAACAAGAAAACAAGTGATAATCGCGCCAAGAAGGGGAGCTCTAAGAAGAAGGGAAATCTCCAAGCTAAGGGCAAGATTGGGAAGAAAGTCACTGGCAAGTGTTGGTCATGTGGTGAAGTGGGGCACTTTGCTTCACAATGCAAAAACAAGAAGAAGAAAAATCTGAAATCGAATGGAGGAATCAAGGGTCATGCTCATCTAGTTGAGAATGAGGATGAAGATGTCATTGCTGCAGTTGTCTCTGAAGTTAATCTGGTTGAGAACAACAGTGAATGGATCGTGGACACTGGTGCATCTAAACACTTCTGTGCTAACAAGGACCTGTTTGTCAGTATGGAAGATGCAAAGGAAGGTGAACAAGTCTACATGAGAAATTCAAGCAGCTCTGAGATACTTGGAAAGGGCAAAGTGGTTCTGAAGCTGACTTCAGGGAAGACCTTGGCTCTTCACAATGTGCTGTATGTTCCTTCTCTTCGTAGAAATTTAATTTCTGGTGCTTTGTTAAACAAAGTAGGAGTTAAGTTAGTTTTTGATGCTAATAAACTTGTGTTATCCCGTAATGGGGAGTATGTTGGAAAGGGTTACCTTAGTGGGGGCCTATTTGTTCTTGAGATTGTAATTGTTCCTTCAATGAATAAGATCTCTACTTCTGCTTATATTGTTGAGTCCTTTGAATTATGGCATAGTATATTGGGTCATGTTGGTGCAACAAAATTGAAACAAATGAAAAGTTTAAATTTGCTCCCAAATATGTCATTAGATGGATTTGAAAAATGTGAAGTGTGTGCGGAGTCTAAATTCGTGAAGAAACCCTATAAATCTGTCACGAAGAGAGAGACCACACCACTTGAGCTAATTCATTCAAATTTAGCAGACTTTAAGAACTTGGAAAGTAGAGGCGGGAAACACTAATATATCACCTTCATTGATGATTGTTCTAGATATAGCAGGGTGTATCTTTTGAGGACGAAGGATGAAGTTGAGTCCAAGTTTCTTGTGTATAAGGCAGAGGTAGAAAATCAGTTGGAGCGGAAAATAAAGAGAGTTCGCTCAGATAGGGGTGGAGAGTATGGCTCCGATTTCCTCAAGGACTTATGTGAAAGTGAGGGCATCATTCACGAAGTTTCGGCCCCGTATACTCCGCAGCAAAATGGTGTGGCAGAGAGGAAAAATAGGACCTTGAAGGAAATGATGAATGCAATGCTCCTAAGTTCCGAGTTGCCAGACAATTTGTGGGGTGAAGCGGTTCTATCAGCTAATTATGTACAGAACTGAGTAACTCACAAGAAGTTAGACAAGACTCCATATGAAATGTGGAAGGGTTATGCTCCAAACTTGAATCACATGAAAGTGTGGGGGTGTCTAGCTAAGGTGGGCTATCCATCGTTCAAGCGCTCAACTATAGGTTCTAGGACCTATGATACAGTATTCATTGGCTACGCTGAGAATAGTGTCGCATACAGGTTTATGAGTCTGGAAGATCGCTCTATATCTGAATCTCGTGATGCAGAGTTCTTTGAACAGGTATTTCCTTTGAAGAAAATTTTATTACTAACGATGTTTCTTCAGTTCCTTCATCTGCAGATCCAGAAGATACTTCCCCTAGGATTGAAAGTGAGAATCAACCTAGGAGAAGTAAAAGGCAAAGAGTGGAGACAAGCTTTGAACCTGATTTCCTAACAGCCTTTATAGCAGAGTGCGGAAATCTAGGTGAGTTCGAAGATGATCTAGATGATACCATGCTGTGTCTACAGGTTGTGGATGAAGATTCGAAATCGTTTGAAGAAGCTATGAGTTTAGTGGATGCAACCTTCTGGAAGGAAGCTGTAAATAGTGAGCTTGACTCAATCATGTCAAATGGAACCTGGGAGCTTGTGGAACTGCCAAAAGGGAGCAGAGCTATTGGGTGCAAGTGGATTTTCAAGAGAAAAATGAGAACCGATGGCACCGTGGAAAGGTTCAAAGCTAGATTGGTGATAAGAGGATTCACTCAAAAATTTGGCCTTGACTATTTTTATACTTATTCTCCGGTGACTAAAATTTCCACCATTCGTGTTTTGTTTGATTTAGCTTCATCTTACAACTTGATTGTGCATCAGATGGATGTTAAGAGAACTTTTCTGAATGGCGATTTGGAGGAGGGGATCTACATGGAGCAACCTCCGGGTTTTGTAGTTCCTGGGATGGAGAATAAGGTGTGCAGACTAAAGAAATCCTTATATGGCTTGAAACAAGCTCCGAAGCAATGGTATGAAAAATTTCATAAAACTATTCTTAGTTTTGGTTTTGTTGTCAATGGTAGTGATGCATGTGTGTACTCTAAGATGTTTGGTGCGCAATGTGTGATATTATGCCTGTATGTTGACGACATGCTCCTGTTTGGCACAAACATGTGTGTCATAAATGAAAATAAGAAATATTTCAATTCAAAGTTCGAGATGAAGGATTTGAGAGAGGTAGATGTGATCCTTGGTGTTAAAGTTACTAAAACCAAGAAAGGGTATTTTCTGTCTCAGTCTCATTATGTGGAGAAAATTCTGAAGAACTTTAATTGTTTTGATTTGCCTCCATTGAGAACTCCTTTTGATCCTTCTGGAGCTTTGGTGAAAAATGTGGGGGACGGTGTGTCTCAAATTGAATATGCTAAGGTGCTTGGTAGTCTGATGTTTTTGATGAATTGCACTCGCCCCGATATTGCTTTTGCTGTTAGTAGACTTAGTCGCTATACTCATTGTCCTAGTGAGCAACATTGGGTTGCTTTGAGGCGTGTGCTCAGATATCTATGTGGAACCATGTCTTGGGGATTGAATTTTGTTGATCATCCTTTGGTTCTTGAAGGGTATTGTGATGCAAATTGGGTAACGGATAGTGATGAAACAAGCTCTACAAGTGGCTATGTGTTTACCCTTAGTGGGGGTGCAGTTTCATGGAAGTCTGGTAAGCAGACGTGTATAGCTAGATCAACTATGGAAGATGAGTTCATTGCATTGGATCTTGCTACACAAGAGGCAGATTGGTTCAGAAATTTGCTGATTGATATTCCTTTGTGGGGGAAGCCGTCACCGTCAGTATCTATGCATTGTGATTCACAAACCGCTATATGTGTTGCTAAAAATAGCGTTTACAATGGTAAGAAAAGGCACATAAGAGTCAGACACGAGTCTGTGTGGCAGCTTACTGTGACTGGGGTTATTTCGTTGGACTATGTTCGAACAGAGAAAAACCTGGTAGACCCTTTTACTAAGGGTTTGAGTCGTAGACTAGTGGTGGAGTCATCAGCTGGTATGGGTTTAGGACCTTTGTTATAATGACTTGAAATGGTAGCTATTCTAGCTATGTGACATGATACATTAGTTATAATAAATCAAGAACCTGTTTTGGTTACTTTGTTTCATTGCAATGAATCATGTGAATTTGTTATATGTGTATCACGTGTTTGAATCTATTACTCTATAAGAGTGGTAAGTTGATTCTGTTAGGGTGAGTTTATCTCTTAATGTCATTAGTCCAGTTGTTTTCTGAGCAGGGATAGGTGGAGGTTCTTAAAGAGTTAAGACCTTTGTCCCAGTGGCTCTTAAAACAGGATAGATAATGACACCGAAAGTTGAAGGGTTGAACTTATGTTCTTAATGTTCTAGTTCCACTGCATGGATTTCTTAGGTTTGCAAGGTGCTTAAACATGTTTAGGCCTGCAAGGAAAGACCTTTGAATTTGCTGGGAACGTGTGTGAGTAACACATAGGATGAACACCTACGTGAGTACGAGAGGTGGCCTCTCTCAAGGGAAGACTGAAGTATTGTTTTCCTGAAGTACTCATGAGAGCCCAAGTATTGGCCAAGATTGGCGGAGTTGCTTAAGCTCTAAAGTCAAGGTATGTGCATTCAAGGTCCCTTCCTCGCTCCTAGGAGTTAAAATCTTAGGAAACTCACTAGGGAAGTGTTGAAAACCTTGTGCACTAATGTGTTAGTTCAAACCTTTGGATACTAGCATTTAAGTACTAAGACTTTCATTTACTGTTCAGATTTCATGTTGAAGATCCGCTCGCATTAGTGGGGGATTGTTGGAAATAGTATTGCAATCGGATGACTCGCACCCGATCAGGCGGCTCTCGCCCGATCGGGCGAAGGTGATCAAGGAAAAATCGGGAACTCTCGCGCCCAATCAGGCGGCTTCGCCCGACCAGGCGGCGGACAAGAGTTTTTATACAAGATCTCTCGCGCCCGATCGGGCGGGCTTCGCCTGACCGGGCGGCAGACTTAAGTTTTTGACGAGCCCGATCGGGCGGCTTCGCCCGATGGCTCGCCCGGAATGGGAATTTCAGATCGCCCGACCAGGCGGTGTCCGCCCGACCGGGCGCGACACTACGTCTGGAAAAACCTGATCTCGCGCCCGATCGGGCGGCAGCTCGCCCGATCGGGCCCGCCTTTTTTCCTAGGTCGGTTTGATTATGTGTTTCCTTTTCTAGGACTCATATAAATACGAGTCTTACCTTTTCGTTATTATTCACTTTTCTAGCCGAAAACACAAACCTACCTTTTGAGATCTGAACAGTTCTTGAGCAATTCCACTCTTCGAGTTCGGGTGCACGGATTACAGAGAGAGTTGCGTTAAACTTGGGGGGCGTGCGTCACTAGGAAACTTGTACCGGTGGTGGCGTATTTCGCTTCTAAGGCAGTTGATTATTGTTCCACGGCGCGACTGTGAGTTTGGGATCTTCAATCCAGGAAAGTTCTAATCTTTTATTGTTTGTTATTGATTTCAACAGTTGTTTTACCAACGGTTATTCATGGCATTGACCCTGCATCACAAGTATAGCTCCAATTAGGTAGATCAAATAATAGAAGACTGAACTTAGTATAAGTTTGTTCTTAAATGGTTTTTATAAACAGGTCTTTGTACTTATTACCCATTTCTTATTATCTTCTAACAGCTCATTTGGAGAAATATCTAGTGCATTCCTAAGTGGGTTACTGGGTTATGTCTGCAAATAAAAGGAACATCCTCAACTATTCTAGATTGTATTTCGCCAGCTTGATACCCCTATATATACTTGGGCATTTTTGTTCCAACATTAAGAAGCCATTCACAATTTATATTTTGATCCATGATCCTCTCTCTTTTGGAATTCTTCTCTATTCATTTAGATTTGAAAGGATTATAACAAATTAAAATGCAATAAAAATAATTGTTGATCCAACTTTTACAAAACGAATATTGTTAAATACGGGTTTGGGCCGCACCCGTCACGGGAGAGTGCAAGTCCACCACTTTTACAAGACCAAGGAGGTTCCACCTCAAAACCATATGGCAATGAGGGGAGTAGTCCCTTAGCCTTATATAATGGTGGTAACTCTTGAATTCTTTCAATGTGGGATTTCATTACCACTACACTCCCTTTTTTAGTGTTTAGTGTGGGACAAGAGAATGCTCACATGTGGGTTGTTCATGGGCTCAACAAATATGAGTAATGTCATTGAAGATCTAATCGAAATTAACGAATTTCATGGTGGTGTGTATTTTACTTTGAACTTTGCCCAACAAATGAATTGAGGAGGTCAGGAGGGGAAGGATCAATGGAACATTCAATAGATTAAGAAATTTGGACATTGATATGAGAAATAATTGGAGATTTTTTTTTTTTTTGTCATCAATCGGAAATTAAATATAAACATGTTTCATGTTTGATTACAGAAGAGAAGCAAACCAAAGTATTGAATGACAAACTGACATAACTTTTTATTTTTATTTATTTTTAATCAAATACATTTAAAAAAAAAGAAAGCCATTTTTAATTTACAATCAACGATTTGTATTAGTTAAAGTAGATGAAGGGTTGAGATTTAATCTAATATAATGGCCACAATTTTATTGTAGCCATTTGAATATTGTCATATGAGATTATGTATGGAAACGAACATAATAACAATAATTTCCCTAGGTGTAACGACATTCATTTAACTTCACCAAAAATTATATAAATTTTTTTAATCTATAATTTAGACAATGCACAATTATTCTATATATACATTGCAAAATGAAATAGTTTTCATATAAAATTGATATATTCAATTGGACGAATTATGTCGTTGATTTTTCAATCTTTGTTCAAAAATATACGAACAACTTTGAATTTCAAAAGAAAAAAAAATGTTTATAGATATAGAGTAGTATAAACAAATCAATTTGTGTTAATAAAAAAAATTAAAAATTGATTCAGTTGAGATTATCAAAACCAAAAATTAATTATACTCTATTAGATAATCATCAACTACATTCTCCCTCCTATTTTAATGTTTGAGAAGATTGAATGATTTGATAAGCGGACGTAATATTTTCATATTTAAATAATTAATTGCTTAAAAACTAGAAATAATTAAAATAAAAAATAATAAATTACCTTAAATCGATTCGATTATTATTGTTTCAATTCGTTCCCCTTAAAAAGAAAAAACAATTGATTCAAATCTTCAATTAATTTTTGATTTTGTATAATTGTATCACTTGGGAATAGATGAAGATGATTTAATGGAAGATATATATATATATATATATATATATATATATATATATATATATATATATATATAATTACCGTTTGATAACAATAATTATGGAATAGTGAAATTGATTTCTCATGAATTTGACTAAATTTATGGGTTTTTTTTTTCGTTGAAAATCTTTGAATGGGAAAATATGTAATACAATTTTCCATAGAATTGATTGATGTAATTAGGGAGGAATTTGGAAAATTGGAGAAATTAATATAGAAGGTTAAATAAAGAGGAAAAAATTAGTGTGATATATTTGTATTATATTACTGCTGCTTGTCTACCTGCTTTGGCTTTAAAAACAAGAATTTATTTTATTTTTCGGAAAATATTGGACCCTTTAAATTGGGCTCTATGCAAGAGGGCACCTTGCACATGCTATTGTACGGCCCTGATTATGATGATAAATAACTAGAGTTTGAATTAAGGAAAACAATTAGGATAATATGTCATTCATAAAAAAGAGTTTGTGATATAAAATTTATATTTTTAGGAGTTTAGTTCAAAACAATGAATGTGATACTAATTAGTCTAATTATGCATTTTTAAGTACGGTCTTCTCACTATTAGCATGACTATACTTAATTATGACTGGCTAATTTTTGCTTTTTCTTAAAATATTAGTCAAACCTTATTTTTAGAATTTTTTATTTTTAATTATTTTTCATTTTTCCAAAAATTATTTTTTGATTTTCCGAAATTTTTTTAAATTTTCAAAATTATATAATTAAAATTAGTCATAAATTAAATCAAAAAATAAGATAAAATCAAATTAATCATTATAAAAAGAAATTGTTTTTCAATGTTGTTCACCATTCTTCAAAGTTCAAGGTTCTTCATCCATGGATGAAATTAACCCCCATTATGGTAATCTTTGTCCCATAAATACACTCGTACATCAATGAAAATTGAAAATATGCATTGATCTTCATATAATCATATTATATGTGAAAGTTTGAGTTCATTTGATATTTGGATTCATGTGTGAATCTGTGATTGTTTTTAATCCTAAAACAATATATGTTAATTGGATAACCGCAAACAAGGGATGCAAAATTGATCATTATATGTATGCGAAAATAAAATTAAAAAAAAAAAATCGAAATCTGGGTTGTGAGGCAAATCGGAGAAGACAATGATTTTTGTTTTGGAATACTAATTTGATTCGAAAAAAAAGAATATATAGTTTTCAATTCTGGTTGCGTATAAGGCATTAACTCAAATGCTAATAGGACATTACCTATAAAACACAGTACTATTGTTTACGACCATACATTATTTTAGAATTCCTAATTATTAGTTCATAGTGCGCATGCATTAATATCCCAATATTTTCCTTAATTGATAGCAAATAGGATCGTGATCCTCAATCCTCATTCACTAGCTAAGTCACAGTATATATACCAAGTTTGATATCAATGATCACTATATATCTACTATCGTGGTTTGAGTTCTGTATGCATATTCCTCAAAATTAAATTAACTCTCAATCAAACCACCTTTAGAGCTATTTTAATGACAACCTAATTGTCAAATTAGATGATTATCTTCTTATCTATCGTGTGATTCAATGGTTGGATTAATTAGATACTAGCTACGGAGTATTTATTGATTAAAATATTGAATTGTCTTTGTTTATTATTAGAAAATTTTGACAATTACCACCTACTATTGTTTCCATTTTACCAATTACCACCTACTAATATTTTTATTGAAAATTACTACCTACTTTTTTCTGAAACACCAAAAGTTCCCACCTAGTTGGTTGTCAACTACCTTTATGATGTCATGTGGGCCCCACATAATACCTCCCTCCCTTTTTACTTCCAATTTCCTATTTTACACTCGATACTTCTTCTTGGAATCTTGTCATGTTGCAGCAACAATAATTCTTGTTCCTTAAATTTGGTTTGGAGAATTGAATTGCAATGTTTTCGATTTCTTTCAGCAAAAAATTGAACAAGTATCGAGTGAGAAATAAGAAATGGGAGGGAAAAAGGGAGGGAAGGTATTATGTAAGGCCCACACGACGTCATAAGGTAGTTGAAAGCCAACTAGGTGAGAACTTTTGGTGTTTCAGAAAAAAGTAAGTGGTTAGTTTTCAAAAAAAATAAAATAAAATAATAATAATACTAGGTGGTAATTGCTAAAATGGAAACAATAGTAGGTGGTAATTGTCAAAATTTCCTTATTATTATAACTTTACAATAATTAAAGAGATTGAGACCAATCATATCATATAACTAATATACTACTTCTATTAAATGTTTTGTGCAACTTTGAAATATTATATACCTCACAAATAATTCCCCAAAATTGCACAAAATATTTAACGGAGGTAGTATAAAGTTAAACTTTTAGTCAGGCCACGAGACAGTGAACATTGGCGTTCCAATTTTTCGCCAAGTGTCATGCCACGTTGGACAGATTTAGATAGACTTCATATGTAAGATAAAAAAAAAATAGAGAATTCTATTTTTAACGAAATTTGGATAGAATTTTAGGATAAAATTATTAGTTTAGAGTTTTATTTTCGATGAAATACCAATATTTTAGATATACAAATTGAATTATAATTTTTATTTAAAACAAATTTTAGATTATAACTCAAAAAAAAAATTATCATATAAATTTATTTTTTTTATATAATAATATTGTTTAGAGCAGAGGAAGTAGTTCAAAACATAAAACATCCATTTTTAATATATACTAATCGGTTTAAATAGTATACTTCACATTCTAGCTAATACAAGTATAATTTTATTACTATGTAGACCTATCAATCAGGGTCGGGTCAGATCCCGAGTCATCTCAAATCAAGTCGCTTAAGGTTACGAGCCAAGAAATGTTCAACTCTTGCTCAATGTTTTGGGTTTGGGCCAACCCAAAGGGCTTTGAACTTTTTTCTATTTAATTTATTTAATTTTGCTAATTTTTTTAATGAATTTAATTGAACATTTTTACCAGTATTTTTATTAGTCATAACATGCCTAGTAAATATCAACTCATCACAAAAGAGCGTCAATTGCTAACTAATTTTATATCAATGATATATTTTAAAATTTGACATATGGATAAAAAATCTATCATTAGAGTTCGTTTGGCATTGCTGTGGTTTTCAGTTTTTTGGTTTTTAAAAGTATATGATATATGTCCCAAAATGGATCAAAAATTGTTTAAACTTAATAAAATCATGATAGTTTTGAAAACTAACAATAGAAAAGTGGAAACACTTTTTTCTTGTTTATTTCCTATTTTTGGTTTTAAGAAAAAAACAAGAAACTTAAAACTAAAAATGATGCCAAACAGTCCTTAATAAACAACCCGGGTATCGCACGAGATACAAAACTAGTTCTATATATATAAGTAATGTCATATCCTAATATTGAACGAATTATATATAACCAAATGAAAAAATTAACGTGGAGGTAGAGCAATTACTTGGCAAACTTTTGTTTTTTTTTACAAAAGAATACATTGGGAAGAGAGAGCCACAGTTGATCTCAGAGATAAACATTCTAATTTATCTCCTCTCACAACATTATGTGTTGAAATCTGTGCCGCTTTATTATTTTATTTTTAACATTTAAAAAATAAAAGAAAATGATTAAATTGTGAGAGGAGATTTATTCACAGCATTTATCTCAGAGAGAAACTTGAATTTACCCCAATGGCAAATTGTTAAATATAGTATATATATTTTTGTATTTATGTAAATTAGGAAAGCTAATGTTCAACCCCTTATATATTTATATTTAGGCTACATGCATGCTGCCATTGCTAGTTGTATTCCTTATAATTAGGACATATCATGTTTCTGTTTTGTATATACACGTAGTCTACCTATTTTAATGAGAATCGAAAATATTTTTTTCCTATTTGTTAAAATAACGTCACATGTTAAATGTGATTTCTTTGTATCTAGTTTTTTTTTACTCAATGGTTAGGTACTATGACTCTATGAGTATTTTTTTTATTAGTTTAGTTTTAATTTTTAATTTATAGTCTATATTTTATGTGTCATAAAAAATAACGGCTAACAATACTATTGTATATTAGGCTATATTTTATGTGTCATAAAAAATAACAGATAACAATACTATTGTATATCGTTGATTCATTTCCTAAACAGTACGTTAGATATTATAATAGAATATTTGAAAAGATTTGGAAGACAATTTATATGGGATAACTTATATATCATTTAATAACAATATTTCCTAAAGATGCAATTAATAGCCATCATACAGGTAATATTCTTCAAATAGATCTTAAATCTAGTACCTTCCGTTGCTAATCTAAATTTCAATTTTGATTGGTTGCTTTTAATTTTTTCTCAGTAGTTAAGTCTGAAATTTTTTATTATCAACGGTAATCACGGGTTAATTTTACTAACTCAATGATAACATTAATGATATTAAAACATCACTAAACGATTAACTAGGGTTAATCATGGTTAAGTATGGATAAATCTACTTTAGCACCCTTTAAATGTTTTTTTTTTTTAAAAAAAAAATCCAAACTCCTCCACAGCCACCAGCCAACCGTCAGCACCCCTCCCTGCCGGCACTTATCTCGTCCCGGTTGATGACGTATCAACTCCTTCTCCCGCTAGAGACCCCGGCCCACCACTGATACGGCGACACCCCAATCCCAAAGAGCACCCTCCTATTCCCGACCCACCCTCTCTATTCTCTCATCAACACTAAAATCGCTTCTCGGGGACGCCAGAATCGGCCACCCTCCCTTGTCGGTATCAACCACCCTTCCCCCTTCCTTGATTCCATCTAATCGCCTTCCCCGAATTTTGGTTGAAATTTCTAGGTTTTTTTTGGTGATTTTGGGGTCAAATTTGTCGAATGTGTTGATTATTTGGGTCGAATTTGGTGATTATTTGGGTCGAATTCATTGATTTTTAGGGTCAAATCTGTTGATTTCGTGGTCGAACTTGTTGATTTTGGGTTGAATTTGTTGATATTTGGGGTTCAGTTTGTCGAATTTGTGGTCAAATTAGTGGTTGCTAGTCGAATTTGTTGATTTTGGGTCAAATTTTTCGGGGTACTACTAATAAATTTTATGGGTTTTGCGGTTTTAATTTTGTTTATGTCTTAAAGACGGAGTTTCTTGGAAGATGAAGCCATGAAGTTGCAAGAATGGACCCTTGAAGACTTGAAGACTCAAGGGGTCATACTAGTTGCCAAATGCATCATTTACTTATTTTTTCGATATATATTTATGCTCATATATATATAAATGATATGTTAGATGCATGTTTAAGATTTTGAAATGTTACGATGATTAATTAAGTTCACTTAAATCAACCAACATAGAAACCCTAGGTCCCTAAAATATTGAGTAAAACTTGACATTCCAAAACAACACTTATCGAACTAATTAGAATAGTGATGGTGTAGGGAATATTTCAAGCATCCCACACTAGAGCCCCACTGTGATCATACACTTAAGCATGGTGGCGTCCAAAGGGAAGGAAGTTAGAGTAAAAGAGTCGCCAATAAGCTTTAGGAACTTGTAAACCGTTCACAGGGTGAAGGTTACACCCCTTAACAATCCAGGAGATCGTTAACTCCAATAGGTCTGAAACCATGATTAGAAGTTCGGGGATGAAGGTACAAATCCAACCTAAAAGAGATTGAACCTGCCCTAAAAATAGGCCTTTACTTTACTCTTCTCGTATTCATGTGCGCTTTTTGACTAACATGCAATCAATATTTTAACCCTAAACCTGTTTAATCTATGTTGGATGAATATTAATGCACAAACAAAACTATTATTGGCGATCACTTAAATTATAATAATATTACCCTAAACAAGATTGTTAATTATCTTATTAAGCGTGATTAATTACAAGAACAAATTCCATTCAAATATGCATAAAAGGTGTGATCAAGCAATAACAATAACAATAACAATAATATCAAGCAGCATAATAATCACAATCATCATAATATTGATGTTAACAATAAAGCATAATAATATTAGCAAGATCCTAGGCATGATACTAAAAGAATTAATAACAAACCCTAGCATGTCACTAAACATTAAAGATCAAAGATTTAGCCCTAACACGATACTAACATGATATTGGAAAGAATAAGAAGCATCATATAAACATACATGATATTAGAAATTTTTGTTATTACCCTAAACATGATAATAGGAAGCAATAAAACATCCTAACATGATTTCTATATCAAAATAATAATAATTAAATTACTTACTTGGATGCCTCGTATCTCTTTCTAATAACAAAATACACGCATTAATAACTTCAAGGAAAATAATAAATCAAACAATTAGATTAAATAATTGAAATAAAGATTTGGGACCAAACCCTCAGAAAGTATCAACCCTTCATGTCTAGGGCAAAGGCAACTTCGAATTTGGCTAGGTGTGTCTAGAACTAATGAATGTGGAATTTGTGAGAGGGAAGGTTTATAAAAAGAATAGAGAGGGAGAAAGCTTCTAGCTTTAGAGAAAGAGGTGAGAGGGGAAATAATGATTGTAAATGATTAAAAATGAGGAGATACGACCCATTTTTATTGAAAAAATAGCCCGAAATCAAATCAAATCATATTTGGAATAAAATACCTTTTTTCGTCAATGGCAGGAGTTAGCGCTAGACGAAAGGATCAGCGCCAAGCGACAGCTGTCAGCGCAAGGAAACAAATATTAGTGCCAGGCGACAACTTTGTCGTCTTGCGCTAAGTCAGAATTCAAACGCGCTTTGTACCCGGACTCATATTCTTAATATGATTAAGTAGCTAATTCTGCATTAAGCAGATTAAAATCATGTTTGTAACAAATCACTTATTTATTCAAAATAAAACTCTTTAAAATATAATTATTAATCCTAATCCCATTAGAATTAAAAGGAACCTTCTAGATGATTCTAGAAGATTAAAATCAATCCTAATAACTTTATGAATAATAATTAATATGCCCTCCTCTAGATCATTAGGCCACATTCAAAATCATTTTGGGCCAAATTTAATTTAATCCATTACTTCCTCATTATTCATCGGAATTGGGCTTATAATATATTGTTGGAAAGCTCTTTTCGAGCCCAATCCAACTAAACTATTATTGGACCCTTATCATGGACCAAACCAAATTGGACTGGCTATTTCCATAAATAGAGTGTAAGAAGAAACATTTTTAAAAACAGAAAGAGAGATATTTAATTAAAAAGATCCACATCACTAGACTTTTCACACTTTCACTCGTTCAATAATCAAATGACGTGAAAGGTATTCATCACTGGGTTTGGTTTTGGAAAGACACATTTGGGTATCTACAGATGGGCTATGCCAAAGTGAGGCATCACTACTTTCCTAGGAACGTAAGGTGTACCGGATATGCATGTTGGTTTTGGTTAGACTCAACGGTATGGGTGATGGAGTCCTAACATGTCGTGGCAAAAGAGATAAATTGTCACGAGAGCATTAAATACGATGGTTTATCAAAACAAGAGTGGCTTGGAGGCATTAGCAAAGAGTTTCTTACCTTAAAGTAATAAGTGTTAAGACAAGACAAAGCATGCTTAATTACTCATTGATTATTTAGATCTTGAAATCGTCTTATTCTCACCAAATAGGGACAATTTTAAATGTGTGAATAAGACATTTGAATAGGTTTGAAAATTTTGCATGAATTCAATCTTATTTAGTATTATGAATGGTTTTTCATTTCAAGTTCTTTCAATTGTAGAAACATGTCTGTAAATAACTCAACCAACCAATACTCCTTACGCTCAATTCTCGACAAGGAGAAACTGAGTGGGCCAAATTTTCTTGATTGGAAAAGAAACTTGCGTATAGTTCTGTAGGGAATATTTTAAGCATTACCCAAACTTGAACCCACTGTGATCATACACTTAAGTACACTGACGTCCAAAGGGAAGGAAGCTAGAGCAAAAGAGTCGCCAACAAGTTTTAGAAACTTGTAAACCGTTCACAAGGTGAAGGTTACACCCCTTAACGATCCAGGAGATCATTAACTCCAACAGGTCTGGAACCATAATTGGAAATTCGGGGATGAAGGTACAAATCCAATCTAAAAGAGATTAAACCTGTCCTAATAATAGGCCTCTACTTTATTCTGATCGTATTCATGTGCTCTTTCTGACTAACATGCAACCATTAGGTTTACCCTAAACCTGTTTAATCTATGTTGGTTGAATATTAATGCACAAACAAATCTATTATTGGCGATCACTTGAATTATAATCATATTAACCCTAACAAGATTATTAATTATCTTATTCAACGTGATTACAAGTACGAATTCCCTTTAAACATGCATAAAAGGTGTGATCAAGCAATAACAATAAATATATCAAGCAACATAATAATCATCATAAATTATAATCATGTTAAAGCATAATATTAATATCAAAATCCTAGGCATGATACTAACAAGATTAATAACATATCCTAGCAAGTCACTAAACATATAAAAATCAAAGCTTTAGCCCTAACATGAATATTAAGAAAGAGAATAGGAAGCATTGCTGGAATCATAATAGATATAAGCAAATCACCCTAAATATCATACTAAGAAAAGCATCTTAATGACAAGGGAATAAACGAGTCGTCAATTGTCTATCCCTAGATCAAATACAATTTATACAACCTAAACAAACCAAATACGAGTATAAGGAAAGCATAGGTGTCGAACCACAGAGAACGGATAAACACCACCAAATGTTATCGACAATTAAGCTAGTCCGGAATAAGAGATAAATAAACTAAAGTCTAAAGATGCTAAAACAAGAAATAAAACATTAAGGGAAATGGTTTAGGTATAGCATTCACTTGAACATAAATAAAGGCATAGAAATTGAATTAATTATGAACTAAACATGCTTGAATATCGAAGTAAAGGATCCAATCTAGCCGCCTTCCGGGGTCAATTGGCTTCTCCTAACATAGCCTCTATGTTTCCACATTAGAACCATATACTAGGAGGTACTATTAAATAACAATCGATTGTAATGAACCTTAACTAAGTCAACTTCCGTTCCTTGTTAGCAAAGATTCACCTTTAATTACCCAACAATGTGCACTTCCAAGAAGATTAAAGAATATCAAGCATATAAAGACTTTAATCACAAATAAATCAATTCTAAACCCTAGAACATGCTCAAGGTCCAACTACACCACAACCATCCCCTTAATGGGGAAATTACTCACTAATCATGCTAATAACAAAATTAATTAACAAACAATCAAGAATAAACATGATTAACAAGCAATACCAACAAGTAAAATAATAATCAAAATAAAGCAAATAAAATAGAGGAGAGAGAGTTAGAGATTCTCATTGATTGAATGTGAAAATCTACAAGCAAGATGATCAATCTTCCTCTTCAATATCCAAGCTCAACAATGGTGAAACCCTTACTTTCTCTCTCTAAACTACTCTAATCCTAACCTAAACGTAGAGAGAGAAGCTCTCCTAAAACTAATTAGAGAATAGAATAGATGGTGATTGTTTTTTCTCTCCTTTACTAATTACCCCCAAAATGGGTATATATACCAAGCTAATAAAATACTAAGTAAATAAAAGAAAATAAAATAAAGTAAAAAGGAAAAATAAAATAAGAAACTAATTATAAAAATAAAAGAAAGAAATAAAAATAAAAGAAAAAGAAAATATTAAAACCCAAAATCCCACAAAATAACATCAGATTTCCTCAAGCTTTCTTCTTCGAGCATTGAAGCGCATCACCGCATCACACCATCATCAATGGCTAGTCATCAAACATCATCTTTCATCTTCGCTCTTAGCCGTTCGATCTCACTAAATATCATGTGCATAACTTGTGAAATGGTTCGGTCGAACCATGGGTTGGTGCGGCTGAACTACGGGGTTGGTTCGGTCGAACCATGGGTGTGTTCGACCACACCTCTTCAAATTACAAAACCTTAAAAGTTCCTGACTGTTTTGACATTTTATTGTATTTCGACCAAACTCCTATGCGGTTTGCCCGAACCTGAATGGACTTGCATTTTGCTCTAATTTTAGCTGATGCTTGTGCGAATTAGTGATTGGAGCTGCGGGGGTTGCGATTTGTTGCTTAATTGTTGCAGGTTGTTGACGATGGTGCAGGTGGTTAGTAGATGCGGTGAAGGGCTGCTGTAAATTGGTGGTCGTATTAATGAAATTGGGTGGTCTGGGTTGCAACTTGTGTTGGGAATGGTGATGCGGCTGCTAGGTGCTGCTGTTCGAATTGGAACAGGGGAATTGGTTGATTGTTGTGGGTTTTGGTGGACGGTGGTGCAGGGGTTGTTGTTGGGTGCGTGAATTAGTTTGGTGGCGTGGTGAAGGTTATAGGTGGAGCTGGTGGTTGCGAATTGTTGGGCTGGAGTTTGACTTTTGACATGAATTCGGAAACCAAACTCACTTGACTTAAAACCCGAACACCTACACACAAAACCGAGGAAAGGGATTGGGACAAAAAATATAATAAAATAAATAAAATAGAAAATAAAAGAAATAACACTAAACTAATAAAAATTAAATAAACCTATACAAGTAAATAAAATAAAATAAAATAACAAAATAAACTTAAAATTAATAAAAACTATGAACGTAAAAAAGAAAAGGAACGAAATAAAATAAATCGAAAGCAAATAAAATATGAACATAAACTATAAACTAATTAAATAAAGAAATTAAATTAAAACATACTAAAACTAAGAAATAAACTAGAAAGTTTATTAAAAAGAAAATAAGAGAATAAAAGGGAATAATAAGGTAAAATAAACGCGAAAAAGACTCTAAAAATACTTCCTAAGAGTGACATAAATGTCATTCATCACCTAACATGATACTAGGAATCAAAATAATAAACTAAACATGATTTATATATCATTAATATCAATAAATCAATTAAAGCACTTACTTGGATGCCTCGTACCTCTTTCTAATAACAAAATACATACGTTAGTAACTTCAAGGAAAATAATAATCAAACAATTAAATCAAATAATTGAAATAGAGATTAAGAAAGTTTAGACTAGATTTGGGACCAAACCCTTGGAAATCAAACCTTTCACGTCTAGGGCGAAGGAAACTTCGAACTATGCTAGGTGTGTCTAGATCTTGTGAATACGGAATTTTGTTTGAGAAAAGCTAGTTTAGAAAAGAGAGAGAGAGAGTAATCAAGAAATTCTTGATGAGAATTGCTAATTAAAAACGGAGTTTTTAGGAGGCTATTGATAGAGAAAATCAGTCGAATATGATAAAAAACGAATTAGAGTTTCGAAAAGAATAAAACACGACTGTAGCGCCAAACACGCGCCTGTCGCCAGACGTCAGGTCTGTCGCCAGGCGACAGACATGTCGTATGGCGCTGCAAATAGTTTTCCACACGTTTTCTTATTTTGATAAAATTTAAGCGTACGAGAGGGTAAAACTGTATTTTCCTTAAAAGCACTTCTTTTATTCTAATTAAAACTCTTAAAAGTCAATTTATCAATGCTAATCAAATTAGGATTCGGAATGATCAATAATAGATTCTAGAAGACTATAATCAATTCTAATTGCATTAGGAATGATAAATCAATAATAGGCCCTCCTCTAGATCATTGGGCCGCATATAAATATCAAACCGGGCCCAATTTAGTAATTTGGCCATAACTTCCTCATTATTCATCGGAATTGGGCTTATAATATATCGTTGGAAAGCTCTTTTTGAACTCGACCCAACTACACCATTATTAGACCCTTTCCATGGACCAAACCAAACTGGATTGGCTGTTTTATTAAAATAAGTTTTCAAAAACAGAGAGAAAGAAAAGAATTAAAAACTAACAGCAACACTAGACTTTTCACACTTTCACCTCATTCTATTATGATTCAACTTGAAATGTACTCATCACTGGGTTTGGTTTTGGGGAGACACAAATGGGTGTCTAAAAGTTCTCATGCAAGAGCAAAAGGAATACGTCCTTGATGAGAAAATGCCCGAGACTCCCTATTATGAAGTGATTCGGGCTGCCCTGAACCGATGGCAAACTGCCAATCGGGATGTCAAGTTATGCATCATGGTGGCCACTATGTCTCCCGGCCTTCAGAAGGCTTTCTTTGAGAAGGAGACGACTTTTGAGATCATTTCTGAACTTCAGAATATAATCCAAGAGCAAGCCCAAACTGAAAGGTTTGAAACCCACAGGCAGATCCTTGAGAGCAAGTTCAAGAAAGGAGAGCCAGTCACCCTACATATACTCAAAATGATTGGTTTATTTGAGAACATGGAAAGGCTTGATTCGGGGTATTCGACCGAGATGGAAATTTACATTATTCTCCGTTCGCTACACAAAGGCTATGACTAGTAAAAGATGAACTATAACATGCACAACATGGAGAAAACCCTCGCCGAGCTTCATGGTATGTTGAAGCAAGCCGAGAAAATGCTCAAGGATGAGGGAAAGCATGACATGCTTATGGTCAAGAAGGGAAAGCCATTCAAACGCTTAGGCATGAAGAAGAAAGGCTTTAAAGGGAAGGATAAGAAGACCTTTTTGTCTAAGCCAAAATCTACCAAAGACAACAAGGAGAATAAGGTAGCCTCTTCTAAGTCTGATTCCGAATGTTTCTACTTCAAGAAGAAGGGACATTGGAAGAGAGATTGCCTCAAATTCAAGGAAGATAAGAAGAGCGACACTGTTGCTTCTGCATTAGGTATTTACGTAATAGATTTAAACTTCACTATCACAACATCATGAGTATTAGATATCGGATGTGGCTCACGCCTTTGTTACAATTTTCAAGGTCTTAGGAAAACTAGAAGGCTAGAGAAGGGAGAGGTTGAACTTCGGGTCGGCAATGGAGACATAACTGCAGCCATATCCGTGGGAAATCTCAGTTTATCTTTGCCCTCTGGGCTTGTATTAGAACTTGAAAAATTTTATCATGTTCCTAATGTTACTAAAAACATCATTTCAATTTCGGCGTTCGACGCCAAAGGATTTAATTTTTGAGTAAACGACAATTTATGTTCGTTTTATCTCGATAATGTTTTATATGGTACAATACATTATGAAAATGGTCTTTATGTGCTTTCGTTAGACAATGAAGTTTATAATGTTAACAATACCACTATTAAAGCTTAGACTGTTGTGTCAAATGAGACATACTTGTGGCACTGTCGTCTAGGCCACATTAACATCAAACGCATCAAGAAACTTCTACAAGAAGGTATTTTTGACTCATTCAATTTACAATAGTTTGAAAATTGTGAAGGATGTCTATTATGCAAGATGATAAAGCAGCCGTTCTCCAAGTTGGGAGAAAGGGCAGGTGACTTATTGGGCCTAATACACACTGATGTATGTGTTCCAATGAGCACAACCACAAGGAACGGTCATCGATATTTTATAGCCTTCACGGACGACTATAGTAGATATGGATATGTCTACCTTATGTCGAACAAATCTGAATCGTTTGAGAAATTCAAAGAATTTCAGAGTGAAGTTGAAAATTAGCTTTGCAAGAAAATAAAAGCCCTTCGATCAGATCACAGTGGTGAATACTTGAGCCATGAATTCGATGACCATTTGAAAGAACATGGTATATTTTCGAAATTGACACCTCTAGGAACTCCACAATGGAACGGAGTATCTGAAAGGAGAAATCGAACCTTGCTAGACATGGTACGATCAACAATGGGTCTTAGTGATCTTCTTATCTCTTTCTGGGGGCACACACTTCTAACCACGACACTAGCACTGAACCGTGCTCCGTCAAAAGCAGTAGAAAAGACTCCATATGAATTATAGATGAAAAATTTTCCTAGGTTGGCTTTTCTCAAGATTTGGGGTTGCGAAGCATATGTCAATAGGTTAATTTCTGACAAACTTCACCAAATCTGACAAGTGTTTCTTTGTGGCATACCTAAAAGAATCCAAGGGGTATTACTTCTACAAAAAATCCGAGAACAAAGGGTTTGTTGCTCGCAATGGTGTCTTTTTGGAGAAAGAACACCTTTCCAAAATGACAAGTGGGAGGAAAATCGAACTCGATGAAGTTCGAGAGGACGAGCAAAAAAATCAAATTGACAGCCAGAGTGCTCAAACAACATTTGTTGACGTTGGTCAAATTGTGCAAAGTCAAACCGACAATGCAAATGCTCAGTCCATTACCCTACATAGGTTGCAAAGGCCAAAGTCTCAACCTGATAGATATCTTGGTGTCGTATTAATCGAGAATCTGGACATCCTAATAGTGGATGGAAAGGAACTAGCAACCTACAAGCAAACTATGGCAAGCCCCGACTCTGCTAAATGGCAAGAAGCCATGAGATTTGAAATGGACTCCATGTTTGAAAATCAAGTATGGAAATGGGTTGATTTACCCGAAGGTTACACACCTATAAGATGTAAATGAATTTTCAAATTGAAAACCGACAAAGATGGAAATGTATTCATTTACAAAGCTAGAGTGGTAGAAAAAGGTTACACGCAAATTCACAACGTTGATTATGATGAAACCTTTTCTCCTATCGCAATGCTTAAGTCCGTCTAGATCATCCTAGTGATTGCTGCATAATACAATTATGAAAAATATGGTAGATGGACGTCAAAACCACCTTCCTAAATGGAATTTTGGAAGAAATTGTGTACATGACACATCCTAAAGGTTTTTTCGACCAAAAAGACACCATTAGTAAGTTTGGTTTTATCAAGAATCCAGATGAGTATTGTGTTTACAAGAAGGTCGGTGGGAGTGACATCGCCTTCCTAGTCTTATATGTCGATGACATAATGCTCATTGGAAATAGCATTCTGATGCTAGAGTTTGTAAAAGCCTGGCTTGGAAAATAATTTTCAATGAAAGACTTGGGAGAGACACAGTACATATTAGGCATCAGGATCTACATGGATAGATCTAAAAGGATGATTGGATCGAGCCAAATTACTTACATCGATAAAGTACTGACACGATTCAATATGCAGGAGGCCAAGAGAGGTCACCTACCCTTGTCTCATGGAATAACCCTAAGCAAGAAGCAGTGTCCAAAGACACTTTGTAATGCCCTATATTTTTATACGTATTTTATTCTAAATAAGTTTTTTATGGGGTGTTTTTAGATAATTTGAAATGAATTAGTTATGACATTTTAATTATTTATTTTAAATAAGTTTGAAAATATTTTATAAAAGAAAAGTTTTATTTAATTAATTATTTATTAAGTTGGGATTTAATTTAGGAAAGTTTTATTAGGATAGGGATTAGGAAAGATTTAAAAGGGAAAGCTTAGGTAAGAAAGGGTTTCTAGAGAAAGGGATATAAATATTAAACACTTGGCAAAATTAAACTTTCTCTCCCTTCTCCGTTATTTTCTTTTTCCCCTTCCCCTTTTTGGCACTCACCACCCAATCCACCACCAGCAGTAGCCGGTAGCAGCGGTGGTGCCACCAGCAACAACCGATTGTGGTGTCTTGGCTGCTGTCCGACCTCCCTTTTCGATTTTTTTTTACACTTTTATATTTTTCTTTTGTTTAATCATAGATCTAATTATAAATTATGAGTTTTGCGTTGATTTTATGATGATTAATATTATGTATGGTGCAAATTAATTTTCACATTTAATGTTAATTAAAAAAACCCCAATTTTAAAACCTTAGATTTATAAATAATTTATTATTGAAGGAATATGATTTAGGATGGTTTAAACCTTTAATTTTAGGGTTTTATAAAGTATAATTAAATCAAGTTTTCATAAATAATATTGCTGGAATTTTTGTTAGTATGCTAAAAATCAAGTCTCTTGAAGGAATTTTAACTACCCATTAATTAAGATTAAAGTATGAGGTTTTAATTAATTTTTAGCTTCTTTTAATTAAATTATGAGCTGTTTAATAAGAGTATATATTGCTGGAAATTTATGTGGAGTAAATTTTATGCCGGGTTATGATTTTGGTTTGTAGGTGTAGGGAATATTTCAAGCATTACCCCACACTTGAAAGTCGTGATCAACCAATAACAGTCGTGATTACAAGTACAAATTCCATTTAAACATGCATAAAAGTCGTGATCAACCAATAACAGTAAATATAAATATCAAGAAACATAATAACAATCATAAATCATAATCATGAATAATTATAAAAATAATCATGTTAAAGCATAATATTAATATCAAAATCCTAGGCATGATACTAAAAAGATTAATAACAAACCCTAGCATGTCACTAAAGGATAAAGATCAAATATATAGCCCTAATAGGATACTAACATGAATATTAGGAAAGAGAATAGGAAGCATCGAAAGAATCATAATAAGCATATTTAATATTATAACCTTTTCCCTAAACATGATACTAGGAATCATTGTTGTCATTCAAAACATCAAGCATCCTAACATGATACTAGGAATCATAATAACAACCTAGACATGATTTCTATATCATAATATCAATAAATCAATTAAAGCACTTACTTGGATGCCTTGTATCACTTTCTAATAACCAAATACACGCGTAAGTAATTTCAAGGAAAATAATAATCAAACAATTAAATTAAATAATTCAAAGAGAGATTTGAGACCAAACCCTCAGAAATTAAACCTTTCACGTCTAGGGCGAAGGCAATTTCGAACAATGCTAGGTGTGTCTAGATCTTGTGAATGCGGAATTTTCTATGAGAAAAGGCTAGTTTAGAAAAGAGAGAGAGAGAGAGTAATCAAGAATTTCTTGATGAGAAGAATTGAGAATTGATGATTGAAAACGGAGGTTTTAGGAGGCTATTTATAAAGAAAATCAGCCGCATATGATAAAAAACGAATTAAAGTTTCGAAAAGAATAAAACACGACGCTGTCACCAAACACGCGCCTGTCATAAGACGACAGGGCTGTCGCCAGGCGACAGACGTGTCGTATAGCGTTGCAATCTATTTTCCACGCGTTTTCTTATTTTGATAAAATTTAAATGTACGAGAGGGTAAAACTGTAATTTCCTTAAAAACACTTCTTTTTTCTAATTAAAACTCTTAAAAGTCAATTTATCAATGCTAATCAAATTAGGATTCAAAAGAAAGTTCTAGAAGATTCTAGAAGACCATAATCAATCCTAATCACATTAGGAATGATAAATCAATAATAGACCCTCCTCAAGATCAATGGGCCGCATATAAAGATCAAACCGGGCCCAGTTTAGTAATTTGGCCATAACTTCCTCATTATTCATCGGAATTGGGCAAATCGTTGGAAAGCCCTTTTCGAACTCAACCCAACTACACTATTATCGGACCTTTGCCATGGACCAAACCAAACTGGATTGGCTGTTTTCTTGAAATAGGTTTTCAAAAACTGAGAGAAAGAAAAGAAATAAAACTAACAGCAACACTAGAATTTCCACACTTTCACTTCATTTGATTATGATTCGACGTGAAAGGTACTCATTACTAGGTTTGGTTTTGGGGAGACACAAATGGGTGTCTACAGTAGGAGACTATGAAGTGATTGATTTCTATTAGTCATGGGGATTTTAAGTTCGTATTCAAGGTACGTTTGCGTACTTAGCATATTTTGAGGCTGTAGTAACATGCTATGCTTGATTAATTAATCCCAAGTAGCTAGTATCATGCTAAATGATAATTGGAAATTGTTATTTTTGGTTAACGTTAGTGATTTAAGTATGAAGCATGAATTGTTTGTGATGGATTATTGAATGGAAATAATTATTTTGGCATGTTGGATATGAACCATACTTTTATTTATGGCATGATAGAAAGCATGTTTAAGTGAACTAAATGTTTAATTTGGTTTGGAATATTTTAAGGGAATTTTATTATGGTTCATATAATTTTTATTGATGCTATAAACATGAAAAAGGAGCTATGTAAGTGTCTATGTACACGAGGAATTGTAGGGAATATTTCAAGCATTACCCCAAACTTGCACCCCACTGTGATCATACACTTAAGCATGGTGGGGTCCAAAGGGAAGGAAGCTAGAGCAAAAGAGTCACTAACAAGTTTTAGGAACTTGTAAACCGTTCACAAGGTGAAGGTTACACCCCTTAACGATCTAGTAGGTCGTTAACTCCAATAGGTCTGGAACCATGACTGGAAGTTCGGAGATGAAGGTACAAATCCAATCTAAAAGAGAAAGAACCTGCCTAAATAATAGGCCTCTACTTTACTCTTCTTGTATTCATGTGCGCTTTCTAACTAACATGCAATCAATAGGTTAACTCTAAACCTGTTTAATCTATGTTGGTTGAATATTAATGCACAAATAAATTTATTATTGGCGATCACTTGAATTATAATCAAATTAACCTTAAACAAGATTATTAATTATCTTATTAAGCGTGATTACAAGTACAAATTCCCTGTAAACATGCATAAAAGGTGTGATCAAGCAATAACAATAATAAATATATATCAAGCAACATAATCATCATAAATAATAATTATAAAAATAATCAAAATCATGTTAAAGCATAATAATAGCAAGATCCTAGGTATGATACTAACAAGATTAATAACAAACCCTAGCATGTCACTAAACATCAAAGATCAAATATTTAGCCCTAACATGATACTAGCACTTACTTGGATATAAGCAAATCACCTTAAATATCATACTAAGGAAAGCATCCTAACATGATACTAGGAACAACCAAAACATGATTTCTATATCATAATAACAATGAAAACAATTAAAGCACTTACTTGGATGCCTCGTGTCTCTTTCTAATAATAAAATACGCACGTTAGTAACTAATAAATAATTAAAAGAGAGATTTGGCACCAAACCCTCAGAAATATCAAACCTTTCACGTCTAGGGCGAAGGAAACTTCGAACTTGACTAGGTGTGTCTAGATCTTGTGAATGCGGAATTTTGTTTGTGAAAAGGCTAGTTTAGAAAAAGACAGAGAGAAAGTATCAAGAATTTCTTGATGAGAGTTGGTGATAGAAAACGGAGGTTTTAGGAGGCTATTTATAACGAAAATCAGCCGGATATGATAAAAAGAATCAGAGTTTCAAAAAGAATAAAACACGACGCTGTCGCCAAGCGACAGACGTGTCGCCGCAGCGCCAGGCTTGTTGCCAGGCGACAGCCTGTAGTGCGGCACTTCCGATAGTTTTTCCACGCGTTTTCATATTTTGATAAAATTTAAGCGTACGAGGGGTAAAACTGTAATTTCCTTTAAAACACTTCTTTTATTCTAAATAAAACTGTTAAAACTCAATTATCAATGCTAATCACATTAGGATTCAAAAGAATCTTCTAGAAGACTATAACCAATCCTAATTGCATTAGGAATAATAAATTATAATAGGACCTCCTCTAGATCATTGGGCCACATATAAAGATCAAACTCGACCCAGTTTAGTAATTTGGCCATAACTTTCTCATTATTCATCGGAATTGGGCCTATGATATATCGTTGGAAAGCTCTTTTCGAACCCAATCCAACTAAATTATTATTGGACCCTTTCTATGGACCAAACTAAGCTGTATTGGCTATTTTCATAAAATAGGTTTTCAAAAACAGAGAGATAGAAAAGAATTAAAAATTAACCGCAACACTAGATTTTTCACACTTTCACTTCATTCGATTATGATTCGACGTGAAAGGTACTCATCACCGGGTTTGGTTTTGGGGAGACACAAATGGGTGTATACAGAAGCCCCCACTTTTACTGAGTTTGGAGAAACGCAAGTTTCGAAAAAAAAAGTCAAAGTATTAATAGGGACGGAGAATGATTAAGAACGTTATGCGATCCCAAATCAATCTTGTAATGCCAATACCTGCAAACTAGCGTTAGTTAAAACATATAAGAGAGTTAAGAAACGCGTATCTTGCACCGTCGAGCACACGTCTCTGGGGGTAATCGATCTGTTGCATTGCTGTTGTGACAACCTTCCACAAGCTAGGGAACACTATCTTGCTGTTTTGATGTTGATATGTCCACGCGTCTCTGAACAAAGAGCTTTGAATGGCATGCCAACGCGTCTCTGAGCAAAGAGCTTTGATGATATGTTCACGCGTCTCTAAACAACGAGCTTCTTTTGTTTAACGATTTTCCTCAAGCTAGGGGATACCGCCTGAAGACTGTTATGCCTATAACTGCCTCCAATTCTGCTAGAGAACCCTTTCGAAGATTGCTTCGCCTGAAACAACCTTCTAGCATTTTGTGACCATTTTCCGCAAGCCAAGGAACATGATCGAAGATTGCTTCGCCTGAAGCCATCCTCATTTGTGGCGATAATACTCTGAAGTGTATCACCGAAGACCAACACCTGTCGATTCTTTAAAGTTTGCTTGAACTTTGCTTTTGCTATGCCAGTGCGTCGGCGCTTTTGCTGCTTGTGAACCAGTATGTCGGTGCTTCTGAATTGTGAACCAGTATGTCGGTGCTTCTAAAGTTTGTGAACCAGTATTTCGGTGCCTTAACAGTGAACCAATGTTTAGGCGTTTTAAGCTAAGTGAGACGATCAGTTATCAAGTCGATCACTTAATGTGATTGTATCTGAGCCGATTCCTAAATCATGTCAAATTGCTTATAGGGGTTAACTGGCGTACCAAGGAACCCAAAATTGTTGTACGAGGTTGAAATCCCATTCTGAGAAGCTTAGCGTTCTGTCGCCGCTGCCACGTCTCCGTTGCCGTGATTTTTCCCTGTCGCTCGGCGACAGAGCTTTTGTGCGACGCTGCAATAGGGATTTTTGTATAAATCCCCTTTCTTCCTCATGTTGCTGCTACTACTTCGTTTTTTTCGAGTTCGCCGCGAAAAACTTTGAATTGCTTGTTCTTGCTCGTTTCCCAACCAAATTCACTCAAATTTGTGGCAAATCAAATCTTTATTCATCTAGTTTGTTGATCTATGTAAGTTTTTCCAAACTCACTCGAATTTTGATGAATTTCGTTCATGTTTATTCACGAATTTCTTGAAAATTCAAAACTTGTATTGCTCGATTTTCTTTGTTTATTAAATTTTATGCCATGAAATTGCTTGATTATGTTTATATATTGTCTTGGGAGTATTTTGAGTCTTTTTTAACTCAATTTGGTGGAGAAACGAGCGATTCACCATTATTGAACCTCTTAAGGTCGGGAAACCAATGTGGCTGGTTCTTGATGTTTTCGCTAGCAATTCTTATTTAATTTGTCACAATAATTATCATAATATTGCAAGAAATTGTTTGGTTGCTTGAAAAACATATATGCTTGAATTGAAATTGTGCTTTGTTCTAGTACTACGTACTTCTTTTTTTGCGAACATAGTATCATGCGGCTAGGCGAACCTTAGATACTATACAACTTTAATTTTTGTCAATTCTGCACAATGTAGTATGGCTAGATAACGAGGTTTCAGTTCCCGATCTCGAGACACACGGCGGGAGCACGAGCCCGTTCAGGAGGACGCCGACCCATCCACCTCTCTCGATCCCTTCCCTGAGTGGGACGAGCGGACGCTGTTCTTTACTCTCGAGCACCACATTTATGAGAGGGTGCGTCACGGGATCACTAGCGGTAGGACGCGTAGCCACGGCTCGGGCAATGACACCCTAGGCAAGCTGTATGACAAGTATTTTAGCGGCGATGAGGGGTTGCGCCTTCTTTGGGAGTCTTGTGGGTTGACTGCCCTGTTTCGTGCCACGCAGGCCATGTACTCATTCTATGTGAGCCACCACGTGGTTCGTGCTTTGGTGAATTTCTTCTGGGACACCACAAACACTTTCCACTTTCCTTGGGGTGAGATGATTGTCACCCCAGCCGACTTTAGCCTCATCTCTGGACTGGAGTTCAGTTCGACCGCGCTGCCGTTCGACAGCTCCATTAGCGTTTTCTCTCTTGAGGTCGATGAGCTGTTGGGTCTGATTGTTGTTCGGGCCCGTGTTGAGGTGGATCCATCACGATTTAGCTCCAGTTGCATTCGCCGATCGACACTGGCGATGGCTTTGTAGGATGATGCAACCACCCGAGAGCAGCGCGTGCGCATCTTTGCACTTATTTTGCTGTCAGGGACGTTTTCCCCTAACAAGGGTAGTAAGGTGCTGCTTTACTACATTCCTGCTGTCCGCGATCTTCAGCTGATCGAGATTTATGATTGGGCCAGCTTGGCCTATGCTGACTTTCTGCGCGGATTGCGAGACTCTTGTCGACACCGGTCTCACAAAGGAGAAATCGCTCTGTCTAGCTTCTAGAGAGTCGTAGAGGTATACTTTATCTCTTACAAAGTTAGCTCTAAGTTCTTATTAGCACTTTCTGATATCTTTTTATCTTTGTGGATTTGGTTCTACGAGTACTTTCCTTCTCTTGCGTCAGCGAGACCATATCCACGCGAGTTTCCCGTTGGCGCCATTTGGGGAGGTCGCTACAGTAACCAGGCGACTACTGCCCGTGTCAGAGAGCTGATCCTCTCAGTATGTTCTTTTGCATAGTTGACATCTTTGTATCGCTTTTGGTAGAAACTTTATTTTATAGGCATTCTTTGCAGGAGCCTGATGTGCTATACCGACAATGGGGAGTTTTGGTTATCCCTGCGTTGGCTGCGCAATACACTGCTGAGCGTCGCTACTTTTAGGGGACGTATGAGGCGGCAGTGTACCTAGGAGAGAGAGTTGCTATTCAGCACTCCTCAGAGATTTTTGTCGTCCCTGCTCCTCCGCCACGTCATATGTTTTATTACGCGATGCTGCTCAACTTGTTGGAGAGGTTGCCTACTGGTACCCCTTGGTGATCTCATGCTAGATCGAGGCGATGCTACGAGGAGGATCTGCTGCCATTATTAGTTTCGACCCCTGTTTTATCTGAGGAGGCGGCGGTATGATTTTTATCTTTTACCATTTGCTAAGTAGCCCCCTAGTGATATTTTATTCACTTTGGTTTGCTTTTTTTTTCAAGACCGAGCTTACTGAGATCGTTCCCTGTAAGGAATATTTCAAGCATTACCCCAAACTTGAACCCCACTGTCATCATACACTTAAGTACGGTGGCGTCCAAAGGGAAGGAAGGTAGAGAAAAAGAGTCGCCAACAAGTTTTAGGAACTTGTAAACCGTCCACGAGGTGAAGGTTACACCCCTAAAAGATCCAGGAGATCGTCAACTCCAATTGATCTAAAACCATGAATGGAAGTTCGGAGATGAAGGTACAAATCCAACCTAAAAGAGATTGAACCTGCCCTAATAATAGGCCTCTACTTAATTCTGATCGTATTCATGTGCGCTTTCTGACTAACATGCAATTAATAAGATTAACCCTAAACCTGTTTATCTATGTTGGTAAAATATTAATGCACAAATAAAACTATTATTGGCGATCACTTGAATTATAATCAAATTAACCCTAAACAAGATTATTAATTATCTTATTTAGCGTGATTACAAGTACAAATTCCATTTAAACATGCATAAAAGTCGTGATCAACCAATAACAGTAAATATAAATATCAAGAAACATAATAACAATCATAAATCATAATCATGAATAATTATAAAAATAATCATGTTAAAGCATAATATTAATATCAAAATCCTAGGCATGATACTAAAAAGATTAATAACAAACCCTAGCATGTCACTAAAGGATAAAGATCAAATATATAGCCCTAATAGGATACTAACATGAATATTAGGAAAGAGAATAGGAAGCATCACAAGAATCATAATAAGCATAATTGATATTTTAACTTTTTCCCTAAACATGATACTAGGAATCATTGTTGTCATTCAAAATATCAAGCATCCTAACATGATACTAGGAATCATAATAACAACCTAGACATGATTTCTATATCATAATAACAATGCAAACAATTAAAGCACTTACTTGGATGCCTCGTATCTCTTTCTAATAACAAAATACACGCGTTAGTAACTTCAGGGAAAACATAAAACAAACAATTAAATTAAATAATTGAAAGAGAGATTTGGGACCAAACCCTCAGAAATTAAAACCTTTCACGTCTAGGGCGAAGGTAACTTCGAACTTGGCTAGGTGTGTCTAGATCTTGTGAATGCGGAATTTTGTTTGGGAAAAGCTAGTTTAGAAAAGAGAGAGAGAAGATATCAAGAAATTCTTAATGAGAGTTGGTGATTGAAAACGGAGGTTTTAGGAGGCTATTTATAGAGAAAATTAGCAGGATATGATAAAAAACAAATCAGAGTTTCGAAAAGAATAAAACACGATGCTGTCTCCAAACACGCGCTTGTCGCCAGACGCTGCGCTTGTCGCTAGACGCCAGGTCTGTCACTAGGCGACAGACGTTTCGTATAGCGCTGCAAACAGTTTTCCACACGTTTTCTTATTTTGATAAAATTTAAGCGTATGAGAGGGTAAAACTGTATTTTCCTTAAAAACACTTCTTTTATTCTAATTAAAACTCTTAAAAGTCAATTTATCAATGCTAATTAAATTAGGATTCAAAAAAACCTTCTAGCAGATTATAGAAGACTATAATCAATCCTAATCATATTAGGAATGATAAATCATGATAAGCCCTCCTCTAGATCATTGAGCCGCATATAAAGATCAAACCGGGCCCACTTTAGTAATTTAGCCATAACTTCCTTATTATTCATCGGAATTGGGCTTATAATGTATTGTTGGAAAGCTCTTTTCAAACCCGACCAACCTACACCATTATTGGACCCTTTCCATGGACCAAACCAAACTAGATTGGAAGTTTTCTTAAATTAGGTTTTCAAAAACAGAGAGAAAGAGAAGAAATAAGAATTAACCGCAACACTAGACTTTCCACACTTTCACTTCTTCGATTATGATTCGACGTGAAAGGTACTCATCACTGGGTTTGGTTTTGGGGAGACACAAATGGGTATCTACAGAAGCCCCCACTTTGATTGAGTTTGGTGAAACGCAAGTTTTGAAAACAAAAGTCAAAGTATCGATAGGGACAGAGAATCAATCTTGTAACGTCGATACATGCAAACTAGCATTAGTTAAACAGATAAAAGAGTTAAGAAACGCGTATCTTTCACCGTCGAGCACACGGCTCTGAAGGTAACGTATTTGTTGCGTTGCATTGCTGTTGTTGACAACCTTCTATAAGCTAGGGAACACCATCATGCTGTTTGTTTTGAGGATCTTTCGCAAGCTAGAGAATACCGCCCGAAGAGTGTTACGCTGTAACTGCCTCCAATTTCGCCGTGATAAACTTGTACAAGCTAGAGAACCCCATCGAGGATTGCTTCGCCTGAAATGACCTCCTAGCGCTTTGTGACCATCTTCCGCAAGCTAGGGAACAATATAAACTACTAGGAAGATCATGGCGGAAAAATCGAGACCTAACAAAAGAAGTAAGATCGAAGGTTGCTTCGCCTGAAACTATCTTCATTTGTTGCGACAATACCCCGAAGAGTATCACCGAAGACCAACGCCTGTCGATCCTTTGATTTTTCTATGCCAGTCGATCATTCATCACGTCGATCACTTAATGTGATTGTAACCGAGCCGATTACTAAATCATGTCAAATTGCTTATAGGGGCTAACTGGTGTACCAAGGAACCCAAAATTGTTGTAAGAGGTCAAAGTAACCGTTCTGAGAGGTTTCGAGCTGTGTCGCCACTGCAACGTCGTTGGCGCCAAGATTTTGCTCTGTCGCCTGGTGCCAGAATCGGGATTTCCGTATAAATCCCTTTTCCTTCGCCAATTCGCTGCTACTACTCTTCTTTCTTCGCAATTCGCCGCAAGAACTCAACTTGCTCCTTTTTCCAAACTCACTCGAATTTTGATGAATTTTGCACATGTTTGTTCACGAATTTCTTGAAAATTCAAAACTTATATTGCTTAATTTGCTTTTTTTGTCAAATTTTATGCCATGAAATTGCTTGATTATGTTTGTATATTGCCTTAGGAGTATTTTGAGACTTGTTTGACTTAATTCAGTGAAGAAACGAACAATTCACCATTGTTAAACCTCTTGAGGTCGGGAAAACAATGTGGCTCGTGAAGGAGTTATGTCTTCGTCGTGTGCAATTACTAGATATATAAATGGATCAAATTATGGAGATAAATAAGTTCGTACACTTGGGTCGTCATTTTGCCATAGCTAGAGGTACTAACGATCTTTGGACTAGTAAAATAGCCCAAACCCCAATTGGACGGATCCTATAAGGTCACACAAAGGGGCTAGATCGAGCATTAGAGGACGAGGCCCATCATGGGCGTCATCACTCTAGGTGGCCGCCCATATGGGGATTATATGAGAGTTTTGGGCTTCGTGCCCTAGTCTAATTATAATGAGATTATAAATAGACTAGGTGTCTAGGTTCACACAAAGGGAAGCAATTAACTGATCAGTGTGATCAAACCCTAATTAGCAAACACGAAACCCAACCCTCTCAAAGTCCTCTCTCTCACGGCTCTCTCCTCCTCCTAGGCGTCGGTGGTGTCTCGTGGTGGTGGTGGTTCGGCGGTGGTCGGTTGTCCATAAAGGTGGTGATCGCGGTTTTCCTCAATTACTCGACCAATCTAGTATTGGTGGACGGCTCGTTCGAATCTCGTGGACTAAATAGAGGAGCAACGCTTGGGGCTCTATTCTCTCCCTGATTTTCCTATCGAATAGCTTCGTGGAATTCACGCGTCAAAGGTATGATTATGTGTCTTGTGTGTTATGCATGTGATTCTTGGGATTGGTACTTGATTGAATATGATTCATGTTTTTCCGCTGCGTAGTACCTATAAACTCCTAAAGTGGTATCAGTTAGCCTCTTTCATGAACGCGCTAGACAATAATTATACGTTTATTTGATGTCCACGTTAATTTTATATTCAATTAAGAGGGAGAAATTAATTTAATTATGGTTCAATTATTATATTTAATGTGATTAAACTTTTGGAATCGATTAAATGTGATTTAATTATGCTCAAAATAGCCATGAAGAGACCAAATATTAGCCCTAAATTGTTCGAAAATTTCGAACACCCTAACCCTATTTTTCGAATTTTTCGAAATTTATAGCCCTAAAATATGATTTTTGTGCTTGATTTTGATTTAATTCGATTTATTTTATGATTCATAATTTTAATCGGATTTATTTATGCATAAAAGTGTTTTGTGTATGATCATCAATTTAATTTTAAAAGTTAGAATTAAATTGGGATTAATTTTATGAAGAACCCTAATTTTAAAGTTAAATGTGATTTAGTTTTAATCTTATGGACTGATTTAATTTAATTATGATACGTGTTATTTTAATTAAATTAAAACATCAAAAAAAAATTATTGTTTTAGGTGGCCGGCAACCGCGGCTGGGTGGCGCAGCCACGGTGGCTGCCGACCAGGTGGTGTTCCAAGAGGGAGGGAAGGGGAGGGCGGAGGTCGGGGTGGCTGTGGGCAGCAACGTGCAAGTGTTGCACAGCTGCTGCCACGGCTGCCAGAGCAGCTGTTGCGACAGTGGCTGTTGTTATGGCATCCAGCCACCGTGGCTAGCTACCATGGAGCCTAGTCTTCAAAAGCGTTTTGAGGACCAGGATGCCTACTCAATCATGCAAGAACTCAAAGCTTTGTTTAAGAAACAAGCTAGAGTTGAAAGGTATGAGCTCCATCGTGAGATTCTGGATTGTAGGATGGAGAAGGGAGCCACAGTTCATGATCATGTTTTCAAAATGATCAGCCTAATTCAAAGTATGGAGAAACTGAGGCACCCATATAGTGATGATTTAGCAAAAGACATCATTCTCCATTCACTACCAGAAAGTTTCAACCAGTTTATCATGAATTTTAACATGACTGCCACTGCAAAGACTATGAATCAATTGCACGCAATGCTGGTTAGTGCTGAGAAACAAATCCCTAAGGAACCTAAGAAGGAAGTTCTTATGATTCAAAAGGGAAAGGGGTTCAAGAAGAAGAGGCAAAAGGCTAGTGCTAAGAGCAAGGGCAAACAAGTTGCCAAGGTTCCTGAAAAGCCTAAGACGACTCCAAAGCCCAAGGCTGCAAGTGAAAGTGAATGCTTTTACTGTAAGAAAAAGGGGCATTGGAAGCGAAATTGCCAGAAATACCATGACTTCCTTAAGAAGATTGGAGCATCAACCTCAGGTATAATGTTATAAACATTTTAACTTTCACTTAGGTATGATATACCAAGTTGCAGTGCTTAACATAGTGATGTTGCGCAGGAACTGCAAACAAGTGAAGCTAGCATGGAAATGGAGCTTGAAGGTGCACTAGAAGTTTTGAGTGACCAGAGATAGCTTCATAGTTTTAAATTTTGATTAATTATCATGATTTTAGAACAATTTCCAGTTTTGATGAGACAATATTTCGGTTTTCTTGTTTTGAATACTGAATTTGGTTTACTTAGCTTGGACAAGCGTTGATCCATGACCAAGGCAATAAATTGTTTTCATTTTTCTAGATACAAGTTAATTTTGTTTTATGACATTGATATAAGTAGATCACAAAAGTAAAATTTAGATGATTCAAAGTACAGTTACTCATAACAAGTAAGGTTAGGTCACATTAACCATTTGCACATCCAAAGTAATGGATGGACTCTTATTCTTATATGATTATGAATCACTTGAGAGTTAGAAGTCATGCTTGATAAAAGTTAAAATGACCAAGTTGTCTTTTAATAGAAAGGGTAAAAGAAGCTAAAATGACCTTTTGGTACTCATACATATGATGTATGTGAACCAATAAGTTCAAAATCAGCAAAGAGATTTAACTATTTCATTGCTTTTACTAACGATTTAAGTAAATATATCGATAATTACTTAATGAAGTAAAGCTTGGAATAATTGAAAAGTTCAAAATTCCAAAATGAAATGTAAAATCAGTTTGAGATAAAACAATTTAACACCACAATATGATTGTTGTGATAAATATTTAACTCAAAAGGAATGGTCATCTAAAGGGAATTGTTGAATTAATTCACAATCCAGAAACATTACAATTAAATTATATGTTTATGAAGAATGAATCAAACTTTGCTTGCCATTGTTCGATCCAAGATTTAATGATTTACAAATATGGTTTTGAGGACATACATTACAACAACAATTGCGATTATACTAAACAGGAAACTTAACCAAAGCAGAAGAAAAAATGTCATAAGAGTTATGATTTGGAAATGTTCCAAAAGTTATCTTTTCTAAATAGGATTAAGGGTTATGAAATCAATGTAAAATGTTTACAAAGATAACATAATACACCCTAAATAAAAAAAAATAGTTCTTAATGGTTTTCTCATGGAAACTAAGAGGTATTATTCCTACAATCACGTAGAAACAAAGTGTTTGTTGCTCGCGATAGTGTCTTTATAGAAAGAATGTCTTCCTACAAAGCCAAGTGGGAGTAAAGTTAGATCTCGATGAGATTCGAGACGAGCAACAAATGGATGTGGATAACACTACATCAGAGACGAAGGCGTATGAAATCAACTAATTTGATAAACCATGTGTCGAAGCAAGCTAATTCTACTAGCGAGGCTTCTATCGTCCCACTAGAATGAAAGGCTTCAAAGAGTTGAAGAGAATAATTCTATTGTCGCTCATACCTATCGTAGGTTACTTGGGATAAAAACAAACAGTTTGTTGAAATTCTGAGAAAAGGAGGATTCTAAAATTTTCTTATTAGAATGGTTAGAATCCATGGCCTACAAGCAAGCTTTGGACAAATGCCAACTCAAGAAATGGCTTAAAGCCATGAAATCCAGTATGGACTCCATGTTTGTAAAATGTGTTAGTCCATAATAGTCTTACAAATAGGGTCAAACCTATTAGTTGGGTAAGCCCATTCGGATTATTCTAGTTATGGATATCAAAATCACATTCATGAAATGTTCTTGATGGTGAGAATGTATATGATACATCCTAAGAGTTCGAAATCCAAAAATTCCTAGAAAGTTTTGCAAACTTCAGAAATTCATTTATGGATTGAAGTAAGCATTAAGGAGTCGGAACATTCGTTTTGATTAGGTAATCAAACAGTTTGATTTCCTTAGTAGAACGAAAAGGGAATCTTGTAGAGACAAGAAGTTTAGTGGGAGTAATTGGTCTTCTTAGTCTAGTATGTAGTTGACATACAGTTCATATGAAATGATATATCAATGCTTTAATAAGTCAAGAAGTGGTTAGAAAGATTGTTTCAATATGATAGACTTAGGAGATGTTGAGTACATATTGGGAATTAAGATCCATGAAGTGAATCTTAAAGAATGATTGGAATGAATCGAGAGACTTATGTTGATAAGGATCTTGACAAGTTCATGAAGCAGGACTCTAAGATAGGATATCTTTCCATGTTTCATGGTAATACACTCAGTAAGACTCAGTGCCTTCAAAAGCTAAAAGAGTTGAGTTGTATGGATAATGTACCTTATGCTTTTGCAAAAGGTTCATTATATGTGCCATGAAATGTACAAAGTAAGATGCTGCAGATGACTTGTGTATGTGCAGCAAGTTTCAAAAAAATCAAAATAAGCATGTGGAGAATTACCAAGAACAGATCCTTGAGTACTTGAGTACTTGAGAAGCACTAAAAGGAATTTTTCTAGCTATTGTGTTAAATGGTAATTTAAGCAAGTTGTCAAAAGGTTACACGAATGCAAGTTTTCGAAACAGGCAAGATGATTCTAGATGGTGATCTAAATGCATATTTGTGTCTGGATGGAAAAGGACGGTGAGCTTGAAGGGTTCAAAGCAGAGCACTGTTGCATACTCAATGTCAGAATATGTGTATTAAACTATAGTCAGATAGTTACAGAGGAATTTTGGATCAAAATGTCTTGTGACTAACAGGTCACCTTTGCCCAAGAACAAAGGGGCTAGAGTCACATCACAAATCCAAACAAAAGGATATGAGATATCACCTCAATTATGAGATCATTGACCAGTGGAAGGTCGTGTTATGCAAAGTTTTATTATGAGTGAGAAATCACTAAACCCCTTCCATGGACTAAGATATGAGAGTCATATTAAAGTCTTAGGATTGAAGCAAGTTATGTAATTTAAGTTGTATATGTTATGAGAAAACATATTACATGAGAAATGCATCAATTTGCAGAATTATGTTTAAAATAGAAATTATTATTTCTCTTATTTAATTATGGTTTTGGAAATTAAATAAAATGTCCAAAATAATTATGAATTGATGGGCTCATCAGGTTGATGACCAAGTGAATTGAAACCCCACAAGTGAACAAAATTCATATATTATTTAAAGTTCCTAGTTCGAGATCATTAAAGTGGACATAAATGATTTCAATAAATGGACTAGCATGTAAGATTGATTGGATAGCGCAGTTTCATGGGCTATAGGGGCATAGTGATGCTCGGTCAATCACTTGGATATGCATGAATGATGCATGATTGAACTATTGACCTACTTTCAAGTTCAAGTATAGAGCTTCCTTATATATTAGTGGATTCCTTTGACATGAGTGGAACATTGATTTCATTCAATGGATGTTGTGACTGTGGTACACTCAAACGTCTAGCCGTAACTGCAGATTATAAAGGGTGTTTCCCGGTTATTTCAGAAGATGAGTGGGAGTCATGTTACCACAAGATTGGATAGAGTCTACCTATTAAATTAGGAAATGTGTCATGGCCGCTTGAAGAGGGAGAATTCAGAAAATACGTGGCTGCGTTCAAATGCATTACACAATAATCATTTTGTTTTGTAATTCTAACTCAGATTTCAAGAAACGATTTGTAGATTAATATGATCTCGACATGTGATGCAATCATATTATCAAATCGACACATATATTGAATTAAGGAATTTGAATATTGCACCCTTGTCTCAGACAAGTGGGAGATTGAAGGAGTTATGTCTTCGTCGTGTGCAATTACTAGATATATAAATGGATCAAATTATGGAGATAATTAAGTTCGTACATTTGGGTCGTCGTTTTTCCATAGCTAGAGCAACTAACGGTCTTTGGATTAGTAAAGTAGCCCAAAGCCCAATTGGACGGATCCTATAAGGTCACACAAAGGGGCTAGATCGAGCATTAGAGGACGAGGCCCATCATGGGCCTCATCACTCTAGGTGGCCGGCCATATGGGGATTATATGAGAGTTTTGGGCTTCGTTCCCTAGTCTAATTATAATGAGATTATAAATAGACTAGGTGCCTAGGTTCACACAAAGGGAAGCAATTAACTGATCAGTTGTGATCAAACCCTAATTAGCAAACACGAAACCCAACCCTCTCAAAGTCCTCTCTCTCACGGCTCTCTCCTCCTCCTAGACGCCGGTGGTGTCTCGTGGTGGTGGTGGTTTGTCCGGCGGTCGGTTGTCCATAAAGGTGTTGATCGCGGTTTTCCTCAATCACTCGATCAATCTAGTATTGGTGGACGGCTCGTTCAAATCTCGTGGACTAAGTAGAGGAGCAATGCTTGGGGCTCTATTCTCTCCCTGATTTTCCTGTCGAATAGCTTCGTGGAATTCACGCGTCAAAGGTATGATTATGTGTCTTGTGTGTTATGCATGTGATTCTTGGGATTGGTACTTGATTGAATATGATTCATGTTTTTTCGCTGCGTAGTACCTATAAACTCCTACAACTCGTTCTTGATGTCTTTGCTAGCAATTATTGTCCAATTTGTCGCAATAATTATCATAGTATTGCAAGAAATTGTTTGGATGCTTGAAAAATGTCATATGTGCTTGAATTGAAATTGAGCTCTATTTTAGTACTACGTACTATGTTTTTTGCGAACATAGTATCATGCGGCTAGGCGAACCTTAGATACTATAGAGCCTTAATTTTTGTCAATTCTGCACAATGTAGTATGGCTAGATAACGAGGTTCCGGTTCCTGGTCCCGAGACACACGACGAGAGCACGAGCCCATTCAGGAGGACGCCGACCCGTCCACCTCTCTCAGTCCCTTCCCTAAGTGGGACGAGCGGACACTGTTCTTTGCTCCTGAGCACCACATTTCAAAGAGGGTGTGTCGCGGGATCACTAGCGGTAGGACGCGTAGCTACGGCTCGGGCAATGACACCTTGGGCAAGTTGTACGACAAGTATTTCAGCGGCGGTGAGGGGTTGCGCCTTTTGGGATTCTTGTGGCCTTCTTTGCTCCTGAGCACCAAATTTCTAAGAGGGTGCGTCGCGGTATCATTAGCGGTAGGACGCGTAGCCACGGCTCGGGAAATGACACCCTGGGCAAGATGTACGACAAGTATTTCAGCGGCGATGAGGGGCTACGCCTTCAGTCTCATCTCAGGACTGGAGTTTAGTTCTACTTCGTTGTCGTTCGACAGCACCATCATCGTCTTCTCTCCAGAGGTTGATGAGTGGTTGGGTCCGATTGCTGTTCGTGCCCGCGCTGAGGTGGAGCCATCATGATTCAGCACCGAGTGTATTCGCCGGTCGACTCTGGCAGCAGCTTTCGAGGATGATGCGACCACTCGAGAGCAACGGGTGCGCATCTTTGCTTTTATTTTGCTGTTAGGGACATTTTCCCCTGACAAGGGTAGTAGGGTGCTGCTTTACTACCTTCTTGCTGTTTGCGATCTCCATCTGATCGGGACTTATGACTGGGCCAACTTGGCCTATTCTGACTTTTTTCGCGCATTGCGAGACTCCTGTCGACACGGGTCTTACACGGGAGACATCGCTCTGTCCGGCTTCTGGAGAGTCGTAGAGGTATACTTTATCTCCCATAAAGTTAGCTCTAAGCTCTTGTTAGCATTTGCTGATATCTTTTGTCTTTTGTAGATTTGGTTCTACGAATACTTTCCTTCACTCGTGCCGGCGAGGCCGTCGCCACGCGAGTTTCCTGTTGGCGCCTGCTGGGGAGGCCACTATAGTCGAGCGACTGCCGCCCACGTTTGAGAGTTGATCCTCTCAGTATGATCTTTTGAATAGTTAACATCTTTGTATTGCTTTTTGGTAGATCTTTATTTTATAGGCATTCTTTGTAAGATCCTGAGGTGCTATACTGGCCATGGGGAGGTTTGGTTGTCCCTGGGATGGATGCGCAGTACACTGCTGAGCGTCGCTACTTCCTAAGGACATATGGGGCGACCGCGTACTTAGGAGAGAGAGTTGCTATTCAGCACTCTTCGGAGATTTTTGTTGTCCTTGTTCCTCTGCCACATCACATGTTCAATGACGTGAGACTGCTCAGCATGTGAGAGAGGTCACCTGTTGGTACCCCTCGACGATCTCACGCGATCCTAGGGCGGTGGTACGAGGAGTTGTTGCCGTTGTTAGCTCCGGCCCTTGTTGTGTCAGCGGAGGCGGTGGTATGATTTTTATCTTTTACTTTTTGCTAAGTAGCCCCCAAGTGATATTTTTCTCACTTTGATTTTTTTTTTCAGGCTGGGCCTACTGAGTTTGTGCCCCTCGTATGTCCATCCACTACCAGGGGACATACGGGCTTATCGAGGAGATGATTCCTCCGGCTCCCGAGGATCAGCGCTTTGTGGAGCGATCAATTCCTCGCCACCAGACTCGGGTGAATTATTTACTTGCTATTTGTTTATATCTTTCTTGTATTGTTATTGATTTTATTTCTTTGACAGTTCTCACACGAGGTGGTTACGGCGATGGCAAGGTGCATAGACGCCTTTAAGAGCCAGCTCGTGCGGATGAGGAACGTGGCTTCCTGTCGTCGCGACGATGCTGTTCAGGAGGTAGCTTTTCTCTTTATTTCTGCATTGTTTATATTGCTATTTTCTTTTCTTCTGACTCTAATTCTCCTTGCAAGGACATCCTATTCCTTGCTAGGTCAAGCACGAGGCGTCGCCACACTAGTTTTGCGGTCGGGGTGGTCAATCTGACGCTGCCTGGACCGAGGCGGTGGAGGGCTCGGGCTCAACATTTGAGGGTGCACATGCTAGGTCGGTAGGCCAGGGAGAGGCGACTTTGGCTCCGAGAGGTGGTGGGAAAAATGAGTTCGGCTCATCGTCGCAGCAGCCTCCACAGCCTCAGCCTTTATTGATTCATCCCCAGGACGACCTTGGATGGACGAGTCCTGAGCTGAGTTTTCTTCCTCCTGGAGAGACTAGAGTTGGTAGGGAGCATACTCCTCTTTCTGCGCAGTTCTTTGATATGATGAACATTCCTCATCATCTGCGTCCTCCAACGCCGTAGTTGTATCTGTGTTTTATTTATTTTGACTTGTATAGGTTTTTGCCTAATTGACTCACTTGTTAGACATATTTGTGTATACATATTATTATCTATAATGACATCATTATTTTTGCATTTATTTTTCATTTTTATGCGCATATTTGTGTGTGCAAAAAATTATGATAAAATTAATTTTGCGCAAAAATTTCCGTCATTTTTATTATTAAATGAGGGTATCCAACTTTCTCCCCCAAAAAGAAAAAATGAAAAATAAATTGGATTTGCAACAAACCTAAAAGTAAATTAAGTCTGAATAAATCCAAGAAAAATAGAAAGAAAATATATGAAATTAATATGTAAGGGTATTTGTAGAAATAGATAAAATCGTAAAGTCATTGTACGAGTTCGAATCATAGCCAGAAAAACGCGATTTGTATAGCACGTTGAGGAAACGCTGCAGCGCCACGTGTCGCCACGTGTTTTGCACTGTCACCAAGCGTTGCTGTTGTTGCCAGGCGACAGGGTTGTCGTTTGGCGCTGCAGTGCGCTTACTCCGAGTCCTTTTCGGATTAAACCTGCGTTGATTTTGTGCATAAATAGCCCTCTAATATGCCAAATTTCTGTATAATTCCAACATATTAAACATAATCTTAGTTTCTCAACAAATAATCATGTCTTTAGTTACTAAAAGTTTTACCAATTTCACTCGTGAATGGTGTCGGTCTTTAACTGCTAAAGAGAGAAAAGAACTTGACTTTTTTCACATGGGAGGTATTTATGGTGTTAAGGGGGTAGATCTTGATATAGATTTATTCATACCGCCTTAGAATATTGGGACACAGATACTCATTGTTTTAGACTACGGTGTGATGAAATTAGCCCTTTACCGGAAGAATTTGGTGCATCTTAGGCTTCCCTTCATTAGATCTTGCGGTAATCCCTAGAATAAATGAATATTATTATAAAGATTTCAAGCGCTTCTTTAATTTAAGAGACAAAGATCTAACAAATATTGTAGATGGTAGTGTAGTTAATTTAAAAGAATTTGCACGCCATTACTTTGATGGTAGGACTTTTCTCTTTTACATGCTTAATCAATATCTTTTCTCTAGTGGTAGAACTAATGAGGGTCAAGCAATTATATTAACTGTTTTGGAGCAAATTGAATCTGGAAGAAATCCAATGCCATTAATTGTTGGAGAGACTATGCTTAGTCTTGATGAATTGAAGAAAAATCCAAAAACACCTTTACGGGGTTCTCCAATTTTATTATAGGTAGAAAAATAATATTTTTAATTACAGAAATCAAAAACATATTTTTATATAGTAATATTAATTTATTTGCATTGAATTTTTGCAGATATGGCTAATGGAGAGACTAGAATTGATTAGTCCTCCTGACAATGTTGAAAAATATACTCCAAATTTCTTTGTGAGGCGAAATAAACACTTTTCTAAGATGGGGTGCCATGAATGGAATAAAGTCTTTGCCTCTTGCAACTTTGCTATCAAGTTGGTCATCCCTTGGTGGAAAATAGAAAAGATGGTTGGTGTCAACAAGCAACATTTCTGTTGTCTTCCAAGCTTAACCAAGATGACTTTTTATTATTTCTCCAGGGTAAAAAGACAAAACAGTCTACTTCAAACAATTCCTTCTTGGGATCTTCGTCGTCCCTACGAATTCCTTGTTTCACAAGAAGCAGAGAAATTCGACGCATGGAGCGCTAGACCTTTACGGGAAGTGATTACCCAAAAAGTTCCTCCTTCCTTTCCTAATGATGTAAAGAGGTGGCTTCTTAAGAAGCCTTCACAGGACATGAAGAAAAATCAGAGTAAAACAAATATGAAGAATCGTCTAGGTGACAAAGTGATTCCTGTTAAGGAACGCTTGGGGTGAAAAGATTGAATTCAAAACACCTATGATGCCTAAAAAGAAAGACCCTACAAAGGATAAAGGGAAAAGAAAAGCTGACAATTTAGAGAAGAAGGTTTGGGTAGAGAAAAAACATGGAGTCCTAGATAAGGGAGAAACCATTTATTCTAAAATTGAATGTAGGTCCTCTAAAGGATGCCTGCTAGCTAAAGTCATGGACGATGAAGAGGATTCAGATAAAAATTGGAAAATAGCAAAGAAAGAGAAGAAAGATTGAAGCATCGCTTAACTTCCAATTTATTAGACTTAGTTTTAAATTTAAAGTTAATTTGTTTTATTTAAGCTTTTATTTAAATTCCATCAATAATGTAATTTTTATTTTATTTTATTAATGAAATTCCAGCCTTTTAGTTAAATTAACTTCTTTAAATTTAATTTATTAAAGCAGTAAAAACAGAAAATTTTATTTTCAAGAAACTTTTCGAGTACAGAAGTCGAAAATTTCCGAAAAACACCAAAATTTGCCTAGGTACTCCCGAAAGAGTGGCGCCGCCGTTTTGCGGCTGTTGCCGTCTGTCGCCTAACGTTGCAGTCTGTCGGCCGGCGACAGACTTCTCTCTGTGACGCTGTTGTTCCTTCGAATATTTGTTGAATTCCTTTTTATTTCTGGGATGCGAGGTTTGTGAAAATTAAAGTGGTCGCACGCCCGCACCTTGGAAAGGGTTGCCTACGTATCCTTTCCTAAGGAATCAGGTCAAACGTAGCTCTCTTGAGTTTCCTACTCAAGTAATTATGGGTAGTACTTTTTAAGTTGGTCAAGGCTTGTCATGTTTGAGAACTCATTGCCATCCATGTCAGTTAGTTTTGCTGCACCTCCTGATAGTATTGTTTTGACAATATAGGGTCCAGACCAATTAGGCCTAAATTTGCCTCTTGGATCTAAAACATTTTTCCTTAATGCTTTGAACACCAAGTCTACTACTTTGATGTTTCTTGTCTTGACCTTATTAAAATGTCTAGCCATACGTACGAGTTTGATAGCATTGGGTATGATGTAGAGCTTCTAGTCGTTTTTCATCAAGTATAATTTGCTCTTCATATCTTTCTCTAATCCATTCGATTTCATCGAGTTTATTTTCTAATGCAATGCATAGAGATGGTATCTATAACTCTACAGACTGTACGACATCCATTCCATAAACAAAGAAGAATGACATATGTAGGGAATATTTCAAGCGTTAATCCCCTAGCTTGAACCCCACTGTGATCATACACTAAAGTACGGTGGCGTCCAAAGGGAAAGAAAATAGAGCAAAAGAGTCGCCAACAAGTTTTTAGGAACTTGTAAATCGTTCACGAGGTAAAGGTTACACCCCTTAACAATCCAAGAGATCGTCAACTCCATAAGGTCTTGAACCAAATAGGGTTCGGGGATGAAGGTACAAAACCAACCTAAAATAGATTGAACCAGCCCTAATAATAGGCCTCTACTTTATTCTGATCGTATTCATGTGCGCTTTCTGACTAACATGCAATCATTAGGATTAACCCTAAACCTGTTTATCTATGTTGGTTTAATATTAATGCACAAATAAATCTATTATTGGCGATCACTTGAATTATAATCAAATTAACCCTAAACAAGATTATTAATTATCTTATTAAGCGTGATTACAAGTACAAATTCCCTTTAAACATGCATAAAAGGCGTGATCAAGCAATAACAATAAATATCAAGCAACATGATAATAAGAATAACAATTATAAAAATAATCATAATATTCATGTTAAAGCATAATAATAGCAAGATCCTAGACATGATACTAACAAGATTAATAACAAACCCTAGCATGTCACTAAACAATAAAAATCATATATTTAGCCCTAACATGATACTAACAATCATAAATATTATGAAGAACATAAAAGGCATCATACTCTTAATCATGCTTAATATTAAAGTCACCCTAGACATGATACTAGGAATATCATAATAACAACCTAAGCATGATATCTACATCATAATATCAATTAAACCATTAAAGTACTTACTTGGATGGCTCGTGACTCTTTCTAATAACAAAATACACACATTAGTAACTTCAAGGAAAATAATAAACAACAATTAAATTAAATAATCACTGGTAGAAAAAGTACTATTTATAACTGGCGAAATTGAGTTTTTGTAACTGGCATTGTTGGTTGCGAATGTCACCGTTAAAACTAGTGAAAATTATTCGTAACCGGCTCATGTTAGTTACAAATAATGTATTGTTCGTAACTGGCATAACCCAACGCCAGTTACAAAAAGTCTATTTTCCAGGTGAGAAATCACACTATTTGTAACTAGCATTAAGTTACGTCGGTTACAATAAGGGTATATTCGTAACTAGCATAACCCAACGCCAGTTACAAAAAGTCTATTTTCCAAATAAAACAGTACACTATTTGTAACTGGCATTAAGTTAGTTACGTTGGTTACAATAAGGGTGTTATTAATAAGTGGCAAATCATAACGCCGGTTACGAATATATTTTTTACTTTTTAAAAAAAAATACTATTAGTAACTAGAATTAGATTACGCCAGTTACTAATAAATATATATATTTTTTAAATATTTGATTCGAATACAAAAATGGTAGTATATCCTACCAAATGACCCATCGTCAAATGGGTTATAACCTGTTACAATTCAACCAAAAAAACACGTACTGCGAATACTTCCATACTTCCATACAATACAAACACTCTAAATAGTTCCGCACAACTCGAATTATTCATCCATAACCATACAATACAAAAAAATTAATTATACTTTAATTTCCAAAAAACAATTAAACTTGAATTAAAAAAGCATTGATTTATAATTTAGAAATGTAATAACAATAACCAATAGGCTAAATAAAATTAAAGTAGATATATAAAAATGTGTTATATCATTTTATTAAGCTAAATGTGATAAATCATAACATCAATTAATAAGATAACTAGTCTTTCAAAAAAAAATTAAGCCTAAAAAACTTACCCCATTGTTCTCGAATCTCATCCAATTCTACATCGTTGTAGGCTGCAAGTCTTGCCAAATACTCCTGAAAAAAAAAACGTGTATATATAAGTTAATAAACTCTCTTTGAAATAGCCATGGTATGTCTCCAACCATCTGAGATCTGAATAATCAAGCAAACCCAAAAGATGCATAAGTTGACTTTAAAAAAAAAAAACTACATATCACACAATGCATACTGTAGGCAAAGACGTAGTTAGATCTAAAATGCATTAGTAGAGAGGCATAGCTCATAATGTCTGATGCAAGTTGCCACATTTTCAAGATACAAATAGCTAGACTTTACTCTGGGTCCTTCCCAATACTTTAATCAAGGCACCACTAGATGTAAACATATGACATGAATAAAGAACAAGTATCTTGAATAATATAAGTTAATAAACTCTCTTTGAAATAGCCAGAAAGGCAGAGATTCAATCTCATTACAAAGCAAGATGATAACACATGGATGACTAGAATCTTATGGTTATTGAGTAACAGGTAATCAACAAGCCTCTTGCCAAATGAAAAGAAAAGTGTTTACCATCTACTCTGCAAAACAAGTTGCGACAGCTTCCCAACCACTCAATTCTATTTCATCTTTACTTCTCATCTCATGGTTAAACGTATGTTTCAAGTGCTTTTGTGGCACAAGTTTACAGGTAAAGCGGAGATAGTGTAGAGCAATGAACCTATGCATGATTGATCTACAAGTCTACTAGTCAAATACTTTATAAAAAAATAAACTCCTTATACAACTATACCAGAACAATATCAGAAGGTCATAACTCATAATGACATAATTGCATGTCTCTACTCTCTCAAGTCTACATCATCGGACAGCTATTAAAACCTTCCTAATATTAGATTCTGAAAAAAAAAATCTAAAGATAGTGTTCATCCAGTTGTTAGCAAGTAAATTCAAGAAGAATTTTAATCACCAGACAGCAAATTCAAGATAGAGTTAACATAAGACTTTTGGACAAAGGAAAAAAGGAGCACTCATTAGTTCATTCAAATATGTAGAGCTTGCAAGTCATTGCGAGACAAAAGTAAAGGTCACAAAGTTTTTAGCATACATCAATTGACGAAGATATCTCGGGAACTAAGCGATCCTTTCTGTCACCTAACCCCAAATTTCCGTATCGGCCCCATCCCCAGCCATACACCTCACCAGGCTCCGTGACAGCAGCACTATGCTCAGCACCAGCAGCTACCATTTTCACAGGTATTCCCTGGAAATAAATAAAAGCTAAAAAATTCAAAAACAACAAAATAATAATGTATCTACAATTTTTCAAGTCAGAACTCAATTAAAATAAAATGTATCACAACATGCCCTTCTAATAAATAAAACAGAAGTTCAATATATGAAAGTGCAGTTCATTGGAAAGATTATTTATACCTGGAAAGCTTGAATCTTTTGTGGGATAAGAGAATCCTCAGCAGTTCCAATACCAAGCTGGCCTATTTTGGTTCCTTCCCCAACTTCAATTAATAAAAGACACAAGCAGGTGATACATCAGTCAATCACATATCCTTCATTAACAGATTTGCTCATCGGTACAAAATATCCTTAAACTCATTAGATACTAAATGCTTAAACTCGCACAAATTTCTATATATTCAAAAAAGAAAAAGATTAGGACGCCTAGGGGATCCACTATGTTTCATAAGATGTTGTAGCATGGGAATAATCACACATGTATTGAATGAAAATTTACTAAATGCAAATGACCCAGCTCACATCTCTGAGTGCGGGTATGTGTGTGAGAGAGCTGCAGTAGTCCTTCGTTTGACAAATCAGCAGAAAATAAGCAACTTGACAACACCACTCTGATTGTAACAAATTATGTATCATAAATGGGAAAGAGCAATAGTTTAGTTCAAGTTTTTCTAGAAACTTGACAACACCACTCTGATTGTAACTAATGAAAACAGATTAGAAACCAATGAATCAGGTCAGTAAGTTCAAGTAGTAAGATTAAATCAGATGATGATCAATCATCAAAAGTTCGAAATGATCATTAATTCGTAATAACAATGAAAAGATGTCATCATTCTGATCTGAAAACACCAGAAATTGACAAATTACAGCCCCTAACATCAATTAAATGAGTAGCCTAATTCTTCAATTAGGTCAAAATAATCTTAAAACATATCAAAAATTGAGAATTCACACTATTTTCTTACATAATGAAAGCGCTGAATTCTTCCTAAGTCTATAGGGCTGTAGGGTTTTATAGTCAAGCATAACAAATTTATATACTAGCAGTCTTAACATCACATGGTCATGAACAATTTCTGGAACAGTCAGTAGCACAGGGCACAAACAAAGCACAAGCAGAACAGCCACATGACAACAGCAACTAAACGAAGCATAATGCATAATGCATAATTTTCATGGAATCAAACAAACCAACCAAAAAGGCCTGACATACTCGGCTAGTGTACCCCAATTACACAAAGCAGTTCAGAAACAATAATCGTTTCTTAATTTTTTTTGTTCGAAATTATTCATCAAAACCTAATTTCCTTGGTTTTTTAATAATCCAATTTCATTAAAAATTAATCAATTAATTGAAAACAACAACAATCAATTCGAATTTACATGTAAAAACACCAATTCGAAAGTAAAATAACCCTAATTCAAAAGGAACACATACCTCAAACTTTGATAAAAATCCTCTAAAGCTGATCCCAAATTCGAACAAACCAAAACAACAATTAATGGAGAGAGATGCAGCGACAGAGAAGGAAGAGAGGTGAAGGAGAAGGAGGAGCAGTGAAGGGGTGAAGGAGGAGCAGTCGTGAAGGGGAGCGAATTGAAAGTGTTAGTTTTTTTTTTATTTTTTGCGAATTCTGAGTATGTAATAGCGGCTACCTTTTTTTTTTTTTTTTTTTTTACCTTTAATCAAAATTTAAATGAAATTACTTTTCAAAAAAAAAAATTAATGAAAAATTAATAAAATTAAGAGAAAGTATAAAACTAGAAACTTTCCTTAAAAAAAAAAAAAAAAAAAAAACCTAGAAACTTAATATTTGTTGGTTTAAAAAAAACAAAAATTATTGTTAGACTTATTATTTATAACCAGCGTTTTTAAGCTAGTTACAAAATTTTTACTTTGACTTATTATTTGTAACTGGCATTTGTAAGCTAGTTACAAATGTTTTGGTCAACTTTTCTTTGACTTGTTATTTGTAACTGGCATTTCTAAGCTAGTTACAAGTATTTTAGTCAACTTTTTTTGACTTAATATTTGTAACTGGAGTTTATAAGCTAGTTACAAATGCTTTGGTCAAACTTTCTTTGACTAATTATTTGTAACTGGCGTTTGTAAGCTAGTTACAAGTTTTTTAGTCAAATTTTTTGTGACTGAACATTTGTAACTGACATTTATTTAGTCAGTTACTAATAAAGTTTCAAATAAAGATACACCATATATTAGTAACTGACATTTACTACGTTGGTTACTATGTCATGGAATTTGTAACTGGCATTATCTTAGTCGGTTACTATTGATGCTTCTGTAACTAGCATAATATACGCCAATTACTAATAGGGCGTTACAAATAACATTTTTTCTACAAGTGAATTGAAATAAAGATTTGGGACCAAACCCTTAGAAATTAAACCTTTCACGTCTAGGGCGAAGGCAACTTTGAATATGGCTAGGTGTATCTAAATCTAATGAATGCGGAATTTTCATATTTGAGAGAAGGCTAGTTTAGAAAAGAGAGAGAGAGAGTAATCAAGAAAATCTTGATGAGAGTTGGTGCTTGAAAACGGGGTTTTAGGAAGCTATTTATAGAGAAAATCAGCCAAAAAGATAAACATCAAAACAGATTTCTGGCGGGTGCAAAAGCAGGTTAGCGCCAAACGCTGACGTTAGCGCCAGGAGTTAAGTCTAGCGCCAGGCGCCAAGCGTAGCGTTAGACGCTACAGCTGGCGTTTGGCGCTGACTAAGAAATCGACGCGTTTTCTTAAAATCAGATAGAAATTGTCGTACAGGAGGATAAAATCATATTTTCCTCAAAAAACGTTCTTTTATTTTGATTAAAACTCTAAAAAGTTAACAAAAGTCAATTTATCAATGCTAATTGAATTAGGAATGAAAAGAACCTTCTAGAAGAATCTATAAGACTAAAACCATTCCTAATTGTATTAGGAATGATAAATCCATATTAGGCCCTCCTCTAGATCATTGGGTCGCATATAAGGCTCAAACCGGGCCCAGTTTGGTAATTTGGCTATAACTTCCTCAATATTCATCGGAATCGGGTTTATAATATATCGTTGGAAATCTCTTTTCAAGCCCTATCCAACTACACTACTATTGGGCCCATATCATGGACCAACCAAATTGGATTGGCTGTTTTCTTTAAATAGGTTTTCAAAAACAGAGAGAAGAGAAGTGAAATTAAAACTATCCGCAACACTAAACTTTCCACACTTTCACTTCATTCGATTATGATTCGACGTGAATGGTACTCATCACTGGGTTTGGTTTTGGGGAGACATAAATGGGTGTCTACAGAAGTCCCCACTTTGACTGAGTTTGGAGAAACGCAAGTTTCGAAAACAAAAGTCAAAGTATCGATAGGGACGGAGAATGATTCAGAACGTTCTGCGATCCTAAATCATTCTTGTAACGCCGATACCTGCAAACTAGCGTTAGTTAAACAGATAAAAGTGTTAAGAAACGCGTATCTTGCACCGTCGAGCACACGACTCTTAAAGTAATCGATTCGTTGCTGCTTTATTTTTTGTTTTGATGACCTCCTGCCAAGAGAATGCCATCCCGCTTGAAAACCGCTACGCTTGTAACTGTCTCCAATATCGAAGATTGTTTCGCTTGAAACGATCCTCTTCCGCTTTGTGACCATCTTCCACATCTTAGGGAACAAGATCAAAGACAACTTCGCTTGTAATCATCTTCAGTTGTTTTTTGACAACCTTCCACAATCTAGGAAACGCTGCCGAAGATATCCTCGCTTGAAGCTATCCTCATTTGTTGCGATAATTTTCCAAAGGAAATTACCGAAGATCTCCGCTTGTCGATCTTTAAAAGTTCGCTTAAACTTTGCTTCCGCTATGCCTGTACGTCGGCCCTTTTGCAACTTTTGAACCTGTATGTCGGTACCTTTTGTTGAATGAATGAACCAATATGTCGGTGCCTTTCCGAATGAACCAGTACGTCGGTGCCTTTTGCGATGAGCCAATGCTTAGGCGCTTTAAGCTAAGTGAGGCGATCTTTCATTAGGTCGATCACTTTGTGTAATCAAGCCAATTACTTAAAATCGTGTCAAATTGCTTAGAGAGGCTAATTGGCGTACCAAGGAACACAAAATATATTGCAAAAGGTTAGAACAACCGTACTGAGTGGCTGAACATTCTGGCGACGCTGAAATAACATCAGCGCCAATAATCTGGCTTTAGCGCCAGACGCTGGAGCTAGCGCCAGGCGCTACGCCTATCAACTGACGCCAAGGTTTGGCGCTTGGCGCCAAAGTTGGTTTTTCCTTAAATACCCTTCTCTTCTTCATTTTCGCTGCTGCTCGTCGCGTTTTTTACTTGAGAATTCTCAGAACTTCATTTGCTTCGTTCTTGCTCGTTTCTAAGCCAAATTCGCTCAAATTTGTTGCAAATCAAAGCTAATTCCATCCATTTTCCCGATCTACGTAAGTTTTCTTCAAACTCACATTGGTTTTAATGAATTTTGCATGTGTTTATTCTCAAATTTCATGAAAATTCAAAACTTCGAATGCTTTATTCTCTTTGTTTGTCAAATTTATGCCATGTGTTTCAGGTGTTTTTATCCCTTGGGAGAGTTACAACACTGAAACTGGGTTCAGCAACGGACGCTTGTACCTACAAAGCAAACGGGCCGCTGGATGGTCGGTGGTCCACCTCCGAAGATTAAGTTAGTAAACGTTCGGTAATAAAACGTGCGGAAGTAAAGTTATCTGCTCGGATTCCAATCTTAGGTAAAGTGCTGTCTGTTCCTTGAAAACGATAGCTCTGTAATAAATGTGAAAGTGACGTGTTGTCTCGTATTGCGTGTCTATCTGTCCCGTCATAAATGTAAGAATGTCCCTATTTATAGGGTCCTTTTGGAAAGTGTGCCCTCCCTAGGATCTGGTGACCTAGGGATTAGGTCACGCCGCAAAATGGCGCCTTAAGGTTTGGGCCCTTGAAGGCCGCCATTTCAGAGGCAATGCCTGGGTGACACGTGTCACTGAGCCTAAAAGGCCTTTGGGCATCTTTTAGGGTGACACGCGTCGCCTTTTGATTGGTCCATTCTGGATCATCAATCTGTTTAGGGCAGAAGTATGTCCGCCCTCCATGTGTCATAACTCAGAGGTCTAAATGGCACCTATACTGAGGACACATGGCAATCTCTGATTGGGCCACCTGGCCGGGTAAAAATACCCAAATCATTTGCCCCTCACAGGTGTCACGTGTATTGCACGTGGCACCTGTGACAGGTGTCTTCATCTGACTGGTTGGATTTTCAAATTGTATTTTTGGGGGGAAAAATTAGGGTTTCCCCTTTATAAATAGGGGGGTTTGACTTCATTTTCGTTTTCACACCTTTGTGAATCTTTTGGAGAATCTCTCGACTTTTGACTTTCAAAGACTCTCAAATACCCTAACTTTGTCAAGCATCCGACGCTCGACTCTTCTGTTCGACTGCTTTAGCCAACCAAGCGTGTCACAAAACCTTCTTCTAAGGTAACCGCCTGCTCTTTTCTTTTATTTTTTTCTTGTATTTTTCATTTATTCAAATGGTTTCCCAAATGTACACGGCACGGCCTAGGTTAGCGATCAGCCGGTCACCGGGGACGGCTGAATCTAGAACTAGGAGTGTCGAATGCTCGTTCGAGAACTTTCCTTTAAGTACATCTCCAAATACGACAATGTATGTGCATCTGCAGGACACGATGGCTCGAACAAAGTAGACAACGAGGAGATATAGGCCGGATGGTTCCTTTTGCCATTCGGATAGTGAGACTCCAAATTCAGACGGCTCCATTAGGGTGCCAGTTAGCGAAATTTCTGAGCACCCCCCAAACCCTTCTTCTAACCTTCCCCAAACTCTAACATACTACTCTCCCCCTTCTTCAAGCGGCACCCCTAGTGATACTATTCTAAGGGAAGCCGACAGTCAGTACTAGTCCGAGCCTTCAAAACAGGCGTCGGAGGAGAGTCTAGGGGAGGACCCTGCTGGCCCTAGCCGGCAGTCCCTTAGCTCCGGGGAAAGTTCCGATGACGATTCGGCCTCGTCATCTTCTGATAGCGCCCCAGTTAACTCAGAGGAAGCCCGAGCAAAAATAGAAACTGCAAGGGAATCCTTGTCAGTAGAAAAAAGGGGAAGTCTGGGCGGAGCCGAGTGCTTCCAGGCGCTTGGAACGCACCCCCTACTATCACCATGTTTCGCAAAGCAAGCGGACCTCTATGAGATCCGGTCTTTCCAATTTCAGGCGCAAGACCGTTATGGGGCATGGCTTTTCCTTGTCTGTCCCCAACAAGGATGATACTATAACCTGGCCCTCCCTGGCCAGTTATAAGGACCAAGGCTTCGGCTGCTACGAGGCAGTCCTTCAGGCTGGTTTACGCTTCCCTCTTCATCCGGCCGTGGAGAGGATTTTGGACGGATACCAGCTGGGTATCTGGCAACTTGTACCGAATTCCTGGATTAATATCATCGGGTACGTTGCTGCATGTGAAATGTTGGAGGTGGATCCCAGCTTTGAGGCATTTGCCCACATGCACTATCTTAGCCGAGCGCCTGCCAAGGGCAGCGAAGGCTGGTACACCTTGTCCACCTGCAAGGGGTACATGATGGCAGTCGATAAGGAGAACAAATGGAAGGACTGGAGAACAAAGTTCTACATTGTCCATTCCTCTGAAAGTCGACTGAACCAAAAATATAATAGGTGGAACAAGGATCCGCCCCTCCTGGCTGGTAAGAGCGCCTTACCCCCTCTCCCTAGGCGGGCCCAGGAGGAAATTTTTGACAGGGGTCTGTTTAAAGTGTCCGTTCAGACAAATGAGCATGGGGAGAAAATAGTCGTCCCCCAAAGATACATTCCCCTTTACAAGTGGCTGGAAGTTGGGGTGTACTTGGCCGCTTGTGGGCTAAGTTCTAAGATGCTGAGAGGTAGTCGGCCGTCTGATCTTATGAAAACTTTAAATTGTTTTTCAATGTTTGTTTATAAAACCTGTCTTTCTTTTGGTGCAGACAAAGCAATGGAAACTCTTGGCAACAAAGAAGTCGGCTGCCATCTCTACAGCAAAATACCGCACCAACGTCCTTAATCGGGCGAGTGACGAGCAGAAAGAAGCCGGTACTCCCAAGGTAGCTGTTTATGACACTTGGAATATTTTTCAACAAAGGTTAAATTTTTCCCGCCCGCTTTTCTGACGCCTTTCTTTTTGCTCAAACAGAGTGGTTCCATCAGGTCTTCTCCCTCCAAACAATCCCAACCCAAAATTCAAAAAACTAGGGGCGGGTGATGTGAGTGCATCCGGCAAAAACCGGAAGCACATTGCTCAAAAGCCCAAGAGAGGGGACGACTCTACTCTCGAAGCTGACAGGGAGGTCAGCAAACCGGATGCTACTCAGGCATCAAAGGGTGGCTTTAAGCAACCCAACACTGATGTCGGCTCAGCAGAAGAGAAGAGGCGTCATGGGAAGGAGGAGGAGGCTCAGCCGGACGGTATAAGCCGCATCTTTATTGAATTTCATCATCAAGATAGTTTCTTTGAATTTTCTTGACTAACTTATAATTTTGCAGCTCCTGTGCAAAGCCCGAACGTTGCCCAGATGGCCAAGGAGATGCTAAGGGCGCTTGATCCCGAGGACAAGACGTCCGTGAGAGGAGTCGGCACCCTTAACTTGGATGCCATCTTGGGGAACCTCTGTGAGATAAACAAGTTAGCTCAATTGCCCTTAATGTTTAAGCACGTATCCGACTAGTCTTGACTATTCGACTCTTTTCTTATTTCCAGGCCATGCTGCGCGTCTAGGGGCTAAGAAGGCCAATCCAGGAGAAGTCTAAAGAGGTTACAGCCGCTAAAGCTCGAGCCGAGTCCGCCTTAGACCGAGCTCAATTTGAAATTGCTCAGAATGAACTGTTGACCCTTGATATGATGTATTCCCAGGCGGACGTCAACCTGCAGGTGAAGAAAGACCTTGATTCGGCTCGCTCCAAAATTAATGACCTTAAGGCCGAGATTAAAGGCCTCAAGGAAAAGCTTGAGCCTCTTCAAGAGGCCAAGAAAGAGGCCGAGAGGGCCAAGGAGCGGGTTGGCCGCATGGAGCTGCGCCTGACGAACCAGGAGACGCAGCTGAAAGCCAAGTTCAAGTCCCGGGCTGAGGAGGAGAAGCAGGCCCTTGTCAAACAATTGATGGAAGACTATGAAGCCATCATGCGGACGGCATGGGAGGCGGTACAGCCGGGTGCTGATTTTAGCATTTGGAAGTCCAAGTTTGATCAAGCAAACGAGGATTTCAATGCTGAACTCCTTCGTTAGGCTGAAGCTGAGGGTGAAGAGGCCGACTCTTCTTCAGGCACTTCTGGGGACGAGGACGGGGAAGAGGAGAATGATGAAAATGAAGAGCAGCCGGCAGGTGAAGATGGGGCTGCCAATGTTGATAATCCCTCTACCCCTTAAAGCTTTTTACTAGTTTTTTCTGCGGCCGAATGGCCATTCATTTCATCTTCCGGCCTGCGTGCCGAGTATCTATGTATCTTTATCGACCGAGGGGTCGGGTAACTTGACAATTTCTCTAGCTTTTCCAGCAAACATTCTTGCCCAGTCATCTGGTGGAGATTGGGCCTTTTAATTTAAAATCATTCGGCCGTTTGGCTGAAGTTATTCATACTGTTATTCTTTAAATTTTTTCATTGCATGTTTTTTGGCTAAGTAGTATAACCTATATATCATGCGAATATTCTTGCCCCTGGACGAATGTCGTGTGGTTTCGATTGAGTGGATTGATTGACTTAGAAATTACTGATACTTAAAAGAGTATGCATGGTTTCTAAGTCAATCAATCACTATGGTGATTGCCCCAAACCACGCGACATACGGCCATTCGGAGCTAATGAATAATTGTTTTCATTCGGCCATTGGCTCAAACGAAATACAAAATTCTTGCCTTAGCAAATTTGAACAGGAGCATCCGGCCAAAGGCCTCGTGTAGATAAAATGCTAAGTTTTAACTTAGTCTTAATTTCACTTTTAAGGATAGTCCGCTTGTCTGCCCCAAGAGCAAAGACAGGCGCATCCGGCCTAGTGCCTCAATAGCCTCTACTTATGAAACAGTGACCTTTTTCCGACTGTGCTAGAACATTTAGAAGATTCTTGGCCTTTTAGATTTCACTTTTGATTAAGTCAAACAACTGCGGATGCTGCCTTAGCATTCGGTAGGGCTGCTTGATGTAATTCGTAGAGCAATGTGCCACCCAAATAGGAGATGCTTCTTTTCGACGAATTCGCCCGAATGGGCGTCGCCGGTTATCTGAATCATGTTGGAGCAGACGGTCATACTCATGTTGGAGCAGACTGTGACCATTCGGTCTCTATCTATTTTCTTAATATCCGGCCATTGGCCTCAAAATGATGTTATCTGACCTTAGGCCTTTTAAAGATTTAAGAAATTATTCGTTAAGTGTTAGCGTAATACTCAAAGAATTTCGTAGAAACGACTGCTCTAAAGCAGTCGGCTCCTTCTTAGGGGTTGGGGCGTCTGTTATTGGGAGAGTTACAACACTGAAACTGGGTTCAGCAATGGACGCCTGTACCTACAAAGCAAACGGACCGCCGGATGGTCGGTGGTCCGCCTCCGAAGATTAAGTTAGTAAACGTTCGGTAATAAAACGTGCGGAAGTAAAGTTATCTGCTCGGATTCCAATCTCAGGTAAAGTGATGTATGTTCCTTGAAAACGATAGCTCTGTAATAAATGTGAAAGTGACGTGTTGTCTCGTATTGCGTGTCTATCTGTCCCTTCATAAATGTAAGAATGTCCCTATTTATAGGGTCCTTTTGGAAAGTGTGCCCTCCCTATGATCTGGTGACCTAGGGATTAGGTCACGCCGCAAAACGGCACCTCAAGGTTTGGGCCCTTGAAGGCCGCCATTTCAGAGGCAATGCCTGAGTGACACGTGTCACTGAGCCCAAAAGGCCTTTGGGCATCTTTTAGGGTGACACGCGTCGCCTTTTGATTGGTCCATGCTGGATCATCAATCTGTTTAGGGCAGAAGTATGTCCGCCCTCCACGTGTCATAACCTCAGAGGTCCAAATGGCACCTATACTGAGGACACATGGCAATCTCTGATTGGGCCACCTGGCCGGGTAAAAATACCTAAATCACCATGAAATTGCTTGATTATGTTTATATATTACCTTGGGAGTAATTTGAGACTTGTTCGACTCAATTTGGTGAAGAAATGAACGAATTGCCATTGTTGAACCTCTTAAGGTTGGGAATACAATGTGGCTTGTTCTTGATGTTTTTTCTAGCAATTCTTGTCCAATTTGTCACAATAATCACTATAGTATTGCAAGAAATTGTTTGATTGCTTGAAAAAATACCGTTATGCTCAATTTGAATTTGTGCTCTGTTTTAGTACTACGTACTCTGTTTTTTGCGAACATAGTATCATGCGGCTAGGCGAACCTTAGATACTATAGAACCTTAATTTATGAAAATGCTGCACAATGTAGCATGGCTAGACAACGAGGTTCCGGTTCACGGTCCCGAGACGTTCGACGGGAGCATGAGCCCATAGAGGACGATGTCGAGCCGTCCACTTCGCTTGGTCGACTCCCTGAGTGGGATGAGCGGACCTTGTACTTTTCCCCCGTCCATCACATTTCTGAGAGGGTGAGACGGGGCATCACTGTTGGGAAGACACGCTGTCATGGTTCCGGCTGTGACGGCTTGGGCGATCTGTACAAGATGTACATCGCCAGAGACGATCAGACGAGACTTCTATGAGAGTCTTGCGGTCTTACTGCGCTATTCGAGACCTCCGAGGCCATGGTTGCCTCCAGCGGGGGTCATCATGTAGTTCTTGCTCTGGTGGAGTTCTTTTGGGACACCACCAACACTTTCCACTTTCCCTAGGGTGAGATGATGGTCACTCATACCGACTTCAGTCTCATCACAGGACTGGAGTTTAGCTCCGTGCCACTGCCGTTCGATAGAGGGATCGACGTCTTGTCCCCTGAGGTCGAGGAGCTATTGGGTCCGATTGCTATTAGGGCTCGAGCTGAGGTTGAGTAACGCAGTTCAGTGCTAGGGGGATTCGCCGCTCGACTCTAGCAGCGGCTTTCGACGATGGTGCGACTACCCGAGAACAGCGGGTGCGCATCTTTGCACTTATCTTGCTATCAGGGACGTTCTCCCCTGACAAGGGTAGTAGGGCGCTGCTTTACTACCTTCCTGCCGTTCACGATCTTCACCGGATCGGGACTTATGACTGGGCCAGCTTGGCCTATGCTGATATCATTCGAGCGTTGCGGGACTCGTGTCGACATCGATCCATTGGGTCGAATGTTGCTTTGTCCGGCTTTTGGAGGGTTGTAGAGGTAAACCTTATTCCCTATAAAATTTAGCTCTACATTTTAGTTAGCATTTGCTGATAACTTTAGTTTCTTGTAGAACTGGTTCTACGAGTACTTTCCCTCAGCTGCGCCGGCGAGACCGTCGCAGCACAGACTTCCAGTTAGCGCTTCGTAGGGCAGCCGCCGTGCGGGGATGTCCACTACATATGTCCGAGATTGGATCATCTCGGTATGATTATTTTCTTATTTGACATTTTGTGATGCCTTAGATAAATTCTTGCCTGACTGAAGCTCTTTGCAGGAGCCTGAGGTGCTGTACCGACCGTGGGTCGACCTTGCAGTACCAAGGTTAGCCGCGCAGTATTCTACTGAGCGTCGCTATTTCTTGGGGACCTATGGAGCGACTGCATATCTTGGAGAGAGGGTTTCTATTCAGCATTCCTCAGACACCTTTGTCGTTCCTGCTCCTCCACCACGTCACGTGTTTAACGCCATGAGGTTGGTGAGCATGTCAGAGGGAGCCGGTACCCCTTGGCGATCTTACACGATCCCTGGGCGATGCTATGGGGAGGAGCTAATGCCGTTGCTAGCTCCAGTCCCTGTACCGAGGCGATCTTACACATCACATGTTTAACGCCACGAGGTTGGTGAGCTAATGTCGATGCTATGAGGATGTGGCGGTACGATTTTTCACCTTTTACCTTTCGTTAAGTAGCCCCAAGTAATGCTTTACTGATTTTGTTTTGCCTTGTCCAGACGATGCTGCTGAGTTCGTGCCACCCCGTATGTCTATCCATTATCAGAGGACATATGGGCCGATTGAGGAGATGATTCCTCCGGCTCCTGAGGACGAGCGCTTGGTGGAGCGGTCGATTCCTCGCCACCAGACTCGGGTAAGCTTGTTTATTTGCAACTTTTGTCCATATATGTTATGCATGTTTACTGACTTATTTCTTTGACAATTCTCACGCGAGGTGGTTTCGGCGATGGCACGATGTATAAATGCCTTCCGGAGCCAGCTTGTCCGGATGAGGAACGTGGCTACCTGCCGTCGAGACGATGCCGTTTAGGAGGTAGTCTTACTTTCATATGTTTTTGTATTACCGCTTCTATTTTGTTTGTTTCAGATTTTAATTTCTTTTTTTTTCAGGGTCAGCCCATTCCTTCTCGTACCCGCACGAGACCTGAGGTGCGAAGGGATCCGACGAGGTCTAGCTCGAGACGTCGCCACACTACTTCGGGAGGTCGGGGCGGTCGTTCTGAGGCTGCCCGTACTGAGGCGGTATAGGGCTCAGGTTCTTCCTCTGAGGGTGCACATGCTGCGCGATAGGCCAAGGAGAGGCTACCTCGACTCTTAGAGGTGGTGGGATGTAGGAGGTTGGCTCGTCATCGCAGCAGCTTCCACAGCCTAAGGCTTAGGTTGATCTCGGGTGGACGGGTCCTACGTTGAGCTTTCCTCCTCCCGCGGAGACTGGAGCTGATGCTGGAGCTGGAGCCGGAGCTGGTGGAGAGGTTACTCCTCGTACAGTGGAGTTTTATGCGATGATGGGTTTACGTCCCCCGGCGCCGTAGTTTGTTCCTGTGCTTTTTTATTATTTATTTTGACTTTGTATAGAACTTTGCCTTTTAGTTAGACTCATTTTTTAGACATATTTGTATATACATACTATTATGAGTTTATTTTATTTATCATGTTTTTTCATTTTTTCATTTTTATTATCATTATTATGTGCATGTTTGTGCAAGGAAATGTGACAAATAATTTTGCGCAAAAATTCCGTTATTTTTATTATTGATGGAGGGTCCGACTTTCTCCCCCAAAAAGAAAAAATGAAAAAAGGAAAAGGTCAAATAAAATATTGGATTTATAAAAACTTGGAAATTAGTCTAAATAAAATCCAAAAAATAATATAATTAATATAATAGTTATATTAATTAAAAGAGAGGAATAAAAGATTATTTAGAAAAAGATAAGGAAACCGTAAAGTCGTTAGCAGACTCGAATTAAGTCGAAAACACGGTTTTGTAGAAAGCGCGTACGATGAGGCGTATTGGCGCCAGCTGGCGCCACGCGTTTTGGTGTAGCGCCAGGCGCTACACTTAGCGTTTGACGCTAGGCTCTGGCGTTAGGCGCTAAGAATTGGCGTCTGGCTGTAAAGAGCGCTGATCTCGAATCCTTCCCAGATTAAAACTGCTTCGATTTTGTGCATAAATAGCCCCCTGCCTAGCTGATTCTCTTCATAATTTCAGCAGATAAAATATTTCTTAGCTTTTAGAAAAATAATATTATGTCTCTAGTCACCAAAACTTTTACCAATTACACCCATGAATGGTGTCGGTCTCTTAATGCCAAAGAAAGAAAAGAATTAGATGTGTTTCACTTGGAGGGTATTTATGGTATCAAAGGGGTAGATCTTGACTCATATTTTATTCATACCGCTCTAGAATATTGGGATGTAGATACTCATTGCTTTAGAACAGGGCATGATGAAATTAGCCCTTTGCCGGAAGAATTTGGTGCTATTTTAGGTTTCCTTGCAATAGATCTTGTAGTAATCCCTAGAATAGATGCATATTATTATAAGGATTTTGAACGCTTCTTTAATTTAAAAGACAGGGATCTATCAAAAATAGTAGATGGTAATATAGTTAACTTGAAAGAATTTGCTCGCCATTATTTTGATAGACCTTATTCTGAATCTTTCCATGTTTAAAGAAGAAGGGATTTCTTATTTTGTATGCTGAATCAATTTTTTCTTACTGGTGGTAAAAATAATGAGGGTCAATCTGTTGACTCGAATGAACAATACAAGGGGGGGGGGTGAATTGTATTGTAAAGGAACTAGGGTAATTTTTGCGGAATTCTTAAAGAAACTTAAACAAAACTTTAAAGTGCAAGAGAGATTTTACGTGGAAAACTTCTTGGCCCTAATCAAGAAGAAAAACCACGACCACAAGGGATTTTAATCACAACTCTTAATATTAATAGGGCAAACAACCTATTACAAATTAAGACTTCTAAACTCAAGTTCCTCTACGAACTTAAGTTCCCCCTCAACTGATCCCTCAATCAGTTGAGCTCTTGAATCTCTCTCTTTCTCCTTGCTTCACTCAAAGCAATTTCACACTCTAGAGTTTGCCCAAACTCTACCCCAATATAACTCAATATAAAACTACTAAGATGCTAAGTACAAAGACACTCAAGGACTTAAGTGGATTTTTGACTCTTTTAGAAAAGCTAAGAATCGTAATGCTCAAGTGTGTTTTTCAAAACAGAAAACTAATCCTATTTATACAGAAGGAAAGCAGTTGAAAACCTTACGTTTTCCTTATCTCCCACTATACCACAACTTCCATGAAATAAGGAAGTGCAGTTCGTGGATGCTTGGGCAACAAGCTGAAGCGCACAACAAGGAAGTGGTTCCTATATTTTCTCAACCTCCTTTACCAAGTAAAAGCCGTTTGAAAAATAGTTTTACCAAGTCAGATTTTCCAAAATGTTAGGATAAAATCAGAACATAAAATCTTTTAATAAATAAGATATTTTACTTAAAAGATATTTTTCCGAAATAAAATTAAATCTTTGTTAAAGAAAGGAAAAATAAAATCTTTATAAACTGAAATTAAATCCACTTTAAATCCTATCAATTAACAACGTACTTAACATATATACAAGAAGCCTAAAATAAATAATAAAGATACAATAGACTCCTTGGAACACAGTGAAGCTTCGACTCTGGAGTTTCAATTCCTCACACAAGGAACTTGGCTTCTTATTGTCTTCTATGCTCGTCCATAGCTCATCCTTTAGACTTTTCCATGCTCCATTCTAACTCTAGAACTTCGTTGCATATAAAACCTGTCAATACATCAAATCCAATAGACAAAAGTTAAAGCCCCTATGGGTTTGCTTAGGTTCCTTGAGTCATCATAAAAACTTAAGATCAACAATATTCCCCCTTTTTGATGAATGACAAACCTAAGCAAACTCACAAAATAAAAAAATTTAAAAGACAATCAGAAAACGAAAAACTTAAAACAAAAATGAACTAGCTAAATTTAAACAAGGAACTGAATGAAAGTTATAGTTTATACTTTCTATTGTAAATGTAAATGGATGGAGAGCTTGTCAACAATTGAGTTTGCCTTCTTTTCCCCTTTTTGACGTTCATCAAAATTAATGCACACAAATATACATATCTAAACACAACACCATTTTATTGGTTTATGTCCAAAGCATAGAACAAAGCACATATAGGCAGAAATAGTATGCAAATAGTCATAAAGCAATCAAGCAACATCCATGTAAACAAATTGATATTCCTCCAGAACATCAAAAACAAAAAAAAATACCCTGTTTAATTGTTTACAGACCAAAAGAAGCAAAACAAAACAAGTTCAAGTCAGATCAAGTTCAAGAAAATAAAGTTTTAGAGCTAAGACAGAAGGAAAACATCAAGCTTTAGGGGCAGAGGACTGGGTCTCTTCTTCAGCATCATTCGATGGCACCTCTTCAATGACCAAGTCCTCCAATTTCTTCAACAAGTCAGCCTGCCCTTTGGAAAGAGTTGATGTGTTCTGATGCATTGCTGAGGTGAGCTCTGTGGAAGCTTTCACCAAGTCTGACAGTACCTTCTCAAGATCTTCAATCCTTTGAATCAACCCTGGTTGAGTATCAACTAGCTTTTGTACTGTCTCCTTGAGAGCTTTAAGTTCCAAGGTGGAACTCACTGTGTTGAAACTAGCAAAACCTGACCCTTTAGGAAATGTTTTTTCAACAGAAGCTTGAAGGATGCCCTGTTCCCCCTGAGAGCCAGTTTTCTCTTCAAGGATCCCTTGATCCCCAGGTGCACTGTTTCTCTCTTCGCTCAGATCAACCACTGCGGCAGACTTAGCCTTGTCCTTCCCTCTTAGCCTAATAGCCAACCTAGTACCCTGTCTCTTCCCAGAGCTTTGAGTACTCTTTTGGTTTGGTATCACAATCACCTCTTTCTTGTTCTGTTCACCTTCTTTCGCACTGTCCTCTCCCTCCAACCATTTATCCAACTCTTCATCCTCCTTTTTCTTCAAACTACTCCCATCCTGTTTAGGCTTAGAGATGGATTTTGAGAGAAATTGAGTAGTTCCTTCAACAACAATTAGGTTTCGGGCTTCAAGAGTTTTGGGTTGGACATAATGGTTTGTTTTAAGCTTAAGGGATTCATAGTTAGTCATGGCAATTCCACAACTTTCAAGAAGAGTGATTATCAAATTTGCATACCCAACCTTTAGATGATTGGAAAGACAATGAGTGAGGTGCTGAATCATCAAAGATGGAAAATTTATCTGTATTTTGTTTTCAAGGCAATACGTAAGCACGACATCAAGGTGATTAGCCTCATGTCTATGCTGGGTTCTCGGAATGATGGCTAGGTGAACAAAAATAAACAGCAGCTTTTGAATAGGTGAAAACAGATTATGGTTGGTTCGGACTTTGGAAGCTTTACCCCCAATTGACTCAACAATTTTCTCAATAGGAACACCCTCTACACTCAATTCAGTTTCTCCCTTAAAATACTCATCAAATCCCTCAATAGGGGTTCCAAACACAGCAGCTAAATCATCAGCATCAAAACTAATTTTCTTGTTTTTAACTTTGCTAACACAAACTCCATTCACATTCTTAAAATTCGCACAAAATTCCTTTAAAGGTGCATGTGCAATCACATTGTCATAGCATTCACTAAACAGCTTAATCCAATTTTATGCTTCAAGAATATCAAGAAGTTTAGAGTACTTACTCGATTCGCACCACTTTAGATTTATACAAAACCCAGGAATGAAACGTTCAGAGCTGGCTTCAAGCCTTTTGACAGCAGCGGACTTTGACTTTTCCCCTTGAATTGGTTCACCCGGTTCCTCATAGTCCAATTCTTCTTCAGCCTCGATCTTCCTCTTTTTCGAATCACTGCGAGCCATGGGTTTGTTTTGGGGTTTTTCAGCAGCGGTTTTGACCGAGGTTTCAGTCTCTATTTCCATGGGTGATTCCTTTTGAGGAGAGTTTTGAATTTTGGGTGAGATTTCCATGGGAATTGGAGAGGTGTCACTAAATATGAGTGTGTATTTTACGGAGTGAGGTGGTGAGGAACAGTGGTTAGGGTTTGGCTTCATTTTATAATGGTGGAATTTAGAGGGGTGAATTTAATCGGTGAAAAGGTGTAGAAGGTTAATTAATGGGGTAGGTGTTGATTGATGAAGAATAGCACAAAACTTTTCACTTGGTCAGATTTTAATGTGATTTGACATGAAGGGTTTAAGTTAATTGCAAATTATTTTTGGTCAGGAACTTTGAATTGAATGTAAAAGGTGACGGGTATTTAATTAACAATTTCAAGGAAAGAATTTGAAATTTAAAAGATAAGAAATGGAGGATAATTCAAAATAAAAGATAAGATTTTAAGTAGATAAAATCAATCAACTGACCAGTTAATTAGTTCACAAAAAGACAGAACAAAATCTTATAGATGATTTCGGAGGAACTAGGAACAAATCAACATAGTTTGTTAAAATACAAACATGCCTAATGCAATTTGATTTCTTCACATACAGCGACAATCCCATATGCAATGCCATACATTCTAATGCTTAGGACTATGTTTTCACATATACATATTGTGTAAGATCCATATAATGCATGCATGATTGACTTATACCTTGGGGGAACTTGAGGTCTTCTTAACTCAATTGTATCATACCAAGTTCCATGCACATCTTTTCAAATTTGTCCCTACTCAAAGGCTTAATAAGAATGTCAGCAATTTGATTTTTAGTTTCACAAAAATCTAACTTAATTAAACCTTTTTCCACATTATCCTTAAGGAAATGATGCCGTATGTGAATATGTTTCACACGAGAATGATGAACTGGATCTTTTGAAATGCATATGGCACTAGTATTATCACAATAAATAGGAATGCAATTATACTTCATACCATAATCTCTTAGTTGTTGTTTTATCCAAAGTACTTGAGAACAGCAGGCAGCAGCTGCCACATATTCAGCTTCAGCAGTTGACAAGGCCACTGTATTCTGTTTCTTGGATCCCCAAGAAACTAGGCATGGCCCGAGAAACTGAATCATTCCTGAAGTACTCTTCCTATTCACCAAATCTCCTGCATAGTCAGCATCTGCAAAACCTTTTAAATCAAAAGTATCACTTCTAGGATAGAAGAAACAAAGATGGTCAGTTCCTTTGAGATATCGTAGGATCCTTTTTACTGCCGTAAGGTGTGACTCCTTAGGATTAGATTGAAACCTTGCACATAAGCCAACACTAAATGCAATATCAGGTCTGCTAGCAGTCAAGTATAAAAGGGATCTAATCATACCTCTGTATTTGGTTTGATCTACACTAGTTCCTTGTAGTTCTTCATCTAACCTTGTGCCTGTTCCCATTAGAGTATGGTTGGTCTTTGCTTAGTCAAGGTTATATTTCTTCAGCAGTTCCTTGACATATTTTTGTTGGTGAATTGCAATACCTCTTTCAGTTTGTTTGATTTGTAGTCCAAGAAAGAAGTTGAGTTCCCCTATCATGCTCATCTCAAATTCACCACTCATTAGCTCAGCAAAGTACTTGCACAAGTTTTTGTTAGTTGCTCCAAAAATAATATCATCAACATATATTTGAACAACTAGTAAGTCAGTTCCTTCAGATTTTAAAAACAAAGTTTTATCTACTTTACCTCTTTTAAAATCATTTTGAAGAAGGAACTTAGAGAGCCTCTCATACCAAGCTCTAGGTGCTTGTTTCAGCCCATAAAGAGCTTTATCAAGCTTAAAGACATGATTAGGAAATTGGGGATTTTCAAAACCAGGAGGTTGTTCCATGAACACCTCTTCTTCAAGAAAACCACTTAGGAAAGCACACTTAACATCCATTTGATATAGTTTGAAACCCATAAAAAAGGCAAAAGCAATTAAGATTCTAATAGCTTCTAATCTAGCAACAGGAGCAAAATTTTCTTCAAAGTCAATACCTTCTTGCTGATTATAGCCCTTCACAACAAGTCTTGCTTTGTTTCTCACAATTGTTCCATATTCATCCAGCTTGTTCCTGAATACCCACTTGAGCCCTATAACCTTTTTGTATTTAGGTTTCTCTTCAAGATGCCAGACCTTGTTCCTTTCGAACTCATTGAGTTCATCTTGCATGGCAATTATCCAGTTAGCATCCTTTAGTGCTTCATCATGATTCCTTGGCTTAATAATGGATAGGAAGGCTTGAAAGGCACAGAAGTTCCTCAACTGTGATCTGGTCTGAGTTCCTCTACCAATATCACTTATAATAAGGTCTGTTGGATAAGAGCCTCGATATCTGAATGGATTTGGTTGAAATTCTCTGGCAGAAACTCCTATTTGAGTCACTTCTTCTTCAGTTTCTTCTCCATTTTCCTTGTTGCCAGGTTCTCCCTGATCTTGTTCCTCCGGGTTTTCTTGATTAGGAACTTCAGCATTTTCTTTATGTTCCTGCTCAGGTTCCTCTCTTACTTCCTTGGTTTGCTTGGAGGTTTCTTCATCTTCTTCCCTGTCTCTAATCATGCCAATTTCATAATCATTATTGTCTTGTTCCTGCACATTCATAAACATATTATATTCATCAAATATCACATGAATGCTTTCTTCTACACACAATGTATTTTTATTGTAAACTCTGTAAGCTTTTCAATTTGATGCATAGCCAAGGAACACAACTTCATCACTTCTTTCGTCAAATTTTCCTATGTTCCCTTTTCCATTATTATGAACAAAACATCTACATCCAAAAGCTCGAAAGTGAGAAATATTGGGTTTCCTGCCCTTAAACAGTTCATAAGGAGTCTTATTGATGTTTGGTCTCATCATAACTCTGTTAATAATATAACATGCAGTATTAATAGCTTCAGCCCAGAAGTTTCTTGGAAGACCACTTGCTATGAGCATAGTTCTTGTCATGTCTTCTAGAGTCCTGTTCTTCCTTTCAACTACTCCGTTCTGTTGAGGGGTTCTTGGGGCTGAAAAGTTATGATCCATGCCATTTTCTTTGCAAAAGTCATCGAATCTTAAATTCTCAAACTCAGTTCCATGATCTGATCGAATGTGGATAATTTGATTTCCACTTGACTTTTGTACTCTTTTGGCAAAGGACACAAATTCATCAAAAGTTTCATCCTTGCTAGACAGAAAAATCACCCAAGTAAATCTAGAAAAATCATCAATAATAACTAAAACATATTTCTTTCCACTTCTACTTTGAACACGCATGGGACCACACAAATCCATATGAATTAGCTCCAATGGCTTTGTAGTGCTGACCATGTTTTTGCTTTTAAAAGAAGACCTGACTTGCTTGCCTCTCACACATGCATCACAGATATGTTGCATGAGGAACTTGACTGAGGGAAGCCCTATAACCAAGTTCCTTGTTCTAAGTTTATCCATGAGTGAGAAGCTAGCATGTCCAAAACGTTTATGCCATAATAAGGGATCATCATTAATGGCACTCAAGCAGGTAAGGTTGTTCCTTGGAACATAATTTAGATCCACAATGTATGTGTTCCCTTTTCTAGTTCCTTCACGAACAACCCTTCCTGTTTTATCATTAATGATGTTGCATGAATCAGAGGTAAAACTTACAGAGTTTCCTTTATCACAAAATTGTGATATGCTCAGCAAATTGTGCATCAAACCCTCGACCAAAAGTACATTTTCTATTGAATGAGAACTGGACCTTCCTACTTTTCCTTTAGAAATTACTTCACCCTTTTTGTTGTCTCCAAAGGTCACAGTTCCTCCTGGATAGGCCTCTAGTGAGAGAAACTTTGATTTATCTCCTGTCATATGCTTTGAAAAACCACTGTCGAGGTACCACATGTTGTTCCCCCTCACTAGGACCTGCAAAAGAACTTATTGGTTAGATTCAGGAACCCAGGTTTCCTTGGGTTCCTTGGACGTTGAAGCAATATCAGATTTCCTTACCCAAACTTGCCTAACATTCTTACTAACAGACTGTTCCTTCTTGTGACACGTGGCAACAAGATGACCAGTTTTACCACAGAAGGTACATACTTTATAACTAGGCAGGTCTACATATTTTTTCTTGCCCTTATTCTTAGAACGTATGAATCCTAGACCTTCAGTTATTTTTGTTTTAGCATTCTCTATCCACTTAGGAATTCCAAACTGGCTAATGCTTCTTTCTTTTCGAAGCTCAAGTTCCTTCTCTAATTTTGCCTTTTCAATTCTTAACTCGTCAAGATCATATTTTAATTTTTCAAAATCCTCATTAAATTTAGGCAAAGATTCAGAGGAGGAACTTGGAGACACTTCAGTATTAGCAAGTTTGTATTGAGTCAATTCTACATTAACCATGATATTCTCAAACTTGAGTTTCTCATTCATTTCTTTTAATAGAAGATTTTTGTCAAAAAGTTCAAAAAATCAACTTTGAACATCAATTCGTTGATTCTCAATCCACGTACTGTATTCCTTGCTGACTTTGAGAGCTCTTTGACATTCACCTAGACGAATACTAGTGTGAGTCCAGTCATCTTCTAATTCAAACACTAAATCAATGAGAGCATCTTTAGTATAAGTTTTAAGCACATTAGGATCAAGGAATAACTCTTTAGCAAGCTCATCGTTGTAAGCCTTTTCATCACGTTTGGCCATCAGACATAGATGAGCTGTTTCTTCTTCAGGTTGTTTCTCTTCATCCTCACTTTCAGAATCTCCCCAGGCAGCAATCATATCCTTCCTAATGTCTGTTTTATTGAAAGGAGTTTTGTTGTAGTTGCTCTTAACTTGTTCCTTTGCCTTCCCTTTACCTTTCTCTGTATCCCAAAGTGGACACTCACGAATAAAGTGTTCTGGAGATCCACATTTGTGACAACCAAAGTCAGTATTTGAAGTAGAGGGTTTCTTGGTGAAGTTCCTTGACTTGTTGTTTCGGTTGAACATTCTTTTAAACCTTCTCACCAACATAGCATCCTTTTCTTCATCGACTTCAAAATCTTCTTGATCTCCAGCTTTGAGAGCCAAGCCTTTTCCTCGGTTTCCTTCACTGTTGCTTGTTCCTAGGTGCAGCTCATGGGTTATAAGGGAACTAGCAAGTTGCTCAATATTGAACTTTGTGAAGTCCTTTGTTTCTTGTAAGGCTATCACCGTGGCTCTCCATCTCTCATCTTGGGGGAGGCTTCTTAGAACTTTTCTGACTTGCTCATCAATAGGGATTTGTTTTCCAAGAGAAACAAGCTCATTAGTAATGTTAGTAAATCTAGTTAACATTTCCTGAACTGATTCTTTTGGTTGCATTTCAAATCGTTCATATTTTGACATAAGCAAGTCAATCTTAGAGCGTTTCACTTCGTTAGTTCCTTCATGAGTGACTTGAAGTAAATCCCAAATTTCTTTAGAATTTTTACAACCCATAACACGGTTGTGTTCATTTGGTCCAAGTCCACAATGAAGTAATTTAACAGCAAGTGCATTAATTTCCATTTTCTCAAAATCTTCCTTATTAAATTTAGACATGGGTTTAGGTACTACCTCATTTTCACCAGTGGTTTTGGTAATTTCAAAATCACCAACTTCGATCACTCTCCAAACCTGGTAGTTGTCGGCTTTGATAAAAATCTCCATCCTGTTCTTCCAATAGGTGTAGAATTTTCCATTAAACATAGGAGGACGCTGCGTAGAGAAACCTTCTTCCAGTTTCTCGTGATTGTTCATCTTGATTCCAGGAACTTAACTCGTCAGGGTTTCCTGATTTCTTCGAGGAACCTGCTCTGATACCAATTGTTGACTCGAATGAACAATACAAGGGGGGTGAATTGTATTGTAGAGGAAGTAGGGTAATTTTTGCGGAATTCTTAAAGAAACTTAAACAAAACTTTAAAGTGCAAGAGAGATTTTACGTGGAAAACTTCTTGGCCCTAATCAAGAAGAAAAACCACGACCACAAGGGATTTTAATCACAACTCTTAATATTAATAGGGCAAACAACCTATTACAAATTAAGACTTCTAAACTCAAGTTCCTCTACAAACTTAAGTTCCCCCTCAACTGATCCCTCAATCAGCTGAGCTCTCGAATCTCTCTCTTTCTCCTTGCTTCACTCAAAGCAATTTCACACTCTAGAGTTTACCCAAACTCTACCCCAATATAACTCAATATAAAACTACTAAGATGCTAAGTACAAACACACTCAAGGACTTAAGTGGATTTTTGACTCTTTTAGAAAAGCTAAGAATCGTAATGCTCAAGTGTGTTTTTCAAAACAGAAAACTAATCCTATTTATACAGAAGGAAAGCAGTTGAAAACCTTATGTTTTCCTTATCTCCCACTATACCATAACTTCCATGAAATAAGGAAGTGCAGTTCGTGGATGCTTGGGCAACAAGCCGAAGCGCACAACAAGGAAGTGGTTCCTATATTTTCTCAACCTCCTTTACCAAGTAAAAGCCGTTTGAAAAATAGTTTTACCAAGTCAGATTTTCCAAAATGTTAGGATAAAATCAGAACATAAAATCTTTTAATAAATAAGATATTTTACTTACAAGATATTTTTCCGAAATAAAATTAAATCTTTGTTAAAGAAAGGAAAAATAAAATCTTTATAAACTGAAATTAAATCCACTTTAAATCCTATCAATTAACAACGTACTTAACATATATACAAGAAGCCTAAAATAAATAATAAAGATACAATAGACTCCTTGGAACACAGTGAAGCTTCGACTCTGGAGCTTCAGTTCCTCACACAAGGAACTTGGCTTCTGATTGTCTTCTATGCTCGTCCATAGCTCATCCTTTAGACTTGTTCCATGCTCCATTCTAACTCTAGAACTTCGTTGCATATAAAACCTGTCAATACATCAAATCCAATAGACAAAAGTTAAAGCCCCTATGGGTTTGCTTAGGTTCCTTGAGTCATCATCAAAACTTAAGATCAATACAATCAATTATAACCACTGTATTAGAACAAATTGAATAAAGGAGAAATCTAATGCCTTTAATAGTTGGAGAGACTATGCTTAGTCTAGATGAATTAAAGAGGAATCCAAAAGCACCTTTTCGGGGCTCTCCAATTTTATTACAGGTAGAAAAATAATATTTTTAATTACAGAAATCAAAAATATATTTTTGTATAGTTATAATAATTTTTTTTCATTGCAATTTTTTTACAGATGTGGCTAATGGAAAGGTTGGAATTAATTAGCCCTCCAGACAACATTGAGAAGTACACTCCAAATTGCTTTGTGAGGAGGAAGAAACGCTTCTCTAAGATGGGGCGCCATGAATGGAAGAAGGTCTTCAAATCTTGCAATTTTTCTATCAAGTGGGTCATCCCTTGGTGGAAAATAGAAAATATGGTTGGTGTCAACAAGCAACCTTTCTGCCGTCTTCCAAGCTTGTCCCGTCTGACTTTTTACTATCCCTACAGGGTAAAAAGACAATACGACCTACTTCAGACTATTCCTTCCGGAGATCTTCGTCATCCCTACGAGTTCCCTGTCTCCCAGGAAGTAGATAAGTTTGATGCTTATTGGAGCGCTAGACCTTTATGGGAAGTAATTACCCAAAAGGTTCCTCCTTCCTTGCCCAATGATGTGAAAAAGTAGCTTCTGAAGAAACCTTCAAAGGACGTGAAGAAAAATCAGAGTAAAACTGATGTGAAGAGTCATCTAGGTGACAAAGTGATTCCTGTTAAGGAACGCTTAGGTGAAAGAATTGAGTTCAAAACACCTACAATGCCTAGGAAGAAGAGTACTGCAAAAGATAAGGGAAAAAGGAAAGCTGACACCACAGAAAAGAAAGCTTGGGTAGAAAAGAAGCATGGAGTCCTAGCTGAAGGGAAACCATCTACTCCAAGATTGAATGTGGATCCTCTAGAGGATGCCTACTAGTTAAGGTTATGGATGAGTAGGAAGAAGCAGACAAAAATTGGAAAAGGGCTAAGAAAGAAAAAGAAGATTAAGAGCATTGCTTAATTTCCAATTATTAGACTTAGTTTAATTTTTTTTTATTTAAAGTTAATTTATTCAAGCCTTAATTAAACACCATCAATAATGTAATTTATTTTATTAATGAAATTGCAGCTTTTTAATTAAATTATTTACTTTAAATTTATTTTTATTAAAGTAATGAAAACCGAAAAATTAATTTTCTAGAAATTTTTTCGAGTACGGAAGTCGAAAATTTTCCGAAAACACCGAAATAATCCCAGACTTGTAACTGTAAATTGGCGCCACACTTTTGCGACTGGCGTCGGCTGCGGCAGTCTGGCGTCAGACGATGGTTGCCGTCGTCTGGCGCTAACAATCATCGGCTGGCGCCAGAATTTTTTCTGTGACGCCGATGTTCCGTCGATCTTCTGTCGAATTTGTAATTAATTCTGGGATGCGAAATTTTTTTTAAAAAAATAAAGTGGTCGCACCCGTAAAGGGTTGCCTACGTATCCTTTCTTAAGGAATCAGGCCAAACATAGCTCTCTTGAGTATCCCACTCAAGTAATTATGGGTAGTATTTATTAAGTTGGTCAAGATTTGTCATGTTGGAGAACTCATTGCCATCCATATCAGTTAATTTTGCTGCACCTCCTGACAGGATTGTTTTGACAATGTAGGGTCCAGCCCAGTTAGGTCTAAATTTTCCCCTTGGATCTAAAACATTTTTCCTTAATGCTTTTAACACCAAGTCTCCTACTTTGATGTTTCTTGTCTTGACCTTCTTATTAAAATGCCTAGCCATACGAGTTTGGTAACACTGAGTGTGATGTAGAGCTTCTAGTCGTTTTTCATCGAGTAGAATTAACTCTTCATATCTTGCCCTAGTCCATTCAACTTCATCGAGTTTGCTCTCTAACGCGATGCGTATAGATGGAATCTATAGTTCGACAGGTTGTACGACATCCATTCCATATACCAAGGAAAATGGCGTGTTTCCTGTTGATGTGCGAATTGACGTGCGATAACCCCACAATGCAAAGTGAATTTTGTCAGGCCAATCCTTATAATTTTTAGTCATTTTTTCGATGATATTCTTTAGATTTTTATTAGCTGCCTCGACTGCTCCATTTGCTTGAGGTCTATAAGGCGAAGAATGATGATGTTGAATGCCATATTTTTGTAGCAATTCTTCACATTCGGCTTGAAAGTGTGTTCCATTATCACTTACCATTTCATGTGGGACTCCGTATCGAAAAATAATATTTCTCTCGATAAAGAGTGCTACATGTTTTGCAGTGAGTTTAGCGTATGATTGCTCTTCGACCCACTTTGTGAAGTAATCAATTGCTACTAGGATATATTCGTGGCCTCCTGTTCCTGGGGGAGTTATTTTGCCGATGATGTCAATTCCCCATGTAGAGAACGACCATGGTGATGTGTAGGTGTAGAGCAAGGATGGAGGAACATGTTGTAAATTGGCATAGATTTGGCACTTAGGGCATCTTTTTACGTATTGATGGAAATCCCTATTCATTGTAGTCCAATAGTATCCTTCTCGCATTATCTTTTGAACTAAAATTTTGCCATTTTTGTGAGTGCCACAAATTCCTTCGTGGACTATCCTCATTGTTCTTTGTGCATCCTTTTTTCCTACACATAAGAGAGCTCGTCCCTTAGGTACCCTTTTATGTAGCTTGTTGTCTATGAGCACATATTGGGAAGCTAAGAGTCTTAAAGCTCGTTTTGCTCTTTTGTCAGCATGGCGAGGGTATTCTCCTTTGGTGACGTAGTTGAGTATATCCGTGTACCACGGTTCTTCTTCTTCTTCTTCTTCGTCTTGGATTACTTCATCATCTTCTATAGCCTGGATGTATGCCGGTTTATTCCTTTTTTCTATAGTTAGAGGCATTTGCTCGATTTCCGTGGGAATCCTAACCATAGAGGCTATTCTTGCCAAGACATCAGCAAATTGATTTTCTTCTCTAGGTAGATATGTGTATTCTACCTTCTTTAACTAATTAGTAAGAGTTTCCAGATAGGTTTGGTAAGGGGCTAGACATTCACTCCTTACTTTCCACCTTTTGGATATTTGATTAATGATTAATGAAGAGTCTCCGAATATCCGTAACTTTTTTACTCCTAATGCCAGAGCTGTTTCAAGGCCTACCACACATGCTTTGTATTCAACAGCGTTGTTGGTAACGTCGAAGTCAAGCTTTATGGAGATTGGGACATGCTCTTCTTTAGGTGACACTAGTAATACTCCAACGCCATATCAATTTGGTTTGAGGCTCCGTAGAATTATAGAGTCCAAGTATCATCTTCAGTGACCATCAAGTCTTCATCTGGAAATTCATTGTCTTGTATCAACGTCAAGTCTTCTATTGGAAAGTCCGCTAGGAAGTCTGACACCACAGATCCTTTGATAGCTTTTTGCGGCATAAACCTTACATCAAATTGGGCTAAATTGACTATCCATCTCGATATGCGTCCATTGAGTGTAGATTTCTCAAATAGATACTTGAGTGGATCTAATCGGGAGACTACAAAGACGGTATGCACTAGCATGTAATGTCTTAACTTGGTTGTGGCGCACACCAAGGCGAGGCACAACTTCTCAAGTGGTGTATAACGTGCTTCATATTCGAGCATTTTCTTGCTTAGACAGTAGATTGCGTTTTCTTTGCCTTCTACTTCTTGTGCTAACATAGCTCCCATTGTCTCTTTGGTAACTATTAAGTACAACCTAAGAGGTATTCCGGGAAGTGCTGGTGCTAATACGGGAGGATTTGCGAGATAGGCTTTGATCTTTTTAAAGGCTTTTTGACACTCGTCATCCCATATTACTGGTACATTCTTCTTAAGCTTTTTAAAGTTGGTTCACATATCGTCGTCAATTTTGAAATGAACCTACTTATGTATTGCAACCGGCCAACAAATCCTCGAATCTATTTCTCGGTTTTGGGCGGTGGCATTGACATGATTGCTTTGATCTTTGTTGGGTCTATCACTATTCCTCTAAAGCTTATGACATAACCCAAAAGCTTGCCTGAGGTGACTCCAAAAGCACACTTAGATGGGTTCAACCTCATGTTGTATTTTATGAGCCTTTCGAAAAATTTCCTTAAGGCTACTTCATGGCCTGGGCGGTCTTTTGATTTTACAATCATGTCGTCCACATATAATTCGACTTCTTTGTGCATCATGTCATGAACTAAGGCAGTCGCTGCACGTACATAAGTAGCACCCACGTTTTTCAACCCGAATGGCATTACCGTGTAGCAGTAAGTGCCCCATGGTGTTATGAAAGTTGTTTTTTCCATGTCTTCTTCTGCCTTGAGAATCTGATTATAACCTGCATATCCATCCATGAACGAGAAAAGTGCGTGATTTGCCGTGTTATCTACCAGAATATCGATGTGTGGTAAAGGGAAGTCGTCCTTTGGACTTGCCTTATTTAGATCTCGATAGTCGACACACATTCTTACCCTTCCATCTTTATTCGGAACTGGGACGTCATTGGCAACCCATTCAGGGTATTTAGATACCTTGATGAAACCTGCAGTTATTTGTTTTTGGACCTCTTCTTTTATTTTAAGGGCTACGTCGGGTTTCATTCGACGTAACTTTTGTTTTACAGGTTTCATTCCCAGGATTAGCGGTGTAGTGTGTTGAGCTATTTCTCTATTAATGCCTGGCATATCTTCGTATGACCAAGCAAATACATCAATAAATTCTTTAAGTAAGTTAATTAAATCGGTTCTTTCTTGTTCATTAAGTGTTAGTCCGATTTTAACCTCTCTTTTATTGGTTGAATCATTTGAGATATCAACCGTTTCAGTTTCTTCAATTACCGGTGTTTTCTTTTTGAGTGTTTCCATTGCTTTAATAAGTTCTTTGTCTTTTTCATTTTTGTTAAGCAATGCTCGTCATCTTGGATTAGAGAAGAACACAAGAAATAAGGAGAAGAAGATATATTATTGTACTCTGAGATCATTACATCAAAGAGTGATATGTCCTCAGGGACTTGATCACTAACTATTCTAGGAGAAGAGATAGAAGGGGAAGGTGCTACTACTAAAGACCTAGATGACTCTATAGGGAGAGACTCCGACTCAGAATCTGACTCAGACGACTCTTCAAACATCGGTCCTTGCCTTGTCGTGATGGATATCTTTCTTCCACTTGGAGTAGTCACTTTGACGGTCTTGCGCCACCCTTGTAGTGATCCTTTCGCTGGAGGGATTAGCTTTCGCTTTGTAGGACTGTTTGAATGAGCAAGGAGTTATCCTCTTTGTAAGTTGGCTAATCCTTTTCTCGCCCAAATAATAATCCCATGACGTTAAAGTCAAAGCATGGGGGTGCTTTCTCCTTATGGACAGGAGTTAGGATTTCATATGTGAAATAACAATCCAAGAAGATTTCAAATCCCGGTTGCCTTACACCGTTTACGACAAATGGTTCGAGAAATTCATGGCATGGATAATCCTCTCCTTCTTTTATGAATTGACCATTAAGTGTAAGAGGGTACTGATCCATTGGGATTGCTTTCTTTTGAATGCGAGCGTCCCTATGTGCCTTTAATTTTTCCTGGGATCGCTTAAGATCTTTCCGAGTCGGTTCGAAACCAAGTCCGAAAGTATCTAATTTAGGGAGGCCAGCTGACTCCAGCGGTTTTGTTATTCCTTTCTTCTTTCCTAGGGTCATCCCAGGAAAATGTCCTTATTTCTTCAGAATAGCATTTACAATCATGTCAGAATGGGGGTCATGGCAAAGAAGGGTCCTTTCGTCCTCCTAGATTAAGGAGACCTCTTCGTTAAAGCCCCATAAATCTTCATCATCCTCATCGTGCTCCACGTTAATTATTGGATTTTCTATAGACTTGATTCTCATAGGTGAAGCATCGATGGTGATAGGAATTCCCCCAACTATGGCTTTTACTTGTTGGTGGAGAGATGAGGGGACGGCCTTTAGGTCATGAAGCCAAGGGCGTCCCAACAGCAAATTGAATGAAGCCTTAATGTCTACTACTTGGAAAGTAGTAGCATGTTCTATTTCTCCCGCCGTTACATTCATGGTAATTTTACCAAGAGCTTGACGACGAGTGTTTTCGTAGGCCCTTATTCCTTGTGTTGACGGGGTTAAATCTTCATCCCTTATGCCTAGCATCCTCGCAGTTCTAAGTGGACAGACGTTGATGGCTGATCCATTATCTACAAGAGTCATAGGGACGTTCATTCTCTTGCAAACTACTGTGAGGTTTAATGCCTTATAGTGTTTGTCACCTTCTGGAGGTAAATCCTTGTCAGAAAAGGTGATCAAATTGATGGGACTAGGTAGATCACTCGTGAGGAAGTTAGCCAACCCCTCAGGAGTGGTGTCAGAATCTATCCCTATTTTGTCCAAGGTATTCATTACAGCCAACCTATATTCTCGGGATGTTGCCAGAAGTTTCCACACGTTCATTTCAACTTTTGTCTTCTTGAACTGCTTGACGATATCATTATCTTCAATGATAGGTATGGGAACTTGTTGTGTGGTTGGCATGGGTTGTGTTGAAACGGGAGGTTGCATTCTGCCGGATCTTGTGAGGACGTCTATCGATGAGTCTTCTTCAGCCCAAAAGTCATCCATGGTGTATGACACTAAAGGTGGAAGTCCTACCACGTCTTTTAAGTAGACGTCTTCTTCATCGTTGTCCCAAACTCCATTAATACTTGCATTTTCTTCTTGTGGGACTTGGACTAGTTTCTTTTCATCAATCATTTTCTGAATTAAATCCTTAAATTTAAAACAGTTTTCGATAGTATGACCCCCTGATTGATGATACTGACAGTAATATCTATCTGTCCTTTTCAATGATTCGAATGGTCTTGGTTCGAGAGGTTTGATCTCGCAACTCTCGGAGAGCATTTCGAACATTTGTATATATGGGATCCCAATTGGATTGTAGAGTCTATTACTCTTCTTGGGTTTTTCGGTGACTTATAAAGGAAAACGCTTTGCCTCATAAGTCGTTCCCATGGATGTGAATTCTCTCTTGGGTTCATCTTTCGGGAGTGGAACCTCGTCATATTTCTTCTAAAGTTCCTTTATAGCCTTGAGAGTTTCACGTAGCAAATACGATCCTTCCATCATAGACAATGTGAGCGATTGTATGTCCTCTTTACTTGCTGGTTCTGGAAGGTTATCCATGGCGTCGAAAAAGATCTCCTCCTCTTCTTCGATGGCATAGATTTCTTTAACAGGTTTGATGAGAGACGAGGGGTCAACCTCATTTTCCTCATCAGAGATAGCCAAGAAATGAGCAAGAGGTGCATTATCAATACTTGGCTTCTTATTGGCAGGGGGCAATGGTAGCTTGTTGTTGTCGATTAAGTCTTGGATAGCTTCTTTAAGCTTCCAAAAGTTTTCAGTGAGATGGCCCCTACCTTGGTGGTACTTGCAGTGTGCATTGGGGTTCCAGTTAGCCGACCTCTTTTTGACTGGTGGGTCCCCAAATGGTCCAATGGGAGTTATAAGACCTTTTGCATTTAGTCGATCAAATGCGGTGTCATAACTCATGCCAATAGGAGTAAAGTTCCTCCTAAATGGTTTCTTTTGTCCTTGATTATTCATAGCAAGGAATTCACCTAGGTTAAAAGTGCTAACGTTGTTTGAGTGGGTGGTTTTGGAAGAAGAAGGATTGTCGTTCTTCTTTCCTTTCCAGCCACTGTTGGAGTTATTGTTGGCAGCTTTTAACTTAGCCAGGTCGTCTTCAATATTGATTCCAATGTCGTAGACAGCCTTGAAGGTATGGAGATTATTTTAATACTTGAGATGCTTGGAGTATTTTTCTTGAAGGTTTTTAATGAATAACCTTACAGACTCTTTTTCACATGGAACCTCAATCATATTATCCGAGGTTTCTCTCCATTTGTTAAAGAAGGAGGTGAAGCCTTCGTTCTCCTTCTGCTTGAGGATTTCAAGTTCCCTATGGTCAGTCTCAAATTGAATGTTGCACTTGTATCTATGAACAAAAGCGTTTGCTATGGACTCCCAGGTGGAGGTCTTTTCTTTCTCGAGAGAAAAGAACCATTGCTAGCAAACGGTCTCGAGAGATAGTGAGAGCAGAGATGGGAACTTCTTTTTGTCGATACCCTTAATACTCATTATTGTCTCGAAGGCTCTTAAATGAAAATAAGGGTTATCAGTTGCTTTGAATTTCGGGATGTCGTTGGAATTGAACTTCTGCGGAAGAAGATCTTTGTCCACTTAGACCCTTTGTGAACTAATCCCTTGAAACTTGTAGTCGCTAGATAGCTTGCTTAGACTCTCTTGCATGAGGTCCATCTGTTGTTGTTTCACGGGATCATCAATCTTAAGTGTTAGGAGCTTCAGTGCCTCAGTCACGGTAACCAGTTGATTCCTAAGCTCATTGACTTCTTCTTGTGTTTCCATTATTGTCCTAGCTTTCCTCTTATGAGCAATGGGTTTTTCGAAAAGTTGGAATTGTACGAAAAGGTTGTCTTTGATTAACCGTCCTTCCTTTCTTGACCACGCGCTGTAATTTAAACCATTTTACGTTTTAATTACTTGACTCAAATCGACTTGACTTTACGGTTTTAAAGAGGAAAAACAAAAATAATGTATATATTTTTTAGGAACCAAGTATGGTGTTAAAATTGGAGGATTAATATTCGAATTACCCCCTAAAAAAATGACGGAAAAAACGCGCATACAAGACTCTCTTAGACATGGTTAAAGTGTGTGTATTGGTGTGTGCGTTGAGTGTAAGTGGCATGCTTGGACTCTTGTGTAGGACCATGGGACTTGGTGCCTAGACTCAATTAATGACTTGACAAAGTTTTATTGACAGTAAAATTTAACCGAATTAATTAGTAAACTGGTTAATTAGACATAAGGTGATGACTCGATCAATAATCCGAACTGTCGTCAAAACGACAAGAGTGGAGCCTCTCTTTGCAGTGTAGCGCCAGACGACAGAGCTATTGCCAAGCGCCACACTCCACAGAGTGGCGCTACAATTTAGACTTTGGCCCATTACTGGAGCTTCAATCTGAGACTGTTTTCGGTGTTATTAATCAACAGGGGTATGCCTAAAGTCGTACTAGGTCAATTTTGGTTAAAATATTAGAATTTATTTACTCAAATTAATTAATTAATTAATTAGGCAAAGTTCTTTTAGTCATTAGTTTATTTAATCTCAGCACAAGTCAACAAACGGTTAAGAAAACTTAGTATATGCACAACAAATAATGCACAATTAGTCAAGTAGGCACGATATGATAGATGCAATGAGTTTGCAACCTTACCATGGCTCTAGTTCTCTAAAGTTCGAGATATGGGTTAGCCAATAGAGGGTCCATGGTTAATTGTCCGGATGCACCGCGCGGAAGCCTAACCGTGAAGGGTTGGCGCGAGTGGATGGGACACCGCGAGTTTAGAAAAACTCACTTCCATGGTTTGGTGAATTCAACATTCTCGGATGTACCCTTTGTTGCTCAGAGCGTTCAATCAGGTAGATGGAGCATGAATTCCCATAGGGTTATGTCCATATGTAGAACACATATGGGTTTCAGAAAAGTGAGAAAAACTCAATCAGGAAGTAGAATCGAGCAAACAATGCGAAACACAGGTCGAAATTAGAACGCATATTTCTGGCTCGTTTTTGGAAGAATTTGGCGCCAGCAAACAGAGATTGGCGCCGGATTTTGGCTGTAGCGCCTGGCGATAGAACTGTCGTCTGGCGCTACGGTCAAAAATCTGGCGCTAATTTTCTGTTCGTTGACGCTAATTCCTACATGCCTCAACAGCTTTCTGTGCTCGATAAAATTTTCCAGTTTCGCGCAGTGTTATTTCGGTCCTAGTTGTGAAAGATATTCCTCGAATTTCCTACGTGTAAAATCCTATGTTTTTAACTCATTACGGATGGTCTTTCCAATGAGATCTTTTTTATGCATATGACAATAATGTTAATCAAAATTACGCTCATGAAATACTTAAAACATTCCGAGTCTCATCCACTCATTCTAAATCATTGCCGAAATAAATTCAGGAATTAAAATATAAATCCTCCCTAGTGGAGTCGCCAAAAAGCTGTAGGGAATATTTCAAGCGTTAATCCCCTAGCTTGAACCCCACTGTGATCATACACTAAACTACGGTGGCGTCCAAAGGGAAAGAAGATAGAGCAAAAGAGTCGCCAACAAGTCTTTTAGGAACTTGTAAACTGTTCACGAGGTGAAGGTTATACCCATTAACGATCCAAGTGATCGTCAACTCCATAAGGTCTTGAACCAAATAGGGTTCGGGGATGAAGGTACAAATCCAACCTAAAAGAGATTGAACCTGCCCTAATAATAGGCCTCTACTTTATTCTGACCGTATTCATGTGCGCTTTCTGACTAACATGCAATCATTAGGATTAACCCTAAACCTGTTTATCTATGTTGGTTTAATATTAATGCACAAATAAATCTATTATTGGAGATCACTTGAATTATAATCAAATTAACCCTAAACAAGATTATTAATTATCTTATTAAGCGTGATTACAAGTACAAATTCCCTTTAAACATGCATAAAAGGCGTGAGCAAGTAATAACAATAAATATCAAGCAACATGATAATAAGAATAACAATTATAAAAATAATCATAATATTCATGTTAAAGCATAATAATAGCAAGATCCTAGGCATGATACTAACAAGATTAATAACAAACCCTAGCATGTCACTAAATAATAAAAATCATATATTTAGCCCTAACATGATACTAACAATTATAAATATTAGGAAGAACATAAAAGGCATCATACTCTTAATCATGCTTAATATTAAAGTTACTCTAGACATGATACTAGGAATATCATAATAACAACCTAAGCATGATATCTACATCATAATATCAATTAAACCATTAAAGTACTTACTTGGATGCCTCGTACCTCTTTCTAATAACAAAATACACACATTAGTAACTTCAAGGAAAATAATAAACAACAATTACATTAAATAATTGAAATAAAGATTTGGGACCAAACCCTCAGAAATTAAACCTTTCACGTCTAGGGCGAAGGCAACTTCGAATATGGCTAGGTGTATCTAAATCTAATGAATGCGGAATTTTTATATTTGTGAGAAGGCTAGTTAAAAAAGAGAGAGAGAGAGAGTAATCAAGAAAATCTTGATGAGAGTTGGTGCCTGAAAACGGGGTTTTTAGGAAGCTATTTATAGAGAAAATCAGCCAAAAAGATAAAACATCAAAACAGAGTTCTGACTCGCAAAACCAGGTTAGCGCCAACGCTGACGTTAGCGCCAAGCGTAGCGTCAGGCGCTATAGCTGGCGTTTGGCGCTGACTAAGAAATTAACGCGTTTTCGTAAAATCAGATAGAAATTACCGTACAGGAGGATAAAATCATATTTTCCTCAAAAAACCTTCTTTTATTCTGATTAAAACTCTAAAAAGTCAACAAAAGTCAATTTATCAATGCTAATTGAATTAGGAATGAAAATAACCTTCTAGAAGAATTTAGAAGACTAAAACCATTCCTAATTCCATAAGGAATGATAAATCCATATTAGGCCCTCCTCTAGATCATTGGGCCGCATATAAGGCTCAAACCGGGCCTAGTTTAGTAATTTGACCATAACTTCCTCAATATTCATCGGAATCGGGCTTATAATATAACGTTGGAAAGATCTTTTCAAGCCATATCCAACTACACTACTATTGGACCAATATCATGGACCAACCAAATTGGATTGGCTGTTTTCTTAAAATAGGTTTTTCAAAAACAGAGAGAAGAGAAAAGAAATTAAAACTATCCGCAACACTAAACTTTCCAAACTTTCACTTCATTCAATTATGATTCGACGTGAAAGGTAATCATCACTGGGTTTGGTTTTGGGGAGACACAAATGGGTGTCTACAGCGTATTTCATGTTCATGTGCGAATTCACGTGCGATAACCCCAAAGTGGGAAATGGAGTTTGTCAGGCCAATCCTTGTAATTTTCTGTCATTTTCTCGATGATGGTCTATAGATTTTTATTAGCATTCTTCAACTGCTCCATTTGTTTGAGGTCTATAAGGAGAAGAATGATCATGTTGAATGCCATATTTTTATAACAATTCTTCACATTCAGCTTGAAAGTGAGCTCCATTGTCACTTATCATCTCATGTGGGAGGAGTGTGGGAATCCGTATCGACAAATGATATTTCTTTCGATAAAGAGTGCTACATGTTTTGCAGTGAGTTTAGCATATGATTGTGCTTCAACCCACTTTGTGAAGTAATCAATTGCTATTAGGATGTATTCGTGACCTCTTGTCCCAGGAGGGGTAATTTTACCAATGATATCAATTCCCCATGTAGACAATGGCCGTGGTGAAGTGTAGGTGTAAAGTATAGATGGAGGAACATGTTGTAAATTGGCATAAATTTGGCATTTAGGGCATCTTTTTACATATTGATGACAATCCCTATACATGGTAGTCCAAAACTATCCATCTCTCATTATCTTTAAGACTAGCATTTTTCCATTAACATGGGTTCCACAAATGCCTTCGTGGAATATCCTCATAGCTCTTGGGGCATACTTTTTCCCTACACATAAGAGAGTTCGGCCCTTAGGTACCCTTTTATGTAACTCGTTGTCTATGAGTACGTATTGGGAAGCCAAGAGTCATAATGCTCGTTTTGCTCTTTTGTCAGCATAGGGAGGGTATTTTCCTTTGGTGACATAGTTTAGTATATCCGTATACCACGATTCTTCTTCTTATTCTTCTTCTTTACCTTGGATCACTTCATCATCTTCTATAGCTTGAATATAAGCCGGCTTGTGCCTTTTATCCATAGTTAGAGGCATTTGCTCGATTTCCGTAGGAATCCTAACCATTGAGGCTAGTCTTACCAAAGCATCATCAAATTTATTTTCCTCTCTAGGTACATAAGTGTATTCTACCTTTTCTAATTGATTGGTGAGAGTTTCCAGATAAGTTTGGTAAGGGGCTAAACTTTTTCTCTTTACTTTCCATCTTTTAGAAATCTGATTGACGATCAATGAAGAGTCCCCGAATATTCGTAATTTCTTTACTCCCAATGCCAAAGCTGTTTCAAGGCCTACCACGCATGCTTCATATTCAGCAGCGTAGTTGGTGACGTTGAAATCTAGCTTTATGGAGATTGGAATGTGCTCTTATCTGGGTGATACTAATAATACTCCAACGCCACATCCTTTTTGGTTTGAGGCTCCATCGAAGTATAAATTCCAAGTATCATCTTCTATGGCCATCAATTCTTTGTCTTGAAATTCATTGTCGTGGATTGGCGTTGAATCCTCTATTGGGAAATCTGCTAGGAAATCCGATACCAGAAATCCTTTAATAGCCTTTTGAGGCATGAATCTCACATCGAACTGGGCTAAACTGACTATCCACCTTGATATGCGCCCATTAAGTGTAGACTTCTCGAAAAGATACTTAAGCGGATCCATTCGGGAAACTACAAAGACTGTATGCACGAGCATGTAATGTCTTAGCTTGGTTGTGGCCCACACCAGTGCGAGACACAATTTCTCAAGCGGTGTGTAGCGTACTTCATACTCGAGCATCTTTTTTCTTAGATAGTAGATTGCATTTTCTTTACCTTCTACTTCTTGTGCGAGCATAGCTCCCATTGTCTCCTTAGTAACTATTAGGTACAACCTAAGAGGTATCCCTGGAAGTGCTGGTGCTAATACGGGAGAATTTGCGAGATAGGCTTTGATATTTTCAAAGGCCTTTTGACACTCATCATCCAATATTACCGGTACATTTTTTTTGAGCTTTTTGAATATTGGTTCGCATATCGTTGTTAATTTCGATATGAACCTTCTTATTTATTGCAACCGGCCAATAAATCCTCGAATTTTTTTCTCGGTTTTGGGCGATGGCATTGACATGATTGCCTTGATCTTGGTTTGGTCTATCTCTATTCCTCTAGAGCTTATAACATATCCTAAGAGCATGCCTGTGGTGACTCCAAAAGCACACTTGGATGGATTCAACCTCATGTTGTATTTTCTTAGCCTTTCAAAGAATTTTCTCAAGGCTACTTGATGTCCTGGGCGATCTTTTGACTTCACAATCATGTCGTCCACATATACTTCAACCTCTTTGTGCATCATGTCATGGAGTAAGGCAGTCGCTGCTCGTTGGTAAGTAGCACCCGCGTTTTTCAACCCGAATGGCATGAATGTTAATAGTAAGTACTCCATGGTGTTATGAATGTTGTTTTCTCCATGTCTTCTTCTGCCATGAGAATTTGATTGTATCTCGCGTATCCAACCATAAACGAGAGAAGCGCATGAATTGCCGTGTTATCTACCAAAATATCGATGTGTGGTAAAGGGAAGTCGTCCTTTGGACTTTCCTTATTTAAATCTCGATAACCGACACACATTCTTACCTTTCCATCCTTATTTGGAACTGGGACCACGTTGGCTACCTATTCGGGGTATTTGGATACCCTGATTAAACCTGCAGTTATTTGTTTTTGAATTTCTTCTTTTATTTTAAGGGCTACGTCGGGTTTTATTCGACGCAACTTTTGTTTTACAAGTTTCATTCCTGGAATTAGTGGTATAGTGTGTTGAGCTATTTCTATATTAATTCCTGGCATATCTTCATATGACCAAGCAAATACATCAATGAATTCTTTAAGTAGATTAATTAAATCGGTTCTTTCTTGTTCATTAAGTGTTAATCCGATTTTAAAATCTCTTTTAATGGTTGAATCATTCAAGATATCAACCGTATCAGTTTTCTCAATTATTGGTGTTTTATTTTCAAGTGTTTCCATTGCTTTAATGATTTCTTTCTCGTTTTCATTGTTAGTTAAGCAATGCTCGTCATCTTGGGTTAATGAAAAATACGAGGAGTAAGAAGAAGAAGACATATTATTGAACTCTGAAATCATTACATCAAAAAGGGAAATATCCTCAGGGACTTGATTACTAACTATCCTAGGAGTAGAAATAGAATAAGGAGGGGGTGTTACAACTAAAGACTTGGACAACTCTACAGGAAAAGACTCCGACTCTGACTCTGACTCAAATGAATCTTCAAACATCGGTCCTTGCCTTGTTGTTATGAAGATTTTCCTTCCACTTGGAGTAGTCACCTTGACCGTCTTGTGTCACTCTTGTACTAATCCTTCCATTGGAATGATGAGCCTTGAAGGGTCAAAGTTCTCTCTTTGTAGGACCGTTTGGATGAGCAAGGAGTTATCCTCTGTATATTTCATCTCATCTTTTTCTCGCCCAAATAGTAATCCCCCGACATTAAAGTCAAAGCATGGGGGTGCTTTCTCCTTGTGAATAGGAGTTAGGATTTCATCAAGAAAGTAGCAATCCAAGAAGATTTCAAACCCCGGTTGCCTTATGCCATTTACAACAAAAGGTTTGGGAAATTCATAGCATGGATAATCCTCTCCTTCTTTTATGAATTGTCCATTAAGAGTAAGAGGATACTGATCCATTGGGATTGCTTTCTTTTAGATGCGAGCGTTCCTACATGCCTTAGACCTTTCCTGGGCTCGCTTAAGATCTTCCCGAGTTGGTTTGAAACCAAGTCCCAAAGTATCTAATTTAGGGAGGCCAGGTAATTCCAGTTGTTTTGCTATTTTATTTTTTTTCCTAGAGTCATTCCAGGAAAGTGCCCTTGTCTTTTGAGAATAGCATTTACTGTCATATTGGAGTGGGGTTCGTGACAGAGAGGGGTCCTTTAATCCTCCTCGATTAAGGAGAACTCTTCATTAAAGCCCCACAAGTCTTCATCATCTTCATCGTGCTCCATAATAATGATCGAATTTTCAATAGCTTTAATCCTCATGGGTGAAGCATCGATTGTGATAAGGATTCATCCAACTATGGATTTTACCTGTTGGTGAAGAGATGAAGGGACGACCTTGAGGTCATGAAGCCAAGGGCGTCCCAACAATAAATTGAATGAAACCTTAATATCTACCACTTGAAGGTAATGACATGTTCTATTTCTCCCGCCGTTACATTCATAGTAATTTTACCAAGAGCTTGGCGACGAGTATTGTCATAAGCTCTTATTCGTTGTGTTGACGGGGTTAAGTCTTCATCCCTTATGCCTAACATCCTCGTAGTTCTGAGTGGACAGACATTAATTGCCAATCCATTGTCTACAAGAGTCATTGGGACATTCATTCTCTTGCAAACTACTGTGAGGTTTAATGCCTTGTAATGCTTGTCACCTTCTGGAGGTAAATCCTTATTAGAAAAGGTGATCAAATTGATAGGACTAGGGAGATCACTCGTAAGGAAGTTAGCCAACCCCTCGGGAGTGGTGTCGGAATCTATCCTTATCTTATCCAAGGCATTCATTACTGTCAACCTATGTTCTTGAGATGTAGCTAGAAGTTTCCATACGTTCATCTCGACCTTGGTCTTTTTGAATTGCTTGACAATGTCATTGTCTTCTATGATGGGTACGGGAACTTGTTGCACGGTTGGCATAGGTTGTGTAGAGACAAGAGGTTGCATTCTCCCAGATCTTGTGAGGATGTTTATAGGTGAATCCTCTTCGTCCCAAAATCACCTACTGAATACGACACTGAAAGTGGAGGTTTTTCCATGTCTTTTTGGTAGACTTCTTCTTCATCGTTGTCCTAAACCCCATTGATGTTTATGTCTTCTTCTTGTGGGATTTGAACTAGCTTCTTATCATCAATCATCTTCTGAATTAAATCTCTAAATTTAAAACAGCTTTCAATGGTATGTCCACCTGATTGATGGTATGGACAATAAAACCTATCTGTCCTCTTTAGAGATTCAAATGGTCTCGATTCGAGAGGTTTGACCTTACCATTCTCGGAGAGCATTTTTAACATTTTAGCATATGAAGTCCCAATTGGAGTATAGAGTATATTACTCTTCTTGGGTGTGTCAATTACGTGGAAAGGAAATGTCTTCTTCTTCATGGGTGGAACTTTATCGTACTTTTTCTGAAGCTCTTCCCCTTGTTTCTTTGCAAATTCAATAGCCTCATGTAATAAGTCTCTTCCCTCCCACATGGACCATATAAGCATTCGAACATCTTCCTTGGTTGCTGGTTTTGGAAAGTCATCCATGGCATCAAAAAAGATCTCCTCCTCTTCTTCGATAGCATGAATTTCTTCAATAGGTTTGATGAGAGATGAGGGATTGTATACACCCAAATGTGTCTCCCCAAAACCAAACCTAGTGATGAATACCTTTCATGTCATTTGATTATCAAACAAAGCGAAAGTGTGAAAAGTCTAGCGATGAGGATGTTTTTATTAAAATATCTCCTTTCTGTTTTTGAAAATATTTCTTTTCTTACCCTATTTTTGAAAAACGTGCATTATTGTTTAGTTTGGTCCATGATATGGGTCCAATAATGGTGTAGTTTGATGGGATTTGAAAAGACCTTTCCAATGATATATTATAAGCCCAATTCCGATGAATAATGAGGAAGTTATGGCCAAAATACTAAACTGGGCTCGAACCGGATTTTACCTACGACCCGATGATCATGTGGAGGGTCCAAAGGTTTAATACTATTCCTAAACTAATTAGGATTAATTAGAAGCCTCTATAAGTTTCTAAAAGATCTTAATTATCCTTTTTGAAAAGATAAGATTAAAGAATTTGAGTTAAATAAAAACTTTCCTTTTTTAAAACTTTCCTTTTTCTTACATTCTAATTCCATTCGAAGTTAAAGATGTTCAAAGACAGTCAGATTTTATTTTTGTGCCTCATAATATTTGTCAAATTTTATATGGTTGGATAGATCTATAAATTATCTTTCCAATGATATATTATAATATTAAATCCGATCTATAACGAAAAAGATATGAATGAGATATGAAACTCTATCCAAAACTGACACCGTCCTACTATTTAGGACATATCTTTTTATCTACAAAATATTTCAATCTGATTCTTGATAAGTTGGAAAGTAGACTTAAATATCTTTCCAATGACATATCATATGCCTTATTTGGACTTCTGGATCAAAAGATATGATAAAAACAAAATCCGCAAAACTATTGTCCATCGAGTTCTATTTCGATTCGAATTCGGATTCTTTTCTTATTCTTCGACTCTCTTTTTTCCTATAAATAGAGGTCATATCTCCCCTTTTTTAATCACCAACTCTCATCAAGAATTTCTTGATTCTCTCCCTCTTTCTAAGCCTAGCTTTTTACAAACAAAATTCCTCATACATTAGCACTAGACACACCTAGCCAAGTTCGAAGTTGCCTTCGCCCTAGACGTGAAAGGTTTTAATTTCTGAGGGTTTGGTCCCAAATCTCTATTTCAATTATTTAATTTAATTGTTTTAATTATTATTTTCCTTGAAGTTACTAACGCGTGTATTTTGTTATTAGAAAGAGATACGAAGCATCCAAGTAAGTGCTTTAATTGTTTAGTTGATATTATGATATAGAAATCATGTTTAGGTTGTTATGTTAATTCCTAGTATCATGTTAGGATTATTTTCTTAATTTGATGTTTAGGGTGACAACAATAAGTTCCTAATATCATGTTTAGGGTAACTTTAATATCAAATAAGACAATTGTGATTCCTGCGATGCTTCCTATTCTCTTCCTAATATTCATGTTAGTATCATGTTAGGGCTAAATATTTGATTTTTATTGCTTAGTGACATGCTAGGGTTTGTTATTAATCTTGTTAGTATCATGCCTAAGATCTTGCTATTATTATTATGCTTTATTATTAACATGATTATTTTTATGATTATTGTTATTTATGATGATTTATTATGTTGCTTGATATTTATTGTTATTGCTTGATCACATCTTTTATGCATGTTTAAAAGGAATTGGTACTTGTAATCACACTTAATAAGATAATTAATAATCTTGTTTAGGGTTAATTTGATTATAATTCAAGTGATCGCCAATAATAGATTTATTTGTGCATTAATATTCAACCAACATAGATAAACAGGTTTAGGGTAATCCTATTGATTGCATGTTAATCAGAAAGCGCACATGAATACGATCAGAATAAAGTAGAGGCTTATTATTAGGGCAGGTTCAATCTCTTTTAGGTTGGATTTGTACCTTCATCCCCGAACTACCAGTCATGGTTCCAGACCTATTGGAGCTAACGATCTCTTGGATCGTTAAGGGGTCACTACAACAAATTGACCTTTGTGCCACAAGTAAAATCGTGGCACAAGTTTAAAATTCCCGTGGCTATGAAAATTAGCCACAGGAATTTTGAATTTTACTCCCGTGGCACAAGAGGCCGTGGCTAGGAATTTTCCACGGGAATATGAATGTCGTGGCAAATTCTAATTTTTATGCCACGGATATTCACATGGCAAACAAATTCACTTGCCACAAATATTAACGTGGCTAACAAAGTATTTGCCTCAAATTTTACCGTGGCTAATAAGCGTTGTTACCACAAATATTACCGTGGCTAATTTACTTGTTTACCCAAATACTACCTTGGCTAATAAAATCTGTTGCTATTAATATTATCGTGTCTAAATGGTTTAAAGGCAATGAATTTGAATTTTTTTTTCACCCAAATTGATCAACAAACATAGTGCATATATACGCATTAAACTTAGATATTTACATTAATAACTTGTAAATTTACAATGTTCATCCAAACAAAAATTGAAAAAGAATATTTAATTAATTAATTAGAATACACTAAATTGGAGCAGCAACAATCAGCAAAGACAAATCAGTAGCAGTGTGTTCCAACAGAGAGCAGCAGCGCCCAATTTTAGCCACGATTCTAGCATATCCACAACATTCTTTCTTCCACCTCTCATGAGGAGCACTGCGAGTCCCAAGAAAATACTTTTTACTCGCACTACTTACAACTGAAATAAGTGTCTGTCCAGCATGTACAACTAAAAGGTATAATCAGACCACGCAGAGATAGAGAAAAAGACATGAATTCATGTTAAAGACACATCAGAGCAAACGTCATGGATTTTCTTCACCTGATTAGTCTTAGAAAACTACACACCCTATCTAAAATCTCACCCTAAAAAAAAGAAGTTTTTTTTAATATTTTGATTCAATACTTATTTGAAAGCACATAGTAGTTATGTGGCTCATTGGAAGAGAGAGTTCCTATTCAGAACAAGGTGTTGTGGAGTCACAGTGGCTATTACAATCCCTTTTATATTTAACACTTAGAAGAGATATATTAGAGGCCTAAGTGGCCATAAACTTGTTTACAATAGTTGCCGTCAGATACTTGGTACTATTACGGTATAAAAACTTAACACCATAAGCAATATGCACATAACCATCACATATACATACATTGGACTGAGGTACTAACAGAGTTCTTGACTAACATATGCTTACAACTATTAAAATATTATACATATTAATCAGTCATACTGCCAGAAATACACCCATAGGACATCCACATCAACGAACCATGATTCAGATTTGACAATTAGACACATCATTACCCAACTGCAACTTTAAGATGGCTAATATACTAACAACGCAAACAATACCCCAGTTAATGCAAGTTAAACAACTTTTCAAAGGGCAGAAGGGGCATTACTCACCCTGTACCCAGATCTTAACTTTAAAGGGTTCTGAAACATATTAGCAATAAAATTTGATATAATTATCAAACTAGGCTCATAATTTTTGAGAATAAAAGCCCCAATTACATAGTTGCATCCACTAAATTTATTCAAACATCAAATTAAGCTCATAATTTTATAGCAACAAAAATGAGTTCCTTATCTTATTAGTACTCATAAGATCACATCCCCTTTCAATTAACATGTTCCTCATCAAACAATTTCATTAAAATGAGTTGGTTTTACTAAAAGCTCGAATCATCAATCTAGTGACTTAGCTTATCTTGCATTGGCAAGGATCACAGTGACTCTCAATATTTACCCTTCACCCACAATTTATTTTGGTTTCAAATACATAATAATAATCAAACTAAGGTATCAAACTAGCTTTTTACATATTGTTTCAGAATACATTACAATCAAACTAATGTCACAAACTCATAAAGTGTACAATGTGAAGGCATGATTTCTAGTTTTCAACAATAATTGCTCATCAACAACCGCTTATATCACAAATGACCATAATTTATATTCAATATGCAGGTATACATAACAAACATCCATCAACCAAATTCAGGAAACTTAGATAATTTGAATAAATAAAAAAAATTAAAAAAAAGAAGACAAAAATGCTTAGAATTGTATACATTAATCCAGTAGATACAAATTGAGCAAGTACCTAATAAAATAACCCAATTTAAGAAGAAAAAACAGGGAATTTTGCCCTTAAAAAAGAATTGTAAGTTTAATTGCAAATAGTGGAAATAATTTGATATCAAATAAGCATTACAGTGAAATCAAATCAAATTAAACCCAAGAAATCAAAGCATTTAACAGGAATAATTGGACCAAAAAGGCAAAAAATAATGCAAAGCTAAATAACCCATAAACCCTAACCTCAAATTTCTGATTTTTGATTCGAAATTGATTCGAATTTGCTGTAGCTTGAATTATTGCATGAAAAACCGTTTAAATTGGCTCAAAATTTAGTCTAGAATTTTTCGAATTTTCAGAATTAAGGCTGAATATTTTCGTTCTTGAGGAAATTTCAACGAATTCTACCTTATAAATCGCACAAATTGAATCCAGGACTTGTAGACGACGGTGGAGGATGATGAATCGAAAGCCGAGAAATGGAGGATGTCGTGGAGCTTAGGAGAACCCTCAATTTGTGTGTAATGTGAATTAAATTTAGGATATATAAAACCCTAGAGAAATTGAAACTGGATAATGAAAAAGAGAAATTAAAATTTTACCTTAGAAACTGCTTCAATGGAGAACTATAGGTGCGCTTCAATGGAAAATGAGAGAGAAAGAAAGGGAAAATACAACAAGAGCACGGATCATTTGGGGGGTTGTTAAACTGGGGTAGTTTTTTATTTACTCAAGTTGACTGTTAATAAAACTTTTACAAAAAGAAGGGAAGTCATTTGGTTTCAGATTAAAAAAATAAAAAAATAGAAATAAGGGAATTCCTTTGTGAATGCAGACGAATAAATTAAAAATCGGAAACAATATTAAAATTCTTACAAGTATATTTTCTCTATTGAAATTTTATGAAAATGTATTATTTAATTGGTAATTATTGAAGCTCAATTCCCTTTTTTAAGTTTGATTGGTACCAGTAATAAAATATAATTTTCTATAGTGACTTTATCACGTGACTGGTGATATGGCTAATAATATAGATTATCGGAATTGAGGTTTTTATAAAACTAATGCATTCTTTAGGTGAATTTAAAAAAAATTCTATTAGTCATATGCACTTGTTGCCATTACGCTGAAAAACATAATTTAACCATGTATTAGATATAGATCCATGTTATCTTTCAAAAAAAAAAAGGTCATGTTAAAAGGCAAAATTCTTTAAAAAAAACTATTGCCCCTTTTATATCATGATAATTAATACTCCGTATTTTTTTTACTTTAAATATAGGGACCGAAGTTTATAAACCAGTGCATTTATTTAGAGTCTTTTAAAAAATTTCTATTAGTGATTAGTGATATAAAATTGTTGCGTTATTGCACGAAAATAAATAAATCAAACTTATTTATAAAGAAAATATAAGTTTGTATTAGAAATATAAATATATTTGACCTCTAATTTGTATTATGGTTTTATAGAAACTAGTTATAATATAATATGATTTCCTCCTTTCCATGTCATGAGTAGATCAAGTTACAAATTTTTTTATATTTTTAGCAAAAATCATGGCATAAATATTGTATGCTTGTGTCAAAAAATATTGTATTCTTGTGAAAAAAAAATTATTACCTATAACACGAGTGTAAAATTTGCCACGAAAAAAAAAAACAACTCGCAGCAATAATGTAAAGTTTGCCACGGGAAGATAGCTATTCGTGGCACAAATGTAAAGGTTGCCACGGGAAAAGCGCTACTCGTGGCACAAGTGTGATATATGCCACGGGAAAATAAATACCCGTGGCATAAATTATTCTTCTTATTCAGGTTTTGTGTCATAGTTTTTTTTCCCGTGGCTAATTGAAATTATGCCACGAATTTGGAATTCCCGTGGCATAATTCGTGGCACAAGTGATGATTTGTTGTAGTGGGTGTAACCTTCACCCTGTGAACGGTTTACAAGTTCCTGTAGACACCCATTTGTGTCTCCCCAAAACCAAACCCAGTGATGAGTACCTTTCACGTCGAATCATAATCGAATGAAACGAAAGTGTGGAAAGGTCTAGTGTTGCGGAAAGTTTTATTTCTTTTCTTTTCTTTTCTCTTCTCTTTGTTTTTGAAAACTTTATTTTAAGTAAACAGCCAATCCAGTTTGGTTGGTCCATGATATGGGTCCAATAGTGGTGTAGTTGGATGGGGCTTTCAAAGACCTTTCCAACGATATATTATAAGCCCAATTCCGATGAATATTGAGGAATTTATGGCTAATTTACTAAACTGGGCCCGGTTTGAGCTTTAAGTACGGCCCAATGATCTAGGGGAGGGCCTAATATGATTTATCATTCCTAATGTAATTAGGAATGGTTTTTTTTCAAAAAAAAAAAAAAAATTAGGAATGGTTTTGGTCTTCTAGAAGGTCTTATCATTCTTAATTCAATTAGGATTCTTCAGAGTTTTAATGCAGATCAAATAGCATTTTCGACTGAAATTATATTATTTTATCTTCCAGTACGGGAAATTTATCAGATTTTCGAAAACACGTTAAAATCCGGTTTGGCGTCCAACCCCAGGCCTTGGCGCTTGGAATCAGGATTGGAGCCAGACGCCAGCCATTGGCGCCTGGCGCTAGCCACTGGTCCTGGCGCCAATGAGCCAGAGCTGGCGCCAAGTTAGTTTTTCGATCTTCAGACTCTGTTTTGATAAATTATCTTTTTTGGATGTTTTCTCTATAAATATCGTATCAAAAACTCTGTTTTGATTCACGAATTCTCCTTATTCTTAAGTCTTCATCAACTATTCATCATCTACAATTTTCATTCATCAATTCTTTTTAAGTTTTCTTCAACACTCTTCATTCATCTTCATCATTCATTCATCAATTTTCAATAACATTGATCTTTTAGCATTCTTTTCGAAACCTTACTTTTTCATACAAAATTCCGCATTCACAAGATCTAGAAATACCTAGCCATATTCGAAATTGCCTTTGCCCTAGACGTGAAAGGTTTTAATTTCTGAGGGTTTGCTCCCAAATCTCTATTTTAATTATTTAATTTAATTGTTTTGATTATTATTTTTCCTTGAAGTTACTAACGCGTGTATTTTGTAATTAGAAAGAGGTACGAGGCGTCCAAGTAAGTACTTTAATGGTTTAATTGATTTCATGATGTAGAAATCATGCTTAGATTGTTATTTTAGTGATTCCTAGTATCATGTCTAGGGTATCTTTAATATTAAGTATGATTAAAAGTATGATGCTTCCTATATTCTTCCTAATATTTATGATATCTATGATTAATTGATTATTATTTATTATGTTGCTTGATATGCATATTATTATTTATTGTTATTGCTTGATCACCTTTTATTGCAGGTTAAAGGGAATCGGTATTTGCAATCACGCTTAATAAGATAATTAATAATCTTGTTAGGTTAATTGTGATTATAAATTCAAGTGATCGCCAATAATAGTTTATTTGTGCATTTATATTCAACCAACATAGATAAACAGGTTTAGGGTTAATCCTATTGATTGTATGTTAGTCAGAAAGCGCACATGAATACGAGCAGAATAAAGTAGAGGCCTATTATTAGGGCAGGTTCAATCTCTTTTAGGTTGGATTTGTACCATCATCCCCGAACCCTTATTTGGTTCATGACCTTATGGAGTTGACGATCTCTTGGATCGTTAAGGGGTGTAACCTTTACCTCGTGAACGGTTTACAAGTTCCTTAAAAACTTATTGGCGACTCTTTTGCTCTATCTTCTTCCCTTTTGGACGCCACCGTACTTTAGTGTATGATCACAGTGGGGTTCAATCTAGTGGGATTTTTAAAGGCTTGAAACTATTTCCTACAGTTTTTGGCGACTCCGGTGGAGAGGATTTCTATTTTAATTCTTGAATTTGTTTCGGCAATGATTTAGAATGAGTGGATGAGACTCGAAAAGTTCTAAGTATTTCATGTGCGTAATTTTGATTAACATTATTGTCATATTCATAAAAAGGTTCTCATTGGAAAGACCATCCGTAATGAGTCAAAAACATAGGATTTTTACACGTAGGAAATTTGAGAAATGTCTTTCACAACTAGGACTGAAACAACACCGCGCAAAACTGGATGATTTTATTGAGCACAGAAAGCTGCTGAGGCATGTGGGAAGTAGCGTCAGGGGCCAGAGCTTGGCGCCAAACATTTAGCTGTAGCGCCAGACGCCAATATTGGCGCCAGGCGCTACAGTTTAAAGTTGGCACCAGTCTCTGTTTGCCGGCGCCAATTTCCCTCAATACCGAGCCAGAAATATGCGTTCTAATTTCGACCGGTTTTTCGTATTGTTTGCTTGATCCTACTTCCTGATTGAATTTTTTTCTCATTTTTCTGAAACCCATATGTGTTCTACATATGGACATAACCCTCTGGGAATTCATGCTCTATCTACCCGATTGAACGCTCCTGGCAACAAAGGGTACATATGAGATGTTGAATTCACCAAACCATGGAAGCGAGTTTTCTTCTAAAAACTCGCGGTGTTCTATCCACACGCGTTAACCCTTCACGGTTAGGCTTCTACGCGGTGCATCTGAACAATTAACCATGGACCCTGTTTGACTAAACCATATCCCAAACTTTAGAGAACTAGAGCCATGGTTAGGTTGCGAACTCATTGCATCATATTGTGCTTACTTGCCTAATTGTGCATTATTTGTTGTGCATATATATTCTATGCTCCTCCTAACCGTTTATTTGTGTTGAGATTATAATTAATGAATTAAAGAACTTTTCATAATTAATTAATTAATTAATTAATTTGAGTCAATAAAGTTTTTTCTTCTTTTAATCGGAATTGACCTAGTACGACTTTAGGCATACCCCAGTTGACTAATAATATCGAAAACAGTCCCAGACCGAGGCTCCAGTATTGGTGCCAAAATCTGAGCTGTAGCGCCACTGTATGGTGTGTAGCGCCAGACATTTATTAAAAAGTCTGGCGCCAACCACCATATTGTGACGCCAGTCCTGTCGCTTGGCCGACAGTTCGGATTATTTGTCGAGTCATCACCTAATGTATAATTAGTCAGTTTCCTGTTTAATTCGGTTAATTTTGCTGGCAATAATGCTTAATTGAATTAATATTCGAGTTTAGGCACTAAGTCCCATGGTCTTACACAAGAGTCCAAGCATGTCACTTACACTCAATACACACACTAATACACATGTCTTGACCATGATTAAGGGAGTCTTGTGTGCGCGCGTTATTTTTCGTCATTTTTTTAGGGGGGTAAGTCGGATATTAATCCTCCAATAAATAATAGTACTTAAGTTCCCTAAACACATGTACATTATTGCTCCCTAAAAATATGCATACTTTTTTTTAAAAAGCCATAAAATCAAACTGATTCGAGTCAAGTAATTAAAACGCAAACTGGCTTAATTTACAGCGTGTGGTCAAGAAAGGAAGGACGATTAATCAAAGATAACCTCTTCGTACAAGTCCAACTTTTCGACAAACCTATAGCTCGCAAGAGGAAAGCAAGTGTTATAATGGCAACTCAGGAAGAAGTTAATGATCTCAAGAACCAACTAGCTACTGTAACTGAGACACTGAAGCTTCTCGCACTTAAGATCGAGGATCCCGCGAAGCAACAACAAATGGACCTCATGCAAGAAAGCCTAAGCAAGTTGTCCATCGACTACAAGTTTCAAGAACTCACATCCCAAGGGGTCTCGGTGGATAAGGATCTTCTTCCGCAGAAGTTCAGTGCCAACGACATCCCAAAGTTTAGGGAAATCGACAACCCCTACTTCCATCTAAGGGAATTTGAAACAATAATGAGTATCAAGGGTATCGATAAGAAAGTTTTCCCTTCTTTGTTCTCGCTATCTCTCGAGACCGTTTTCCAACAATGGTTCTTTTCTCTTGAAAAAGAAAAGACCTCTACCTGGGAATCCATAGCAAACGCTTTCGTCGATAGGTACAAGTGCAACGTTCAAGTCGAAACTGACCATAGAGAACTTGAAATTCTCAAGCAGAAGGAGAATGAAGGCTTCACATCTTTCTTTAACAAGTGGAGAGAAACCTCAGCTAAAATGAGTGAGGTACCAAGTGAAAAAGAGTCTGTGAGGTTGTTCATTAAAAATCTCCAAGAAAAATATTCAAAACATCTTAAATATCAAAATAACCTTCATACTTTTAAGGTTGTTTATGATATTGGGATTAATATTGAAGATGACTTAGCTAAATCTAAAGCTGCCAACAATAACTCCAACAGTGGCTGGAAAGGAAAGAAGAACGACAATCCTTCTTCTTCCAAAACCGCCCACTCAAATAATGTTAGCACCTTTAATCTGGGAGAAGTCCTCGCCATGAACAACCAAGGACAAAAGAAACCGTTTAGGAGAAACTTCACTCCTATTGGCATGAGTTATGACACCGCATTTGATCGGCTAAATGCAAAAGGTCTTATAACTCCCATTGGATCATTTGGAGATCCACCAATCGAGAAGAGGTCGCCTAATTGGAACCCCAATGCACATTGCAAATATCATCAAGGTAGGGGCCATTCTACTGAAAGCTGTTGGAAGCTTAAGGAAGCTATACAAGACCTGATTGACAGTAACAAGCTGCCGTTGCCTCCTGCCAGTAAGAAACCGAGTATTGACAATGCACCTCTAGCTCACACATTGGCTATCTCCGATGAAGAAAGCGAAATTGACCCCTCATCTCTCATTAAGCCTGTCAAAGTAATCAACGTCGAAGAGGAAGAAGAAGAGACCTTTTTGGATGTCGAAGATAATCTTCCAGAACCAGCAAATGAGGTAGAGATACGAATACTCACACTATATCTAAGGGAGACATCGCAACTGTTACATGAAACTCTCAAAATTTTGAATGAACTTCGCAAGGAATATGATCAAGAACCTAAGAGAGAATTCACACCAATAAAAACGACTTATGAGGCAAAACACTTTCCCTTACAAGTCACCGAAAGACCCAAGAAGAGCAATAAAGTTTATACTCCAATTGGGATCCCGTATACACAAATGTTTAAAATGCTCTCCGAGAGTGGCAAGGTCAAACCTCTCAAACCGAGACCATTTGAATCATTAAAAAGAATAGATAGATATTACTGTCAATACCATCAGTCAGGAGGACACACCATAGAAAACTGCTTCAAATTCAAGGATTTGGTGCAGAAAATGATTGATAGAAAGGAATTAGTCCAAGTTCAACAAGAAGAGGATATAAATGTTAATGGAGTATGGGACAGTGATGAAGAATATGTCTATCTAAAAGACATATTAGAACCCTCACCTTCCATATCATACACCACGGATGACATTTGGGCTGAAGAAGATTTATCAATAGACGTCCTCACAAGATCCGGGAGAATACAACCTCCTGTTTCAACACAACCCATGCCTACTGTACAACAAGTTCCCATACCTATCATCGAAGACAGTGACATCGTTAAACAATTCAAGAAGAAAAAAGTTGAGATGAATGTATGGAAGCTTTTAGCAACATCTGGAGAACATAGGTTGGCTGTAATGAATGCTTTGGATAAAATCGGGATAGATTCTGACACTACTCCTGAGGGACTAGCTAAATTCCTTACGAGTGATCTCCCTAGTCCAATTAATCTAATCACCTTCTCTGATAAAGATTTACCTCCGGAAGGTGACAAGCACTACAAAGCGTTAAACCTCACAGTAGTCTGTAAAAGGATGAATGTTCCCATGACTCTTGTAGACAATGGATCGACTATTAATGTATGTCCACTTAGGACTGCGAGGATGCTCGGCATAAAGGATGAGGATTTAACTCCGTCCACACAAGGAATAAGAGCTTACGATAATACTCGACGTCAAGCTCTTGGCAAAATAACCCTAAATGTGACGACATGAGCAATAGAACATGCTACTACTTTTCAAGTGGTAGACATCAAAGCCTCATTCAATCTGTTGCTAGGACGCCCTTGGCTCCATGATCTAAAGGCCGTCCCTTCATCTCTCCACCAACAAGTGAAAGCCATATTTAGAGGAATCCCCATCACCATTGATGCTTCGCTAATGAGGATCAAGTCAATAGAGAATCCAATCATCAACGTGAAACACGACGAAGATGATGAAGACCTATGGGGCTTTAACGAAGAAGTCTCCTTAATCCAAGAGGATGAAAGGACATCTATTTGCCACGACCCCCATTCCAACATGATTATCAACACTATGCTAAAGAAACAAGGACACTTCCCTGGGATGACCTTAGGAAAGAAGAAGGGGATAGCAAAATCGATAGAGTTACCTGGCCTCCCTAAGCTAGATACTTTCGGACTTGGTTTCGAACCGACTCGGAAAGATCTCAAGCGAGCCTAGGACAAATTGAAAGCACGTAGGGACGCTCGTATTCAAAAGAAAGCAATTCCAATGGATGAGTACCCTCTTACGCTTAATGGTCAGTTTATAAAAGAAGGAGAGGACTATCCATGCCATGAATTTCCCGAACCATTTGTTGTAAATGGCATACGACAACCAGGATTCGAGATTTTCTTGGATTTCTACTTCATTGACGAAATCCCAACTCCTGTCCATAAGGAGAAAGCACCCCCACGCTTTGACTTTAACGTCATGGGATTACTATTCGAGCGAGAAAAGAATGAGCCAGTTTATGAGGAAGATAACTCCTCACTCATTCAAACGGTCCTACAAAGAGAAAACTTCGACCCCTCAAAGCTAATTACTCCAGCTGAAGGATCACTACAAGGGTGGCGCAAGACTATCAAGGTGACTACTCCGAGTGGAAGGAAGATATCGATCACGACAGGACAAGGGCCGATGTTTGAAGAATCGTCAGATTCAGAGTCTGAGTCAAAGTCTTTCCCTTTAGAATCTTCTAAGTCTCTAGCTATAACGCCTTCCCTTCCTATTTATTCTCCTAGGATAGTTAGTGATCCAATCCCTGAGGAAATATCACTCTTTGATGTAATGATCTCAGAGTATAATAATATCGCTTCTTCTCCTTACTTCTCGTGTTCTTCCCTAACCCAAGATGACGAACATTGCTTAGCTAACGATGAAAAAGATAAAGAATTTATTAAAGCAATGGAAACAGTTGAAAAGAAAACACCAGTAATTGAAGAGACTGAAACAGTTGACATCTCAAATGATTCAACTCATAAAAGAGAAGTTAAAATCGGACTAACATTGAATAAACAAGAAGGAACCGATTTAATTAACTTGCTTAAAGAATTTATCGATGTATTTGCTTGGTCATACGAAGATATGCCATGCATTAACAGCGAAATAGCTCAACACACTATACCATTAATCCCAGGAATGAAACCTGTAAAACAAAAGTTACGTCGAATGAAACCCGACGTAGCACTTAAGATAAAAGAAGAAGTTCAAAAACAAATAACTGCAGGTTTCATCAAGGTATCCAAATACCCCAAATGGGTCGCCAACGTCGTCCTAGTTCCAAAAAAAGACGGAAGGGTAAGGATGTGTGTCGACTATCGAGATCTAAATAAGGCAAGTCCAAAGGACGACTTCCCTTTGCCACACATCGATATTCTGGTGGACAACACAGCAAATCACGCGCTTCTCTCATTCATGGACGGATACGCAGGGTATAATCAGATTCTCATGGCGGAAGAAGACATGGAGAAGACAACTTTCATCACACCATGGGGCACTTACTGTTAACGCAGGTGCTACTTACCAACGTGCAGCAACTGCCTTGCTCCATGACATGATGCACAAAGAAGTTGAAGTATATGTCGCCGACATGATTGTGAAATCAAAGGACCGTCCAGGCCATCAAGTAGCCTTAAGGAAATTTTTCGAAAGGCTATGAAAATACAATATGAGGTTAAATCCATCAAAATGTGCTTTTGGAGTAACCTCAGGCAAGCTCTTGGGGTACATCATAAGCTCTAGAGGAATAGAGATATATCCAACCAAGATTAAAGCAATCATGTCAATGCCACCGCCTAAGACCAAGAAACAGATTCGAGGATTCATTGGCCGGTTGCAATACATAAGTAGGTTCATATCAAAACTAACAACGATATGCAAACCAATCTTCAAAAAGCTCAAGAAGAATGTACCAGTAATATGGGATGAAGAATGTCAAGAAGCCTTTGACCAGATCAAAGCCTATCTCGCAAATCCTCCCGTATTAGCGCCATCACTTCCCGGAATACCTCTTAGGTTATATTTGACGGTTACCAAAGAGACAATGGGAGCCATGCTAGCAAAATAGATAGAAAACAAAGAGAATGCAATCTATTACTTAAGTAAGAAGATGCTCAAATACGAAACACGCTATACACCACTCGAGAAATTGTGCCTCGCTTTGGTGTGGGCCACGACTAAGTTGAGACATTACATGTTGGTGCATACCGTTTTCGTAGTATCTCGATTAGATCCACTCAAATACTTGTTCGAGAAATCAACACTCAATGGACGTAGTTCAAGATGGATAGTCAACTTAGCCTAGTTCGATGTGCGGTTTATGCCACAAAAAGCTATTAAAGGATCCGTGGTGTCAGATTTTCTGGCAGATTTTCCAATAGAAGACTCGACACCAATACAAGACAATGAATTTCCAGATGAAAATTTGATGGTCACCGAAGATGATACTTGGACCTTGTATTTCGACGGAGCCTCAAACCAAAAGGGATGTGGTGTCGGAGTGCTACTAGTATCACCTAAAGAAGAACACGTCCCAATCTCAATAAAGCTTGATTTCGACGTTACCAACAATGCTGCTGAATATGAAGCATGTGTGGTAGGCCTTGAAATAACCCTGGCATTGGGAGTAAAGAAGTTAAGGATATTCGGAGATTCCTCTCTAATCATCAATCAAATATCTAAAAGGTGGAAAGTAAGGAGCGAAAGCCTAGCCCCTTACCAAACTTATCTGGAAACTCTTACAGATCAGCTAGAGAAGGTAGAATACACATATCTACCTAGAGAAGAAAATCAATTTGCTGATGCCTTGGCAAGATTAGCCTCAATGGTTAGGATTCCCACGGATATCGAGCAAATGCCTCTAACTATCGAAAAAAGGCACAAACCGGCATATATACAGGCTATAGAAGACGACGACCCAGCCCAAGACGAAGATGAAGAACAATAAGAAGAACCATGGTACACAGACATTCTCAACTATGTCACCAATGGAGAATACCCTCCTCATGCTGACAAAAGAGCTAAAAGAGCCTTGGGACTTTTGGCTTCTCAATATGTACTCATAGACAACGAGCTACATAAAAGGGTACCTAAAGATCGAGCCCTCCTATGTGTAGGGAAGGTGGATGCACAAAGAATAATGAGAATGGTCCACGAATGAATCTGTGGAACTCATATAAATGGCAAAATGTTAGTCCAGAAAATAATGCGAGAAGGGTATTATTGGACTACCATGAATAGGGACTGCCATCAATATGTAAAAAGATGCCCTTAGTGTCAAATTTATGCCAATTTACAGCACGTTCCTCCATCTTTGCTCTACATCTACACATCACCATGGTCACTCTCTACATGGGGAATTGACATAATTGGCAAGATCGCTCCTCCAAGGACAGGAGGCCATGAATTTATTCTAGTAGCAATTGATTACTTTACGAAGTGGGTTGAAGCACAATCATATGCTAAACTCACCGCAAAACATGTAGCACTCTTTATCGAGAGAAATATCATTTGTCGATATGGAGTCCCACATGAAATGATAAGTGACAATGGAACTCACTTTCAAGCCGAATGTGAAGAATTGCTACATAAATATGGTATCCAACATCATCATTCGTCCCCTTATAGACCTCAAGCAAATGGAGCAGTTGAGGCAGCTAATAAGAATTTAAAGACTATCATCGAGAAAATGACAGAAAATTATAAGAATTAGCCTGACAAGCTTCACTTTGCATTGTGGGGTTATCGCACGTCAATCCATATGTCAACAGGAAATACACCATTTGCTTTGGTATATGGAATGGATGCCGTACAACCTGTCGAACTAGAAATACCATCTCTACGTATTGCGGTAGAGAGTAAACTCGATGAAGTCGAATGGACTAGGGCACGATATGAAGAATTGATCCTACTCGATGAAAAACGACTAGAAGCTCTACATCACACTCAGTGCTATCAAACTCGTATGGCTAGACATTTTAATAAGAAGGTCAAGACAAGAAATATCAAAGTAGGAGATTTGGTATTAAAAGCGCTAAGGAAAAATGTTTTATATCCAAGGGGAAAGTTTAGACCTAATTGGTCTGGCCCCTACATTGTCAAAACAATCATGTCAGGTGGTGCAGTAAAATTAACTGACATGGATGGCAATGAATTCTCAAACATGACCAATCTTGACCAACTTAAAAAATACTACCCATAATTACTTGAGTAGGACACTCAAGAGAGCTATGTTCGGGCTGATTCCTTAGGAAAGGATACGTAGGCAACCCATTACGAGTGCGGCCACTTTAATTTTTGACATCTCCGCGTTCCAGAATCAACAAAAAGTCAACAAAAGTCGGAAAAGCAACTGGCGTCACAGAACAGAGTCTGGCGCCAGCCAAAAGCCATTAGCGCCAGACAGTGGAATTGGCGCCTAGCGCCAGACCTTAATAGCTGGCGCCAATCTGCGATTACTGACGCCAATGAAGTCATAAAATCTGGGCGAATTTCGGTGTTTTCGGAAAATTTTCAACTTCCGTACTCGAAAGATTTCCGAAATTTTTTTTTTTGTTTTTCATTGCTTTAATAAAATAAATTTAAAGTAACAATTTAATTGAAAGCTGAAATTTCATTAATGAAATAAAATTGCATTGTTAATGGAATTTAAACAAGGCTGAAATAAATTAACTTTAAATAAAAATTAAGAATCTAATAAATCTAAAGCTAAGCAATGGTCTAGTCTTTATTCTCCTTCTTTGCTCTTTTCCAATTCTTTTCTGCCTCCTCCTCTTCATCCATTACTTTAGCTAGTAGGCATCCTTTAGAGGACCTACATTCAATCTTAGAATAGATTGTTTCTCCTTCAGCTAGCACCCCATGCTTCTTTTCCACCCAAGCCTTCTTGTCTATAACTTTCCTTTTCCCCTTGTCTTTAGTAGTATTCTTCTTCTTAGGCATTATAGGTGTCTTGAACTCAATTCTTGCACCTAAGCGTTCCTTGGCCGGTGTCACCCTGTCACCTAGACGATTCTTCACATCGGTTCTACCCTGATCAATTGAAGACTTCTTCAACAACCACTTCTTTACATCATTAGGTAAAGAAGGGGGAACCTTTTGGGTAATCACTTCCCATAAAGGTCTAGCGCTCCAGTAAGTGTCAAATCTATCTACTTCTTGAGATATGGGATACTCATAGGGAGGACGAAGATCCCCGGAAGGAATATTTTGAAGCAAGTCATATTGTCTCTTTACTCTGCAGGGGTAATAATATGTCTTGCGAGAGAAGCTTGGAAGACGGCAGAAAGGTTGCTTGTTAACACCAACCATTCTTTTTATTTTCCACCATGGGATGACCCACTTGATAGTGAAATCACGTGATTCAAAGACTTTCTTCCACCCATGGCGCCCAATTTTAGGGATGCGCTTCTTTCTTCTCACAAAACAAGTGGGCGTATAACTTTCAATGTTGTCCGGAGGGCTAATTAATCCTAGCCTTTCCATTATCCACATCTGAAAAAATAATTCCAATGCAAATGAATTAATATTACAATAAAAAAAATATATCTTTTGATTTCTGTAATTAAAAATATTATTTTTCTACCTGTAATAAAATTGGAGAACCGCGAAGAGGTGCTTTTGGGTCCCTTTTCAACTCATCTAGACTAATCATAGTCTCTCCAACTATCAATGGCATTGGATTTCTCCCAGATTCAATTTGTTCTAGCATAGTGGTTATAATTGATTGACCCTCATTAATTTTATCACTACTAAGACAATATTGATTAAGCATGCAGAATAAGAACGCCCTTCTTCTATATATATGAAAAGATCCAGAAAGCGGTATATCAAAATAATAGCGTGCGAATTCTTTTAAATTCACCACATTGCCATCTACTATTTTTGATAAATCCCTTTCCTTCAAGTTAAAAAAGCGCTCAAAATCCTTATAGTAATATGCATCTACTCTAGGGATTACTACAAAGTCTATTGCAGGGAAGCCTAAAATAGCACCAAATTCCTCTGGCAAAGGGCTAATTTCATCATACCCTATTCTAAAACAATGTGTATCAATGTTCCAATATTCTAAAGCGGTATGTATGAAGTCTATGTCTAGATCTACCCCTTTAATGCCATATATTCCCCCCAAGTGAAATAAATCCAATTCTTTAGTTTCTCTAGCATTGAGAGATCGACACCATTCATGAGAATATTGGGTGAAGGTTTTAGTGGCTAAAGACATGATTATTATTTTTTTTCTAAAGAGAAGAATATTTTTTTTTCGCTGGAATTATGTGAAGAATCGGCTGAGCAGGGGGCTATTTATGCACAAATCGCAAGGAATTTCAATCTGGATAAAATACAGAGTCAGCATCGAGTGGCGTCAAAACCCCGATATTGGCGTCACACAACAGCTCTTGGCGCCACACGCTAGCAATAGCGCCTGGCGCCACGCGCCATAGGCTGGCGCCAAGTCAGCAGGACAGCCGCGCGTGCTCAGTTTGCGTTTTGATTTTAAATTGGAGTCGGTTAATGACTTTATGGCCCCGTTTTAATTTCTAAATATCTTTCTGTCCTTTTCTTAATTAATTAAATATAGGAATTATTTTTAGTTAATTTTTATTTCTTTTTTTTTGGATTTTATATTAAAATTCAAAAATCAGCTTTTCTCTCCGTTTTATTTTTCCTTTTTATTTTTCCTTTTGGGGGAGAGAGTCGGATAATACCCTCCATCAATAATGAAAATGACGGAATTTTTGCGCAAAATTGTTATCACATCTGCACATAATAACATAATAATAGATAATACAGAACAAAGTGTCTAAATAATGAGTCAAAGGCAAAGTTCTATAAAAATTCAAAATAAAATACATATACAGAAATGAACTACGGCGCCGGAGAACGTAGGCCCATCATGCCATATAACTGCACCGTCCGAGGAGTCACCTCTCCACCAGCTCCGGCCTTAGCACCAGCTCCAGTCTCCGTAGGAGGAGGGAAACTCAAAACAGGACGCTCCAGCCAAGGTCAACCTGAGGCTGAGACCGCGGAGGCTGCTGCGATGACGAGCCAACCTCGTACATCCCACCACCTCTGAAAGCCAAGGTAGCCTTTCCCACCGATGCAGCAGGAGCATCCTCAGAAGAAGACCCTGAGCCCTCAGCAACGTCGGCTCGAGCAGCCTCGGAACGGCCACCTCTACCTCCTGACGAAGTGCGACGACGTCTCGAGCTAGACCTCGCCGGCTCTCTCCGCCCCTCAGGCCTCGTACGGGTGTGAGAAGCAATCGGCTGACCCTGCAAAAAGAATTAAATCAGAAACAAGGTGAAAACTGAAGCATAGTGCAGAAACAATAAGTAAAGAAAAGTTACCTCTCGGACAGCGTCGTCTCGACGACAGGTAGCCGCGTTCCTCATCCGGACGAGTTGGCTCTGGAAGGCATCTATGCATCGTGCCATAGCCGAAACCACCTCGCGTGAGAACTGTCAAGGAAAGTTAAGTCAGTAAAAATGCACGATAACTGAATACAAGATTCTGAATTAGAGCTAGACTGACCCTGGTCTGGTGACGAGGAATCGACCGCTCCACGAAGCGCTCGCCCTCAGGAGCCGGAGAAATCATCTCCTCGATCGGCCCGTACATCCCCTGGTAGTGGATGGACATACGGGGTGGCACAAACTCAGTGGGACCCTCCTGATGAAATAGAAAGAAATCAGTAAGGTATTACTTGGGGGCTACTCAGCGAAAAACAAAAAGTTAAGAATCTTACCCTCACATCCTCGGCCGGCATAGGGGCTGGAGCTAACAAAGGAAGTAGCTCCTTAGCATAACTCCGCCCAAAGATCACATGGGACCGCCAAAGAGAACCAGGCTCCTCAGCCATGCTCGACAACTCTCTCTCGTCGAACATGTGACGTGGTGGAGGAGTGTTGTCTGGCGACTCTCTCTCCTAAGTACGCAACCGCTTCGTAGGTCCCCAGAAAGTAGCGGCGCTCAACAGAGTACTGTGCGGCTAATCTAGGGACTGTCCAACTGCCCCATGGCCGGTATACTACCTCAGGTCCCTATAAAAATACTAATCGGGTAAGAACATGTCTAAAATGTCGCAGAAGGGCAAGATAAACACTAAAAATCGTACCGAGATGATCCGACTCCGGACACGTGCAGTAGACAGGTCCACATGGTGGCCGCCCCAAGAGGCGCTCACCGGATACCCCCTCGGCGATGGTCTCGCCGGCGCAATGGAAGGAAAGTACTCATAGAACCAGATCTACAAAAAAGCTAAAGCATGAGTAAATGCTGCCTAACATATAGGGCTAAACTTTATAGGGAATAATGTTTACCTCTACGACTTTCCAGAAAGCAGACAGAGCAACATTCGTCCTAAAGGACCGGTGGCGACACGAGTCCCTCAGTGCGCGAACGAAGTCAGTATAGGCCAAGCTGGCCGAGTCATAAGTCCCGATCCACCGGAGATTGCGAACAGCAGGGAGGTAGTAAAGCAACGCCCTACTACCCCTGTCAGAGGAGAATGTCCCTGACAACAACATCAGCACAAAGATGCGCACCAGCTGCTCTCGGGTGGTCGCATCGTCATCAAGAGCCGCTGCCAGCGTCGAGCGGCGAATCCCCCTAGCACTGAACTGAGTCGTCTCGACCTCAGCTCGGGCCCGAACAACAATCGACCCCAACAGTTCCTCGACCTCTGGAGAAAAGACGTCGATACCGCCGTCAAATGGCAGCGGCACAGAAGAGAACTCCAGTCTTGTGATGAGACTGAAGTCTGTAGGAGTGACCATCATCTCACCCCATGGAAAATGAAAAGTGTTGGTGGTGTCCCAAAAGAACTCCACCAGAGCGCGTACTACGTGGTGACCCCCGCTGGAGGCAACCTTAGCCTCGGAGGTCTCAAACAGGGCAACCAATCCGCAAGACTCCCATAAGAGTCTCGTCTCTCAATCTCTGGCGATATGCATCCTATACAAATCGCCTAGACCATCACAGCCAGAGCCGTGATGCCATGTCCTCCCAGGCTAGATTCCCCGTCTCACTCTCTCAAAAATGTGGTGGACAGGGGCAAAGAACAAGGTCTGCTCATCCCACTCTGGGAACTGACCAAGCGAAGTGGACGGTGTGGTGTCGTCCTCCACGGGCTCATGCTCCCGTCTAGTGTTTCGGGACCGTGAACCTGAGCCTCGTTGTCTAGCCATGCTACATTGTGCAAAATCATCATAAATCAAGGTTCTATAGTATCTAAAGGTTTTCCTAGCCGCATGATACTATGCTCGCAAAAATAGAGTATGTAGTACAAAAACAGAGCACAAATTCCGTTTGATCTGGCGCAAAAATAGAGTACGTAGTACAAAAATAGAGTACGTAGTACAAAAACAAAGCAAAAATAAAGTACGTAGTACAAAAACAGAGCACAAATGTTCTGGCGCCAATGAGCCAGAGCTGGCGCCACGTTAGTTTTTTGATCTTCAGACTCTGTTTTGATAAATTATCTTTTTTGGATGTTTTCTCTATAAATATCGTATCAAAAACTCCGTTTTGATTCACGAATTCTCCTTATTCTTAAGTCTTCATCAACTATTCATCATCTATAATTTTCATTCATCAATTCTTTTTAAGTTTTCTTCAACTCTCTTCATTCATCTTCATCATTCATTCATCAATTTTCAATAACATTGATCTTTTAGCATTCTTTTCTAAACCTCACTTTTTCATACAAAATTCCGCATTCACAAGATCTAGAAATACCTAGCCATATTCAAAGTTACCTTCGCCCTAGACGTGAAAGGTTTTAATTTGTGAGGGTTTGGTCCCAAATCTCTATTTCAATTATTTAATTTAATTGTTTTGATTATTATTTTTCCTTGAAGTTACTAACGCGTGTATTTTGTAATTAGAAAGAGGTACGAGGCGTCCAAGTAAGTACTTTAATGGTTTAATTGATTTCATGATGTAGAAATTATGCTTAGATTGTTATTTTAGTGATTCCTAGTATCATGTCTAGGGTATCTTTAATATTAAGTATGATTAAAAGTATGATGCTTCCTATATTCTTCCTAATATTTATGATATCTATGATTAATTGATTATTATTTATTATGTTGCTTGATATGCATATTATTATTATTTATTGTTCTTGCTTGATCACCTTTTATTGCAGGTTAAAGGGAATCGGTATTTGCAATCACGCTTAATAAAATAATTAATAATCTTGTTAGGTTAATTGTGATTATAAATTCAAGTGATCGCCAATAACAGTTTATTTGTGCATTTATATTCAACCAACATAGATAAACAGGTTTAGGGTTAATCCTATTGATTGTATGTTAGTCAGAAAGCGCACATGAATACGAGCAGAATAAAGTAGAGGCCTATTATTAGGGCAGGTTCAATCTCTTTTAGGTTGGATTTGTACCATCATCCCCGAACCCTTATTTGGTTAATGACCTTATGGAGTTGACGATCTCTTGGATCGTTAAGGGGTGTAACCTTCATCTTGTGAACGGTTTACAAGTTCCTTAAAGACTTGTTGGCGACTCTTTTGCTCTATCTTTTTCCTTTTGGACGCCACCATATTTTAGTGTATGATCATAGTGGGGTTCAAGCTAGTGGGATTTTTAAAGGCTTGAAACTATTCCCTACAGTTCCTAAAACTTGTTGGCGACTCTTTTACTCTATCTTCATTCCCTTTGGACGCCACCATACTTTAGTGTATGATCACAGTGGGGTTCAAGTTTGGGGTAATGCTTGAAATATTCTCTACAGGGATCAACATCGTTTTCCTCATCAGAGATGGCCAATGAATGAGAGAGAGGTGCGTTGTCGATGCTTGACTTGTTACTGGCAGGGGGCAATGGTAGTTTGTTGTTATCAATTAAATCTTGGATAGCTTCCTTAAGCTTCCAACAATTTTTAGTGAGATGGCCCCTACCTTGGTGATATTTGCAGTGTGCATTGGGGTTCCAATTAGCTGTCCTCTTTTCAATTGGTGGGTCCCCAAATGGTCTAATAGGAGTTATAAGACCTTTTTCATTCAGTCAGTCAAATGCGGTGTCATAACTCATACTAATAGGAGTAAAGTTCCTCCTTAATGGTTTCTTTTGTCCTTGGTTGTTCATAGCAAGGACTTCACTCAAATTAAAGGTGCTAACATTGTTTGAGTGGGTGGTTTTGAAAGAAGAAGGATTGTCCTTCTTCTTGCCTTTCTAGCCACTGTTGGAGTTATTATTAGAAGCTATTAGTTTAGCAAGTTCGTCTTCAATGTTAATTCCAATGTCATAGACGGCCTTGAAGGTGTGTAGATTGTTTTGATACTTGAGATGCTTGGAGTACTTTTATTGGAGATTCTTGATGAACAACCTTACAAATTCTATTTCACTTGGTACTTCAATCATCCTAGTAGAGGTTTCTCTCCATTTATTGAAGAAAGAAGTGAAACCTTCATTCTCTTTCTGCTTAAGTATTTCAAATTCCCTATGATCAGTTTCAATTTGAATATTGCACTTGAACCTATCAATGAAAGCGTTTACTATCGATTCCCAAGTAGAGGTTTTCTCTTTGTCAAGGGAGAAGAACCATTGTTGGCAAACGGTTTGAAGAGATAAGGAAAATAAAGAAGGAAATACTTTTCTTTATCAATACCCTTAATACTCATTATTGTTTCAAAAGCACTTAAATGGAAATAAGGGTTGTCAGTTGCCTTGAATTTTGGGATGCCGTTGGCATTGAACTTCTACAGAAGAAGCTCCTTGTCCACCAAGACCCCTTGTGAACTAATGCCCTGAAACTTGTAGTCACTAGATAGCTTGCTCAAGCTTTCTTGCATAAGATCCATTTGTTGTTGCTTCACAGGGTCATTAATTTGGAGGGTTAAGGTCTTCTGTAGTTCAGTAACACCAGCCATTTGCTTCTTGAGCTCGTTAACTTCTTCTTGACTCGCCATTATCTTCTTGGATTTTCTTTTTCGAGCGATTGGTTTGTCAAAATGTTGTACTTGAACGAAAAGGTTGTCCTTGATCATACGCCCTTCCTTTCTTGACCACACACTGTAGATTAAACCATTTTTATTTTAATGACTTGACTCAAATTGACTTTGACTTTACGGGTTTATAAAGAAAAAGAAAAATCAAAAATAGGGTGTATATTTTTGGAAATCAAGCATAATGTTCAAACAAGTGGTTTAATTGGAGAATTAATATCCGACTTACCCCCCTAAAAAATGACGGAAAACACGCGCATACAAGACTTTCTTAGACGTGGTCAAAGTGTATATACATATTAGTGTGTGCTTTATATTGTGAGTGCAAGTGACATGCTTTGACTCTTGTGTAAGACCATGGGACTTAGTGTCTAGACTCAATTAAGGACTTGACAAAGGTACTGTTATTAACAAAATAATCAACTTGATTAGCAAACTATTTAATTAGACTCGTCGTGAGACTCGAGCAAAATGCTGAACTGTCGCCAAAGCAACAAGACTGTCGCCGCACTCTGCAACGCAGCACCAAACGACAGAGTCGTCGCCAAGAGTTGCATAGCATAGTGTGGAGCTGCAGTCCAAATCGTGGCGCCATTATTGCAGCGTAAATCTGGGACTGCTTACAATATTTTAACTCTACGGGACAAGCCTAAAGTCGTACTAAGTCAATTTTGATTAAATTATTAGACTTTAATTACCCAAATTAATTAATTAATTAATTAAGAAAAGCCCTTTTAGTCATTAATCAGTTTATTTTTTTCTTAAACACAAGTCAAACAAACGGTTAGGAAAAACACATAGAGTATGCACAACAAATAATGCACAATTAGTCAAGTAGGCACAATATGATGCAATGAGTTTGCAACCTAACCATGGCTCTAGTTCTCTAAAGTTCGGGATATGGGTTAGTCAAAGAGGGTCCATGGTTACTTGTCCGGATGCACCGCACGAAGCCTTACCTTTTGAAGGGTTGGCGCGAGTGGATGGGACACCGCGACTTAAAAAACTCGCTTCCATGGTTCGGTGAATTCAAAATTCTCGGATTTACCCTTTGTTGCACAGAGTGTTCAATCAGGTAGATGGAGCATGAATTCTCAGAGGGTTATGTCCATATTTATAACACATATGGGTTTCAGAAAAGTGAGAAAACTCAATCAGGAAGTAAAATCGAGCAAACAGTGCTAAAAACTGGTCAAAATTCGAACGCATATTTCTGGCTCGGTATAAGAAGAACTTGGTGCCAGCGAACAGAGGTCGTCGCCGCAATATGGCTCTATCGCCTGGTGATAGAAGTTTCGCCTGGCGACAGAGTCATATCATAGGCGACATACTCTGTTTTCTAGACGCCAGTTCCTACATGCCTTAGCAGCTTTCTGTGCTCGATAAAATTTTTCAGTTTTTTGTAGCATTATTTCGATCCTAGCTGTGAAAGATATTCCTCAAATTTGCTACGTGTAAAAATCCTATGTTTTTAACTCATTACGGATGGTATTTCCAATGAGATCTTTTTTATGCATATGACAATATAATGTTAATCAATATTACGCACATGAAATACTTAGGATTTTTCGAGTCTCATCCACTCATTCTAAATCATTGCCAAAATAAATTTTAGGAATTAAAATAGAAATCCTCCCCAGTGGAGTCGCCAAAAACTGTAGGGAATATTTCAAGCATTACCCAAAACTTGAACCTCACTTTGATCATACACTTAAGTACGGTGGCATCCAAAGGGAAGGAAGGTAAAGAAAAAGAGTCGCCAACAAGTTTTAGGAACTTATAAACCGTCCACGAGGTGAAGGTTACACCCCTTAACGATCCCGGAGATCGTCAACTCCAATAGGTTTGTAACCATGACTGGAAGTTTGGGGATGAAGGTACAAATCCAACCTAAAAGAGATTGAACCTGCCCTAATAATAGTGTAGCACCCAAATGTGTCTCCCCAAAACCAAACCCGGTGATGAGTACCTTTCACGTCGAATCATAATCGAATGAAGTGAAAGTGTGGAAAGTCTAGTGTTGCGGATAGTTTTAGTTTTCTTTTCTCTTCTCTCTGTTTTTGAAAACTTATTTTAAGAAAAAAGCCAATCTAGTTTGGTTGGTCCATTATATGAGTCCAATAATAGTGTAGTTGGATGGGGCTTGCCAAGAGCTTTCCAACGATATATTATAAGCCCAATTCCGATGAATATTGAGGAAGTTATGGCCAATTTACTAAACTCGGCCCGTTTTGAGCTTTATATGCGGCCCAATGATCTTGGGGAGGGCCCAATAAGCTGGTGTTGGCGCCAGCTCTGTTATGCGTGTGCCAACCTCGTTTTGCGTGCGCCAAGTGCTATGTTTTGATATTTTATCTTTTTGGCTGATTTCTCTATAAATAACGTATTAAAAACTCCGTTTTCATTCACGAATTCTCACGAATATTCACCTACAATCAGTTTTCATTCGCAATCATTAATTCCCTAATTCTCTCTTAATTCATTGATCTCTCTCTCTCTTTCTCTTTTTCTAAACCTTGCTTTTTTTAAATACAAAATTCCGCATTCGCAAGATCTAGAAACACCTAGCCATATTCGAAGTTGCCTTCGCCCTGGACGTGAAAGGTTTAATTTCTGAGGGTTTGCTCCCAAATCTCTATTTCAATTATTTAATTTAATTGTTGTTTTGTTTTTTATTTTCCTTGAAGTTACTAACGTGTGTATTTTGTTATTAGAAAGAGGTACGAGGCATCAAAGTAAGTACTTTAATGGTTTTATTGATATTATGATGTAGAAATCATGTTTATATTGTTATTATGATATTCCTAGTATCATGTCTAGGGTAATTTTAATATTAAATATGATTGTTATGATGCTTCCTATGTTCTTCCTAATATTTATGATTGTTAGTATCATGTTAGGGTTAAAGATTTGATTTTTATTGCTTAGTGACATGCTAGGTTTTGTTATTAATCTTGTTAGTATCATGCCTAGGATCTTGCTATTATTATGCTTTAATATTAACATGAATATGATTATGATTATAATTGTTATAATTTATGATGATTATTTTATCTATGATGATTATTATTATGTTATAATTTTATTGTCATGATTAATGTTATGTTGCTTGATATTATTTACTTTTTATTGTTATTGCTTGATCACGCCTTTATTGCATGTTTAAGGGAATTTGTACTTGTAATCACGCTTACTAAGATAATTAATAATCTTGTTAGGGTTAATCTGATTATAATTCAAGTGATCGCCAATAATAGATTTATTTGTGCATTAAATTCAACCAACACAGATAAACAGGTTTAGGGTTAAACCTATTGATTGCATGTTAGTCAGAAAGCGCATATGAATACGATCAGAATAAAGTAGAGGCCTATAATTAGGGCAGTTTCAATCTCTTTTAGGTTGGATTTGTACCTTCATCCCCGAACTACCAGTCATGGTTCCAGACCTATTGGAGTTGACGATCTCTTGGATCGTTAAGGGGTGTAACCTTCATCCTATGAACGGTTTACAAGTTCCTAAAACTTGTTGGCGACTCTTTTGCTCTATCTTCTTCCCTTTTGGACGCCACCGTACTTTAGTGTATGATCACAGTGGGGTTCAAGCTACTGGGATTAACGCTTGAAATTTATTCCCTACAGTTTTTGGCGACTTCGCTGGGGAGGATTTCTATTTTAATTCCTGAATTTGTTTCGGCAATGATTTAGAATGAGTGGATGAGACTCGAAACGTTCTAAGTATTTCATGTGCGTAATTTTGATTAACATTATTGTCATATGCATAAAAAAGATCTCATTGGAAAAACCATTCGTAATGAGTTAAAAACATAGGATTTACACGTAGAAAATTTGAGAAATATCTTTCACAACTAGGACTGAAATAACACCGCGCGAAACTGGAAAATTTTATCGAGCACAGAAAGCTGCTGAGGCGTGTGGGAAGTAGCATCAGGGGCCAGAGCTTGGCGCCAGCCTTTTAGTCGTAGCGCCAGACGCCAGTATTGGCGCCAAGCGCTACAGTTAAAAGCTGGCACCAGTCTCTGATTGCTGGCGCCAATTTCCCCTAATATCGAGCCAGAAATATGCGTTCTAATTTCGACCGGTTTTCCGTATTGTTTGCTCGACCCTACTTCTTGATTGAATTTTTCTCACTTTTCTGAAACCCATATGTGTTCTACATATGGACATAACCCTCTGGGAATTCATGCTCCATCTACCCGATTGAACGCTCCGTGCAACAAAGGGTTCATCCGAGATGTTGAATTCACCAAACCAAGGAAGCGAGTTTTTCTAAACTCGCGGTGTCCCATCCACTCGCGTCATCCCTTTAAAGTTAGGCTTCCGCGTGGTGCATCCGGACAATTAACCATGGATCCTCTATTGACTAAACCATATCCCGAACTTTAGAGAACTAGAGCCATGGTTAGGTTGCAAACGCATTGCATCATATTGTGCCTACTTGACTAATTGTGCATTATTTGTTGTGCAAACTCTATGTGATTTTTCCTAACTATTTGTTTGACTTGTGTTAAGACTAAATAAACTGATTAATGACTAAAAGACTTCATTTAATTAATTAATTAATTAATTAATTTGAGCCAATAAATAAACATAAAATCGAGTCATAGTTCCTTTAAGTCAACCCGGATTTTTTATTCTCGTATACTGCACAAACGTCAACCTGTTTTGGTCATAGCCGGAGTTCTAGGAAGAACAACGAGTCGTTAAACCTATGGATCTGTAGCCCCGAGTTTTATCTTTAATTTGGCGTTGGTTTCATCCAAATCAGAGTCACAGATAAAAAGTTTTGACTAAAATACCAGAGTCTGTCCAGTTTAATGCATATACGTGAAGTATTAACTTAGTCTTTGCTTGAGTCTAGTCACATAGTCTAGCCACATGGTCATGACACAAGTCTTAACGTACCATCTACACTCACTAGTCTTAGCAAACACTTTGAGTATATGTCACCATGACCATGTCTTAGGTTCATGTTTGAGTCGGTTTTTTCCGTCATTTGAGTTGGGGGGTACATTCTACTCCTAATTCTTCATATCCCTCCATCTAAATCTTCTTTCACATTCTATTCCCATTTTTTTTCACTTCCTCCATCCATTGCATGTCGAATAAATCTTGAGTCAAATAATTAACAATAAATATCCCCAAATTCCTTTTCCACAGTACTTGTCGAGAAAGAATGGCGATTAATCAAGGACAACCTCTTTATTCAAGTCTCACTTTTTGATAAACCGATTCGTCAAAAGGGGAAGGCTAAGAAGATAATGGAAACTCAAGAAGAAGTCAATGAACTTAGGAACCAATTGGTTACCGTGACTGATACACTGAAGCTACTCACACTCAAGATTGATGACCCTATGAAGCAACAACAAATGAACCTCATGCAAGAAAGGCTAAGCAAGCTATCTAGGGACTATAAATTTCAGGGCATGAGTTCACAAGGGGTCTCGCTGGACAAGGAAATTCTTCCGCATAAGTTCAACGCCACTGAAATCCCTAAATTCAAGGCAACAGATAACCCTTACTTCCATCTAAGAGCTTTTGAAACTATAATGAGCATTAAGGGTATCGATAAGAAGGTTTTCCCCTCTTTGTTCCCACTATCTCTTGAAACCGTTTGCCAACAATGGTTCTTCTCCCTTTGCCTACCTGGGAATCGATAGTAAACGCTTTCGTTGATAGGTACAAGTGCAATATTCAAGTTGAAACCGACCATATACAACTTGAGATGCTAAGACAAAAAGAGAATGAAGGCTTTACTTCTTTCTTTAATAAATGGAGAGAAACTTCCACCAAGATGATTGAGGTCCCCACTAAAAAGGAGTCTATGAGGATGTTTATCAAGAATCTCCAAGAAAAGTATTAAAAGCACTTAAAATATCAACAGAACTTGAATACTTTCAAGGCCGTTTATGACATCGGAATTGAAATCGAAGACGACCTCCCAAAGCAAAAAGCTACTAACAATAGTAACCACGGTGGCTGGAAAGGAAAGAAGAGCGACAATCCTTCTTCTTCCGAAAACGCCCACTCTAGTAATAATGTTAGTACCTTTGACCATAAATGGTGTCTTATCCATGGACAATCAAGGATCTAAAAGGAAACCCAGGCGAGAGTTCACACCCATCGGAATGACCTACGATGCTGCTTTCGATCGTCTCAATGATCGAGGATTAATCAAACCTATTGGCCCTACCGAGGATCCAACACCAGGAAATCGATTTTCGAGATGGAATCCAAACTTCTATTGCAAGTACCATCGAGGGCGCGGTCATACTACTTATGAATGCTACAGGTTTCAAAACCTCATTCAAGATCTCATAGAGGCAAATAAGATCCCATTGCCTCTAGCTAGCGAGAAGACTGGATGATGTCTAAGCAAACAATACAAGACAAGAGGCGAGCTTCAACGACAAGATTTCATGACCTCTTTTTCTATTTCTTTTTAATTTGTTCCTTTCCCCAATAAGTCTAGCATAGGCATCTTTCTTTTCTCTTAGATTAATTTGGTAGATTATTTTCCCTTTTTTAATAAAATGAGCATTTATTTCTTTATATATGATCATATTGCACAAAAAAATAAAAAATAAAAAAAATGTTGAATTAAGAACAAGGTATACCAATGATTTGAGGCACCTCTTGTAGCCACATAATATCACATTTCACCCTTCAATTATACAACCCTTTCTTCATAAACCACTTTGAGCCTCGTCTAACGATAGACCTTTGTTTTTTCGACCTACATCTACCTAACCTTGGGATGGAATGGTGTGTAACTTATGCAATTATAAAAAAAAATCTTGAGTGAATTCAAAAATTTTAAATAGCAAAAATAAGCATAAATAAATAAAGTGTACAAAAGGGCAAGTGTTCCAATGTCTTTGATATGAAAATGTCTTTGATATGAACACATCTCAGATTGCGTCTCTTATTGAGTGCTCGGTACCGTTCCTGAGAAACATGAATGCCAAGTGAGTGATAGACCGCATGATCGGGATTGCCCACACTTATAAAAATGAAATAAAAAAGAGCTAAAAAAGATTAGAAACTCAAGCATAAAAATATAAAGATTCAAAAGCGAGGTTGCACACCTTGGGGGCTTATCTAGGGTCTTGAGCCTTTATTCCCTTCTTCTTTAAAACTTTAGCCTAACCACGTTACAACCCTTTAAAAAACCTTCTTTGAGGTATACACACTTGTGGGAGGTTTGGCTAGAGCTACGTACGGCCTGATTCCTAACGGATACGTAGGCAACCTCACATCGAGGTGCGGCCGTAATAAACATGCATTCATATTTACATTCACAATTGATCATATCAGGGGATCTCCTATGCTCATCCCTATTTACTTAGAGCTAGACTTGGGGGCTTGATCCCTATATCATTAAGAGTCACCACCATTTGACTCTTTTAACAAATAATATTTTCCCACACACTTAGCTCTTGCGGCCTAGCTTTAGTGTCACTATCACACACATCACGCATACATGACCAAATATATTTCCCTTAGGAACCCTTTGTCATGAAATCTGAACGCTGAAGCATGCTTCGTCAAAATCACTCATAATTGTCATTGCATCACGAAGTATGAAGTGCTTAGCCTCCGTTCCTAAGTTACCCAAATACTTTCATCATCGAGTCAACCATTGAGATATCCTAGGATGGATTAATCCTTGCACCTTGAGAGATAGCATCAAACAACATTTGACTAAGCTCGTTCAACATGCATCTTCAAAATTCGATTCTTTTTTCGCGTCTTTCTTTTTCGGGAGAAAGTCGGTACCCTCCACAAAAATGACGGAAAATTTTTGCTTTTTGCATTTTTCGAGTCACAGGATCACATTACAATGCACACACGGGTCATGAGTCACAAGTGTCTTTTCACTTCGAGTCGAGTCAACCTCGAGTCAGTCGATCACAACGTGTCAAGTTTATACCTTGAGTCATGTCAAGTCAATGAGTCAAGCAACACTAAACCTTAGGTCAACCCTAAGATAATTAAAAAGATTATCAAAGTTTTATAGTCAAAAATAAATACAGGTGCGGCAGAATAGGGAAGACCATATCACAGCGTTCAGCGACAGAGTCAATTCTTGGCGCCAGAGATATTTCAGCAGCGACAGAGATCAAAGCCTCTCAGAAAGGTGATTTCGACCTCATACAACAATTTCGGGTTCCTTGGTACGCTAGTTAGCCCCTATAAGAAATTTGACATGATTAAGTAGTCAGTTTGATTACAATCACAATAAGTGGTCGACTTGATGAAAGATCGTCTCACTTAGCTTAAAGCGCCTAAGAATAGGCTAATCGCGGAGACACCGACATACTGGTTTTAGTAGAAGCAAAGTTCAGGCAAGCTTTAGAGATCGACAAACATTGGTCTTCGGAAAATTTTCTTCAGAATATTATCGCAACAAACGCTCAAGTACCGAAGCTCTATTGTTCAGAGACACGTGAATATTTCCATCAAGCTCTTTGCTCCACAAACGCGTGGGCATATTATTCAAGCTCTTTTGTTCAGAGACGCATGCACTGGGCGAAAAATGCTAATGGCCACCGGTTGAAAACCCCCCATTGCCACCGGTTTTGAACCGGTGGTCATTTGGGGGGTGGCAATAAAGCATCAAATGGCCACCGGTTCAAAACCGGTGGCAATAGTGTTCATGGCCTCCGGTTAACCGGTGGAAAAATAAAAATTGCGCGGTTTTTTTTGCTGCTAAAGGCTGACTATTGCCACCGGTTCGAACCGGTAAACCGGTGGCAATAAAAGGATCTAATTTTTTTTTTTGCCTGCAATTTTTCCTGCAATTATTCCTGCAACTGATCCTGCTATAATATTCTTCCATATTATTGCTAAAAATTCTGCCATAATATAATTATTATTAATAATCATAACAAGAATTAAAAATATATATTTAGACTACTTTTATAATTAAAAACAAATGCAATACAACAAATTAAATAAAGTGTGATATAAAAATAAATACAAACAATACTAATAACTAGTCAATATTGTAGTTTAAAAGTTAATAATAAACAAAGTATAAATTCAAAATGATGCCACATTTACAAATTGAAGGTGATGAAAGATGCCAACATGTCTCGAACTTCATTAAGCTCCTTGCTAGTTAACGGATCCCCCTTTTGCACCTTGCAAAACTTGGAATATATATAAATTATGTTAGAATAAATTAAATTAATATGTAAAAAATTAAATACTTGGGAAAATTAAAAACAGTCGCATTTTCATCCAAAATAGCCAAAATAAGGCCTATTTGACTTCTACTTGCCCATTTTCTACATTTTTAAACAAATGACCAAGTTGTTTCTCATAACATGTCAATTATACTTAGTTATAGGTGGCTAAGCCTTGAAATCACAGGAAAAGGGCATTTTACTAAGTTTAAGGTCGCATTTTCATCCAAAATAGCCAAAATAAGGCCTATTTGACTTCTACTTGCCCATTTTCTACATTTTTAAACAAATGACCAAGTTTTTTCTCATAACATGTCAATTATACTTAGTTATAGGTGGCTAAGCCTTGAAATCACAGGAAAAGGGCATTTTACTAAGTTTAAGGTCGCATTTTCATCCAAAATAGCCAAAATAAGGCCTATTTGACTTCTACTTGCCCATTTTCTACATTTTTAAACAAATGACCAAGTTGTTTCTCATAACATGTCAATTATACTTAGTTATAGGTGGCTAAGTCTTGAAATCACAGAAAAAGGGCATTTTACTAAGTTTAAGGTCGCATTTTCATCCAAAATAGCCAAAATAAGGCCTATTTGACTTCTACTTGCCCATTTTCTACATTTTTAAACAAATGACCAAGTTCTTTCTCATAACATGTCAATTATACTTAGTTATAGGTGGCTAAGCCTTGAAATCACAGGAAAAGGGCATTTTACTAAGTTTAAGGTCGCATTTTCATCCAAAATAGCCAAAATAAGGCCTATTTGACTTCTACTTGCCCATTTTCTACATTTTTAAACAAATGACCAAGTTCTTTCTCATAACATGTCAATTATACTTAGTTATAGGTGGCTAATCCTTGAAATCACATAAAAAGGGCATTTTACTAAGTTTAAGGTCGCATTTTCATCCAAAATAGCCAAAATAAGGCCTATTTGACTTCTACTTGCCCATTTTCTACATTTTTAAACAAATGACCAAGTTCTTTCTCATAACATGTCAATTATACTTAGTTATAGGTGGCTAATCCTTGAAATCACAGAAAAAGGGCATTTTACTAAGCTTAAGGTCGCATTTTCATCCAAAATAGCCAAAATAAGGCCTATTTGACTTCTACTTGCCCATTTTCTACATTTTTCAACAAATGACCAAGTTCTTCCTCATAACATGTCAACTATACTTAGTTATAAGTGGCTAAGCCTTAAAATCACATAATAAGGGCATTTTACTAAGTTCAAGGTCGTACCTCATCAAGATGTATGGTGTTGGAACAATGAGTCGCTATCTCAAGCATGAATCTCATCACGTATAATCCACAACCAACTCCATTATCTTGTTGTGGGCACTAGCATAGGAACAAATCAAATGAATCAAACGTCACATAAAACTCACAATTGTTTTAGCAATGTTTATTAAGATAATCACAATATGATGTGGCATTACCATAGGTGATTTCCATGTAGGACCTCGTGGAGCACGACCATGTATCTTCTTCATAATACTATAGGAAAGTAAATTCAAATTTGATTAGTTTGACTAGTAAATGAGTTAGGTTAAGATAATCAACACTAGGTAGCTATATTTACTTTTGTAGTACAGACATCACGAGGTACTTCTTTGTTGATCGAGCTGAATCAAGGTGAAAGATTGTGTTATTAGCAGGACAAATCACCATGAGGAACCAATGAAACCTACATAAATTCACAATACACAAATACATCAATAATTAGGGTACAACAAATAATTCAAATGTAGAAAGAATTGAATTACACATGGTTAAACGTACTCCTCATAACATGGGGCGAATATGAACTTGTCTCCCGCACGCATTGATTCCCGAATATTATGGTTAACATAATACATCACCTCGGGGGAGTTGTGTAAGATTCTAGTCTTGGATGTTGAGAATACATCACCTTGGGGGAGTTGTGTAAGATTCCTTCCCTCGGCATGCCACCTCAAGTTTTTAGCGTCTTTTGGTGTTGAGAATAGACGCTTAAACCTTGGAATAATAGGAAGATACCACAACACCTTAGCAGGAGGTCCCTTCGTACCAGGATTGCAACTCATGCGCTTGTAGCGCGATTTCTTGCATCATGGACACTCCTCCAATTGTTCATTCTCATTACGATACAAAATACAATCATTAGGACAGACATGTATCTTCTTATACTCTAAACCTAATGGACACATAAGCTTCTTTGCATAATAGTAAGATGTAGGAATTTCATTCCCATCAGGCAACATTTCACTTAATGCGGTCAACAAAGAAGTAAAACTAACGTCCGTCCACCCATGCTTCGACTTAATGTTAAAAAGTGTTAGCACGGCAGAAAGTTTGGAGTATTTTTTGCACCCAGGGTACAAAGGCTTTTTGGAAGCCTCCGATAGTAATTCAAACACATCACCTTCGACATTATGCAACATCTCATCCACGTCATTATCCTCGACCTCATCCGCTGGATGATCCTCAGCTCCATCCTCACCACTATCAATAACATATTCATCATTCTCCCATTCCTCGTCCACATGAATCTCATTGCTTTTATCATGCACATCATTCCCATCAAGATCCTCACTATACTCTCCACTTTCACCATGCCAAATCCACACATGGTATTTAAGTCTAAACCCATGACAAAGTACATGATCTCTAATGATTTCAACACTATTGACCACCTTCACATTATTACAATCAACACAAGGACAGTATAGGCCTTCCTCACCAATTTTGCGCTGATAAGATAAAGTCGTCTCGTAAAACTCTTGAACCCCATTCCAAAAATCCATTGTATCACGTCTACCATACATCCAACCACGATCCTTTCCCATTTAGTAAAGTGTCTCTAAACATATATAGCAACATATTACCAATAATGTACAATTGCTACATATCTTATGTAAATCAACTTCAAGTACACATCGTGAATATACCATTCATATAGTGAACAAATGCATGTTTCCAAAGTGTCCTTATCACTCCAACCTATTTCATCCTTGAATGTCTACTCTCACTAGTGAATGTATGTCAACTTTCCAATTTCAAGGAAAATCCGGCAGCACTTCCTCCCAGTTCTCCAAGTACAAGATGTAGATAATTACTTACCCACATATGTACCCAGAGAACATGGAGAAGAAATGGACAACCAAGATGTTCCTTAAAATCGAAAAAAAGACATACATTCACCACCTAAGTGAGAGTAAACATTCAAGAACAGTCCCAACCGGGGACTATTCAAGACTTTCTCCTAATGAGAAAGCCTTGAACGGGTATCTAGGCATATGATGATGCAAACATTCAACATATTATTGTAATTAATTATTATTAAACAAGACACAACTTGTAATATCATGAACAAACTTTTATCAAATAGATAAATAGAAAGAAATATATATAGCTGCATAAAGTTTATAGTTCATACCAATATAGCAAGTATAATGGATGTAATGTCTCTAACTTCCCACTTGAATAGCTAATAAACTTGTGCTTCACTACATATGAATCTACAAAAATAAAAAAATAAAACAACAAAATAAAAGTTAGTAATTTTGTCAAGAACTATATATAACAACCTAAAATTACACATTAAAACATACCAATTAACACATTAAAACATACTACCAAAATTCACCTAATTAAGTAACAAGGTTACTAATAATCTCTAATTTAATAAAAATTACCCATTAAAACTTATGAAAATTCAAATAAGTAACAAGGTCATAAAATGCAAAATAAATTAAAACTAACCCTAAAATTGAAGGCATTCAAATAAAACAACCCAAAATTCAGAAAAATTAGGGTAAACTATATTCAACTTAAAATTTAATTTTCCTAAACATTGTTCAAAATGCAAAATAAATTAAAACTAACCCTAGTCTTGAGTCTCCTACTTGTTTCATGCCCACCTTGTGATTTGTCTTGTCATAAAATAAACTTTTATAAAATTAAATTTCTCAGCAATAGAAAAAATTAATGACTCGGTAGGAGATGAATTAATTCATCTTCAAAATTATAATTAAATATGTGGTTACATAAACCCCATGAATGTCATACATACATTGAGGCAAATATTTGCTTCTGCAATAAAGTCCATATAGAAGCAATAAAAACAATAAAATCCCTCTTCCTTCAAAGCTTAACATAAAATTAAGAATTTCTTCATATACTTTCCTTCTTGTAAATTGAAACAAGTATCACTTAGATAAGGAAAGACATTATAATTAGTGCAAGTCATCAAGTGAAATCTTAAACAACAGCCCCTACCTATCCTTTAATTACTGCATTTCACCGAACATCAATTTAATGGCTTGTTCTAATAAACTAACCATATAGTTAAGGGCAGACATTATATTATACAACAATAGTCTTCCAAGATTACTAGATAGTTTTTCTCACAGCTTAGCCAGCAGACTTGGCACAACTACACAAATGGAATCCCTACTGCAGTATAAGTAATGGTGAGGCTTGAAATGTGACCTTTGTTTAGTTTCTCATTATCTCTACAGTTTAGTCTAGACTTTTGGATGATAAGAAAAATTAAGAAATGAAAAACATATCAGAAAAACAACCTAAAATTCAGAAAAATTAGGGTAAACTATATTCAAAACTTAAAATTTAATTTGCCTAAACATTGTTCAAAATGCAAAATAAATTAAAACTAACCCTAGGTGGAGGTGGAAAGGGAGAAGAGATGGTCGGTGGTGGAGGGACCACAGTGTTGAGCGGCGGCGTGGCACAGTGGCGCGGCGGCAAGGGCGATCAAGGCTGCTGTCTGGATGGAGCAGGGATGATGAGGGAGAAGAAATGGCCGCTGCTTCTTGCGGCGAGGGCGAGCAGGGCTGCCGCGAAATTGGTGCGAACAGGTGGTGGAGGGGGTGCGCAAAGGTGGTGGAGGGTGGTGCGGTGGCGGTGGCTGTGGCTTTGTGGTGGTAGGGTTCGTTGGAGAGTGAACTTAGAGAGCTCAGTGAATTTGTGAATGAAACAGGAAAGAGAAAGAGGAAAGAGAAGGAAGAAAAGAGGAAAGCGCAATTTTTTTTAAAAAAAAATAAGTAGTTATTGCCACCTGTTCAAAACCGGTGGCCTTTATCATTATTGCCACGGGTTTAGTTTGAACTGGTGGCAATGTGGTTTTGCCTTATCCCGCCCATTTATTAAGCCATCGGTTTTCAAAAACCGGTGGCCATTGAGCGGTGCCTTTTTCAATTTTTCTACTAGTGGTGGACAATCTTCATCAAGCTCTTTTTTTCAAAGACGCGTGAACATTTCCATCAAACTCGTTTGCTCCAAGGACGCGTGGGCATATCATTCAAGAGCTCTTTTGTTCAGAGACGCGTGGACATATCATCAAAGATCTCCTATTTTCAAGCTCTTTCGCTCAGAGACGCGTGGGCATCCTATTATCAAGCTCTTCGTTCAGAGACGTGTGGACACATCATTCAGAAGATCATATCAAAAAGAAGCTTTTTGTTCAGAGGCGCGTGAACATATCAAAAAGAAACTCTTTGTTCAGAGACGCGTGAACATATCAAAAGGAATCTCTTTGTTAAGAGACGAGTGAACATCGAAACAGCAAGATGGCGTTCCCTAGATTGTGGAGAGTTGTCACAAACAATTGAGGATTGTTTCAAGAGAAGCAATCTTCGATGGTATTCCCTTGGATGTGGAATATTATCATAGCGGAAGAGGATCGTTTCAAGCAAAGAAATCTTCTATATTGGAAGCAGTTACGGGCGTAGCGGTTTTCAAGCGGTTTTCAGGCAAAGAACTTGACTTTTTTCACATGGGAGGTATTTATGGTGTTAAGGGGGTAGATCTTGATATAGATTTTATTCATACCGCCTTAGAATACTGGGATACATATACACATTGCTTTAGACTAGGGTGTGATGAAATTAGCCCCTTACCGGAAGAATTTGGTGCAATCTTAGAATTCCCTTCATTAGATCTTACGGTAATCCCTAGAATAAATGAATATTATTATAAAGATTTTGAGCGCTTCTTTAATTTAATAGACAGAGATCTAACAAATATTGTAGATGGTAGCGTAGTTAATTTAAAAGAATTTGCACGCCACTATTTTGATAGACCTTATTTTGAATCTTTTCATGTTTATAGAAGAAGGGATTTTCTCTTTTCCTTGCTTAATAATATCTTCTCACTAGTGGTAGAACTAATGAGGGTAAAGCAATTATATTAACTGTTTTGGAGCAAATTGAATCTGGAAGAAATCTAATGCCATTTATTGTTGGAGAGACTATGCTTAGTCTTGATGAATTTAAGAAAAACCAAAAGCACCTTTTCGGGGCTCTCCAATTTTATTACAGGTAGAAAAATAATATTTTTAATTAAGGAAATCAAAAACATATTTTTATATAGTAATATTAATTTTTTTGCATTGATTTTTTTTGCAGATATGGCTAATGGAGAGACTAGAATTAATTAGTCCTCCTGACAATTTCCACAACTTGCTTGATTGATTCCACCTTTTCGTCCTCAAAACCAAGACCGACAGTATAGAGGGCTCTTTCTATTGCATCAACTTCCTTCTTCCATTTGTCTATCTCATCTGAAAGGGATGCAACACAAGATACCGCCTCCAAGGGATCTTTTACAAGAGATTGGGGCTTGTTAGAATAATTATGAACCACATTAACACTAAAGCACTTCTCCTCTGTCATGGGGCTTTTAGGGGTATTATTAAGATTAAAAATAATTTTATCGTCCCCTACTGATAGTGTTAGTTTGCCACTTCTCACATCTATAATTGCTCCTGCAGTGTTAAGGAATGGTCTGCCCAAAATGATTGGGGTTTTCATATCTTCAGCCATATCAAGAACAACAAAATCAACAGGTATATATAATTTACCTACTCTAACAGGAACATCCTCTAAAACACCTAAGGGGTATTTGAAAGAACGGTCGGCCATTTGAAGAGTAATATTAGTAGCTTTTAATTTACCCATATTCAACTTAGAACACACTGATAATGGCATAACACTTACGCTAGCACCCAAATCACACAATGCATTATGAATCATTAGATTGCCAATATGACAAGGGATAGAAAAGCTACCCGGATCTTTTAATTTAGGTGGAGATTTATTTTGAAGTATGGAACTACACTCTAAAGTGAAAGCTACTGTCTCTACCTCATTAATAGACCTTTTTCTTGTCAATATTTCCTTCATAAATTTTGCATATGCAGGAATTTGTGTAAATAATTCAGTGAAGGGAACTGTTACCTACAAATCTTTTACCATCTCTAGAAACTTACCAAACTGCTTATCCAAATTTGTTTTCAAGTGACGATTGGGGAATGGAAGTTTGATAACCGGCTTTGGAGCATTATTGATCTTATCTGGAGTGGTAACCTTCTCTGGAGTTGTACCCTGCAATGTAGAATTAGATATATTAGTACTATGATTTAGCCCTGCAGGGCTATTAGCTACATTGTCTGGTTTAACGGAATCTAGATTAGCATTATTTATTAGAACAAGTTCATCAACTCTGGGCATAGGGGGCCCTTCATAGTTTGAACCACTCCTTAGAGTAATTTCATAGGCTTGATCCGTAGTCCTGGTCGGCTGTGCTGGCAGAGCTCCCTGTTGGCGGGCTTGTAGAGTAGCGGAACGTTGCGCAATTTGATTGTCTACAATTTTATTATGTGCTAGAATTGAATCAATTTGTTCATCTCTACTCTCCATGTGCTTCTGCATATTAATCAGCATCGCTCTAATTTCTACCAAAGCAGGGTCGGAAGATGAGGAGGGTTGTTGTGGTTGGTTCTTCTGGCCAGCATTGGGGTGGTAATATTTCTGCTGTTGTTGTTGTGGCGCATGTGATTCTTGTGGTGGTTGATTTTGAACATAAGTACTCTGGTAGGAAAGGTACGGATGATTCTGGTACCCAGGATTGTATGTGTTGGAGTATGGGTTATTCTTCCTATAAGCTTGAAAGGCATTAACTTGCTCCACGGAACTCCTACAGTCTTGCTCCCAATGACCTAAAATTCCACAATTTTCACAGAAAGCCTCATTAGCATTATTATTAATTGCAGAAACATTAGCTACATTAGCAGTACCAAGAATATCAAATTTCTGGCAGATAGAGGTTAATTGAGCTTGAAAAAAGGATACGGAGTCAACACTATGCTTCCCCTTGTTAGCAAAGCCTCTAGGATTCCCATATTGGGAATTGTGTATCGCCATATCTTCAATAACCTGACCTGCATCATCAACATAAAGATTCATAAACCTCCTACTAGCTGCAGGATATAAAATTATTCTAGATGAATTCCAATGCCATTGTTAAAGGTTTGGATTAACTGTCATTGTGCCAAATTATGGTGGGGACATTCTCTTTGTAGGTCCTTGAACCTCTCCAAGGCCTCATATAAAGTTTCATCGACTTCTTGGGCAAAGTTCTGAATTGCATTCTGAAGTACGGCTATTCTCTCTGCAGGATAATATTTGTTATAAAAATTCAAAACAAGAGTTTCCCAGTCAGTTATACCAAGTGCAGTTCTATTTAAACCATTAAACCATAATTTGGCTTTTCCAGTTAAAGAAAAAGGAAAGAGAATCTCCATGATTTGGTCTTGTGTGACCACAGCTTGCCTGATGGTATTACAATACTGACAATAGTCTGCAATGTGAAGATTTGGGTATTCACCCTTAGCTCCACTAACTTTCTTCCTCTCTATCATCGTTATAAATTGAGGTTTAATCTCAAATTATACCCCATCAAGAGCCGGAGTGGGAATGAGGTGTGGAAAATCTGTAAGCTTTGGTTGTGAGTAATCACTAAGCTTCTTTGATTGGAGCCGTCATCTCTGATTCTGGATCTGATGATACCTCTGAATCTCTAGAACCGGTTAGAAGATCCCGGTGATTATTATTATCACCAAAATCCGCCAGAATTTGCTTGTAAAGATTCTTTTGTCTATGGAAGGATCGTTCAATCTCAGGATCGAATGGGATGTAACCTGATCTGGAACACCAGGGCATAAACAAAAAAAACTAAAAGAAAATATGAGACTTGCCTCAAAGAACTAACGTTCTTTGAGACAAAAAGAAATAACCTAGACTACCAAAATAATCAGAAATAAAAACAAAACCGTTTCCCCGGCAACGGTGCCAAATTTTGACAGGGTAAAGTCGTATCCCCTTAATCAAAAGTAAATCCTAAATCCTCTAACTAATGTAGATAGGGAAGTAGGGTCGAATCCATAGAGAAACGAGTCTTTCTATTCCTAATTAATTAAAGTAATCTAAATTATAAAGTAACCAATATGTAATTTGGATATGAAACTAAACTACGAAGATTAAGAATAAGGAGAAAACAATGAATAAAAGGATCTAGGGCATAGGTTCACCAATAAATAATATTCTAGGGTAAAACATAATAATCAATCATCAACACATACATTAATCAGATCATAAAGGGCTTTCGCTACGTATTATAATCACACAATTAATTTACCGGTATTAAATCTCATCTCTCGAATCTCGACTTAACCATTTATAAATTAACTTGCCTATTGAAACTAGACCTAAACATTAATTCTCATCTGTCGAATCTTGAATCAATATTTTCAAACTCATGCATAAAAGATCTGCGCAAATCTAGTCATAGAGCATTAAATCAATCAATAGGAAATTAATTTAGCATTGACAATTAACAACAATAAATTACCCCTTCATATTATTTATGGATCCCCACAAACCCTAGAAATAAAACTACTCACACATAATAAAAACTAAACTAATCAAAGCAATAAAATAAGACATGATCAAAGGAATAAAATAAACAACTAAGATTAAGAGAAGAGAAATCGTTACCAAAATAAATCTGGAATTAAGAATAGAGTTAAGAACAAAGTATATGAGAGAGAAACTAATCTAAAAGCTAAGTAAGGAGAGAAAATCTAAAAGAGAAGATAATTAAAATTTCGTACAAAAATCGTACTTAAACCTCCCTAAAACAAAATCCTAATTGAAAACTAATCAGATCCCCTAAAAACACGCACCCGATCGGGCGAAGGGCCGCCCGATCGGGCCCGCCTTTTTCTCTGTGTACTCTTCTAAACAGCCGCGCCCGATCGAGCTAGCAGCTCACCCGAGTGGGCGCGCCTTTGGTCCGCACCAGCGCACTCTTGCGCCACGCCTGATCGAGCTAAGATTTCTCGATCGGGCCCTTGCTTCACCTCGAGGCTTGGAACTTCGATTGGGCTTATTTCTTCGGCCTAATCCGGATATCCACTTAGGGTCTTGATCATTTGGTCCAAATACCTCGGTATCCCGATTACCGAGCCCTTAATCACCGGCTTGATGACTCTAACCGGTCTTGGGCTTCAAAGATGGTCGTGCTCCTCTAATTTTCGTAGTTGATCCATGAAAATCCGGAAAAATGCTCCTAAAGTGCAATTTCCTGCAAAACTCCACCAAAACTACGAAAACACTAGAAAACACCATTTAGTAATAAAAGTGGCTCTAAAGAGCCAAAAACACTACTAATTATGACCAAAGGACAGGGGTAAAATACTATATAAAGTAGACACATCATATTTTAGAAATGCTTTACTTTCTTTGAGAACCATTTTCAAAGATTTTCTTTACCAATCATGGAAAACAATATAGTTTTATTTGGAATTCTACAAATATAAGTGCAAAGTATATCCATTTATCAAGTAAATAACATAATAAGTTTGAAAATTAAAAGGTATTCATGCAAATTTTCAATCTTATTAAACGTGTTATCCACGCATTAAATTTGTCCCCATTTGGCGAGAATAAGTCAATTCCAAGATCCAAGGAAACAAAGAGTGGCTAAGCATGATTTGGCTTGTCTTAGCACTCAATCTCCCAAGGTAAGCAACACTTTGCTAATGGCTCTAAGCCACTCTTGGTTGAATAAATCGTCGCATCTAATGCTCTCTCAACAATTTATCCACTTTGCCACGACATGTTAGGACTCCATCACTCATATCATTGAGTACAACCAAAACCAACTTGCATACCTGGTACGCCTTATGAGTCTAGGGAGTGGTAGTGAGGCCTCACTTTGGCGTAGCCCATCACTACTCTCTATAGGTCGATAAGTGTTGTTTTGGAATGACAATTTTTACTCAGTATTTAGGGACCTAGGGTTTCTATGTTGGTTGATTTAAGTGAACTTAATTAATCATCACAACATTTGAAATCCTAAACATGCATCTAACATATAATTCATATATAAATAATCATGAATATGTAAAGCATAAGCATTTTGATGCATATTGGCAACTAGAATGACCCCTTAAATTCTTCAAATCTTCAAAAGGTCTTCTTTTGCAACTTCATGGCTTTGTCTTCCAAGAACCTCAATGTTCAAGACTTGATCATAATTATGCAATACTAGTATCTACGATTAGGACTAATCTAAATATTAAGGTACAAAAATACTCAACGGTACGTAGACCGTATTTAGATTTACAAAAATACATCACGGATCGCAGTCCATATTTTCTATCTTAATCGGGTCCCACTAGTTTCCATATTTATAAACCTGTGAGAGAATATACATTCCATTCATCCATTCACTTTATGTGAATGGCCCATGCATTTTACAACAACAAACAAGTAATAATGCATTAAACACGCGCGCGCACTAGTAACTAATCTAGGTGGTTAATCCGATTAACACGCCTAATTAAAAGTAGTCAAAGTTATTTAACCGATTATGTAATTGACGTAAATAATAATTGAAGATCTCACTAAATTCCGCATCCATCTTAATTAATCCAATTAATTAAGCCGGTAGAACCCAAAATTTGTGAAATTTTTTTTTGCTAATGCCGCTCAAAACCGAGGCCTAGCCTCAAAATTTTAATTAAAATAAACAAGATTAATTAAAATAAATAAAACGGCAAAATAAACAAAATTGCATTGCCTTACAACCCAGAGTAAAGTGCCAAGTGTGGGGTTGTGCGCAACGTGCCGCAAGCACATAGCACATCCACACGCACTCTCTTACCGCAACACCAAGCACACACACACATTGCTCGAGCACCTTTGTCGCACCACAGCACGCACGCACACAGCCACGACTGCTGTTGTGCACGCACACACGCACGCACGCACGACCGTGTGCTGCTGCTGCTTTGTGCTCTAGCCACGCACATGGCTGCACACATGAGCACCCCTCTTGGCAGCTACATGCGGGCTGCTATGCAGCCTGGCTAGCCAAAGAAGGGTTTTGCCTCGTTTTGCGTGTCATAGCCTCGGGATTTTGATCCCAATTTTGCGTGACATGTTATTAATTCTAAATTGATTTTAGAACTAATTCAATGAGCAAAAAATTGAAAATTTAAACAAGTCTAACTTGAATAAAGTTTGACAAGGTGCATTCAACCAAAATAATTTCCAAGAATCATTCTTTAATTAAATTGGTTTAACTTGGTGCAACAAAACAAAATAAATAAGGCAATTTCTCATTATTAATTTAATCAATTTAAATTAATCTTGAGATTTTGACAAAGTAAGAGGGAGTTGGAAAAATATGAACTTTAATGTTCAAATGAAAAATCCAACTACTAACATTTGTGAATCCTTGAAAAGTTATATCTTCCAATAGGAAGATAAACAAATTTCTATCACAAATTTTGAAATTGTATGTTTCCAATCAACCAAAAATCATTAAAATAACAAAGTTCAACATAAAATTCATGGAATTTAGTAGCTTTTAAAGTTTCAATCACTTAATACAATTAAAGATTGAATCTTTAGCACTTTAGAAGCCTAAAAAACAAAAATCTCACACTTAATGCAATTAATTTGCAATTATGTGAAAAATAAAACCAAGCTTTCAAACACAAATTACCACCAAGTAATCATCACTAAAGAGGTTTAAATATATATTGAACCAATTACATAACCACCATAAATATGCAATTAATTTTCAAGGTTAGATTGGCTTAAAATTTTTCGTTAAAACGAAAAACCCCTCGATAAATGCATTTCTGGTCGTTTTTTGGCTAAAAACAAGCCCTTTAAGGATAAAACCATTTCCAAAACACCTTTTCCACCTAAAATTCACTATTTTTGGGTCGAAATTTGGGTTCGGGAGCTGAAGTCAGTTCTAATACGAGGTTAAAATGGATAATACGAGCTACTAATCTAATTAGCAACTTAAACCAGAAAAATTAAGCCATAAAAAATACCTTGAAAAATATGATAATTAAAAATAAACGAGCAGGGCTCCGATACCGCTGTTAGGGTTGGGTGAGTCCCACTCACCGCGGAAAAAACCCTAGCCAAGGATGAAGCTCGCAATTAATAATATCACTAATACATAAATAAACATAAAAGGGCAAAATAGAAAATTTACCTTTGGCGCGTGCTTCGCCACACAAATCGGGCTCTTACTTGAGAAGCTTAGCCCCAAAAATACGAGAGCCTCCGACGGAGATCCACCCGCAAAAACAACTACCAACTTTTAGGTCTGTTATCTCGAGGTTAGCGAGGTCCGACCAAAACCCGAGTATTATGGGAGTTTAAGAGTTTTTGCTAATGCAATGCTCTATTGAACTCCTACTCAAGCACTCTTCCCAAATACCCAAGATGGGTATTTATAGGCAAGAGGGAGAGTGGGAATTTCTATCCCATCAATGTGGGAGCATGAAATTCCTCAATTTATTTTAAAGCTAAATTAAAAAAAATAAGCAAACTAATAATAAATCTACAAGTGTCGCTATTAGATGAAAAGGGTAGTGAGGACCACATAGAGAGTAGGGGACCATACTTTCTCCCCACTCTATACTCTCCTTGTGCCACATGTCCCTCACCCACTTGCTTCCCATTTATTTGAATTGCTTCCCATGAGTTTCGAACCTACTACCCTTGCCTTAGGCCCAGCCGTAGCCCAACCGAAGCCTAGCCCCGCACTTGGAGTTGCGGGTTGCTGCTGTGGCTAGCAAGCCACGCACTCCAAGTGTGGGCTGCTGCTAGCATGTCGCGCACACCATGTGCGGGCTACTAGCAGCTGCTGCCTTGGTGTGCTTGCGGCTGCTAGCACGGTGCGCTAGCACGCACCAGCCAGCCACCCTTGGCTCGGCATGGTGAGCATGCTAGCCACCTGTGCTAGCATATTATGCCCCTAGCATTCGGATGCTCCGGGAATTCTGATGCTAGGGGTACTTTGGGAATATTGTCGATTTATTATTGTTTTGCGCATCTCGTCATTTACTATTTTTGACTCGACTTTCGACGCTCGGTTTCGACGCTCTAAGCTCGAATTTCCGAAGTCTAAAGATTTAATACTCAAGCGACCCATTAATTTCTTCCGAATTAATTCGTCGAGTTGGTTTGTTAATTGCTTCGGTGTGGCCCGAAGGGTTCAGTCAAGATTAAGCTGCAATATTAATTATACATTAATATTACTGATCGGAAGCGGCCTCCACCTAGGCATTCCGATCACTTGACCTTACTGAATATATTAGCTTTTCTAATAATTCTGAACCCACTATTAGAATAATACACTTGTTCGAAGGACACCATTCCTTCCATGACCTATTTTGAAGTTCAAGTATAGAGCTTCCGGATATATTAGTGGACTCCTTTGACATGAGTGGAACATTGATTTCATTTAATGGATGTTTGACTATGGTTCATTCAAACGTCTTCCCGTAATTGTAGGCTAGAAAGGATGTTTCCTGGTTATTTCAAAAGTTGAGTGGGAGCCTTGTTGCCACAAGATTGGATTGAGTCTACCTATTAAATTAGAGAATGTGTCATGGTCGCTTGAAGAGGGAGAATTCGGAAAATACGTGGCCACTTTCAAATGTATTTCTCTGTAACCATTTGGTTTTGTAATTCTAACTTAGATTTGAAGAAACGATTTGAAGATTAATATGATCTTGACATGTGATGCAATCATATTATCAAATCGACACATCTCCCTCACTCCTTAATACCACTTTAACCTACACCGTACCACTCCCTCACCTATCCTCCACCACACTAAAACAGCAGCATCTCCCTCTTAATTCCCCTGTTCCCTCACTTACCACCATACCTATATCACCAGCTTCGTCAATTAAGCGCAACAACAACAACAACAATCTCTAGCTGCCTATACCTGCCCACCAAGTTGTCACCCTGCAACTCAACATAACAACCAACACCACCGAACTTAGCCCTAAATCCCGCCATCACCCCTCAATCTCCACCTCATGCCAACCAACTAAAAAACCTAATAACTCCGACCCGTAACATCCCAGACTCACAACCACCACAATCGACACCAACAACAACCTCACCCATCAGCCCTTATACACGCAATCTGCATCTCCCACCGCCATTAGATTAGTCGCTCAACCTGCTGCCTCCACCGCCATCACCGGCAGCTCAAACCAGCCACCTGTAAGAATGAATTGCAACCGCAATCTTAAGTTTCAAATCATAATCAAATGTCTTTAGAGTGGACGCTTTGATTCCTTGAAGCAGTCGCTTCAATTTGGTTCAAATTTCAATCTTGAGGCTGAATGTTTAGAGCGATCGCTCTAGGGGTGTTCGTTCGGTTTTCGATTTGGATTTAGCTCAAATCCAATCCGATCCGAAATATAATTCAGTTTTCAAATTTTCAATCCGATTCGATCCGAATAACTCTCCTAATCCGATCCGATCCAAAAATCCGAATTTTCAAAAAATCTCAATCTGATCCGATTCGATTTAAAGTTTGGATCCGATCCGAATTAATAATTCGGTTTGGATTGGATTGGATTTTGGTTTTAATCCGAATTATGGACACCCCTAGATCGCTCTGAAATCTCGAGCGTCCGCTCAATCGTGGGTTTATTTTTCTTAAATCTCACGTGATTTGGGTGTGATTGAAGATGCTTGAAAACATTGAACGGTTGAGATTTGATTGCTTTGATGAATGGTGGATGATGAAGAAGCAATTTAGAGCAGCCAAATGAAGGAAGAAGAAGGGGGATTTTCGTGAGTTTGGTTTAAATTGCGTGGGTTTGGTTTAGACGGTTTTGGGGATTTAATGCTGGGTTTTTGTTTTGATTTATTTTTATAAAAAATTTTCCCCAAGCTCTAGTGTATGCAGCTATCCCTACAACCCCCCCCCCCCCCCCCCCGTTTTAAATTACGTCATTTCATCATCTAGTGACATATTTTGCATGAGTTTTTTCCTCTTTCTTTACTTTCCAATGAAGCAAGTATGTAAATATTTTTACAGACCCAAATTGCTTCATTTTCTCTCAACTCTTTTTCACCAATTTCATTTCTCTTTCCTTGTTTTCACTGATTTCATCTTCTCTCTCCATTGTTTTTTTTCCATTGTTTTTCAATTTTCTCTTTCTTCTTACATGCATGGTGATTTCGAGCTCAGTTCCATGGAGTAAAATTTATAGATTTATTTGCTCCATTTTCTTATAGTTCTATATTTATTTTGATTATTTTGATTTTTATCTAGTTTTAATTTATGGTTTGATTGCAATTTCTTCTATCTAATTGATTTATGTATTTGTGTTTTTTAATTTGATTGCAATTTTTTTATTTGAATTTAGTTGTATTTTTCCTATTCAATTATATTTGTTATCGCTATCGCTATTGGCAATGTAGGTTGTTAATTTTGTATTATTTGTTGTTTTGTATTTTAAATGATTGTTATTAGGTTCAATTTGGCAAAATTGATTATTATTAATTTTTGCAGCAGTCCTGTATTCGTGATTTACGGAAATTGAATAGGAAAAATTATTGAAAAACTTTTATGCACCGTGATTGAACATGTACTAGTTTATAAATGAACAATTATTTTTTAATGATTGTAAATAAATATTTAATTATTTACAATTGAACATCTAATTATGGAGCATTAAAATTTACCTATTATGGTTAATGTATCATGAAAATTTATTAGTGATCAATAAAAACAAACAACCTTCAAAAGTTATTATTGAACAAATAACTTTGTATCTAAAAATTAATAACATAAAAGTAATAAGGTATATTATAGATGATTCATTAATATGCAAATGAACATATATCAGTATGAATATGTACTATTTTAATGTTCATTTATATATGCGTAAACATTTACTATTACATGCTAGAATAAATTTTATAAAAAAAATTAACGAGTTCATAACATAATAGTTGTTTTAGTATCAAAATGAAAATTAAAGTATATGTATATTTTTATTTAAAATAAATGTATTCTTTTGGTAAAAATAAAATGATAATGAATCATAATGAAGATGTGCATTTATCAATATAAAAATGAATATTTTTTATATAATAAATTTATGTTTAAACAAATATTAGCTTTATAATTACATGCACCTGATACATGTAAATTATAAGAGGGTCACTATTTTATCGATATTGTTGAGTAGTTTAATTGAGTGTCTTTTAGTCTTTTTTATAAAAATAATAACACTTGTATTAAATTGAAAATGAACATATATAATTTTTTTTTTGACAGCGGGAACATATATAAATTAATATGTGAATAACCATGTGTATTAATATTGTACTTTGTAATAAATATATATCAAAATGAAAATAGATATTTATTAAAATGAACATATAATTATTTAAAAGTGAACATATGTGTCTTACAAAACGAACAACTTTATGTATGACAATAAATTATTAAAAATTAATTTTACATTTTTCAATATATAATAAAATATATTAAAACTTAAACAAACATATTTTAATTTGAGAATGAACAAGTATTTAAATAAATGAACATTTTATGTCATTAATATTGCAATTTACATCTATCTATTAAAATGAAATAATAAGAATGAAAATGGATGTCTATTAATATGAGAATAAATATTATACAATACAACTTCACGCATATTATCAAACACAATAAACTTTTCGATCTGAATTCAAAAAATCCAAGCCCATGTTATTGGTTCATGTCGCTTGACGAATCCATGCCTTCTTAATCTCCTTATTTTTGCAATGTCTTCCCTTTTTCCTTGCTATTGTGTGATCTAACTCACAATATAAAAATTACTGTATTAGATTTAAGCAATATCAGAATTAGTGTTAAATTGAACCAAAATTTATATGAATATGAAACTAAGTGAATATAACAATTGAAATGATCGATACGGAAATGAAAATCTATCATTATATAAATGAATATATATTAGAATGGAAATGACTATTTATCGATATAGAAATGAACAACTATTAACACATAAGTGAACATATTTACGTAATTCAACATGAAAGTGAACAACTATTTCTTTATAAAAAAATGAGCATATATTAGGTTGAAAATGATCATGCATGAAAGACAACAAATGATGAGCATGAAATATATACGCGAATGAACTCTTGAAGCTATCAATATGTGATTGACCATATATTCATATGAGAAAAGACATTTATTGAAATAATTCAAAATTGAAATGTTTATGAAACATTTGAAGTAGATAACAAAAGAATATGAACATTTATCAAAATTCTAATAATCGTATGTTAATATGTGAAATTGTGAATGACCATGTACATGTGATTGAACATTTACCAATATATAAATGAACATTCATCAAAATAATTTTTCACTTGTAACTATGAAAAAAATGAACATTATTACACGAATGACTATGAATTAGTAAATAGATGAGCATTTATATTAATTATCTATTAATATGTAAATGATAGTTTTTTCAAAAAAAAAAAACAGAAAAACATGTGAATAATAGTATACAAATGTATAAATGACCATTTATCAAAAATGGAAAAGAACATTCATCAAAAGAAAAAATCCACTACGAATTAAATTTATTAATACTTAAATTTTTCCAGAATATCTGTTTTCTTCTCCAGTACTATTTTCTTCGTTGTACAAAAAAATAAAAAATAATTGAAGAATCAACTGGTTTGATTTACTAGTAAATACTTACGTTGATGCATTTTTCATTGATGATGCTTCGATTATTGTTTTGAAATACAATAACGACAAAAAAATAGTAAAAACTTGGGTTCATACTTGTTTTTGAAGCAAATATGAACAAATAACTTATTCTTTCGAATTTTGACCATGTTTTGTTGAATTCTGTAATGATTAAACAATTTTTATTGATAATTTGTTACTAATTCGTAGAACTTTTCTATTAGAAAAAAAGTAGATCAATGGGTTTGGAAAGAGAAAATGCAGAAATGGGTGTAAAGAGAGAAAATGGGTAAGGAAAGAGAAAATGAAATGATGGTTTTTTTTTTTAATATATGTAAATTTATAAGGGGGTAAAAAGTGTGGTTATTGTGCGGTTACTACACAACTGCAGAAAGTGGGGTTATTGGGATTGTTTAGGTGTTGTTTAGGAAAGGAGTGTAGGAATAGATAGCTACACTAGAGTCTATGAATATATAATTGTTATTTTTCTTTTCATTTTTTTTTCTTTTTTTTCTCTCTTTCTTTATTTTCTTTTCTTTTCAATAACTTTATTTTTCCCTGTCAAAATAATAATAATAATAATAATAATAATAACTTTATTTTTCGTCTCTTTTATTTATTTTATTAGCCTTGCATATAAATACCCATTTTTGTGGGTTAATTTTCTAGCAACTTCTTTAGCCTTAATTAAAAGAGTCAGATTAGGATTTAGGTAGATGATTAGCTTAGATCTAGAGAGAGAAAGTGTGGGTTTTGCTTCAATTACTCCATTGTTGAACTTTAAGTTATTTTAATTCAATTACTTCATTTTGTTTATTGTTTTCTATTTTAATTTTTATCTTAGTTTATAGATAGTTTTGTTGCTTTGGTTTGTTCATTTTTATTTGTAAATGATGTTTAGTTTTATAATGTTAGTTGTTTCATCTAGGTTTGTTTTAATGGCTTCTCTTCCTTCTCTAGGCTAGAGATCTAGCTAGGGGAAGGGGGCAAATTGATGATTTGTGTTATTATTTGCTTGAATTATTAAGTACACCTTTAATTCCCTAATTTGTCTTGTTGCCTATTTTAAATGCATGGGAGGTAGTGCTGTCAAATTTCAAACCAAAACCGTTTAACTGCCCGAAACAAACCGACCCAAATGCGAACCAAACCATTTAAAAACCATTTTTTTGAAACCGAAAACCGACCCAAACCGTATGTGAATGAACCCGAAACCGAACCGATCCGAATAACGTTACACTGTATAAGAACCGAACACATTAATGAACAGAACCAGTTCTAAACTGAACTGAAATCAAACCGAACCGAAAAAGAACCGAACTGTTTCTAACCCTAAACCGTTTGAACCGGGATAAAAACCGTTTACATCGAACCATTAACAACCCACAACTCGTTTGCACTGAACTGTATATATAAACCGAACTGTTTGTCAACCGAACTACTTGCAAACCGAATCGTTTATGAACCGGACTGCTTATAAATGAATCGGCTACAAACTTCTTACTATAAAGAGAATATAAAATCAAGTTAAAAGGTGTTATAAATGAAATTTAATTATCATAGTACAAAAATTCTTCCCGCCAAATTCATAGTATAAAATATCTTCCTGCCAAATTATTATCATAGTATAAAATATCTTCATGCCAAATTATTATCATAGTATAAAATATCTTCTTGCCACTAAAAATCCTCCTGCCATAAACTGAACCGAAAAAGAACCAAACCAGTTATAAACTGAACCGAAAAAGAATCGAACCAATTATAAAATGAACCAAAAATGAACCCTAAACTAGTTATAAACTGAACCAAAAAAAGAACTAAATAGTTTCTAACCCGAAACTGTTTCCAACCCGAAACTATTTGAGCCGGCATAAAAACCGTTTACACCAAACCGTTAACAAACTGCAACCCGTCTGCACCGAACCGTTTACTACCCGAATTGTTTACAACCCGAATCGAATTAAAACCGCTCAAGAATAAACCGAAGCCGAATCAAACCAATACCTATTTTAATCGAACTGGAACCGATCCGAGAGACACTTAAATCGATTCAAACCGACCCGATTTAATACCAAACTGATTTCAAACCGAACCGAACCCAAAATGTCAAACCGTTTTGAAAGTGCTAACGGGAGGTGATTTAATTTAGGTATTAGATTTCGATTATCGATTTGCTTGAACAATTGCATGGGAATGAATCGTTAAGGTAGAATTTCATATTCTTTGGCTTGTTAATCTTGATTTCTATTATTATTTTTGATATGTTGGCTATGTTTGGAACCCTCGTACCCCCTAGCGCTTGTTTGTATTATGTATTTATGTGCATTCCTTTTTAATTGTGTTTATTAGTTATTTTTAGTGTTTAATCCTCGAAAATACTAAAAATATACCCCTTAGCTCTTGTGTTCATGAATTTTATGATTGATTTTAATTTTCTTCGTTTCTCCGTGGAAATAGGACCCTTACTTCCCACTATATTTGTTTATTTTGGTAGTTAGGATTAATTTGATGGGAGGACTTTCAACAATGATTTTTATCGCTATCACTTTAAGTAGTGAGTAGTTGTCCCCTCTCCCCCCTCTATCCGCCCCTAAGGATGGTTGACCCCAAATGACAAGGGTAACACTTAAGGATGTATATATGTTCCTTCTGATTTATTGGTTCCCATAAAACAAGGATATAAGGTTGAAAATTTTGGATCTCTGGTATAAGGAGTTAATTCCTAAAAGTAAAGGTCAAGGCTTTGCTCGCATTATGGACATTCGTGGTCTTGATCTATCTATTTATGAAGAAGTTAAAAATTAATCTACTTGGTTTGATCATTTTGAGCATTTGTATGTATTTTTTTTCTCCTCTTCCCATCACTCCTTTCTCTATAGATCAATTATCTCTTATATGCAAATTATTGAAAAAAAGGAAGCTCTAAGTTTCCTATAAATGGTCAAAGCATAACCCCTCAATTGTTCACCAAGAAAATACTAACCTAAAAGGTTATTAGTGTCTCTAGAGCTAAGCTAGTTTAGATTATATTATTAGTAAGAGATCTGTCCCCATGGATAAAAGGGACAAAAAGAAGTGAACTAGCTCTAATGTTGCTTCAATTGGTCTCGTCCTAAAGAGGATGCGCAGGTAAGATTAGATTATGCAACAACTGGTTAACATGGTTTCTAGAATGGATAAGAAGATAGACAAAGATAAAGAGAACTTTGAAAAGAAGGTTGCTGAAATTGTTACTTTGGTTCATACACTTCAAGGTATGTCTAATTTTGGAACAATTTTCTTTTAAAGTAGCGATATTTATGGAATGTGATTGAAATGTGCGCTAATTTTGTTTTGTACTGATGTGTTTATTTTATATAGTGTTTTACCCCATCCATTGGTCATAACTAGGAGTATTTTCTTGCTGTTCATAGCTATTTTATTACTAATATGCATTTTCAAATATTTTTGTAGAGTTGACATTGTTTTATAGGAATTGGAGAATTTGTAGTAATCCCCAAGCTTATTAGTCACTACAAAGCATCAAATTCGCATCATATGACTGTATTTCAAAGCTCAAGACTGTGCTAGTGTAATCGAGCTTAGTAATTAAGGGCTTGGTTGAGAAGAGGTTTGAGTTTGTGTTCATGGATCAGAGTAGAAGGTATTGGCCATGCTACCGATATCCCCAAAAAGAAAAAGAGGAGCCCAAGACAAGGTCCGGTGCACTTGCCCAACCGGGTGAGAGAAAGGCATAAGAGGAGTAGTAGAAGACTCGGGCATCTGGACGGTACAATCGCCCCACCAGCGCGAGAAAGAAGCACCAAGAAGACCCGAAGGTGAACCAGGCCGGGCAGTGGGGCACCTTATGTGATTTTAATGATTTTTTGAATTGAATTGTGATTTATAAGATAAGTTTGATAAATTAATGTTTTAAATTAAATATGTTCGATAGTTAATTTTACTATCATGTTTTGAATGATTGAATTATTTATCTTGTTTGAAAGTATGTTGAATTAAATAAAAAGAAGTTATTTTATTGTAAAGGTTGATTTATTCAAAAAGAGGAATTATTTCATGAGAATTATTGAATTATTATTTAAGTTTTACAAGCATGATTAAATTAATCCCACTATGCGAATTTGGTTGATAAGACTTTGAATTTTTTATGACCGAGTCTTTCCTCAAAGATAGCCTTTTGATATAAAGATACTAAATTGGGGGGTGTGCATTCTTAAAGGAGGAATTAAGTTCTAAAAAATTGGTTTTCACTATTTGAAATATTATTTGAATTATTGAGTTATTGGAGTTACTTGAGAATTTTTTAGAATTGGTTTGAAATTATGAGATTGGAATTATTGAAATTTCCATAATCTGTTTGTTTGCTAATAAATTGAGTTTACTTATGTTGCACTTAAATGTATTTGCCATATTTGGCAATTTGTATTTCCTATTTATTTTGGTTCGCCCTGTTTACTTTAATGGTAAGCAATGATGAATTTTTCAGGTGGAGTCATTAATTTGAGAATATTGAAGTCTAGGTATTTGCTTCACCTAGAATAGGGATGTTTGTTTTTTATTTCATTATGAGTACTCATAACAATGGTTACTAGTTTTTAGTATTAATAATAGAAAGAGTTCATTTATGCTGCAAGTTATGGTTGAGTTGAGTTTTTGATTGTTACGTTTGATGATAAGATTAATAGGATGGATGACATGATTAATTGTATGGATGATATAAGTAACTATGTGGATGATATTTACTGGCTATGCTATTTTTCTAGGTGACAATCTTATTTCATAAATAGTGATCAAAGACGCAGCCAACAGTATCCAAGTCCTCCACAAAAGCAGAGTATTGTGCTATTGCATACACGGTGCGGGACATTCTTTAGATTCAGTCCCTATTAAAGATTATCATTTTGTTAGGGAAAGCGTTGCTCATGGTGACCTAGTTGTTCGTTATGTTCCTACTATGCTACAAATTGTTGACATTTTTACAAAAGGTTTATTAGGTTAGCGATTTGAGTTTATGAGGTCCAATATGCATGTGGTCCCCCTTGCATAGATTGAGGGGGTGTAATAGAGGATAATAAGGGTATTCTAGTAATTGTACTATTGTACGTATTATCTATGTATATGAGAGCCAGGCACATGTATTAGGTTAAGCCGTATCATTATATTCACATATATATAGTACTATATAAAGAGAAACCACTTCTTCGTTGAAAATTTTGTTTTTCTTAAAATACCCTTCTACTTTTACAAAATTACATTATTTACCCACAATTAATTTTTTTTTAAAATGTCCTATCATAACTACCCATAAACATAAACCATTAATTAAATAAATAAATAAAAACTACCTATCATAACTATCCTATAATAACTGCTCCACTTTTCTCACATAAATGTATATTTTCAACTGTTCTTAGTCCCTATTAAAAATAAAACTGCTCTTGATTTTTTTATGGTTAATTGTTTTTTTCTTCTAATTTTTTTTAAATGTGTGCACCTCTTAACTTGTATATATAAAGTGAAAAGGGGTTTTAAATGATGAATTTCACTTTCCCAAAATACCCCTCTCGTTCTTTTAAATAATAAAAAAACTACCATTTTTATTAAACAAAAAACTACCATCCTTCGCAAAAAAAAAAAAAAGGAAGTCAAATTTATTATTTAGCCTACAGGAAATCAATCACATGATCATCATATTATATATAAATATATATATATATATATAATTTATCAAATATTCTTAAACCCGTTAATATTACCAATTAATATTTTTAATTAGAATAAAGGAGATAATATTATGAAAAAAACAAAGAATTGATCTTGATAGATTGCTTATATTTCACATGCACGCACGTGCGTGTGTCTCTTAGTGTGGAGAATAATTTCAAGCGTTAACCCCCTAGCTTGAATCCCACTGTGATCATACACTAAAGTATGGTGGCGTCCAAAAGGGAAGAAGATAGAGCAAAAGAGTCACCAACAAGTTTTAGGAACTTGTAAACCGTTCACAGGTTGAAGGTTACACCCCTTAACGATCCAAGAGATCGTCAAATCCATAAGGTCTTGAACCAAATAAGGGTTCGGGGATGAAGGTACAAATCCAACCTAAAAGAGATTGAACCTTCCCTAATAATAGGCCTCTACTTTATTCTGATCGTATTCATGTGCGCTTTTTTATTAACATGCAATCAATAGGATTACCCTAAACCTGTTTATCTATGTTGGTTGAATATAAATGCACAAATAAATCTATTATTGGCGATTACTTGAAATTATAATCATATAAACCCTAAACAAGATTATAATTTATATTATTAAGCATGATTACAAGTACAAATTCTCTTTAAACATACATAAAAAGGTGTGATCGAGCAATAACAATAAATAAGCATCAAGCAACATAATAAATTATCATAATAATGAAATTATAATAATAATTATAATAAAAAAAATCATCATATATAACAATCATAATTATGGAATCATAAAGTATAATAATAATAATAATAATAATAATAATAATAATAATAATCATAATCATAATAATAATAATCATGTTAAAGCATACTAATAGCAAGATCCTAGGCATGATACTAACAAGATTAATAACAAACCCTAGCATGTCACTAAACATTAAAAATCAAATCTTTAACCCTAACATGATACTAATAATCATAAATATTAGGAAGAACATAAAAGGCATCATACTTTTAACCATACTTAATATTAAAGTTACCCTAGACATGACACTAGGAATCAAAATAACAATCTAAGCATGATCTTTACATCATAACATCAATTAAACATTAAAGTACTTATTTCGATGCCTCGTACCTTTTTCTAATAACAAAATACACACGTTAGTAACTTCAATGAAAATAATAAACAAACAATTAAATTAAATAATTGAAAGAGATATTTGGGACCAAACCCTCAGAAATTAAACCTTTCACGTCTAGGGCGAAGACAACTTCGAATATGGCTAGGTGTATCTAAGTCTTGCGAATGCGGAATTTTGTATGTAAAAAGCTAGTTTAGAAAAAGAGAGTGAGAGAGAGAGAGTAATCAAGAGAATCTTGATGAGAGTTGGTGAATGATTAAAGAAGAGAATGAGAGAAATTTGAAAACTAGTTGTAGGTGAATATAATTGAAAAATGGATGTAGGTGAATATAATTGAAAACTGGTTATCGAAAACGGAGTTTTTAATACGTTATTTATAGAGAAAATCAGCCAAAAAGATAAAATATCAAAACAGAGTCTGGCGCACCTAAAATAATGATGGCGCCAACGCTGGCTTATTGACGCCAGGCGCCAATGCCTGGCGTTAGGCGCTAATCCTGTTTTCCTCATATCTTTTCCTCAAAAATGTTCTTTGATTTTAATTAAAACTCTAAAAAGTCAACAAAAGCCAATTTATCAATGCTAATTAAATTAGGAATGAAAAGAACCTTCTAAAAGAATCTAGAAGACTAAAACTATTCGTAATTGCATTAGGAATGATAAATCATATTAGGCCCTCCTCTAGATCATTGGGCCGCATATAAGCCTCAAACCGAGCCCAGTTTAGTAAATTGGTCATAACTTCCTCAATATTCATCGGAATTGGGCTTATAATATATCGTTGGAAAGCTCTTATCAAGCCCCATCCAACTACACTATTATTGGACCCATATCATGGACCAACCAAATTGGATTGGCTGTTTTCTTTAAATAAGTTTTCAAAAACAGAGAGAAGAGAAAATCAATTAAAACTATCCGCAACACTAGACTTTCCACACTTTCACTTCATACGATTATGATTCGACGTGAAAGGTACTCATCACCGGGTTTGGTTTTGGGGAGACACAAATGGGTGTCTACAGAAGCCCCCACTTTGACTGAGTTTGGAGAAACGCGAGTTTCGAAAACGAAAGTTTAAGTAGCGATAGGGACGGAGAATGATTCAGAACATTCTGCGATCCTAAATCACTCTTGTAACGCCGATACCTGCAAACTAGCGTTAGTTAAACAGATAAAAAAGTTAAGAAACGCGTATCTTGCACCGTCGAGCACACGTCTCTGAAAGTAACTGATTTGCTGTCGTATCCTTGTTGTTTTGATGACCTCCTGCAAGCTAGAGAATGCCATCCCGCTTAAAAACCGCTACGCCTGTAACTGCTTCCAATATAGAAGATTGCTTCTCCTGAAACGATCCTCCTCCGCTATGATAATATTCCACGTCCAAGGGAATACTATCGAAGATTGCTTCTCATGAAACAATCCTCTTCCGCTATGATAATACTCCACGTCCAAGGGAATACTATCGAAGATTGCTTCTCTTGAAACAATCCTCAGTTTGTGACAATTCTCCACAATCTAGCGAGCTCCACCTTGCTGTTTCGATGTTCAATCGTCTCTGAACAAAGAGCTTCTTTTTGATATGTTCACACGTCTTTGAACAAAGAGCTTCTTTTTGATATGATCTTCTAAATGATGTGTCCACGCGTCTCTGAACAAAGAGCTTGATAATAGGATGCCCACGCGTCTCTGAGCAAAAGATCTTTATAGGAAATGTCCACTCGTCTCTGAACAAAAGAGCTTGAAAAGGACTGTCCACGCGTCTCTGGACAAAAGAGCTTTAATAATATGCCCACGCGTCTCTGGAGAAAAGAGCTTTGATGGAGATGTTCACGCGTCTTAGAACAAAGGAGCTAGAATAATATGTCCACGCGTCTCTGGAGCAAAGAGCTTTGATGGAGATGTTCGTTACGATAATATTCCGAAGAAAAATTTCCGAAGACCAACGCTTGCCGATCTCTAAAGCTCGCTTGAACTTTTCTTCCGCTAAAACCAGTATGTCGGTGTTTCCGTGATGAGCCAATTCTTAGGCGCTTTAAGCTAAGTGAGACGATCTTTCATCAGGTCGACCACTTATTGTAATTGTAATCAAACTGACTACTTAATCATGTCAAATTGCTTATAAGGGCTAACTGGCGTACCAAGGAACCCGAAATTGTTGTATGAGGTCGAAATCACCATTCTGAGAGGCTTCGAGCTCTGTCGTTGCTGAAATATCTCTGGCGCCAAGAATTGGAGTAGGGTCTTCCCTATTCTGCTGCACCTGTATTTATTTTGACTATAGAACTTTGCTAATCTCTTTAATCATCTTAGGGTTGACCTAAGGTTTAACGTCGCTTGACTCATCGACTTGACACGACTCAAGGTATAAACTTGACTCGATATGATTGACTGACTCGAGGTTGACTCGACTTAAAGTGAAATGACACATGTTTTAGATCAAATCAAGGTGATATGACACGACATGACTCGTGTGTGCATTTTAATGTGCTCGTGCAACTCGAAAATGAAAAAAAGCAAAAAATTTCCGTCATTTTTGTGGAGGGTGGAGTGTACCGACTTTCTCCCGAAAAAGAAAGACGCAAAAAAAGAATCGAAGTTTGAAGATGCATGTTGAATGAGCTTAGTAAAATGTTGTTTGATACTATCTCTCAAGGTTCAAGGATTAATCCATCCTAGGCTATCTCAACTGTTGACCCCATAATGAAAGTATTTGGGTAACTTAGGCACGGAGGCTAAGTACTTCATACTTCTTGATGCAATGACAATTATGATTGATGAGTGATGTGACAAGGCATGCTTCAGCGTTATGTTAAAATTCCATGACAAAGGGTTCCTAAGGGAAGTATATTTGGTTATGTATCTGTGCAGTGTGTGAAAGTGATACTAAAGCTAGGCCACAAGAGCTAAGTGTGTGGAAAGATATTATTTGTTAAAAGAGTCAAATGGTGGTGACTCTTAGGCTAGGTAAGCTAATGATGTAGGGATCAAGCCCCCAAGTCAAGCTCTAAGTGCATAGGGTTGAGCATAGGAGATCCCTTGACATGATCATGATGTGAGTGTGGGAATGTGAATATGAATGCATGTTTATTACGGTCGCACCTTGATGTGAGGTTGCCTACGTATCCGTTAGGAATCAGGCCGAACGTAGCTCTAGCCGACCTCACACAAGTGTGTATACCTCAAAAAGGTCTTTTGAAGGGTTGTAACGTGGTTAGGCTAAAGGTTATAGAATAATGGGATAAAGGCTCAAGACCCTAGATAAGCCCCCAAGGTGTGCAACCTTGATTTTGAATATTTGTATTTTTATGCTTGAGTTTATACTCTTTTTTAGCTCTCTTTTATCTTTTTCTTTAGCATCTGTTTCATTTTTATAAGTGTGGGCAATCCCAATCATGCGGTCTATCACTCACTTGGCATTCATGTTTCTCAGGCACGGTACCGAGCACTCGATAAGAGACACAATCTGAGACGTGTTCTTATCGAAGACATTTTCATGTCAAAAAAATTGGAACACTTACCCTTTTGCACACTTTAATTTATTTCTTTTTTTGCTTATTTTTATTTTGATCTTTTGAAATCACTCAAGCCTTTTTAGAATTGCATAAGTTACACACCATCCCATCCCAAGGTTAGGTAGAGGTAGGTTGAAAAAAGAAAGGTCTATCGTTAGATGAGGCTCAAAGTGGTTTATGAAGAAAGGACGTATAATTGAAGGGTGAAATGAGATATGATGTGGCTACAAGGGGTGCCTTAAATCATTGGTATACCTTGTGCTTAATTCGACATGGATTTTTTTTAATGCAATATAATGAAATGATTATATATAAGGAAATAAATGCTCATTTTTATTAAAAGAAAATATATAATGATCCTACAAAATAAATCTAAGGAGAATAAAAAAAGTTTCCTATGCTAGACTTATTGGGGAAAGGGTAAATAAAAAATAAATAGAAAAAAGAGGACACGAAATCTTGTCGTTGAAGCTCGCCTCTTGTCTTGTGTTGTTCCCTTTATCATCACTCGCTCTTCTTGTTAACTGGAGGCATGGGAAGCTTGTTATTATCAATCAAATGTTGGATAGTCTCTTTTATCTTCCAACATCTCTCAGTAGCATGACCCCTACCTTGATGGTACTTGCAGTGTTCGTCTGGATTCCAACTAGGCAATCTCTTCTTAAGTGGGCGATCATGAATAGGTCCAATGGGAGTAATGAGTCCTTTGGCATGGAGTCGATCGAAAGCATTACCGTAGCTAATTCCAATAGGGGTGAAATCCTTTCTCAGTTGCTTTCGATTACCCATGGCTAGGATCTCACTAAGGTCAAAAGTACCAACACTATTACTAGAGTAGGTGTTTCCGGAAGAAGAAGGATAGTCGTTCTTTTTCCCTTTACAGCCACTGTTACTATTGTTACTAATCTTGACCTTCTTGTCGCGCGGAGGAATATGAAGGAGACTTGAATCAATGAAGTCTTGAACACGATCCTTGAGGGCGAGACACTTTTCGATAGTGTGACCGCGACCTCTATGGTATCGACAATAGGAATTTGGATCCCAATTGGGAAAACGTTTTTCAGGTGGAGGGTCTTGACCTTGATCGTGAAGACAGTCAAAAGCTTCATTGTATGTCATTCCTATTGGTGTGTATTCTCTAATGGTCTGTTTTGCCTGTGGCTTAGGAGCATTGAGTTCTTCATTAAACCCTTGGCGAGAATTTTGTTCGATGGCCATTACCCGATTTGCTAATCCTTCTACCACATTCAAGAGCATGGCAACGACATCTTGTAATTTTCGAACATCCTCTTTTAGACTTGACGAGTCTTCTCTGGTATTATCTAAGAAAAGACTTTCATCCTCCCCAATCATGGCCACTTCATCGAGAGAGGTCATATAATTTGTCTCGATTATGGGCTCTCCTACAGGTGTGATAAGAAGTGATGGATCAAAGGATGCTTGGTCATCTTTGATGGCTAGAATCTCAAAAGTTTCATTGTTATCGATCAGATCTTGAATAGCTTCTTTGAGTTTCCAACACTCCACAGTGACGTGACCATTTCCTTGGTGATATTTACAGTGCTTATTAGGGTCCCACTAAGGGGGCCTGGCTTCTGGAACCGGATCTTTGATAGGCCCTATGGGCATGACTATCCTTTGTGGTGTAACTTCTCGAAAGCTATTTCATAACTCATACCAAGTGGAGTGAACACCCTTTTTGATCTTTGGATTCATGGTTTAGAGGCGTTCGTGGCATGTACCTCATTAATGGGAGAGGAAGAAGAAGGATGGTCGTTCTTCTTTCCTCTCGCACTATTATCTTTCAGAAAGTCATCTTCAATGTCAATGCCTATATTATAGACAGCCTTGAAAGTATTCAAGTTGTGTTGGTACTTTAAGTGCTTTGAATACTTCCCTTGGAGATTCTTGATAAACATCCTCACAGATTCTTTTTCAGTGGGAGTTTTGACCATATTAGCAGAAGTTTCCCTCCATTTGTTGAAGAAACAAGTGAACCCTTCGTTTTCTTTTTGTTTTAACATCTCAAGTTGTCTGTGGTCTGTTTCGTCTTGGATTTTGCACTTATATCTATCTATGAAAGCGTTTGTTATCGACTCCCAAGAAGAGGTTTTCTCTTTCTCGAGGGAAAAGAACCATTATTGACAAACGGTTTCGAGAGATAGTGGGAACAGAGAGGGGAAAACCTTTTATCGATACCCTTAATGCTCATTATAGTTTCAAAATCTCTTAGATGAAAGTAAGGGTTATCCGTTGCCTTGAATTTAGGGATGTCAGTGGCGTTGAACTTATGCGGAAGAAGTTCCTTGTCCAGCGAGACCCCCTGTGAACTCATGCCCTGAAATTTATAGTCACTAGATAGCTTTCTCAAACTTTCTTGCATGAGGTTCATTTGTTGTTGCTTCACGGGATCATCGATCTTGAGTGTGAGTAGCTTTAGTGTCTCAGTCACGGTAACCAATTGGTTCCTAAGCTCATTGACTTCTTCTTGAGTTGCCATTATCTTTTTAGCCTTCCTCTTTTGACGAATCGGGTTATCAAAAAGCTAGACCTGAAAAAAGAGGTTGTCCTTGATTAATCGCCCTTCTCTCCTCGACCAAGTACTTTGGAAAAGGAATTTGGGGATATTCATTGTTAATTATTTGACTCAAACTTTATTCAACATGCAATGGATGGAGGAAGTGAAGAAAGATTGGAATGGAATGTGAAGAAAATGTTGTAGATGGGGGGATATGAAGAATTAGGAATAGAATGTACCCCCAACTCAAATGACGGGAAGGTTGACTCATGCATGAACCTAAGATACGGTCATGGTGACATGTGTACTCAAAGTGTGCGCTAAGACTAGTGAGTGTAGGTGACATGTTAAGACTTGTGTCATGACCATGTGGCTAATCTATGTGATTAGACTCAATTAATGACTCGACAAGGTGTTATTGACAGCGAAATTTAACCGAATTAATTAGCAAACTGGTTAATTAGACACTAGGTGATGACTCGATCAATAATCCGAACTGTCAGCAAAACGACAGGACTGGCGTCGCACTGTGTAGTGTAGCGCCAGACGATAGAGCTGTCGCTAGGCGCAACACTCCACAGAGCGGCGCTACAGTCCAGACTTTGGCGCCAATGCTGGAGCTACGATCTGGGACTGTTTTCGGTGTTATTAATCAATTGGGGTATGCCTAAAGTCGTACTAGATCAATTCTGATTAAAATATTAAATTTTATTGACTCAAATTAATTAATTAATTAATTAATTAGGCAAAGTTCTTTAAGTCATTAATTTATTTAATATCAACACAAGTCAAACAAATGGTTAAGAGAAACATAAAATATATGCACAACAAATAATGCACAATTAGTCAAGTAGGCACAATATGATGCAATAAGTTTTCAACCTAACCATGGCTCTAGTTCTCTAAAGTTTGGGATATGGTTTAGTCAATATAGGGTCCATGGTTAATTGTCCAGATGCACCGCGCGGAAGCCTAACCGTGAAGGGTTGGCGCGAGTGGATGGGACACCGCGAGTTTTAGAAAAACTCGCTTCCATGGTTTGGTGAATTCAACATTCTCGGATGTACCCTTTGTTGCACAGAGCGTTCAATCAGGTAGATGGAGCATGAATTCCCAGAGGGTTATGTCCATATGTAGAACACATATGGGTTTCAGAAAAGTGAGAAAAAATTCAATCAGGAAGTAGGATCGAGCAAACAATACGAAAAACTGGTCGAAATTAGAACGCGTATTTCTGGCTCGGTATTGGAGGAATTTGGCGCCAGCAAACAGAGACTGGCGCCAAATTTTAGCTGTAACGCCTGGCACCAATGCTGGCGTCTGGCGCTATAGTTAAAATTATGGCGCCAATGCTCTGGCCCCTGGCGCTACTTCCCACATACCTCAGCAGCTTTCTGTGCTCGATAAAATTTTCCAGTTTCACGCGGTGTTATTACGGTCCTAGTTATGAAAGATATTTCTCAAATTTCCTACGTGTAAAATCCTATGTTTTTAACTCATTACGGATGGTCTTTCCAATGAGATCTTTTTTATGCATATGACAATAATGTTAATCAAAATTACGCACATGAAATACTTAGAACGTCTCAAGTCTCATCCACTCATTCTAAATCATTGCCGAAACAAATTAAGGAATTAAAATAGAAATCCTCCCCAGTGGAGTCACCAAAAACTGTGGGGAATAATTTCAAGCGTTAACCCCTTTTCTTGAACCCCACTATGATCATACACTAAAGTACGGTGGCGTCCAAAAGGGAAGAAGATAGAGCAAAAGAGTCGCCAACAAGTTTTAGGAACTTGTAAACCGTTCACAGGGTGAAGGTTACAACCCTTAACGATCCAAGAGATCGTCAACTCCATAAGGTCTTGAACCAAATAAGGGTTCGGGGATGAAGGTACAAATCCAACCTAAAAGATTGAACCTGCCCTAATAATAGGCCTCTACTTTATTCTGATCGTATTCATGTGCGCTTTTTTATTAACATGCAATCAATAGGATTACCCTAAACCTGTTTATCTATGTTGGTTGAATATAAATGCACAAATAAATATATTATTGGCGATCACTTGAAATTATAATCATATTAACCCTAAAAAAGATTATTAATCATCTTATTAAGCGTGATTACAAGTACAAATTCCCTTTAAACATACATAAAAAGGTGTGATCAAGCAATAAAAATAAATAAGCAACATAATAAATTATCATAATAATGAAACTATAAAAATAATTATAATAAAAAATAATCATCATAACAATCGTAATTATTGAATCATAAAGTATAATCATAATAATAATAATAATCATGATAAAGCATAATAATAGCCAGATCCTAGGCATGATACTAACAAGATTAATAACAAACCCTAGCATGTCACTAAACATTAAAAATCAAATCTTTAACCCTAACATGATAATAATAGTCATAAATATTAGGAAGAACATAAAAGGCATCATACTTTTAATCATAATTAATATTAAAGTTACCCTAGACATGATACTAGGAATCAAAATAACAATCTAAGCATGATCTTTACATCATAACATCAATTAAACAGTAAAGTACTTACTTCGATGCCTCGTACCTCTTTCTAATAACAAAATACGCACGTTAGTAATTTCAAGGAAAATAATAAACAAACAATTAAATTAAATAATTGAAAGAGAGATTTGGGACCAAACCTTCAGAAATTAAACCTTTCACGTCTAAGGCGAAGGCAACTTCAAATATGGCTAGGTGTATCTAAGTCTTGCGAATGCGGAATTTTGTATGTAAAAAGCTAGTTTAGAAAAAGAGAGAGAGAGGGAGAGAGAGAGAGAGTAATCAAGAGAATCTTGATGAGAGTTGGTGAATGATTAAAGAAGAGAATGAGAGAGAGTTGAAAACTAGTTGTAGGTGAATATAATTGAAAACTGGATGTAGGTGAATATAATTGAAAACTGGTTATCGAAAACGGAGTTTTTAATACGTTATTTATAGAGAAAATCAGCCAAAAAGATAATATATCAAAACAGAGTCTGGCGCACCTGAAACAGAGCTAGCGCCAACGCTGGCTTATTGGCGCCAGGCGCCAACATTAGCGCCAGGCGCCAATGCCTGGCGTTAGGCGCTAATCCTGTTTTCGACGCATTTTCTAAAGTCAGATAAATTTTGCCATACAGGAAGATAAAATCATATCTTTTCCTCAAAAATGTTCTTTGATTTTAATTAAAACTCTGAAAAGTCAACAAAAGCCAATTTATAAATGCTAATTAAATTAGGAATGAAAAGAACCTTCTAGAAGAATCTAGAAGACTAAAACCATTCCTAACTGCATTAGGAATGATAAATCATATTAGGCCTTGTCTAAATCATTGGGCCGTATATAAGGCTCAAACCGGGCCCAGTTTAGTAAATTGGTCATAACTTCCTCAATATTCATCGGAATTGGGCTTATAATATATCGTTGGAAAGCTCTTATCAAGCCCCATCCAACTACATCTATTATTGGACCCATATCATGGACCAACCAAACTGGATTGACTGTTTTCTTAAAATAAGTTTTCAAAAACAGAGAGAAGAGAAAATCAATTAAAACTATCCGCAACACTAGACTTTCCACACTTTCACTTCATTCGATTATGATTCGACATGAAAGGTACTCATCACCGGGTTTGATTTTGGGGAGACACAAATGGGTTTCTACACATAGCTTGTATAATTAATTAGTTGGATGCTATAGTTAATTGTCTAGATGATAAGTAATTACTTGGATGATATCTTTGATTTCTATACTAGATGACATGATCTATATATATATTAAAACTCAATGGGAAGCCATGAGCCTGCCACATGTCATCATGGCTAGGCAGATGATGTGGCGCCATGTCATAGTTAAACTCCAACAGTTTGGTCTTTGGATTCCCTCAAGTCTTATAACCCTCAATTTAAGAGAATGTTAAGGTGATTAATCACAACCATTATTCTCTTGATAATTAACTCTCATAACCCTCCATTTAAGAGGATGTTTAAGATGATTATTCACCTCCCCTTTGTTCTTTCATGTTTCTCAATAAATAGAAGAAGCCTTTATTCTGATTTTTATACTTGAAAAATACATCAAGGAGTCTAAATACATTCTCTATTGGGCATAAGTTACTTGACTCAAATCATTCACCCAAAAGTGTCTTTGTTGGGAAGTGATGTGTTAACCTTAAAGAATGTGCCGGTGAATACAATTAAGCACATTGGTTGCGTCGAAAATTCATTTTCAAGTTAGTGATTTTCATCATGACTGTAGGGAATATTTCTAGCATTATCCCAAGCTTGAACCCCACTGTGATCATACACTAAAGTATGGTGGCGTCCAAAGGGAAAGAAGATAGAGTATAAGAGTCGCCAACAAAGTTTAGGAACTTGTAAACCGTTCACAGGGTGAAGGTTACACCCCTTGACGATCCAGGAGATCGTCAACTCCAATAGCTCTGGAACCATGACTGGTAGTTCGGGGATGAAGGTACAAATCCAACCTAAAAGAGATTGAACCTGCCCTAATAATATGCCTCTACTTTATTCTGATCGTATTCATGTGCGCTTTCTGACTAACATGCAATCAATAGGATTAACCCTAAGGCCTTGTTTGGCAAATGGTTGTTGGCTGTTGGCTGTTGGCTGTTGGCTGGTTCACTTGACTTGTTTGAGTGGCTGGAATGTTTGGCTGTTTATAATGGCTTTTGAAATTGGCTGTTTAAGCTAGTTGTTTATAAAAGTGTTTGGTAAATTAATTGTTGGTTGTTGGCTGTTTATTAGATAATTTGTGGGCCAGTAAGCTAAAAGCCAACAAAGAAGCTACTCAAAGTATCTTTTTCATTTTTGGCTTAAAAGCTAGCTTTTTCGCTGACTAAAAAGCCAATTGCCAAACACATTTTTTGGCTGTTTGACCACCTAAAAAAGCCAAAAGCTAACCAAAAAGTCATTAAAAGCCAATTACCAAACATGGCCTAAACCTGTTTATCTATGTTGGTTGAATATTAATGCACAAATAAAACAATTATTGGCGATCACTTGAATTATAATCAAATTAACCCTAAACAAGATTATTAATTATCTTATTAAGTGTGATTACAAGTACCGATTCCCTTTAAAAATGCATAAAAGACGTGATCAAGCAATAACAATAAACATCAAGCAATATAATAATAATCATAATAAATAATAATAATATTCATAATCATGATCATAATAATAATTATAACAATTATAATAATCATAATCATAGAAATAAACATGTTAAAGCTAATAATAGCAAGATCCTAGGCATAGATACTAACAAGATTAATAACAAACCCTAGCATGTCACTAAACATTAAAAATCAAATATATAGCCCTAACATGATACTAACATGAATATTAAGAAGAGAATAGGAAGCATCGCAGGAAACACAATTGTCATATTTGAATTAGAAATTACCCTAAACATGATACTAGGAAGATCAAAATGCCCTAACATGACAGTAGGAATCATAATAACAACCTAGACATGATTTCTATATCATAATAACAATGAAAACAATTAAAGCACTTACTTAGATGCCTCGTATCTCTTTCTAATAACAAAATACATGCGTTAGTAACTTCAAGGAAAATATAAAATCAAAACAATTAAATTAAATAATTGAAATAGAGATTTGGGACCAAACCCTCAGAAATTAAAACCTTTCACGTCTAGGGCAAAGACAACTTCGAACTTGGCTAGGTGTTTCTTGGTCTTGTGAATGCGGAATTTTGTAGAGAAAGGCTAGAGAGTGAGAAGAATTCTTAAAAAGCTAGAGAGAATAAGAAAACTAGAGAATTGATGCTAATTCTTGAGAATTGATGATTGAAAACGGATGATTTAGAAGGCTATTTATAGAGAAAATCAGCCAAACGGATAGAAACACAAATCAGAGTTTCGACGAGAATAAATCAGGTTAGCGCCAGACGCTGAACATTAGCGCCAGGCGCCAAGCATTAGCACCAGGCGCTAATCTCTATCGTCAGGCGCTAGCAATTAATTTCACGCCTTTTCTTAATTCTGATAAAATTTAGCCGTACAGAAGGGCAAAATTGTATTTTCCTCAAACACTTTTTTATTCTGATTAAAACTCCAAAAAGTCAACCAAAGTCAATTTATCAATGCTAATTCTAATTGCATTAGGAATGATAAATCCATATTAGAAGAATCTAGAAGACTAAAATCAATTCTAATTGCATTAGGAATGATAAATCCATATTAGGCTCTCCTCTAGATCATTGGGCCGCATATAAGGATCAAACGAGCCCAGTTTAGCAATTTGGCCATAACTTCCTCATTATTCATCGGAATTGGGCTTATAATATATCGTTGGAAAGCTCTTTTCAATCCCCATTCAATTTCACCATTATTGGACCCTTTCTATGGACCAAACCAAACTGGATTGACTGTTTTCTTAAAATAGGTTTTCAAAAACAGAGAGAAGAGAAAAGAATTAAAAACTATCCGCAACACTAGGTTTGGTTTTGGGGAGACACAAATGGGTGTCTACAACGACACACCGATATTATTCCATTTTTTGTGAAATTATTATCTATTTGATCTTACTTAAATATTTTTATATTATTTGTACTAGACTACTCCTTTATTTACAACAAATGTAACTAATTTAATTTAATTTTTTTGGAAAAATGGAAAAGAAAAATCTAACCTTTTAACTTTTTCCGTAGAAAAATCCAACCTTTAGTTTATTCCTCAAAAATCCATCCTTTATACCCCTCTTTCTCCAACAGGTCCATTTTACCTATGACTTGATTAACAGGTAAACCTTTTATTTTTCCCTCCTTAATCTTTTGTGGGTTACTCGAAATCATGCCTCTCCTTAATAAATTCTCCCAGAAAAAAAAAATTAAACTCCATTTTTATTATTGCGAAAGCTTGAAAAACTCCAGCCTTTCCCTAATTTTTTTTCTGGAATTGGGAGTCTTCGAAGGTTGTATCTTTGTATGCGGAAGAGAAATTGGCAAAAGGAATTCGACATTGCAGTTGTTAAGGTAAATCGAGGAATCCTAAGTCTGTGATTTTACGAATTTGCGAAATTGGAGTGATTTAAGTGGTTGTTTAGTTAGTTATTGTAGTTTAAACTTACTTTTCGTTGATTTAATTATAAAAATTGTTGATGTTTGCCTGAAAATCTACCATAGGGGTAACTTTAAATTGAATAATAATGGTGTTTGGGTTTATTTAAGAGGGCAGTGACAGACTAAAGTCGTAATCACCTAATAAAAAATAATACCTAAATCCACTAACTATGTAGATAGGGAAGAAGGGTCGAACCATAGGGAAACAAGTCAATTTATTCCTAATTAATCAATATAATCTAGATTATCAAGTAACCAATTTGTTATTATAAAAAGGGAACTAAACTACTAGGAGTAAAAGTGGGAAGGAATAAAAATAGGTGGAAAATCAATGAATAAAAGGCCTAGGGCATAGCTTCACCAATAAATAATATTACAGGGTAAGACATAATAATCAATCATCAATGCATCAATTAATCAGATCATAAAGGGCTCTCGCTACTTATTACAATCGCGGAATTAATCTACCGGTATTAAATCTCATCTCTCGAATCTCGACTTAACCATTTATAAATTAACCTGCCTATTGAAACTAGGCCTAAATATCAATCCTCATCTCTCGAATCTCAAATCAATATTGATAAACTCATACATAAAAGACCATCGCTAATCTAGCTGCAAAGCATTAAATCAATCAATAGGAAATTAATCAAGCATTGACAATCAACAACAATAAATTACCCCTTCATATTATTTATGGATCCCTATAAACCCTAGAAAGAAAACTACCCACACGAATTAAATCTAAACTAAACAAAACAATCAAATAACTCATGATGAAAGAAATAAAATAAATAACTGAAATTAAAGTAGAAGAAATCGTTACCAAAGTGATCGAAATTAAAGAGTTGAATTAAGAACAAAGTTGTAGAGAGAGAAAATAATCTAAAAACTAAGTAGAGAGAGAAAGTCTAAGAGAAAGAATAATAGAAGTAAAATAAGAGAGAGAGCGTCTAAAAAACTCTAAAACGTATTTATATTAAAAACTTAATTAATCCAAATTAAAATTAACAAAAAAAATCGCCGAAGTCAGCTCCACAGAAACATACGCCCGGTCGGGCGCCATACCGCCCAATCGGGCTATAAGCGTGGTTCGAAGTGCGCCTACGTAAAAGCATGTTGTGAATATGCTTGGCACTCATAGGAAGTGGGAATTGACATAATACGATTAGGGATAAATAAAGTAGGGAGCCGCCAACAAGTTTTTAAATAACTTGTAAACCGTTCACGGAATCATAAAAGGCAACCACGATTAAGGGACAATGATAGGCAGCGACGATTGACCTGAGAAGGCTACACCCCATTCATAATCCATGAGATTACTAACTCCATATGGTTCAGAACCACGAAAGTAGGATCGGGGATGATGGTGCGAAGTGAGTCATGGAGTCACATTCGCCTGTATTGGCCGCTACTCTATTCTTATAGTGAAAAGTGATTCCTGCAATCTCAAAGGCATGCAAACAAAGATTCAATTTGCTCTAATCTATTAATAAGCTAAATTGGTTGAATATTAATTCAACATATAATTCTAAAATATTAGTGATCACTTGATTAATAACAAGATTAAAAAGGATCCTAAACCGGTTGTCCAAATTATCTTATTAAGCGTGATTTTCAATTACATATTCCCTTTAAACATGCAATATGGTGATCAATAAATAATAATAGAATAAAAATTAATATTGGAAGCAATTTAACAATAAATTTTTAGTCAAATCGAATACAAAATAACCTAATCATGATACTAGCAATAAGAAAATAAAATAAGAGTAATTAAATTAATTAATTACTCACATTCCGCGCGTTCCTTTAAATTGCTATATCATGAATAAATTGTTAGTAACTTCAATAAAAAAATATAAATTAAATGAAAATTAAATTAAATAAATGTAGAGTTAATTTGGTCCAAACCCTTAGTTGTTTGTACCTTTCACGCCTTGGTTTAAGCACGGAACCTCAGATTTAGTATAGACTCCTTGGAGTGCTTAAGGGAAGAATGGTGTAATTAGGAATATAGGTTTAAGGCTTAGAATATGAGAGAAAGAGAGAAGAGAATGATTTTTGGTGTAAAAGAGAGGAGAAGAGAATGATTTAATGCCCCGAACTGCAGAAAGGGGGGGTCCTATTTTTAGAAAAAATGAGCAGAGGGAACACACAGAACCCTAAAAAGATAAAAACCCTAAAAATTTACACCGCGACACGGCAGAGAACACCGTCAGACGGGGAAAAATCCCATGACGCGGGGAAAATAGGAGTGATGTGGGACATATTTGACCTCGGGAAGTGAAAACGCGTAAAGGGTTTACGCGGAAAAGACACGAGAAAATTTCGTGACACGGCATCGGGTAACATGCCACAGTGGATTTTCACGCGAAAATTCTTTGAAAATAGCACCGTGATACGATGTAAACTATCGTGTCACGGCACCAGGCACCATGCCACGTCATCAAGCGTCGTGACACTATGCTTTTATATTGTGCGCGATAATTCTAGTTTTTTACCCGTTTTTAAAATCATCATAATTTTGATCCGTAACTCATAAAAAGGCATATAATATATCATTGGAAAGCTTATCAAGCACCCAATTAGAATTAGGTCAAAATCATTTGTAGATTTTAATATATGGCCGTTTTAGTGGAAGGGTGTCAGTTTTGGGCCGAGTTTAGTGTTTTGCTCATATATTTTTCGTTATAGCTCAGAATTGGGCTTATGATATATGGTTGGAAAGCTTATTTCAAGGCCTATCCAACCAAGTAATAATTGGATCAAAATTATAAGACGAAAAAATTAGTTTCTCTCAGTTTTGCGATGTGGACACAAAAAGTGGATAACAAGTTATGGTTTAGGGAAATGAGCTAGGAAATGGATTGGTTTATGAAATTTATTGGATAGAACATAGATTTAAGCATCCAAATATTAAATACTCAACCCAACCGATAATGGCGGTGAAAGGTGTTCATCATCGGGTTTGGTTTTTGGGAGACATGTTTAGGTGTCTACAAAAGCCCGCCTTTTTGCTATCATGGGCGTCTCTCGCGCCCGGCCAGGCGCGAGATAGGGAAAAAGGTATTCTTCCCCGCCCGGTCGGGCGCGCCTTCGGGCGGAGCCTATTTTGGCCACGCCACACTCTTTACAACTTGGACTTCTCGATTGGGCTCCGATTCTTCGGCCCAATCCGGATTTCCTCTTCGGGTCTTGAATACTCGGTTCAAATGCCTCGGTATCACATGAACCAAGCCCTTAATCACCGGTTCAATGACTCTAACCGGCCCTGGGCTATGAAAACTAGTCGTGCTCCTCCCTCGTAGTTGCTCCATAAAAATCCCGGGAAAATGCTCCAAAGGTGAAAATCCCTACAAAACTCAACCAAAACTACGAAAACACTAGAAAACACCAATTAGTAATAAAAGTAACTCTAAAGAGCCAAAACACTACCAATTATGACTAAGGGACAGGGGTAAAATACTATATAAAATGGACTTATCAGACAATATAACACTTTTGATATTGATCCTGATGAGTTGTGTTGGTATTATATGGAAGAATTAATTGCTAAATGTGGTGATTTCGCAGAAAAATACTTGCTTTATTATTTAGTTCCTAGATTTGATTTTGGGGATGGGTTGAGGAATGTATGTACTTGTAGACACCCATTTGTGTCTCCCCAAAACCAAACCCAGTGATGAGTACCTTTCACGTCGAATCATAATCGAATGAAGTGAAAGTGTGGAAAGTCTAGTGTTGCGGAAAGTTTTAATTTCTTTTCTCTTCTCTCTGTTTTTGAAAACTTATTTTAAGAAAACAGTCAATCCAGTTTGGTTGGTCCATGATAAAGGTCCACTAGTAGTGTAATTGAATAGGGCTTGACAAGAGCTTTCCAACGATATATTATAAGCCCAATTCCGATGAATATTAAGGAAATTATGGCCAATTTACTAAACTGGGCCCGGTTTGAGCCTTAAATGCGGCCCAATGATCTTGGGGAGGGCCTAATATAATTTATCATTCCTAATGTAATTAGGAATGGTTTTAGTCTTCTAGATTCTTCTAGAAGGTTCTTTTCATTCCTAATTCAATTAGCATTTATAAATTGACTTTTGTTGATTATTCAAAGTTTTAATTAAAATTAAAGAGCATTTTTTTAGGAAAGATACGATTTTATCCTCCTGTATGGAAAAATTTATTTGATTTTAGAAAACGCGTCAAAAACAAGAATGGCGTCACATGCCAGGCATTGGCGCCTAGCGCCAGCATTGGCGCCTAGCGCCAGCATTGGCGCCTGGCGCTGACGTTGGCGCCTGGCGCCTATGGCCAATGGTCGGCGCCAACCTCGTTTTGCGTGCGCCAGACTCTGTTTTGTTAATTATATCTTTTTTGGCTGATATCTCTATAAATAACGTATTAAAAACTCCGTTTTCATTCACCTACAACCAGTTTTTCAACTCTCATTCATCAATTCTCTTATTCTCTCTCTCTTTTTCTACCTTGCTTTTCACATACAAAATTCCGCATTCGCAAGATCTAGAAATACCTAGCCATATTCGAAGTTGCCTTCGCCCTAGACGTGAAAGGTTTAATTTCTGAGGGTTTGATTTAATTGTTTTGTTTATTATTTTCATTGAAGTTACTAACGTGTGTATTTTGTTATTAGAAAGAGGTACGAGGCATCAAAGTAAGTGTTTGAATGGTTTTATTTTATATTATGATGTAGAAATCATGTTTATATTGTTATTATGATATTCCTAGTATCATGTTTAGGGAAAAGGTTATAATATCAAATATGCTTATTATGATTCCTGCGATGTCTTTTATTTTCTTCCTAATATTTATGATTGTTATTAGTATCATGTTAGGGTTAAAGATTTGATTTTTATTTCTTAGTGACATGCTAGGATTTGTTATTAATCTTGTTAGTATCACGCCTTTATGCATGTTTAAAGGGAATTTGGTACTTGTAATCACGCTTAATAAGATAATTAATAATATTGTTAAGGTTAATATGATTATAATTTCAAGTGATCGCCAATAATAGTTTTATTTGTGCATTAAATCAAACAAACATAGATAAACAGGTTTAGGGTTAATCCTATTGATTGTATGTTAATTGAAAAGCGCACATGAATACGATCAGAATAAAGTAGAGGCTTATTATTACGGCAGGTTCAATCTCTTTTAGGTTGGATTTGTACCTTCATCCCCGAACCGTTATTTGGTTCAAGACCTTATGGAGTTGACGATCTCTTGGATCGTTAAGGGTTGTAACCTTCACCCTGTGAACGGTTTACAAGTTCCTAAAACTTGTTGGAGACTCTTTTGCTCTATCTTCTTCCCTTTTGGACGCCACCGTACTTTAGTGTATGATTACAGTGGGGTTCAAGCAAGGGGTTAACGCTTGAAATTTATTCCCTACAGTTTTTGGCGACTCCACTGGGGAGGATTTCTATTTTAATTCCTGAAATTGTTTCGGTAATGATTTAGAATGAGTGGATGAGACTCGAAACGTTCTAAGCATTTCATGTGCGTAATTTTGATTAACATTATTGTCATATGCATAAAAAAGATCTCATTGGAAAGACCATCTGTAATGAGTTAAAAACATAGGATTTTACACGTAGGAAATTTAAGAAATATCTTTCATAACCAGGACCAAAATAACACCGCGCGAAACTGGAAAATTTTATCGAGCACAGACAACTGCTGAGGCATGTGGGAAGTAGCGCCAGAGGCCAAAGCTTGGCGCCAGACTTTTAGCCGTAGCGCCAGACGCCAGCATTGGCGCCAGGCGCTACAGTTAAAAACTGGCGCCAGTCTCTGTTTGCTGGCGCCAACTACCCCCAATACCGAGCTAGAAATATGCGCTCTAATTTCGACCGGTTTTTCGTATTGTTTGCTCGATCCTACTTCATGATTGAATTTTTTCTCACTTTTCTGAAACCCATATGTGTTCTACATATGGACATAACCCTCTGGGAATTCATGCTCCATCTACCCGATTGAACGCTCTGTGCAACAAAGGGTACATCCGAGATGTTGAATTCACCAAACCATGGAAGCGAGTTTTTTCTAAAACTCGCGGTGTCCCATCCACTCGCGCCAACCCTTCACGGCTAGGCTTCCGCGCGGTGCATCTGGACAATTAACCATGGACCCTCTATTGACTAAACCATATCCCTAACTTTCGAGAACTAGAGCCATGGTTAGGTTACGAACTCATTGCATAATATTGTGCCTACTCGACTAATTGTGCATTATTTGTTGTGCATATATTCTATGTTTCTCTTAACCGTTTGTTTGACTTGTGTTGAGATTAAATAAATTAATGACTTAAAGAAATTTGCCTAATTATTTAATTAATTTGAGTCAATACAGTCTAATATTTTTAATCAGAATTGACCTAGTACGACTTTAGGCATACCCAGTTGATTAATAACACCGAAAAAAATCTCAGATTGAAGCTCCACCATTGGCGCCAAAATTTGAGCTGTAGCGCCACCCTGTGGAGTGTGGCACCTGGCGACAGCTCTGTCGTCTGGCACCAAGCTACACAGTGTGACGCCAGTCCTGTAATTTGGCCGACAATTCGGATTATTGGTCGAGTCATCACCTAGTGTCTAATTAACCAGCTTGCTAATTAATTCGGTTAATTTTCGCTGTCGATAGTACTTGGTTGAGTCATTAATTGAGTCTAGTAACATAGTCTAGCCACATGGTCATGACACGAGTCTTAACATACCACCTACACTCACTAGTCTTAGCACACACTTTGAGTATATGTCACCATGACCACGTCTTAGGTTCATGCATGAGTCGGTCTTTTCCATCATTTGACCCCGGGGGTACATTCTATTCCTAATTCTTCATACCCCTCCACCTCCATCATTCTTCTTTCACATTCTATTCCAATATTTATTCACTTCCTTCCTCCATCCATTGCATATTGAATAAAGTTTGAGTCAAATAATTAACAATGAATATCCCCAAATTCCTTTTCCACAGTACTTGGTCGAGGAGAGAAGGGCGATTAATCAAGGACAACCTCTTTATTCAAGTCTAACTTTTTAATAAACCAATTCGTCAAAAGAGGAAAGCCAAAAAGATAATGGCAAGTCAAGAAGAAGTCAATGAGCTTAGGAACCAATTAGTGACCGTGACTGAGACACTAAAGCTACTCACACTCAAGATTGGTGATCCCATGAAGCAACAACAAATGAACCTTATGCAAGAAAGTTTGAGCAAGCTATCTAGTGACTATAAATTCCAAGTCATGAGTTCACAAGGGGTCTCCCTGGACAAGGAACTTCTTCCGCATAAGTTCAACGCCACTAACATCCCTAAATTCAAGGCAACAGATAACACTTACTTTCATCTAAGAGCTTTTGAAACTATAATGAACATTAAGGGTATCGATAAGAAGGTTTTCCCCTCTCTGTTCTTTCTATCTTTTGAGACCATTTACCAACAATGGTATTTCTCCCTTGACAAAGAGAAAACTTCTACCTGGGAATCGATAGTAAACGCTTTCATTGATAGGTATGAGTGCAATATTCAAGTTGAAACCGACCATAGACAACTTGAGATGCTAAGACAAAAAGAGAATGAAGGTTTTACTTCCTTCTTTAATAAGTGGAGGGAAACTTCCGCTAAGATGATTGAGGTGCCCACTGAAAAAGAATTTGTGAGGATGTTTATCAAGAATCTTTAAGAGAAGTATTCGAAGCATTTAAAATATCAACACAATCTGAACACTTTCAAGGCCGTTTATGACATCGGAATTGAAATCGAAGATGACCTCGCAAAGCAAAAAGCTACTAACAATAGTAACCACGGTGGCTGGAAAGGAAAGAAGAACGACAATCCTTCTTCTTCCGAAAACGCCCACTCTAGTAACAATGTTAGTACCTTTGATCTCAGTGAAGTTTTAGCCATAGATAACCAAGGATCTAAGAAGCAGCTAAGGAAAGACTTCACCCCATTGGGATGAGCTACGATACTGCCTTCGATCGACTCCATGCCAAAGGACTTATTACTCCCATTGGACCTATTCAAGATCCCGCACCTGAAAAGAGATTGCATAGTTGGTATCCGGACGAACACTGCAAGTACCATCAAGGTAGGGGTCATACTACTGAGAGCTGTTGGAAGCTAAAGGAGGATGTCCAACATTTGATTGATAATATCAAGCTTCCCATGCCTCCAGTTAACAAGAAGAGCGAGTGATGATAAAGGAAACAACACAAGACAAGAGGCGAGCTTCAACGACAAGATTTCGTGACCTCTTTTTTCTATTTCTTTTTTATTTACTCTTTCTCCAATAAGTCTAGCATAGGCACCTTTTCTTTTCCCTTATATTAATTTTTGTAGATTCTTTCTTTTCCTTTAATAAAAATGAGCATTTATTTCCTTATATATGATCATTTCATTATATTGCATAAAAAAAAAAAATCCATGTCGAATTAAGCACAAGGTATACCAATGATTTAAGGCACCCCTTGTAGCCACATCATATCTCCTTTCACCTTTCAAATATGCAATCTTTTCTTCATAAACCACTTTGAGCCTCGTCTAATGATAAACCTTTCTTTATTCAACCTACATCTACCTAACCTCAAGATGGGATGGTGTGTAACTTATGCAATTCTAAAAAAGATGTAATTCAAAAGATCAAAATAAAAATAAGCAAAAATAAAATAATCATAAAAGTGTACAAAAGGGTAAGTGTTCCAATGTCTTTGATATGAAAATATCTTCGATAAGAACACGTCTCAGATTGCGTCTCTTATCGAGTGCTTGGTACCGTGCCTGAGAAACATGAATGCCAAGTGAGTGATAGACCGCATGATCGAGATTGCCCACACTTATTAAAATGAAATAAAAGCTAAAGCAAAAGAAAGAGCTAAAAAAAAGGAGCGAGAAACTTCAAGCATAAAAATATAAAGATTCAAAAGTGAGGTTGCACACCTTGGGGGATTATCTAGGGTCTTAAGCCTTTATACCCTTCTTCTTCAACCTTTAGCCTAACCACGTTACAACCCTTAAAAAGACCTTTTTGAGGTATACACACACTTCTGCGAGGTTCCGCTAGAGCTACGTTCGGCCTGATTCCTAACAGATACATAGGCAACCTCACATCGAGGTGTGACCGTAATAAAAATGCATTCATATTCACATTCACATTCACACACCATGATCATATCAAGGAACCTCCTATTCTCATCCCTATTCACTTAGAGCTAGACTTGGGGGCTTGATCCTTATATCATTAGCTGACCCAGCCTAAGAGTCACCACCATTTGACTCTTTTAACAAATAATATTTTCCCACACACTTAGCTCTTGTGGCCTAGCTTTAGTATCACTTTCACACACATCACAGATACATGACCAAATACTTCCCTTAGGAACCCTTTGTCATGGAATCTTAACACAACGCTGAAGCATGCCTTGTCATATCAACATCACTCGTCAATCATAATTATCATTGCATCACGAAGTATGAAGTGCTTAGCCTCCATGCCTTAGTTATCGAAATACTTTCATCATTGAGTCAACCATTGAAATAGCCTAGGATGGATTAATCCTTGCACCTTGAGAGATAGTATCAAATGACATTTGACTAAGCTCATTCAACATGCATCTTCAAACTTTCGATTCTTTTTCGCGTCTTTCTTTTTCGGGAGAAAGTCGGTACCCTCCACAAAAATGACGGAAATTTTTTGCTTTTTTGCATTTTTGAGTCGCACGATCACATTACTATGCACACACGGGTCACGAGTCACACGTGTCATTTTACTTCGAGTCGAGTCAACCTCGAGTCGGTCAATCACAGAGAGTCAAGTTTATACCTTGAGTCGTGTCAAGTCGATGAGTCAAGCAACATTAAGCCTTAGGTCAACCCTAAGATAATTAAAAATATTGGCAAAGTTCTATAGTCAAAATAAATACAGGTGCAGCAGAATAGGGATGACCCTACTCCAATTCCTGGCGCCAAAAATATCTCAGTAACGACAGAGCTCGAAGCCTCTCAGAAAGGTGATTTCGACCTCATACAGCAACTTCGGGTTCCTTGATACGCTATTTAGCCCATATAAGCAATTTGACATGATTGAGTAGTCGATTTGATTACAACCGCAAGTAAGTGATCGATCTGACGAAAGATCGTCATACTTAGCTTAAAGAGCCTAAGAATTGGCTCACCATGGAGACACCGACATACTGGTTTTAGCGGAAGCCAAGTTCAAGCGAGCTTTAGAGATCGACAAGCATTGGTCTTCGGAAATTTTTCTTCGGAATATTATCGCAACAGCTGAGGATGACTTCAAGTAAAGTTATTTTCGACAGCGTTCGCTAAGATTGTGGAAGTTGTCACCCAAGATTTGAGAAGACAGCACGAGATGGGCGGTCTTCGACGGCATTCGCTAAGATTGTGGAGGTTGTCACCCAAGATTTGAGAAGATAGCACGAGATGGGCGGTCTTCGACGGCGTTCGCTAAGATTGTGGAGGTTGTCACCAAGATATGAGAAGAGTAGTTCATGATGAGGCGGTCTTCGACGACTTCTGCTATGATTGGAAAGGTTGTCACTATGATTCAAGAAAAGGCTCAAGATGTAGCAACATTGATCGACAGCGTTCCCTAGATTGCGGAAGATCGTCAAAACATACAGCAAGATGGCGTTCCATAGATTGTGGAAAGTTGTCAAAAACAAACTGAAGGTGATTTCAAGAGAAATAATCTTCGATAGTATTCCCTTGGACGTGGAATATTATCAATGCGGATGAGGATTTTTTCAAGATAAGCAATCTTCGATGGTATTCCCTCGGACGTGGTATATTATCAAAGCGGAGGAGGATCGTTTCAGGCAAAGCAATCTTCTAATTTGGAAGCAGTTACAGGTGTAGCAGTTTTCAAGCGGGATGGCATTCTCTAGCTTGCAGGAGGTCATCAAAACAATCGGTTACTTTCAGAGACGTGTGCTTGACGGTGCAAGATACACGTTTATTAACTCTTTTATCTTTTTAACTAACGCTAGTTTTGCAGGTTTTGGCGTTGCAAGAATGGTTTAGGATTGCAGAACTTTTTGAATCATTCTCCGTCCCTATCGATACTTTGACTTTCGTTTTTGAAACTTCCGTTTCTCCAAACTAAGTCAAAGTGGGGGCTTCTGTAGACACCCATTTGTGTCTCCCCAAAACCAAACCCAGTGATGAGTACCTTTCACGTCGAATCATAATCGAATGAAGTGAAAGTGTGGAAAGTCTAGTGTTGCAGAAAGTTTTAATTTCTTTTCCATTCTCTCTGTTTTTGAAAACTTATTTTAAGAAAACAGCCAACCCAGTTTGGTTGGTCCATGATATGGGTCCAATAGTAGTGAAGTTGGATAGGGCTTGACAAGAGCTTTCCAACGATATATTATAAGCCCAATTCCGATGAATATTGAGGAAATTATGACCAATTTACTAAACTGGGCCCGGTTTGAGCCTTAAATGCGGCTCAATGATCTGGGGAGGGCCTAATATAATTTATCTTTCCTAATTCAATTAGGAATGGTTTTAGTCTTCTAGATTCTTCTAGAAGGTTCTTTTCATTCCTAATTCAATTAGCATTGATAAATTGACTTTTGTTGACTTTTCAGAGTTTTAATTAAAATCAAAGAGCATTTTTTGAGGAAAGATACGATTTTATCCTCCTGTATGGAAAAATTTATCTGATAATAGAAAACGCGTCAAAAACAAGATTGGCGTCACACGCCATGCATTGGCGCCTGGCGCTAACGCGTTAGCGCCTGGCGCCAATGGCTAGCGCCAACCTCGTTTTGCGTGTGCCAGAATCAGTTTTGTTAATTATATCTTTTTTGGCTGATTTCTCTATAAATAATGTATTAAAAACTCCGTTTTCATTCACCTACAATCAGTTTTTCAACTCTCATTCATCAATTCTCTTATTCTCTCTCTCTTTTTCTACCTTGCTTTTCACATACAAAATTCCGCATTCGCAAGATCTAGTAACACCTAGCCATATTCAAAGTTGCCTTCGCCCTAGACGTGAAAGGTTTAATTTCTAAGGGTTTGGTCCCAAATCTCTCTTTCAATTATTTGATTTAATTTTTTTGTTTATTATTTTCATTGAAGTTACTAACGTGTGTATTTTGTTATTAGAAAGAGGTACGAGGCATCAAAGTAAGTGCTTTAATGGTTTTAATTGATATTATGATGTAGAAATCATGTCTATATTATTATTATGATATTCCTAGTATCTTGTTTAGGGAAAAGGTTATAATATCAAATATGCTTATTATGGTTCCTGCGATGTCTTTTATTTTCTTCCTAATATTTATGATTGTTAGTATCATGTTAGAGTTAAAGATTTGATTTTTATTGCTTAGTGACATACTAGGATTTGTTATTAATCTTGTTAGTATCATGCCTAGGATCTTGATGTTATTATGCTTTAATATTAACATGAACATGATTATGATTATAATTGTTGTAATTTATGATGATTATGATAATGATTATTATTATTATTATTTTGATGATGACTATAATTATTATTTGTGATATTGATTATTATTATGTTGCTTGATATTTATTTTTTATTGCTTGACCACGCCTTTATGCATGTTTAAAGGGAATTTGGTACTTGTAATCACGCTTAATAAGATAATTAATAGTCTTGTTAAGGTTAATATGATTATAATTTAAAGTGATCGCCAATAATAGTTTTATTTGTGCATTAAATCCAACCAACATAGATAAACAGGTTTAGGGTTAATCCTATTGATCTTATGTTAATTGATAAGCGCACATGAATATGATCAAAATAAAGTGGAGGCCTATTATTAGGGCAGGTTCAATCTCTTTTAGGTTGGATTTGTACCTTCATCCCCGAACCCTTATTTGGTTCAAGACCTTATGGAGTTGACGATCTCTTGGATCGTTAAGGGGTGTAACCTTCACCCTGTGAACGGTTTACAAGCTCCTAAAACTTGTTGGTAACTCTTTTGCTCTATCTTCTTCCCTTTTGGACACCACTGTAGTTTAGTGTATGATCACAGTGGGGTTCAAGCAAGGGGTTAACGCTTGAAATTTATTCCCTACAGTACTGATGGTGAGTTTAGGACAATGGCTGAATTCATAGTGAACAGTAGACAATTAGACTTGTATGTGGTGCATGATGATGTTGAGCCTACTGTGTGTGTCCAATCCCAAACTGGATCAACTACCAAAAGTCAGCCCAATGTGTCTCCTGGACTGAAGTCAAAGAAGTCCAATAGGCCCAAAAAAATGACTCCCAAGAGGGTAAGTACATTGACCCAGGATTCAAATGCGGTGGGAGATAAGATTCCTTCCCCTTGTTTTAATAAAGAAACATAATTTCATATGGTCCCCACTCCAACAATTGTAGGGAATATTTCAAGCATTACCCCTAGCTTGAACCCCACTGTGATCATACACTAAAGTACGTACGGTGGCGTCCAAAGGGAAAGAAGATAGAGCAAAAGAGTCGCCAACAAGTTTTAGGAACTTGTAAACCGTTCACAGGGTGAAGGTTACACCCCTTAACAATTCAGGAGATCGTTAACTCCAATAGGTCTTGAACCATGACTGGTAGTTCGGGGATGAAGGTACAAATCCAACCTAAAAGAGATTGAACCTGCCCTAATAATAGGCCTCTACTTTATTCTGATCGTATTCATGTGCGCTTTCTGACTAACATGCAATCAATAGGATTAACCCTAAACCTGTTTATCTATGTTGGTTGAATATTAATGCACAAATAAAACTATTATTGGCGATCACTTGAATTATAATCATATTAACCCTAAATAAGATTATTAATTATCTTATTAAGCGTGATTACAAGTACAAATTTCCTTCAAACATGCATAAAAGGTGTGATCAAGCAATAACAATAAATATCAAGCAACATAATAATAATAATAATAATAATAATAATAATAATAATAATAATAATAATAATCATAATTAATCATAACAATTATAAAAATAATCATGTTAAAGCATAATAGCAAGATCCTAGGCATGATACTAACAAGATTAATAACAAACCTAGCATGTCACTAAACATTAAAAATCAAAGCTTTAGCCCTAACACGATACTATTAGGAAAGACAATAAAAGGCATCACAGAAATCATAATTGGCATTATATTCTTTACCCTAAACATGATACTAAGAATTTATTGTTGTCACCCTAAACATGATATTAAGAAAAATATCCTAACATGATACTAGGAATAAAAATAACAACCTAGACATGATTTCTATATCATAAAATCAATAAATCAATTAAAGCACTTACTTGGATGCCTCGTACCTCTTTCTAATAGCAAAATACACACGTTAGTAACTTCAAGGAAATTAATAAAATCAACAATTAAATTAAATAATAATAATAGAGATTTGGGACCAAACCATCAGAAATTAAAACCTTTCACGTCTAGGGCGAAGGCAACTTCAAATATGGCTAGGTGTATCTAAGTCTTGCGAATGCGGAATTTTGTATTTGAGAAAAGCTAGTTTAGAAAATAGAGAGAGAAAGTAATCAAGAATATCTTGATTAGAGTAGGTAAGAAGAAATTGGTGAATGAAAACGGAGTTTTTTAGGAGGCTATTTATAGAGAAAATCAGCCAAAAATATAAAAAAAAAATCAAAACAAAGTTCCTGACGCATAAAACGAGATTAGCGTTAGACGCTGACATTAGCGCCAGCGCTAACGCTAGCGCCAGGCGCCAAGCTTAGCGTCAGGCGCCAAGCTTAGCGTCAGGCGCTAATGCTGGCGTTTGGCGCAGACTAAAATATTGACGCGTTTTTTAAAATCAGATAGAAATTGCCGTACAGGAGGATAAAATCGTATTTTCCTCAAAAACATTCTTTTGTTCTGATTAAAACTCTAATAAGTCAACAAAAGTCAATTTATCAATGCTAATTAAATTAGGAATGGAAAGAACCTTCTAGAAGAATCTAGAAGACTAAAACCATTCCTAATTGCATTAGGAATGATAAATCTATATTAGGCCTTCCTCTAGATCATTGGGCCGCATATGAGGCTCAAAGCGGGCCCAGTTTAGTAAATTGGCCATAACTTCCTCAATATTCATCGGAATCGGGCTTATAATATATCGTTGGAAAGGTCTTTTCAAGCCCTATCCAACTACACTATTATTGGACCCATATCATAGACTAACCAAACTGGATTGGCTGTTTTCTTAAAATAGGTTTTCAAAAACAAAGAGAAGAGAAAAAAAATTAAAACTATCCGCAACACTAAACTTTCCACACTTTCATTTCATTAGATTACGATTCGACGTGAAAGGTACTCATCACTAGGTTTGGTTTTGGGCAGACACAAATGGGTGTCTACAGAAGCCCCCACTTTGACCGAGTTTGGAGAAACGCAAGTTTCGAAAACAAAAGTCAAAGTATCGATAGGGACGGAGAATGATTCAAAGCGTTCTGCGATCCTAAATCATTCTTGTAACGCCGATACCTGCAAAATAACATTAGATAAACAGATAAAAGAGTTAAGAAACGCGTATCTTGCACCGTCGAGCACATGTCTCTAGGGGGTAACCGATTGTTGCATTTTTCTGTTGTGACAACCTTCCACAATCTATGGAACGCCATCTTTTTGTTTTGACGATCTTCCGCAAGCTAGATAATACCGCCCGAAGACTGCTACGCTTGTAACTGCCTCCATTTTCTGCTGTGATAGTCTTCGAAAAGATCACTGCTTGTTGATCCTTAATGCTGCTATGCTAGTACGTCGGCGCTTTGTTGCTTGTGAACCAGTATGTCGGTGCTTTTGCTGTGATGACAATCCTCTTTTCTTTGGGAATAGTTGCCAACAAAACTCTTGTATAATGTATGAAAATCCAATGTAGGGAAAGTTGTCAATGCTACGTAACAATCCGTCATTGAAAATGTTGCTACGATGAAGCGACAATCCGTATCTCGGAAAATTTGCCAAAATCCAATTTTTTGGGAAAAGTTGCCAATGCTTCATAACAATCTGTCATAAGAATTTTTCTACGATCGACAATCCACTTCTTGGAATATAACTCTTGAAAGAAATCCACCTTGGAAATTTTCCAACGCTATGCGACGATCCTTTTAGGAAATTATTGCCACTATTGACAATCCGCGTCTTGGAACATTTGCCAAAAAAGAGTCGACCGACAATCCACTTCGGGAAAATTTGCCACTTACTGAAATAAATGACAATCCACGTTGAGGAACCTTTGCCGAAATTTATGATGAATAGAGACCTACAACAATCCTTTGGGAAATTTTGCCATAGGGAACTGGGTGTATGACAATCCAATCTCGGAAAACTTGCCAGCGATGACAATCCGAACTTGAAAAAAATTGCCAAACAGAGAAGGAGCACGACAATCCACGCTTGGAAACTTTGCCAGAGATGACAATCCAATCTTGGAAAAAATTGTCGTTTGAAGAAGATGCAAGACAATTCATATTTGGAAATATTATCAGTTGGGGATGACAATCCAATTTTTGGAAAAAATTGTCGTTTAAGAAGAATGCGCGACAATCCATATTTAGAAATATTTTCGTTTAAGAAGAATGCGCGACAATCCGTATTTGGAAATATTGTCGTTTAAGTGCTTGCTTTTAAACCGATACGTTGGTGCTTGTAATGAGCCAGTGTTTTAGGCGCTTAAGCTAAGTGAGACGATTTTTTATGAGGTCAATCACTTACTACGATTGTAATCAAGCCGACTACTAATCATGTCAATTTTCTTATAGGGGCTAACTGGCATACCAAGGAACTCGAAATTGTTGTATGAGGTCGAAATAACCATTCTGAGAGGCTTCGAGCTCTATCGCTGCTGAAATATCTCTAGCGTCAAGAATTGGCTCTGTCACCAGACGTTGGGATCTAGAGTCAGGCGGTGATCTCTGTTACCAGACGTTAGATGTTGTTGCCAGACGACAACCTTGTCGTCTGGTGCTGGAGTTGGGTCTTCCCGATTCTTCTCTTGCTGCCGCTGTTGCTTGGTTTTGCTCCGAACTTTGAGCTTGGTCGTTTCCTTTCAACCAAATCCGCTCAAATCAAAATTAAAGCTCTTCATCTCTAATTTACTGATCCATGTAACTCCTCTTATCTTGGAGGAATCTCTTGTGTCACATTCGCGGTTTTTTCGAAAAAAATCCGGGAAAGTTCTCGCTTGCTAGGATGCACCTGCATTTATATCTTTGACTATAGGACTTTGCTTATCTTTCTTTAGGGTTGACCTAAGACTTAGAGTTGCTTGACTCATTGACTTGACATGACTCAAAGTATAAACTTGACTCGCTGTGATTGACTCGAGGTTGACTCGACTCAAAGTGTTTGACACATGTGTTAGACTCAAATCAAGGTGATATGACACGATATGACTCAATGTGTACATGACTCGTATGTGCATTATAATGTGATTGTGCGACTCGAAAATGCAAAAAAAAGTGAAAATTTTCCGTCATTTTTGTGGAGGGTGGTGACTTTCTCCCGAAAAAGAAAGACGCAAAAAAAGAATCGAAGTTTTTGAATGTATGTTAATGAGCTTAGTCAAATGTTGTTTGATACTATCTCTCAAGGTGCAAGGATTAATCCATCCTAGGCTATCTCAATGGTTGACTCAATGATGAAAGTATTTGGGTAACTTAGGCACGGAGGCTAAGCACTTCATACTTTGTGATGCAATGATTATTATGATGAGTGATGTTGATATGACAAGGCATGCTTCAACGATATGTTAAGATTTCATGACAAAGGGTTCCTAAGGGAAGGATTATTTGGTCATGTATCTGTGATGTGTGTGATAGTGATTCTAAAGTTAGGCTGCAAGGGCTAAGTGTGTGGAAAAAGATTATTTCAAGAAGAGTCAAATGATGGTGACTCTTAGGCTAAGTAAGCTAATGATGTAGGGATCAAGCCCCCAAGTCTAGCTCTAAGTAGATAGGGATGAGCATTGGAGATCCCTTGATATGATCATGGTGTGTGAATGTGAATATGAATGCATGTTTATTACGGCCGCACCTCAATGTGAGGTTGCCTACGTATCCGTTAGGAATCAGGACAAACGTAGCTCTAGCCCAACCTCGCACAAGTATGTGTATACCTGAAAAAGGTCTTTTTAAGGGTTGTAACGTGGTAAGGCTAAAGGTTATAGAAGAAGGGGATAAAGGCTCAAGACCCTCGATAAGCCCCAAAGGTGTGCAACCTTGCTTTTTAATCTTTATAATTTTATGCTTGAGGCTTTTAATTCCTTTTTAGCTCTTTTTTTTGCTTTAGCATTCATTTTATTTTCATAAGTGTGGGCAATCCCGATCATGCGGTCTATCACTCACTTGGCATTCATGTTTCTCTAGCACGAAACCGAGCACTCGATAAGAGACGCAATCTAAGACGTGTTCATATCAAAGACATGTTTATGTCAAAGACATTGGAACACTCGCCCTTTTGTACACTTTTATTTATTTATCTCTTTTTTTATTTATTTTGATCTTTTGAAATCACTCAAGATTTTTATGAAATTGAAAATTGCATAAGTTGCACACCATCCCATCCCAAGGTTAGGTAGATATGGGTTGAAAAATTAAAGGTATATCGTTAGACGAGGCTCAAAGTGGTTTATGAAGAAAGGATTGTAAATTAGAGAGGGGAAAGGCGATATGATGTGGCTACAAGGGGTGCCTCAAATCATTGGTATACCTTGTGTTTTGTTTGACATGGATTTTTTTTTTTAATGCAATGTAATGAAATGATCATATGCAAGAAAATAAATGCCCATTTTATTAAAGGAAAAAGAAATAATCTACAAAATTAATCTAAGGGGAATAAAGAGGTGCCTATGCTAGAATTATTGGGGAAAGGGTAAATTAAAAAGAAAAAGAAAAGGAAAAAAAAATCATGAAATCTTGTCGTTGAAGCTCGCCTCTTGTCTTATGTTGTTTGCTTCATCATCACCCAGTCTTCTCGCTAGCTAGAGGCAATGGGATTTTGTTTGCTTCTATGAGATCCTGAATGAGATTTTGAAACCTATAGCATTCATCAGTGGTATGACCGATTCCTCGATGGTACTTGCAATAGGAGTTGGGATTCCATCTCGAAGATTGATTTTCTGGCGTTGGATCCTCGGTAGGGCCAATAGGTTTGATTTATCCTTAATCGTAGAGACGGTCGAAAGCAACATCGTTGGTCATTCCAATGGGTGTGAGTTCTCTCCTAGGTTTCTTTTTATATCCTTGATTTCCCATGGCTAAGACACCATTATGGTCAAAGGTACTAACATTATTACTAGAGTGGGCGTTTTTGAAAGAAGAAAGATTGTCGTTCTTCTTTCCTTTCCAGCCACCGTGGTTACTATTATTAGTAGCTTTTTGTTTTGCGAGGTCATCTTCGATTCAATTCCGATGTCAAAAAACGGCCTTGAAAGTATTCATATTGTGTTGATATTTTAAATGCTTCGAATTCTCTTGGAGATTCTTGATAAACATCCGATCCTCAAAGATTCTTTTTCGGAGGGCACCTCAATCATCTTAGCGGAAGTTTCCCTCCATTTATTAAATAAAGAAGTAAAGCCTTCATTCTCTTTTTGTCTTAGCATCTCAAGTTGTCTATAATCAGTTTCAACTTGAATATTGCACTTATACCTATCAATGAGAGCATTTACCATCGATTCCCAGGTAGAGGTTTTCTCTTTGTCTAGGGAGAAGAACCATTGTTGACAAACGGGTTCAAGAGATAACAAAAACAAGGAGTGAAAGACTTTCTTATAAATCCCCTTAATGTTCATCATAGTTTCAAAGGCTCTTAAGTGAAGGTAAGGATTATCTGTTACCTTGAATTTTGGGATGTCGTTGGCATTGAACTTATGCGGAAGAAGTTCTTTGTCCACCAAGACCCTTGTGAACTAATGCCCTGAAATTTATAGTCACTAGATAGCTTGCTCAAGCTTTCTTGCATGAGGTTCATTTGTTGTTGCTTCACAAGGTCATCAATTTTGAGGGTTAAAGCCTTTAACACCTCAGTCACGTTAGTCAATTGACTCCTAAGTTAATTAACTTCCCCTTGAGTTGCCATTATCTTTTTAGCCTTCCTCTTTTGACGAATTGATTTATCAAAAAGTAAGACTTGAATAAAGAGGTTATCCTTGATTAATCGCCCTTCTCTCCTCGACCAAGTACTGTGGAAAAGGAATTTTGGGGATATTCATTGTTAATTGTTTGACTCAAACTTTATTCAACATGCAATGGATAGAAAAAGGTAGAAAAATGAGGGTGGTGATATGGAGAAAGCATGTAGATGAAGATATGTGGAAAATTAGGAATAGAACGTACCCCCAACTCAAATGACAGATAAAACCGACTCATGCATGAACCTAAGACATGGTCATGGTGACATATACTCAAAGTGTGTGCTAAGACTAGTGAGTGTAGGTGACATGTTAAGACTCGTGTCATGACCATGTGGCTAGACTATGTGACTAGACTCAATTAATGACTTAACAAGGTATAATTAACAGAATTAATTAGCAAACTGTTTAATTAGACATAAAGTGATGACTCGAGCAATAAACCGAACTGTCTCCAAAACGACAAGACTGGCGCCGTACTGTATAATGTAGCGCCGGACGACAAAGCTGCCGCCAGGCGCTACACTCCACAGAGTGGCGCTGTTGTCCAAATCTCGGCGCCAGTGCTTAAACGTTGATCTGGAACTGCTTTCGGTATTATTACTCTACAGGGTATGCCTAAAGTCGTACTAAGTCAACTCTGATCAGATTATTAGACTCTAATTACTGTAGGGAATAATTTCAAGCCTTAATCCCACTAGCTTGAACCCCACTGTGATCATACACTAAAGTACGGTGGCGTCCAAAAGGGAAGAAGATAGAGCAAAAGAGTCACCAACAAGTTTTTTAAGGAAGTTGTAAACCGTTCATAGGATGAAGGTTACACCCCTTAACGATCGAAGAGATCATCAATTCCATAAGGTCTAGAACCAAATAAGGGTTCGGGGATGAAGGTACAAATCCAACCTAAAAGAGATTAAACCTGCCCTAATAACAGGCCTCTACTTTATTCAGATCGTATTCATGTTCGCTATTTAATTAACAAATGCAATCAATAGGATTACCCTAAACCTGTTTATCTATGTTGGTTGGATTTAATGCACAAATAAATCTATTTTTGGCGATCACTTGAATTATAATCACAATTAACCCTAAACAAGATTATTAAATATCTTATTAAGCGTGATTACAAATACCAATTCCCTTTAAACATGCAATAAAGGCGTGATCAAGCAATAAATATCAAGCAACATAATAATCATAATCATGAATAATAATTATAATAATCATAATAATAATATCATAAAAATAAACTAATCATCATCAAAATAATAATAATAATAATAATATTCATAATCATCATAAATTATAACAATTATAATCATAATCATGTTCATGTTAATATTAAAGCATAACAATAGCAAGATCCTAGGCATGATACTAACAAGATTAATAACAAACCCTAGCATGTCACTAAGCAATAAAAATCAAATCTTTAGCCTAACATGATACTAACAATCATAAATATTAGGAAGAACATAGGAAGCATCGTAACAATCATATTTAATATTAAAAATACCCTAGACATGATACTAGGAATATCATAAGAACAATGAAAACATGATTTCTACATCATTATATCAATAAATCAATTAAAGCACTTACTTTGATGCCTCGTACCTCTTTCTAATAACAAAATACACACGTTAGTAACTTCAAGGAAAATAATAATCAAAACAATTAAATTAAATAATTGAAAGAGAGATTTGGGACCAAACCCTCAGAAATTAAACCTTTCACGTCTAGGGCGAAGGCAACTTCGAATATGGCTAGGTGTTTCTAGATCTTGTGAATGCGGAATTTTGTATTTGAAAACAAGTTTTAGAAAAAGAGAGAATGAATGAAAGAGAGATGAATGCTAATTAAAACTGATTGTAGATCATGAGAATTGGTGAATGATTAAGAGAGAATTAGAGAATTAATGATTGCGAATGAAAACTGATTGTAGGTGAATGATGGATGTAAATGATGAATGAAAACAGAGTTTTTAATACGATATTTATAAAGAATATCAGCCAAAAAGATAAAATATCAAAACAGAGTCTGACGCACAGAAAACAGAGCTGGCGCCACCCTTGGCTAGCTGGCGCTAGGCACCAACACTAGCGCCAGGCGCCAATGGCTAGCGCCAGGCCTGGTTCCAGGCGCCAAGGCCTAGGGTTAGGCGCCAAGCATATTTCCAACGCGTTTTCGAAAATCAAATAAGTTTACCGCACAGGAGGATAAAATCATATAATTTCCTCGAAAATGCTATTTGATTTTGATTAAAACTCTGAAAAGTCAACAAAAGTCAATTTATCAATGCTAATTGAATAAGGAATGAAAAGAACCTTGTAGAAGAATCTAGAAGACTAAAACCATTCCTAATTGCATTGGGAATGATAAATCACATTAGGCCCTCCCCTAGATCATTGGGCCGTACATAAAGCTAAAAACGGGCCCAGTTTAGTAAATTGGCCATAACTTCCTCAATATTCATCGGAATTGGGCTTATAGTATATCGTTGGAAAGGTCTTTGCAAGCCTGATGGGCGTTAGAACGGTCGTACATTCCACACTCAATAAAACACATTTATTAACAAACACCTTACAAACCAAGCATAATGACAAGTAAGAGTTCGGTCCACAAGGAACGGGATATGATTGCCAAAGATCTTTACACTTAAGCTAACTCGAAGTCAATTGGTGAATTGGGGTTCGTTAAGAAGACAAACAAACTATGGTTCTAAATCAATGAATTAAAGATACTAGGGAATGAGATCCACTCAACCAAGGCAAATAGGCAAACGGGGAGTAAAATAGACAAGATATAGCAAGGACTATATGTAAAATCAACCTCATGCAATTAGAAAACAACTCACACTACTAAACTTAGATTCCTCATTAGTTTAGCAATAGATGATACATAATCAAATTACAATAAGTAATGACGTACTCAATTTACACTTCCATGTCAAATTAGGCATATCATACTATCAAGCTCCTTAGTCAAGGGTAGTTAACCTATCATGAGGAATTAACAAGCAATCTCATACTATCAAGCTCCTTAGTCAAGGGTAGCTAAACCTATCATGAGGAACTAACAAGCAATCTCATATAATCAATTTAATTGCAATACAAACATCAATGCTTCTCCCACATTTACATAGTTAACCCAAAAGGTCGAGCTTCACCCAACCCCTAGCAAGAAGACTACTCACAACTCATGTTTATCAACATGCAATCAAGAATTAGGGTTCTAAATACTTTAATAATTGGGGAAAAGTGGTTAACAATTGAAATAACTATCATCCAATAACAAATTACCAAGAACTAAGAAGATTTAAATAACATGCAAATACCAAATAAAATCTGAAATTAAAAGGAAGAAGGTTGGAGAAATTACTAATTGAAGCTTCAAATGTTGAATACAAATTGCCAAACTTTGAGAATAATTCTTGAATTTCACTAATACAATGATTTGATTTGATGAAAACTAAGCTAAATTAATCCTAAGGAATGTTTCAAACTAAGAGAGGTTTCTGAAAACTAGGCTACTGTACCCCCTTTCTAAATGAGCTAAAGGGGAAGTATTTATACTCCCCGAAACACATAGGGAAATCCGTCAAAAGAAAACGGATTCCCAGAGAGGAGCGCCCGCTCCTAAGCTGGGAGCGCCCGCTCCTTTCGGCTGCACGCCCTCTCCAGAATGCTTCAATGAAGGATCAGATTTGAAAGTGTCAGGGAGGAGCGCCCGCTCCTCACATGATGCACGCCCGCTCCCCTGTTCCAGCAGCATAGGCAGATTCAATCTTCAAAGGGAGTAGCGCCCGCTCCTGGTGAGGAGCACGCCCGCTCCTAACAGCACCTGAACTTGGGCATAATGTGGCTAGAGTCGAGGAGCGCCCGCTCCATGAGAGGTGCACGCCCGCTCCTAACAGCACCTGAACTTGGGCAGAATGTGGCTAGAGTCGAGGAGCGCCCGCTCCATGAGAGGTGCACGCCCGCTCCCCTGGAGCGCCCTCTCCAATCTTCAATCCTCTTGTCTTAAACACGATTCATGCACCGAAAGCCTGCCTAATTGAGTCCATAGACCTGCAAAACATGGACAAACACAAACCAAGAGGGGGGGAAAGCCGAGACAAAACATTTTCATTCAAAATTGGGTTAGAAAGAGGGGAAATGATCGCAAAATCGGGTTTAAATTTACACAATAAGTGGTCAAATAAACCACTTATCAAATCCCCCCAAGCTAGCCAAATGCTTGTCCTCAAGCAATTCACATTGCCCAAAAACAAACCCTAAGATCAATTTGCTCAAAGAAAAGCACATGCATAGATATGAGAATCCTTAAGCAATAAAACTCGAGCATGAGGTATATGCCTAAGATCAACCACGGTCATGACTAGCCAAGGCCTATCTAACCTTCCCGAATGTACTCAACTTTGGTCCATTCAACCAATCTTACCGCGTCCCCAACACAAAGTTCAAATTCCCCTTAATGGTAATGTCTCATGACTCCTCGAAGGAGCCGAAAGAAAAATAGACCAAAGAAGGTTTAGAGCACTCGACATCTCAATGATAAATACCCTCTCCATATGCTTGTGAACCAACTCCCTCCACCGTCTATGGCTTCAACTATTCTACTAACATTACAAGACTCAAGGAATACGGCACAAAGTTAAGGCATAGAGAAAACTAGAAGTGCTTTGCAATTAAAGTCAAGCTAAGATATATAGCACTAAGAGAAAACCTAAAGAGGTTTCTAACTTTGACCCAAAATACAAACTATGAATAAACTTGAAACAAAAACGCACCCCCAAGCTTGTTTAATCGCTAGGGTGGTGGCTATTCATCACTTCTTTCCTTTTTTTTCAAACTTGGGCATTTACATCACAAACTATTATTTATAACAATTTAAAGATTGAACTAAGGAAACAAGAATGACATGCCTTAACTTTGTGCGAATGAACAATACATAACAACTTCATATTACTAAGAGTAGTTTAGGCCGCAATCTTGGGAGTCAGGACTCAAGTTCTCGATCTAGGTACTAAATCAAAGAGGATCCTCGCCACTCATTCAAAATGTAGTAGGCTTGAAAAAAAAAATATTACAACCTCACTTTTGGGAACAATGTGGGATCAATTACTACCTTTCGGGGTTCAAATTCCTTTGATATGGGCGACTCCATCTTACCACAAACCTAGACTTTAAGTTTCGCACATTCGGGAAAGTTATTCTCACACTAGCCTAAACTAACCAATTCTATGTTCCACCAAGGGCATCTAAACCATGCTCGAAGTTTTATTACGAAAAGAAAACAAACATCCACCACATACAATTCAATATCATCATTGCAAACCGATCAAAGGCAAACAAAATCCCTTTTTTTTTCTTTTTTTTTTTTTGGAAAAAGGTTGAAAATGGGGGAAAGAGAAACTAATTAAAGAATTTGGATATTAGGGATTTGGATATTAGGGAATTTGGATATTAGGGAATCTGGATGTTAGAGGGGTTAGAGGATAAGAAAAAGAAATTTGGATATTAAGGGAAATCATCATCAAAATTCATCATCAAGCAAGACCAAGAACAATGCCAATCAACCATGATACCAACCAACAATCAAACCAACCAAAGCATGATAATATCAAAGCCATAGATAAGATGCTCCAAATAGCACACTCATAAAGAGAAGTGAGACAAAAACATCAATATGCAATTGTTCTAGCCTAGGCATGCCATAAAAACGTGAAAAGGGTAACAACCAACCTAATATAGGCATGCAAACTAGAACATAGTACCTTATGAATCCTACCACAAGTCCCAAAGGCTAGACTAAGCCTTTCATGCCAAACATTCCACATACAATCTCAAATTTCTCCATACATAGCACAAAAGGCATCACAAGAAAGCACATTTCCTATCAAAACCGAAAACTACCCTAGACACAAAGACCCCAAGACTTCCCCCAAGCTAGACATTTGATTACCGTTCCCACGATAGATGGACACAATGAGAAACATCTCCCCCCCAAGCCAGAACTCGACACCGGCCTCGGTGTTACACATGATGGGAAAAGAAGAGAAGGGAACGGTAAAAACAAATGTCTAAAGGCTACTCCCGATCATCCTCCCTAGGCGGTGATGGCATGTAGTTATAAATGAGGTCTACATCGCCGGAAAAGGAAGGTTGATCCACGTATGGAGGAAGATCATAGTTGGGGCTACTACGATAGTGACCGTAGTCCGGTGCATTACTAGTGCCCCACCCACCATCATACCCGGGTGGACACCCGAAGTATCCTCTTAAGGGGTGGTTATCGATTTCCTCGGGAGTCAATTACCACATGTCTCGGGGACGTGGTAATAAGAAGGGTCCCCCCTAAAATCACAACCCCCGGGTTGTGTATAATCGTAGGGAGGAAAGGATCGTAGCTCCGAAATGGAGCTACGAGGTCCTTGCCAATAAGAGTAGGTGGGTTGGTTGTTGTTCCAACCCGCAACCGGCCCCTCTTGAACGGGGCGGTTAGGATAGTTGACATAGGGGAGAAAGTCTCCCCTCTCAACTTGGCTTTGATATGTCATTTGAGACACATAACTTTGATATTCATTTTCGTGGAGGATTCTTTGGTTGGAAAGATTTAGGCGGTGAAAAGCCGATTCAAGGTCGAAGGAGGAAGAAGAAGAAGAAGAGGAGCCGCCGAAAAACCTAGGAGCAGTAGAAATACTATGGCGACGAGGTTAAGATGGTTGGTCAGGGTTGGGAACATTCGCGGGGAGTGGCTCAATTGGCACTTGCCAAGTGTTCCCCACGGTGTTCATTACCGCCGCATTAGGGAGAAAGCAACGGTGCTTACCCTTGACCAACCAAGAGTATGTGGTGACATTGCCACGGATCTCCACAAGCATTTGCATTGAGGCAAGTCCGACAAGGTCAAGGACATTGGACCCGTTCACCGGGGTTAATTGCTCAACCCAATTAGCGAAACCCAAAGCCTTGGAAATTATTGTGATCATGCCACCACATTTTATCTTCCCTCTAAACTCCGTACTTCTCTTAATCTCAAGGCACCTTTGGATAAACAAGTATCCCATGTTCACATTACCCTCAAGGTCCCCCTCAAATCGGGAAGCTATAAAAAGGCATTTGATCTCCTCTTTTGTTAGCTTCCCGAGATCTTGTTTCGAGAAACAAGCGTACCCCATAATTCTCATGAATATACGGAGTACGGGGTGGACAATGTGGCTAGCGTGGCTAGACCGGGTGGTGAAATTAGGATACTCCGCGATAGTATTCCACCAATTTTGCTCTTCGTAGCTAGAAAGGTAGAAACTATCGGGGTTGTCTATTTGATTATACACGGGCCACTCAAATATTTCATTGAGGCGAGTTAAGGTTAGAGTCTTTTCTTGATTGAAAAGTCTAAACTTAATTTCGCACTCAAGAGGCTCTCCCTCACCATTGATTCGGCGCATGGTTAAGGTTGAAAGGAACTCGAGAGTGATCGATTCGTAGGTTAGCTCCCTCTTCTTGAGGTAGTTTAACCATCCGAAATTATCGACCACTCGCCGAATTCCTTCATCTATCCCTAAAAGATGGCAAGTTGATTGGTCGTAAAATCTTGTTGGAAGGATTTTTCGTTTTGAAAGCTCGGAGTGATACTTTTTAAATTTTTCGGGGATTCTAATGGGAGGAGGAGCATTGTCTTGGTTTTGAGTTTGGTTTTGGTTTTGGTTTTCGGATATTTGGATGCTGGAAGTCTTTCTTTTCTTTCCTCCCGCACCTCCAAATAATCTTAGCACCATCTTGACAAAATTTGGAAAAAGGAGTAAAAAGGGTTCACTCAAAACTCCTCACACAAGCACCAAAATTCAACAAACACAACCTCCTTAACTTCAAATCCCCCAAATTAAACCAAGGTACCTGCTCACAATTCAATAATAATTCCACACAACCAACCAACAATCTTAACACAACAATTCTCACACAAAAATTCACAAATTCACAAATTATAATTAATTTTTCATGCACAAGCCATTCCCTTACTCCACAATTATCCACAAAAACCAACAATTTAATTATCAAAGGCAAGAAAATTTGTTTAAATCACCTAATCATGCAACTAATTACACAACAATCATGAAATAAACAAATTGAGAGAAATATTGAAGAAAAACCCTTAGGTTTAAGAGGGAAAGTGAAGTAAGGAAGAAAATTATACCACTTTGAGTATGAAAATACTCTAAAATCCTCCAATTTCCTCAAATTCCTCCTTTACTAGCAAGCTTGCCCCCTTTCCCTATTGATTTTCTTCAATTCCCACTTGTGGGTCTTCGAAATTTTTGCCCAAATTTTTATGAAATTATGGTTTTTGGAGAGAGAATTTGATGTAGATTAAGAATTTGTGAATTTCGGTTAAAGAAAGTTGAGATTTGATAATGAAAATGAAGAGAGAAGTTGGAGAATATGAGGTTTTTAGAGAGGGAAGTAGATGGGAAGGAGGAGAGAGAGTATGAATGTTTGAATGAGAGGTGAGAAATGATGGGTAAAGTGATTAAAAGAGAGATAAGTTCCTCTTTTTTTTTTTTACCCGGACAGGTAGGAGCGGGCGTGCAGAAGGGTAGGAGCGCCCGCTCCTAACTGAGAAAGAGTTGCTGCCTGTTTTAAAACCGTGTTGGAGCGGGCGTGCAGAGATGTTGGAGCGCCCGCTCCAAGCCGAAGTTGAGAATCTGACTTTCTAACCCAGCAAGGAGCGGGCGTGTAGGTGAGTTGGAGCGCCCGCTCCTGAAATCAATTTTGGCTACGGCATTTGACAGGAGCGGGCGTGCAATGATAGTGGAGCGCCCGCTCTAATGCTATGTTGGAAACCTATTTGCTAACCCAGACAGGAGCGGGCGTGCAGTTGAGTTGGAGCGCCCGCTCCTACCAGTCTTGAAGCCTACTGTTTCGTACATTGAGCTTGGAGCGGGCTTGCAGTTGTGTTGGAGCGCCCGCTCCTACCAGTCTTGAAGCCTACTGTTTCGTACATTGAGCTTGGAGCGGGCTTGCAGTTGTGTTGGAGCGCCCGCTCCTAGCTGGTGACAGCTTCCTGTTTTGTTTTCTTCGGCTCTTTTTTATTCAAGTACCTATATCAAAACCACAAGAACAAAATTCAACAATATTGGCCAAAATCAGATATTCCCAACACTCTTATTCTTTTCTTCTCTCATTCATTGTTTTATTTTTCACTCCTTTTATTTTCTTGACTCTCTCTTCTCTCTCTCTTTTTTTTTCTTTTTTTTTTACTCGGGTTGCCTCCCGGAAGCACTTCTTTAACGTCAATAGCTTGACAACCTCCACACTCAGGAGGTAAGATTACATTGAGTTGATTCTAAAACACCCATATGAGCACCCTCGTAGTAAAGCTTGAGGCGATGCCCATTCACCTTGAAAGATCTCTTGCCGTCCATATCCCAAACTTCCACGGCTCCATGAGGAAACAGTTCCTTGACAACAAAGGGTCCACTCCACCTTGATAAAAGTTTCCCGGGAAACAATTTCATCCTAGAATTGTAGAGGAGTACCTTATCGCCTTTTAGAAATGCTTTCTTTTCAATGTTCCGGTCGTGGCAATCCTTAGTGCGATTCTTATAGTTGCTAGCACACTCATAGGCTTCCAACCTTATCTCTTCAAGCTCATGCAAATCAAGCCATCTTTTCTCTCCCGCGCTAGCCAAGTCGAAATTAATCTTCTTGGTCTCCCATTGGGTCCGGTGCTCAAGCTCCACCGGTAGATGACAAGATTTTCCATACACTAGACGATATGGAGTTGTGCCTATTGGGGTCTTGTACGCCGTTCTATATGCCCATAGAGCGTCATCAAGCTTTTCTGACCAATCCTTCATGTTCTTAGCAACCGTCTTCTCGAGGATTAGCTTTATTTGACGGTTAGACACTTCCGCTTGTCCACTTGTTTGTGGATGATAGGTAAGGCCGAATCTTTGGTGGACCCCGTGCTTTCTTAGCATCTTTTGAAAAGCACTATGAACAAAATGTGAACCATTGTCACTCACCACCGCCCTTGGAATACCGAATCTTGGAAATATGACTTTTTTGAACATCTTCATGACAACCTTGTGGTCATTAGTTGGGGAGGCAATGGCTTCCACCCATTTTGATACATAGTCGACCGCCACAAGGATGTATTGATTCCCATGAGAATTTGGGAATGGCCCCATGAAATCCATACCCCATACATCAAATACCTCAAACTCAAGAATCGGTTGTTGGGGCATCTCATTACGCTTGGATATGTTGCTGGTTCGTTGACACCGGTCACAAGTCTTCACAAATCCCCAAGCGTCCTTGAAGATGTGAGGCCACCACAAACCTCTATGCAAGATTTTCAATGCAGTTTTTTTGGCTCCCATATGCCCTCCACATGGATCGGAATGGCACATCTTGAGCACTCCTTGCACTTGTTCATCCGGGACACACCTACGGAGCAAACCATCTACTCCTCGTTTGTAGAGAATGGGATCATCCCATACATAATGTCTTGATTCCCTTTTTAGCTTCTTCCTTTGATTCTTGGAGAAATCGGGTGGGCATTCTCCACAAGCCAAGTAGTTTACCAAGTCGGCGAACCAAGGAAGCTCCTTTTCATTCAAGATGTAAAGCATATCATCTCTCAATTCATCACATATAGGGATTTCCTCATCACTAGCTTGCACATTCTCTAGTCGGGAAAGATGGTTCGCAACCACATTCTCGGCCCCTTTTTTATCACGGATTTCAACATCAAATTGTTGGAGAGATAGGACCCACCGAAGAAGACGTGGCTTGGATTCTTTCTTTGCAATAAGGTACCTAATGGCTGCGTGATCGGTATAAACAATAGTTTTGGAACCAATGAGGTAGTTCCAAAACTTCTCAAAAGCATGAACCACGGCAAGAAACTCTTTCTCCGTTGTGGTGTAGTTTCGTTAAGCTTCATTCAAGGTCTTAGACATGTAGTAAATCACGTGAAGCCTCTTCTCTACCCTTTGCCCCAATACTCCTCCAATCGCAACATCACTTGCATCGCACATAAGTTCAAATGGAAAATCCCATCTTGGCCCTTGCACAATTGGAGTTGAGATTAAAGCCTCCTTTAATTTGTTGAAAGCTTGGAGACACTCTTCATCAAAAATAAAGATGGCATCTTTTTGAAGAAGAGCATTTAGGGGTCTAGCAATTTGTGAGAAATCCTTGATGAATCTCCTATAGAACCCGGCATGCCCCAAAAATGACCTTACTCCTCTCACATTGATTGGTGGCGGAAGCTTTTCTATTACTTCAACTTTGGCCTTGTCAACCTCAATCCCTTTGCTTGAAATCTTGTGACCAAGGACAATTCCCTCTTCCACCATAAAGTGGCATTTCTCCCAATTCAAAACCAAATTGACCTTCTCACATCTTGTCAAGCACTTGCCCAAGTTGGACAAACAATCCTCGAACGAAAGGCCCCCTACCGAGAAATCATCCATGAAAACTTCCATTTCGGCTTCAAGCATGTCCCCAAAAATACTCATCATGCATCTTTGGAAGGTTGCCGGTGCGTTGCAAAGCCCGAAGGGCATCCTCCTATATGCAAAAGTTCCATAGGGACAAGTAAAAGTTGTTTTCTCTTGGTCATCCGGGTTTATAGGGATTTGAAAGAAACCCGAATAACCATCAAGAAAGCAATAATACTTGTGCTTGGTTAGTCTTTCAAGCATTTGGTCGATAAAAGGGAGAGGAAAATGATCCTTGTTGGTGGATGCATTTAGACTTCTATAGTCTATGCACATCCTCCAACCAGTCACCGTTCTAGTTGAAATGAGATTACCATTCTCATTTTCAACTACGGTCATTCCTCCCTTTTTAGGGACCACATGAACGGGGGAAACCCATCTAGAACTCGAAATGGGGAAGATGATGCCGGCATCAAGGAGTTTGGTGATTTCTTTCTTCACCACCTCCCCCATTTGAGGATTGAGTTTCCTTTGCCTCTCAATGGAAGGCTTAGCACCCTCCTCAAGTGTTATGTGGTGCATACATAAAGCGGGGCTAATACCTTTGAGGTTATCTATGGTATAGCCTAAAGCACCTTGGTGATCTCTCAAAACACCACATAAAATTTGAGTTTGGCACTCGTTCAAAGAAGAATTCACAATAACCGGAAAAGTTGAATTGGGGCCCAAAAACTCATACCTTAGGTGTGATGGTAGAGGTTTCAACTCTACCATTGGAACACCCTTACCTTCTCTTGAGGTAGCTACTTCTAATGCATCATGTGTTGTGATTTACCATGCACACTTGCTCATTGCTTGATTCTGTACTTCCTTCAAGCATTTCTTCATACAATGCCATCTCTTTGCTTTGGTCACCTATCTTTTCCTTGTTCAAAAGGAAATTCTCAAGGGCATTGTTAGTAGTGAGCAAGTGCTCATGCATAGAAGTTACAATAGAATCAATAGTATCAATCATCATGCAATTATCAAGACTAGAGCTTGGATATTTCATGCTCTCATTCAAATCAAATTCTATCACCTCATCTCCTACTTTTAGTGAAATTTTAGCACTTTGAACATCTATTAAAGCACCCGAAGTAGCAAGAAAAGGTCTTCCTAGAATTATTGGAATGTTAACATCTTCATCCATCTCTAACACAACAAAATCCACCGGGATTACAAACTTCCCTACCCTTAGAGGAACATCCTCTACCTTACCCTTTGGGAATTTAATAGAGCAATCGGCCAATTGTAGGGTGATGTTGGTGGGTAGAAGTTCCCCTATCCCAAGTCTTTGGTATACCGAGTATGGCATTAGGCTAACACTAGCCCCTAGGTCACACAAAGCATTATCAATTTGCATCTTGTATATTGCACATGGGATAGAAAAGTTACCGGGGTCATTTAATTTGGGTGGCATCTTGTTCATGATGATTGCACTACAATTCTCGGTGAGACTCACCGTTTCAACCAATTCACACTTTCTCCTTCCACTCAAAATATCTTTCAAAAACCTAGCATAGTTGGGCATTTGCTTGATAGCATCGGTAAAAGGAATTGAAAGGTGAATTTGTTTCAATGTTTCAAGAAATTTTCCAAATTGCACATCTAATTTGTTTCTAACAAATTTGTGAGGATATGGTAGTTTTTGCAATTGTTTTTGTTTCTCTCTCTTTTTCTCTTCTGTCTTCACTCTCTTTTTCAAAATCTTTCTCTTTCTCAAATTCTTTTTCTTTCTCACATTCTTTCTCCTTTTCATTCTCATGGTTTTGCTCTCTCTCTTGTTCAAAATCACTTTTAAAGGGAGGCTCACTCATGTTCATTCTCTCATTGCCTTTTTTAGGAACACTTTTCTTCCAAAACTTCACCACTCCTTGTTGATATAACATTTACGGGCCTCTTTAGTCATCACTTCACTAAATTTCTTTTCACTTGAGGCCATTAAAGAATTGAACATTTTAGTTTGATTCTCCATCATTTCCTCCAAGCTAGACCTACTATGTGGTGCTTGTGCATAGTGGTTGTCTTGGGAAGCCCTATTACCTCTAACATTCGAATTGGACGTATTTTGATTAGAAGAACCTCTATTATTATTGTTGTTCCAATTGTTCCGATTATTAGAGTTTTCCCCTTGGTGAAATTGCCCTTGATTCCCATAGTTTCCTTGATTATTATGATTATGGTTACCATAACCACCTTGTTGGTTGTAGTTACCTTGGGGATTTTGGTCCCTTTGGTTCCTACTTCCCCATTGATTTTGATTATGGTAATCGTAATCATTTCCTCTTTGGTTATAGGAATTCCCCCCTTGTTCTCTTCTATTTGGTGGTAAGTATCTTTGATTGTCATTCCTATGTCTATTATCATAAGACAAGGCATTGACTTGTTCATTTTCATTTCATTACCATCTTCGTATTGGGGTTGGGGTTGGAAATCATAATTACAAGAAAGGTATCATGGTCATAAGACCCACAATTTTCACAAAACAAACATCCATGAGGCATGTTATTAGAAGTAGAGGGAGAAGAGTTAGAATTCATACCTCTCCCCTTAGATTGGGAGGGATGCTCTTGTGTTGAACTAGAGGTCTCTAGTTTTGCCTTAATGGACGTCATCTCCTTTCCAAGGTTGGCGATTTGGGAGGTCAAATTGTTGATGGCATTAAGGTGATCAACGGAGTAAACCGCATTTCCTCCCTTGTTTAGAGAATCTCTCTCTCCTTCTTGCCAATCCATGTGGTGCCTCACCACATCCTCAATTATCTCTATGACTTGCTCCTCCGTCTTGTTCATAATCGGGCCACCCGCTCCTGCATCCAAGCTAGTCTTTCCTTGTGGGCTCAAGCCCCCATAGAAAATTTGAAGCACTTGATATGACGGAATGCCATGATGAGGGCACTCCTTTGATATTCCTTGTATCGTTCCCATGCTTCATAAATGGTTTCACTAGCTTTTTGACGGAAACCTTGGATCAAAGCTCTTGCCTCGGCCGTCTTCTTTTGGGAATAGAATCTTCCTAAGAAAGTCGTGGTGACCTCGTCCCAAGTTCTCAAGGAGTTAGGCCTCACCTCCTTCTCAAGCCATTCAAGAGCTCTTCCTATCAAAGAAAAAGGAAACAACTTTAGTCTCACAAACTCTTGAGTTACCCCATTTACCTTGATCGTGTTACAATATTTTTCGAACTCGTTCAAGTGTGCAAGAGGGCTCTCATGTTTTGCTCCACTATATTGCCTCCTTTCAATCAAATTAATCATTGCGGGCCAATCTCGAAGTCATTGGCTTGAGTAATGGGTGGAGCAATGCCGCTTGAAGCTCTATAAGCTCCCGGAGTTCCCAACTCCTTTAAAGGTCTTTGAGGTGGTGGTTCCGCGTCACCCATTTGATCTCGACCCTCCTCGAAATTGGTCTCCCTAGCTGGGGGAGTAGTAAACGGCCTAGAACCGGCTCTTTTCTCCTTCTATAAGTTTGCTCAATCTCGGGATCGTAAGGTACCAAGATCCTGTTATGAGTTCTGCGCATACACTCTCAACAAACGCAATTAGTACCAAGGCTACAAGTGTAGCAAAAAAGAAACAATCTTTTTGAAATTTTTTTATGGTGAACTAGACTCAAGTAATCAATTAGCTATCAACAACACCGTTCCCCGGCAACGGCGCCATTTTGATGGGCGTTAGAACGGTCGTACATTCCACACTCAATCAAACACATTTATTAACAAACACCTTACAAACCAAGCATAATGACAAGTAAGAGTTCGGTCCACAAGGAACGGGATATGATTGCCAAAGATCTTTACACTTAAGCTAACTCGAAGTCAATTGGTGAATTGGGGTTCGTCAAGAAGACAAAACAAACTATGGTTCTAAATCAATGAATTAAAGATACTAGGGAATGAGATCCACTCAACCAAGGCAAATAGGCAAACGGGGAGTAAAATAGACAAGATATAGCAAGGACTATATGTAAAATCAACCTCATGCAATTTAGAAAACAACTCACACTACTAAACTTAGATTCCTCATTAGTTTAGCAATAGATGATACAATAATCAAATTACAATAAGTAATGACGTACTCAATTTACACTTCCATGTCAAATTAGGCAATCATACTATCAGCTCCTAGTCATAGTTAACCTATCAAGCTCCATCTATCCTTTAGTCAAGGGTAGCTAAACCTATCATGAGGAACTAACAAGCAATCTCATATAATCAATTTAATTGCAATACAAACATCAATGCTTCTCCCACATTTGCATAGTTAACCCAAAAGGTCGAGCTTCACCCAACCCTTAGCAAGAAGACTACTCACAACTCATGTTTATCAACATGCAATCAAGAATTAGGGTTCTAAATACTTCAATAATTGGGGAAAAGTGGTTAACAATTGAAATAACTATCATCCAATAACAAATTACCAAGAACTAAGAAGATTTAAATAACATGCAAATACCAAATAAAATCTGAAATTAAAAGGAAGAAGGTTGGAGAAATTACTAATTGAAGCTTCAAATGCTGAATACAAATTGCCAAACTTTGAGAATAATTCTTGAATTTCACTAATACAATGATTTGATTTGATGAAAACTAAGCTAAATTAATCCTAAGGAATGTTTCAAACTAAGAGAGGTTTCTAAAAACTAGGCTACTGTACCCCTTTTCAAATGAGCTAAAGGGGAAGTATTTATACTCCCCGAAACACATAGGGAAATCCGTCAAAAGAAAACGGATTCCCAGCGAGGAGCGCCCGCTCCACAATGAGGAGCGCCCGCTCCTAAAGCTTGGGAGCGTCCGCTCCTTTCGGCTGCACGCCCTCTCCAGAATGCTTCAATGAAGGAGTCAGATTTGAAAGTGTCAGGGAGGAGCGCCCGCTCCTCACATGATGCACGCCCGCTCCCCTGTTCCAGCAGCATGGGCAGATTCAATCTTCAAAGGGTAGTAAGCGCCGTCCCGCTTCTCTTGGTGAAGGTATGAGATGCACGCCCGCTCCTAACAGCACCTGAACTTGGGCAGAATGTGGCTAGAGTCGAGGAGCGCCCGCTCCATGAGAGGTGCACGCCCGCTCCCCTGGAGCGCCCTCTCCAATCTTCAATCCTCTTGTCTTAAACACGATTCATGCACCGAAAGCCTGCCTAATTGAGTCCATAGACCTGCAAAACATGGACAAACACAAACCAAGAGGGGGGGAAAGCCGAGACAAAACATTTTCATTCAAAAATTGGGTTAGAAAGAGGGGAAATGATTGCAAAATCGTGTTTAAATTTACACAAATAAGTGGTCAAATAAACCACTTATCACCCGTATCGTAAGCTGAAAAAGGCTTTCGATGGGAAAGTTGAGGAGGGGGTTGCGCCTAGGCCATTGAGTGGAAAGGAGGTTTATGCAAGAGTGAAGGGTATTCCATGTGTTTTTGGTAAAACAACGAAACCAATTGACCCACACACTCTCTTTAAAAAGGAATCAATCTTTTGAAAGCTTCATTACTGGAAAGAACATGGTGTTAGACATTGTCTCGATGTGATGTATATAGAGAAGAATGTTTGTGATGCAATTCTGGGGACAATTATGAACATTCCTGGAAAAACAAAGGATGGAAAGAGTGCGCGGTTAGATTTTCAAGAGTGGGGTGTCCGTTCGGAGTTGTGGTTCAAGCTAAGGTAGGGATGGCAAAGGTTAAGGAAAAGGGAAACGAAGATGGTGGTCAAAACCGTAAGGGGAAGCGCAAGGAAAAGGCCACGGGTATCGCAAAGAAGAAAGGTGATGGAAAAGGAAAGAACCAAAAGGTGTATTTACCTCCAGCTTGCTACACATTATCAAAGGAAGAAAAACGGAGGTTTTGTGCTTGTTTGTATGACATTAAGCTTCCATCGGGGTTCTCGTCAAACATGAAAAGGTTTGTTTCCTTAAATGGAGAATTGAAGTTGACAAGTATGAAATCCCATGATTGTCACATGATGATGCAAGTTTTCCTACCGATTGCAATTCGTGGTATTTTACCAAAGCACGTGAGAGAAGTTATAACAAGCCTCTGTGGGTTTTTCAATACTATCTGCAGCAAAGTTCTTGATCCCTTTACACTTGATGCTCTCCAGGAGAATGTTGTGGTAACTTTGTGCAAATTTGAGATGTTTTTTCCCACCTTCACTTTTTGAAATAATGGTGCATTTGATTCTGCATTTGGTTCATGAGATTAAGTTGTGCGATCCAGTATTTATGAGTTGGTGCTACCCTTTTGAACGACACAGTGCAAGATAAAGTAAGAAATCCAGCCCATCCGGAAGGCAGTATGATACAAGGAATTGTGTCCGAGGGGATTGGGAATTTCGTGGCAGAGTATGTTGCCGTTGCTGAACCTATTGGGCTTCCCACTTCCCGACATGAAGGGAGACTTGATGGTCATGGCATAATCGGGTCAAAAAGGATCTGGGCTGCTCGAGATCAAATCATGCAAGCTCACCTATTTGTGCTTCATCATATTGTTGAGGTTCACCCATATTTAGAAGAGCACATGGATAGTTTGAATGTTGAATATCCATCAAAAGGGGAAAGAGTACTAATGAAGTTGCATAATAAGATGTTTGTGAAGTGATTCCATGATCGTGTGATACGTCAATTGGATGAGACTGTGTCTGATACAATAAAGTGGCTAGCTTATGGTCCAAAGGAAGATGTTCATTCATTTGAGGGATATGATATAAATGGGTACACATTTTGAACTGAAAGTCGGGATCAGAAATCCTCATCGACTTAAAATAGTGGTGTCACTCTTGTGGCTTCATCAAGAGAGTTTACAAGTGCGAAGGATACATCACCAGTTGACGCACTATTATCATACTATGGACGAATTCAGGAAATATGGGAACTAGATTATCGTGACTTCAAGGTTGGTCCATTCAAGTGTAAATGGGTCGATAATAATAGGCGCAACGTGAGAAATGATGACTTTACTCTTCTAGATCTTGGCCACTTGCGGGATAGTCTTGAACCATTCATCCTTGCATCTCAAGCTAAGCAAGTGTTCTATGTAACTGACCCGTCCGATCCAAAATGGTCCATCGTCCTGGCTGGCAAAAGGAGAATTTTAGGGGTTGGAGAGGTTAAGGACGAGGAAGAATATGATGCATTTGATGATTCTCCCCCTTTCACCGCTCCTACACTTGATGTAGCAACTGATGTAGATGATGATGCTACTTATATTCGATCTGACCACGATGAGGGAATACACGAATGAGGTACTTTATTAATGCATGTTTTATTTACTAAATATCTTATGCTCCAACAACCTTGTTTATTTCAGGAAGTGTTTTTTTTTTTTTTTTTTTTGCATTTTCAACGTATAAGCATGTAATATGAACTAAATATATGAATTGTTCAGAGGATTATATGTGAATTTGTTATGAAACCAAAGAAGTTGGGTAAGTGTTTGTCTTTCTTCGTGCCTCATATTTGATTGCCATTACTGATGACTAACAACATGCTTTGCTTGTTTACTGTAGGTGTGCACATATCATGGATCCTGATGAGAACCTTCATTCTGATGAGGATATGGATGATGATGATGGTGACGAGTTGTATGATGTTAATAAGGAGACGGATATGGGGGAACCGGAAGACCAAGCTTATGACGAGTTCCAACATAAGCTTGATGAATTTGAGGGTATAGCTGAAATTGCCCCACCTATTGATGATAATGCGGTTTCCGAAGTTGTAGGTGATTCACATTGTGAAACTTAAATGCAAATCTAAGTGAAAACAACCGGTGGTGGAGGAGGGGTAAAGCCACCGGTGAAAAGAAGGAGTAAGGGTGCAACTAAAGCTTTCAAGAAACCCGGCGTTCCTATGGTGCTTGAGTTTGATGAGTTAGGTCAACCTACTGGCCAATGGCGCGACAAATTTTCTAGTCAAGTTGGCATTCTAACTCGTAAAATACCAATCACACTTGAGTTTGCCGATATACCTCACGGGTTGCTTCAAACATTTTGGGACGATACAATGGTAAGTATTTCTTTCACAATATTTCATACTTTTAACTACGTACTAAGTCTATTTATATATTTATATTCATTATTTTTGGTAAAATTATTGTCTCTAGAATTATTTAATAATCGTGCATTGCACGGGGTTTAATATAGTGATTAATATATATTAATTAATACCAATCACACTTTTATTTTTAATTAATATATATGTTAGCAAAAAAAAAAAAAAAATTACAAAAACAACCCCCGGGCCTAACCCGAGGGCTGCAGCCGGCAGCTGCCCGGGGCTGCTGCAGCTGCCTGAGCTGCTGTTTGGGTGCTGCAGCTGCCTAGGCAGTAGCCTGGGCTACTGCAGCTGCCTGAGCTGCTGCCTGGGTGCTGTAGCTGTGTGGGCAGTAGCCTGGGCCGTTGTAGCTGCCTGAGCTGCTGCCTAGGTGCTGCAGATGCCTGGGCTACTGCAGCTGCCTGGGTTGATGCTGCATGCAACAGTTACCGATTCCCGGGTTTTTTTTTTCTTTTTTTTGTCTCTTGCCTAACGTGGATGTTTGCGCCAATTACAAAGTATGTTCCATATTTCTGATGAGCCGGCCAAGAGAAAAGTCTTTGAAGCTTTTGTACAAGAGAGATTCAAAAACTTCAAGAGTTACTTGAGGACGAGATGGATCCATAAGAAAAGAAGGAGAAGACCAAAGAAAAATGTGCCTGCTGATGGAGAAGAGGAGAAACCTGATAAGAAACCGTGGGATTTATATCCACAAATAACGGTCAAGGATTGGGAGAAGTTTGTGGAAAAATCTTCCACTAGGACCGCACTTGTATGTTTTTATTTATCAATAGAGTCGGCTACTGATATTTAGTTTCTTACAATGACTGATGCTAACATATATTTCTGAATGTGTAGGAAAAAAGCGAACAAGCTAGAATCAATGCCGGAAAGAAATTGTATAGCCATCATATGGATTGTAAGACCTTTGCGGAGTCTAGACCAAAGTGGGTCAAAGCGGGTCTATACCCCAAATCCATAATGTCATCAACTGATAAACCACTTTCTTCCACGGTCACAACTTTGTTTAATCGTGCAATTGACTGGTGGTGTGCTATGCATGGGATGGACAAGAAAACCGGCAAGTATGTCATGCAACCGAATAAGAAAGTAGTAGCAGATGCACTTGTAAGCAAACTTTTCTACTTATTAATTATATTTCCTTGTCAAGTACATTGTACTTAGATCTGATAAATTTTTGTGTTGTTACAGCTCGAGCATACTTCGGAAATGATTGAAGGCAAGCTTACTCCAAGCATCGAACATGATCCTTTCACCTTAGCTTTGGGAAAACCATACCACCCTGGGCGAGTAATTGGTTTTGGCAGGAAACAACTAGGGTGGGAGAAGGTTATGGGTTCAGAATACACCAAATCAGGAAAAAGCAGATCAAGTGTTAATTCGCCACATCGGATTGATGAGAAGGAAAAGGAATCAATTAAGGCGGAGATACGCGCGGAGCTGCAAGAACAGATGCAAAGTCAATTCAATGCCATTCTGAAGCACATGAACTTGCCGCTTTTTTCCATTTCCCTCGAGTACCCCAGTAGACTCATGTAGTCACCCAGGAGGCCCCGAGGACGATCCAGTAGTTG